>NC_054381.1:88551925-89295675 GCF_017654675.1 Xenopus laevis | reverse complement strand
TCGCATTTTTTGCCGGCGTTCGCGAACACATAAACGGCAGTTCGCTACATCCCTATTTCTAAGTAATGTATCAGTGTTTGCAGATGACACAAAATTATCCAGCCCAATTAATTCCATCCATGCCTACAAATCTGGCAATCTGGGCAGTCAGTGGCAAATGAGATTCAATGTCGATAAAAAGTCATGCATCTGGGATGTAAAAATATCCAAGCCACTTATACCCTTAATGGGACTTGAGCTGTATTAAAAGGGGCATAGATTCAAGGGAGGAGGGGGTCATTCTTCCACTTTATAGAGCACTGGTAAGGCCCCATCTAGAATATGCCGTACAGTTTTGGTCTCCAGTGCTTAAAGAGGACATTACTGAATTAGAGAGGTTACAGAGAAGCGCAACTAAGCTGGTAAAAGGTATGGAAAATCTCAGCTATGAGGAAAGACTGGCCAAATTGGGGATGTTCACGCTGGAGAAGAGGCACTTAAGGGGTGTTATAATAACTATATATAAATATATAAGAGGATCATATAATAATTTTTCTAATGCTTACCAGTAGGATAATATTGTGTTCATATTGGTAACATTGTACTTCATAATAGATTTAGTCTGGGCTCCAGCTTTTATGTTTAAAGCCTATTATCTCTACAAAAATTAATTTTCTTGAAGTGGTTATCTGTCATAGTACTTAATGTGGAAATCATTCTTGTAACTCATTGATGTAAGCCATACCTCAAGGTCACTTAAATTAACAGGAAAGTATACCCAAGGTATATTGTAGGCTTAACATGGTATAATGTGTAATTTTTATAGCTATTCTTTTTGTTATACCAAAATGTTATTTTTCTTTTTAAAAGAGAACTAACCCCCACCCCCATTGTGATAAGTCCCCAGTGGCCCCCCTCCGCTGGCCCCTCGCCCTGCCTCCCCCTCCTAAGTGTTACCCCAGAATTGGGTTCCCTGTAGGATTACTGACCATACATGCAGAGTGAGCGCAGTGGACCTCACGTGCGCCATCTTCTGGCGCTTCTGTAATCTTCCGGTTTTCTACCTGCCCTTCGGCAATTTCCATCACTTCCGGCGCATGTGCAGTTGTAACAAACCGGAAAACTGCTCCAACTGCGTATGTGCCGATACGCCGCTCACTTTACAAGGATTACCGAAGCGCCGAAGATGGCGCCCATGAGCTCCGCTGCGTTCACGATGCATGTGTGGTCAGTATTTCCACAGGGGACACAATTCTGGGGTAACACTTAGCAGGGGGGGAGGCAGGGAGGGGGGCCATAGGAGGGGGGGCAGTGGGAACTTATAACAGTGGGGGGTTTAGTTTAAGTCCTAACCATTAACTGTCTGATGTAATGATGGATAGTGGTATGAACACATTATATCTGTTGTCAGATTAAATGATCAGATTTGTATTGTGATGTAATTACTTGTAAAGTAATATTGTAATACAAGAGATAATTCATATCTGCATCTCTTTTATTTGCATGTACATATATGATGTGTCCTCTGACAAAACATAGCAGAATATCTTGGGAAGAGCAAAACATAGTAGCATGTCTGTAAATTAAATTACAGGTGTGGGATCTGTTATCTAGAATGCTCAGGAACTGGAGTTTTCCGGATAACGGATCTTAGAGTAATTTGGATCTTCATACCTTAAGCGGGTTATTATCACAGGTCGAGTTTGTGAGGTTTTGTAAGGTTTTTTCCTACCTCGAATAAATGTTTGACCCGAATGTAAAAAAAATGATTTTTTTCCTCAGAAAATTTGTATTTTTTTAATGAAAAAACTAAAATATTTCAAGAAAACACAACTTGACCTTTAATAAATAACCACATAAGTGTACTAGAAAATCATTAAAACATTAAAGTGGACCTGTCACCCAGACATAAAAGGCTGTATAATAAATGTCCTTTTCAAATGAAACGTGAAACCCAAATTGTTTTTCTATTTAAGCATTCATAGCTGTTATAAACTCTTTTAAAAATTCCAGCTGTCAATCAAATATTGCCTATCCCGCCTCTATGCCTTAGGCATATTACCCCTGTTCTCTTTACCATTTAATTGTGTAACCAGTGCATGGGGATGGACATCAGGTCCCCCATTCTGATGCACAAACAAGAATTTAAGATGATGCAAGGCTTGCCTTAATAACAGTGCAATATGGCTCCTGCCATAATTATATATTCCCAGACTGACGAAAACAAGATACAAATAATTTCAACAGTGTAATTAAAGTTCATTTTGCTTGGCTAACATGATAAAATTGTATTTGGCATAATTTTTTTTGGTGACGGGTCCCCAATAGGTTGGTTTTGCCTCCAATAAGAATTAATTATATATATTAGTTGGGATCAAGTACAAGTTACTGTTTTATTATTACAGAGAAAAAGGAAATCATATTTAAAAATTTGGATTTTTGGGATAAAATGTAGTCTATGGGAGCTGGCCTTTTCATAATTTGGAGCTTTCTGGACAACAGGTTTCCTGATAATGGATCCCTTAACTATGATACGATTCTTATCATGTGACATTAAGGGGTACACTAGTATTGGTATGGGCTATAAGCCTGCAGGACTTTGCATTCATATGTTCATGTGACTGTGCATTCATATATGTTCTAGTATGTATATTGTATTTACACTAGTGAAGGCATTCAGACTTTTTAATGACATGTCAGATAATTTCTTAGACATAACAATGTAACTCAGTGGCACAAAAGCCCTAACAAGACTTGCATTCATATCTAGTAGAACATAATAATTCCCGGCCCAAGTGCTTTTTTAATAGATCACAACCTAGGGTCAGTGTAGAAAATGATGGTAGTTAAAAAGAAGCAAACTTTATTTTATTCCCTTGTAATTTTCTCCTATAATGACACATTATTCAAAACAAAGTATTTAAAATAATCTACTTCTAATAATTACTTGTAATCACATCCTGTAATCCTATCCTATAAAATATTCTAATTTAGAAGAGTTTACAATATCTACTACAGATTTTAATCTTATATAGCTTGGGGTCTATTAACTGGAACCCGTTTTGTTCAAAATGGTCTAAAACCATAGTACAGGTATGGGACCTGTTTTCCAGAATGTTTGGGGCCTGAGGTTTCTGGATAAGGGATCTTTCCATAATTTGGATCTTCATGCCTTAATTCTACTAGAAAATCACTATAATATTAAATAAACCTAATAGGCTGGTTTCGCGATTAATTAGATTTTAGTTGAATCCAGTGCAAGGTATTATTTTATTATTAGAGAGAAAAAGGAAATCATTTCTAAAAATTTGGATAATTTGGATAAAATTGAGTCTATAGGAGACAGCCTTTCCAGAGTTCGGAGCTTTATCACTTCAAAGATTAAATAAACCAAGTAGGATTGTTTTGCAACCAATATGAATTCATGCAGCTTAGTTACCATCAAGTACAAGGAACTGCCCTGTTGCTTTTACAATAGTTACATATATAGTTAAAAATGTAGGCTTCATGTGGATTTTTCTATCCTGCAATATGTATTTATTCATTTTTATGAACAGGTTAGCCTAGAGCACTCGTAATATTTACTTTGTTGTCTGTTTATATAAACATTATCTCCTCTCCGATTTTTGATTGTATCTTTCTCCTATTAAGAACATGGAGTGCTGAATGTAATCCAAGTACAGTGTGCAACTGCACAATTAATGCATCTAAAACATTATTGGGGGAATGTAATATAAGTCGGTAACAGGAAAAATATTCGCAATGCGAAAAGTTATGCCTCTGTGCGAATAAATTTGCCTTTGTGCGAATTTAATATAGCTTTTGCGAACCCGGAAACTGTTTAACGACCACTTCCGACATTGGAAGAAGGTTTGCGAATTTTATAGTTAGCGCCAGTGCGCAGTGAATGTAATAAAACTTCTTACTGAAAAAGTTGTTATATTTGCTCCAAAAGATAACGACACCTTCAAGCACTTTTTAAAAGTGGGCAATGCTCAATTAAAATTCTCAATGCGCAATTAAAATTCGCAATGTAATAACAGTTTAAGGAACAGTATTACATTGCTAAATGAGACTTTTTATTTTTATTTGTGCTAATGGTTTTGGTCTTTTTTTTTTTTGGCGATTTTTATTACATTCCCCCATAAGTGAACTATGTACAGAAAATAATATGCAACCAAGAGCATAGTGTTATACTGTTCAGCTATCAGAACTTTGGTGAGATTTCTATGCACTCGGGGTATGTGTATGGGCTGTGAAATCCACTATACCACACAATTTACTCTGAATGGTACACAACTTCTTAAACTGCACTGAACCCACACACAGAATGGTTTTACTATTATCAAGGCTGGGCCAAGCCAACCGGGTACCATAGCCCTGCCCCCCGCATGCGTGCGTACATGCCTACCATAACATAGGGAAGGGCAACAAAGGGGAAGCGTAAGGGCAGGGGAGGGACAGAGGGCAGGGGAGGAAGGGACAGAGGGGCGAGTGGCAGTAGACAAAAGCTGCCGCGGGGGGCGAATCCAGACTAGGGGTAGGCAGAAGAATCTTGAACAGGCACCTGTCAAGCGCCCCCATAGCATTGTGACCTAGGCAGATGCCACTTCTGCCTATCCCTAGTTCCACCATTGACTATTATCATGCCTCAATTTAAAAAAAAAAAAACATGCATTGCTGTCAGGCTCTTTCGGGGACTTTAGTAGGAAGAGCAGTTAAAACTGCTGTTAGTGTACAGCTCGCAGGGATTGACACGAGGAAGCGAGTGCAGGTTACAAAAGCGTGGTCGAATCACAGGCTAAGGGTCAGTAGGCAGGCAGCAAGTAAATCGTAGTCAGGGACAGGCCGAGGTCGAAGGGCAGGCAGAAGATAGTCGTAACGGTAATCAGGCGGAGGGTCGGTAAGCAGGCAGAAGAGAATCGAAGTCCAAAGTCAGGCCGAGGTCGGTAACGAGAAAAGCAAATCCAAGATTAATCAGGAGACACAATAAACGAGTACAAGCAAGGGAAAAAATCACCAAGCACTGTTTTCTCTTGCTGACGTCTATTTACAGGGACAAGTTTGGCGCCAAAGCGTAACGACGCAGCGTTAATGCGCCCGCGTCATCGCGACGCGCGCGCGCCCGAATGAATGAAAGTCTCAGAGTTCTGTTTTAGAAATTCCTAGCGATCCTGAAGCGAAGGAAGAGTTATTTCAGGCAAGATATCAGGAAACATAATAGGATGGAAACTCACGTTAGAGAAGAATGGTGTTTGACCCGTGGAAGAATGTATTGAGTTGTTATAACAGAACTCTGCACAGGGAAGAAGTGAAACCCAATTATCTTGGAGATATGAAGAAAAAGTACGAATATACTGTCCGGATGAACGGACGTGCGCCCGCGCAAAGACGCACGCGCGGACGGCAGACGCCGAGAAAACGCCACAGTTACAGGAACCTTACATTGCCCCCCCTTGAGGGGCGGCCTCAGGACATCCTTAGCAGGTTTCTCTGGATGATTCCTATGGAAAGCTGACACCAACCTCGGAGCATGAACATTCTCCACTGGTTCCCAGGAGTTTTCTTCGTTAGGAAATCCCTTCCACTTGACCAGGTATTGTAATATCCTGCCCCGAAACCTTGAATCCAGGATTTTCTCAACTTCAAATTCTGCTTCACCTTGACAAAAAACCACAGGAGGAGGAGGAGGAATACGACCAGGAAAATTATTTGGAAAAAACCCCTTGAGTAACGCAGAATGGAACACAGGATAAATCTTCAACGACTTTGGTAAATCAAGTTCAAACGAAACAGGATTGACAACTCTTTTAACAGAAAAGGGTCCCAGAAATTTTGGAGCCAGTTTCTTGGAAGGGTTAGAAAGGTGTAGATTCAAGGTAGAAAGCCAAACTTTATCACCCACCTTAAATTCAGGATCCTCTCCTCGTCTTCGATCTGCAAACATTTTAAAGTTCTGTTGGGCCTTGCTGATGTGTGTCTTCAAAGTCTCAGAGTTCTGTTTTAGAAATTCCAAGCGATCCTGAAGCGAAGGAAGAGTTATTTCAGGCAAGATATCAGGAAACATAATAGGATGGAAACCCACGTTAGAGAAGAATGGTGTTTGACCCGTGGAAGAATGTATTGAGTTGTTATAACAGAACTCTGCACAGGGAAGAAGTGAAACCCAATTATCTTGGAGATATGAAGAAAAAGTACGAATATACTGTTCTAGAGTCTGATTGGTTCTTTCGGTTTGACCGTTAGTCTGTGGATGATAGGCAGAAGACCGGGATAATGAAATACCTAGAGACTTACATAAAGCAGTCCAAAACCTTGAAGTGAACTGTGACCCTCGATCGGAGACAACTTCTTTGGGTAGACCATGTAACCTCACGATCTCTTTAATAAACACCTCTGCTGTCACTGCTGCAGAAGGTAACCGAAGAAGAGGAATGAAGTGAGCCATCTTAGTGAGACGATCTACTACCACAAAAATAGTGTTATAATTGTTAGAAGGAGGAAGTTCCACAATGAAATCCATCGAAATAGAACTCCACGGTCTCTCAGGTAATGGCAATGGGCGAAGTAACCCTACAGGTTTGTTGCAAGATGGTTTAGACCTAGCACAGGACTCACAGGAACGTACAAAAGAGACAGATTCCTTTACTAAAGAAGGCCACCAAAAAAATCGTCTTGCCAAATCTAAAGATCTTCGAATTCCAGAATGTCCAGCCAATGGATGGTCATGAATAAGTTTAAGAGCCTCTAGACGAAGATTAGGAGGGACAACCAGCTTGTTGTTTCGTAAAAGAAGATTATCTTGAAAAGACAAGTCTTTAACCCCAGGATAATCTGTTAGAGACTGAGGGAAGTTTCTCAAACTTTCAATAAAAGAAGATTGTAAAAGTAAAAAATGCCCAGGCTGAAGAATCGTGTCTGGCAACAGATTATTCTTTTCTACAGGAAAAATTCTGGAAAGAGCATCCGCCTTCATATTTTTAGAACCTGGCTTATATGTGATATGAAATTGAAAACGGGAGAAGAAAAGTGCCCATCTTGCCTGGCGAGGATTTAATCTTTTTGCTGTGCGTAAATATTCCAAGTTCTGATGGTCAGTAAAAATGATCATTGGATGTACAGCCCCTTCCAAAAGATGTCGCCATTCTTCCAAGGCCCCCTTAATGGCTAACAGTTCACGATCCCCTACGTCGTAATTTCTTTCAGTAGGAGACAATTTTTTAGAAAAGAAGGCTACTGGGTGTAAAATATCCTTAGGACCTGTGCATTGAGAAAGAATTGCTCCAATGGCCACTTCCGAGGCATCGACTTCAAGAATAAAAGGTTTGGATACATTAGCATGAACGAGAATAGGGGCAGAGACAAACAGCTTCTTTAAGCATTCAAAGGCTAGTTGGGCAGCAGGAGACCAAGAAAATTTAATCTTATTGCTTGTAAGATCGGTGAGAGGCTTGATAATAGTAGAAAAGCCTTCACGGCAGTAATTAGAATTGAAAATAAGTGTCCCAGACTGCCAATCAATACAGGGATTGTGACTTCTTAACCAAGGAATTCCAAGAATGACAGGGAAGAGAAGATTTTCCATAACATCAAATTTTAATAACTCAAAATGCCCCTGAACAGAAAAAGTCAAAATATGAGGGGTCTCCAAGGATACAGGTCCTGAAGAAACAAAATTTCCATCTGCCATCTTGACAGGAACTGGCTGGACCTTTGGGATGAGCGGAATTAGATGAAGACTTGCGAAGGCCTGATTGATAAAGCAACCACAGGCTCCTGAATCCACCACGGCATCCACTTCAACTCTTCTTTGGTTCCACTGAAACGAAAGGTGAAGTAGAATATAAGATTGCAGTGATGGAATGCAAGGCAACTTGTACATTTGGGACGAAGGAACTTTACCATCAGGTCGTGTTGGACAATTCTTAAGCAAATGCCCCGCCAGGCCACAGTATAAGCATAAATTTAGGCGTCTGCGCCGGAGTCTCTCTTCCACCGAGAGTGTCTTACGAACCACACCGAGTTACATGGGTTCTGGGTAAGAAGAAGAAGAGACTGGGAAGACTGGAGGAGGAGCAGTAGGAAGCACCCATTCCGGAGTAGAAGAGCTGACACCTCTTTCTTGGCGCCTCTCCCTGAGCCTTTGGTCAATCTGGACAGCGAGGGAAATCACTCCTTCCAGCGAAGAAGGCAGACCAACCCTTGCCAACTCATCCCTCAGGGTGTCGGATAGTCCCAAACGAAATTGATGTCGAAGGGCTCTATCATTCCAGAGGGTATCTGGGGCCCAACAACGAAACTCGGCCACATACTCCTCTACTGGGCGACGGAGCTGACGAAGGTTTCGTAGGGTTGCCTCGGCCGTTTCTATTTGGTGGGGGTCCTCATAAATCTTAGACAGAGCCTGAATAAAGGAATCCGTCGTTGCTAAGAGAGGACTGTTCTGCTCCAATATGCGATGAGCCCATGCTTGAGGCTGCCCCTGAAGCAGAGAAATCATCACTCCAACCCGGATTTGATCAGTAGCATGAGACTGTGGTTTCAATGTGAACAAAAGACGGCAACTATTAATGAAGGTTCTAAAAGTCTTTCGGTCTCCAGAAAATTTGTCAGGCATAGCTACTTTAGGTTCATGGGAAGAAGAGGAAGAAGCCACTTCTCCGGCGGCAGGTACTGAGTGCCCAGAAGTGGAAGCGGCTGGAGGAATCGCGGACATCTGTAAACCTTGCAACTGCTGCTGCACATGCAGATAATCTCCCCGGAGTTCTCTCACCACCTGAGTGAAGCAATCTGTTGAGACAAGTCGACCAGGGTAGGCAGCTCTTCTGAAGGCTCCATTTGGCTTGGTGATTCTGTCAGGCTCTTTCGGAGACTTTAGTAGGAAGAGCAGTTAAAACTGCTGTTAGTGTACAGCTCGCAGGGATTGACACGAGGAAGCGAGTGCAGGTTACAAAAGCATGGTCGAATCACAGGCAAAGGGTCAGTAGGCAGGCAGCAAGTAAATCGTAGTCAGGGACAGGCCGAGGTCGAAGGGCAGGCAGAAGATAGTCGTAACGGTAATCAGGCGGAGGGTCGGTAGGCAGGCAGAAGAGAATCGAAGTCCAAAGTCAGGCCGAGGTCGGTAACGAGAAAAGCAAATCCAAGATTAATCAGGAGACACAATAAATGAGTACAAGCAAGGGAAAAAATCACCAAGCACTGTTTGCTCTTGCTGACGTCTATTTACAGGGACAAGTTTGGCGCCAAAGCGTAATGACGCAGCGTTAACGCGCCCGCGTCATCGCGACGCGCGCGCCTGAATGAACGGATGCGCGCCCGCGCAAAGACGCACGCGCGGATGGCAGACGCCGAGAAAACGCCACAGTTACAGGAACCTTACATTTGCTCTCTAATAGTGAGCAATACATACTACAGATAGTAAAGAGGAACCAGGTGTCCATTGAGTCACAATTATTGTAAAAAAACAAAATTCTCTAAATGTCTTCATTTTAAAATGGGCATGGGATAAGGATGGATAAAACACATACTGAAATTAAAACACTAACACATCTGGAGCTGGAGGTGTTAAAGGCTGCAGCTTTTATTAATTCTTGGTAATCAAACCAGCCAAATTATTCTTATACATGACTACTACTTTTTTGTTATACAGAACATATATAAAGTGAACACCGGCACATGCTCATGCCTTAACTGCCAGTAGCATATAATTTTGTTAATTGTAATCCATCTTTAACATAACCAAAATTATTCTTCATTTCCTCCAAGCAGCGACAAATGTTTTTTCTTTTTTGGGTGGGTGGGTTAATAAGTAACTTCTCTGCAGTTTTCTCTCAAGGTGTGTCATGCTTCTCCAGGACACCTCATAACCGTTCTCTTTCAGCAGGTAAGCTCACCTGACAAGTCCTATTTATAACCCCCACCTGAGTATGACTCATCATGCAGCATTTTCCAACCAATAAGCTACCTATCCTTTCCCCATCATAGCTTAACTCGGCTCACCTGTAACCCATTAACCCTATCCCATCCACTATCCCATATATCACTTTGTGCCAATGTTTATTGCCCCAAGCTGACATGGGCTTAGTTTCTCCAATGCAAATTCTTCTCTCTGAAAGGAAACAAGGGCTCAGTCTGTGTTTGTTGCCATTCCATATTTAAAGAGAATGACTAACCTGCTCAGCAACTTATCAGAGAGAGGAGAAAATGCAAACGATAAATTTCAAGACTGGACATCATGTTAAGTATTGATTACTAAAAAGGCTTAGGTGCAAAGATTTAACCATTAAATAAAGTTACATTTGCATTATGATAGTTAAAGTTACTAAAAAGGCTTAGGTGCAAATATTTAATCATTAAATAAAGCTACATTTGCATTAAGATAGTTAAAGACTTGTGATACGTAAGTGATATTTTCTTCTCTATTGGAAATACTGTATATTTTATCATCTGTCAATAATAGCTTTTACCAGTCATATATTTTATATCTTGTACTGTAAGTCTCCAACTGTCCTTTATACAATTCAGCAACTATTGTTGTACTGCATCTTCACACTTTGTATAGGAGAAACAGTTTGTCACATAACAAGAATGTTTATAATATGAAATGATGTTAGATGATTAGGGCATATGCCAAAAATCACTCAGAATTTTTGTACTGCTTAATAACAGAACAAAAGAGCAGAACAAACTAGTAGAGCTAGACTAAAAGGTCAACCCTGTGTTGGCAGTAAGGCATTCCAAATTGCTACCTCTTCCTATTTAGCAGTAAGTTTTCTGTACCAACAGCCTTACATGCACTCTTGTTCTTGCAACACTTTTACATTGCTTCTGTTATTTTAGGATGCACAGCATGAATTAGCAACATAAATAAGGGGGATATTTACTAAAATCCAAATTTATCTCATTGTCCCAATAAAAAAAGCTGGACCAAATTCCCCTGCCCCATTTTACCTTATTTTTAATAAATCAACATGATTAATTCATATCTGGAAAAAACTCGAAAAAATCAAGAGAAACCTGAATACATTTTTTTGGGGCTTTTCTCCCAAAAAGCTTGATATTAACCCCAAAGTTTGGGATTTTGGGCGAAACCCAGCGCAGACCACAATAACTTCAAATTGGGATAGGTGCCTCTCTCATTGATTTATACAGGACCTCTACAGGTCTGAGATGGTGGATTTTCAGATTCTGGCTGTTTGCAGCATGAGGGTATAATAAATCTCAAAAAATCTAAGTTTTTTTTACACGAAAAATAGAGAATTTTACTTACCTACTTGACGTAAATTCCTTTTCTTCTAGTCCCGACATGTCAGTACACATGGGCATTGCCCCTCCCAGACCTGGAGGTAGGACCTATAACATAGCCAATCAAAATGAATCATGACCTATAAGACCACATGACCTCCTCCTCACCACAGTTATACTTTTGCCATAGCAGTACAGTAACCAAAAAAAAAATAATTGGGATGGGAAACCCTGTACTGACATGTCGGGACTAGAAGAAAAGGAATTTTCGTCAAGTAGGTAAGTAAAATTCTCTATTTCTTCTACGTCCCTCCATGTCAGTAAACATGGGATCTACCAAGCCATGCACCGAAAACAAGGGGTGGGAATAACCAACATAATGCAAAAACCAAACTGATGCTAAGGAGGCCCTGAGAAAAGGCCAGCATCACATCCATCCAACAGGGGAGCTGATAAATGTATATCTCCTGAAAAGGGTAGATAAAAGGCACAATAACAACATGTCCTAGGACATGGTAAACGATTAACAAGAGCTACAAAATCAACCACAAAATTACAGAGACCGGTACTTGAGGATCAAGCATTGCAGATTAAGAATAAACATATTCTGTTTAAAAATGTTCCCTCAGTGACTAGAGGGATACCTGCAATATGGTTATCTGACAAAACCCCACCTGGGGAAGAACAAAAATCCTGCAACTGTTAAAACAAAAAAGGTGCCTAGGACAAAACCAGAATGATGGCAATAGCCATCTCAGAACTAAAACACCCTAGTAACCACCAGGAAATCAATTAGATCAGAAACTAAACACAACTTGAATGCATCTATCACCAGTGCTGGAGAAATACACGATCCTCAGCAATAGCAAGTGGCCCTAAAAAGACTTGGCCCATATTAGCCTGGTCCTGCATCTTAATGGAAGCAGCTCAAACCAGTGCTGACCGGAGTCACCTCTACACCAGAGATCAGTCCAAGATCCACTAACTCCATAATAATACCTAATGAAGACTTAACTAAATGAACACCAACTCTGGGTTATCATAAATCAGCATATCATTGTAACCATTGTAGAGCCAAGCTGGTACAGCCCAATAGCTCCACCAACCACCAAATCTAAACTGGGTATACAACAGCACAAGGATAAGCTGCTGAACCAACCAATGTGACTTAAAGCCATCTACCAGTAAGCTATGCTGTTGCCCCAGCCAACTGCTACACAAGCAAGCAATGGGACCCAAGCCAATTACAGTTCTAGAAAACACCCACAAAAGCCGAGGCCACTACAGCTCAAGCTGCACAATGCTACAGTTTATGCAAAAACTGAACCAAACCTGTGACCATACATAGAAGCTACTGAACCAGCCAACAGCTGGCATCACAATCCAAAATCAGGCATGCCAGAAGCTTATAGCCTACAAAAAGTGGTACCAACCAGCAATGATGCACAATCCACTGGCAGAGAGCCAGCCACCATACATGCAACCAGTGGTGGACCAGCCAGCTATTATGTATTCCAACATAGATGTGCAAGGCCATTGTCACACTAGCAGGCCAAGATGCCCGTCAGCTGAAGTGTTTGCAAAAAACCAGAGTGGAATACGAATACATAAGCAATAGTAAATAAGCCAACTATTGTGAATTCCACCCTTAGGGACAAGGTAACCAACTGCACTGGCACAAAAGTCAATTTCCATACATGCAACAACGGAGCACGTCAGTTGTTGAACTTGCAAAACCCTGGTCCACAAGCCAGCCTTATTGATAATAAGCAGTGGCATACAAGACCAAAAACAATGCATGTAAGGCAGAAGAAAAGGTTAGCTGTAAGCCAACATATGACCAACATCAGCTGCTGAAAACCAATCAGCAACAAAATTAGCTATGGGCTGTGAAACTCAGAGCAAACACCAGCTGATGGTACAACCCATGCTAGATCCAACCAAATAGTCAATCATGCCTACTGCTGGTGTACCAGAACCATACCTGCAAGGATTGCAGACAAGACAAAACCAATGGCTGTTGTCCTGCCAAGGATTGCCGCAAACTTGACAAAAGGCCACATAGGCCTGAAACGTTGTTCGTTTGAGATCTAAGACAGAAAATCCAATAAAGGCTTTTTAAAATTATATACGATTTGGATGGTGCTGTGATTTCGTTTTGCATTTCTAATCCGGTTGGAGTGGACAACCTCGCACGTGCACCTGTTTGACTAATTTGTGGTTTGGGCGAGTGCTGACCAATTGTTCCAGTTAAGGATTGCCGCAAGGCAAACAGACATGCCCACCAAGGGCCACAGCAAGAATAGTAACCATGCCTATCAGCCGCCACAGCCTGGCTGGTGACCTATGCACCATAGGTCACAGCCAAGACTGGCAGCCACAAGCCCACAAGGACTATAATAAAAACTTGCGGCCACCTTAGCCAGGGGCCACAGAAAAGGCCAACAGCCCAAGAACCCTGGTAAAAGGCAAGCAAGCACCTAAGTTAAGGGCCATGAAAACAGGCCCGCAGCCATAATAACCCAGGTAAAAGGACAACCAAACAAATGTGCCAAGGGTAAAAGACCACATGAGCCAAAGGCTCATACAACAGGCCAGCAGAACAAGGGCCCTTGTAAAAGGCCAGCAGACCCAGGAGCCGAGGACCATGGTAAAAAGCCATGGACCAAAACAAGGGCTCTAACCCAAGCCAAGGACCATAATGAAAGCTAGAGGCCACACAAACCCAGCTCCCTGGCGAGATGCCCGAGGCCACACAAAGGGCCATAGACTACAATCTGGCTTCAAGCATGTTAAGGTGCCAATAGACATAACAGTAAGTGCCCTTTAATCTACCAACAATTAAAGAAGGGAAACCTACAGTCACAAAAACTCAGTAGATGTAGTATAACTACAACTGAGCTCCCAACAAAAGCCACCAGATGGGAATAGAATATCTAAGAGAAGGCCTATATCACACAAAAAGACACCATATAACTCGGAACACTGCCTGTTAAGTGTGGAAACATCATAGGAAAAAATGGGGTACAATGCTGCTACAGCAGAACAAACCCCTAGCCGGTCCTGGAAATACCAGGTGTAATAAGAGCACACTTGCCTACTGTGTCTGCGAAGAGAACTCGGGCTCACAAAACCTAAGACCTCAGATGACAACTATACAAGAAGTCAGAGGAAAACAGGCACCTAACCAGATAATATGCGCTAGACAGTAGGAATAATCCAGACAGATCCTTGGTGGCAGACTGCTTCTAAGGAGCAGACTCAGGGGCGTAACTAAAGAGGAAGCAGACCCTGCGGCTGCAGATGGGCCCAAAAGGTATAGGGACCCATGAGGCCCAAATAAAGAGCAATTTCAATACGTATTGGTAAAAAAGCACAACCTCTGGATATGTTAGGGGCCCTAAAATGAATTTGCTGTGGGGCCCAATGACATCAGGTTACAGCACTGAGCAGACTCAATGTAAGGAAGGGGCTACCATACTGCTTCAGCAGTGCAAGCCTCCAGCCAACCCTGCAAGCACCCAGTGTAATAAAAGGCAAATATAACCTCTGTGTCTGCACAGAGGACAATAGAAACAACAGAAGCAAACTGAGGAGTATCTGCACATTACCTGATAGCAATGAAAAGTCCGCAGGTTGGAAACTTCAGCTAGAACCCGGATAGGTTTCAGCGGAGGGACATAATTAGCTTATTAACATGCAGACTTAGTACCTTGTGTAACTGCATTTTGCACAGAGGACTCCAGCTCCCAACATACAACTTCATATAATATAAGAAGGAACACAGGCAGCTTACCAGATAGCTCAGACTTGTCAGCAGGAATATCCAGTCCAGTGGAACACTGCTTGTTAAGAGCAGACTCATAAGAAAGGAAGGAGGTGCCATACTGCTTGAGCACATGAGCCAATATAACCACTGTGTCAGCCAAGAGGATGCAGGTTCACCCATACAAAACTTAAAATATTAAACAGCAATAGCAAATGGGCCAAAGGAACACCTGCACCTTACCAGATAGTGACTAGTTAGCTTGATGGAAACTCCAGCCAAAGCCCTGATAGCTTTCAGCTGAGGGACATATTAAGCATATTAACATGCAGACTTCCCAGTGAAATTAATGTTTCAAATACACAATGGATACTGAGAAATCAAAATCTCTGGATTCATGTACCACACTGCTTAGGCAGAGGGATTCACCAGCCAGTACTTAAAGTGTAGCAAGAGCCAATACTGAATTTTGCACAGAGGACGCCAGCTCACAACATAAGACTTCAGATAATACAAGTCAGGGGAAAACAGGCACCTTACCAGATAGCTCAGGCTTGTCAGCAGGAATATCCAGGTGGAACACTGCTTGTTAAGAGCAGACTCATAAGAAGGAAGGAGGTGCCATACTGCTTGAGCAGTGCAACCTCTAGCCCTTCCTGGAGGTGCCAATATAACTTCTGTGTCTGCACAGAGGATGCAGGGTCACCCATACAAGGCTTAAAATATTAAACAGTAATAGCAAAACGGGGCGAAGGCACACCTGCACCTTATCAGAGTGCCTAATTAGCTGGATGGAAACTCCAGCCAAAGCCCCAATAGCTCTCAGCTGAGGGACATAATTAGCCAATTAGCATGCAGACTTCCCAGTGCACCACACACAGTAGATAATGAAGAATCATACTCACCAGCTTCAGGCTGTTATAACTAGCCCATATGCATACCCACGGCCCTTTTGCAGAAGTTCTGTAGAGTTCTGTAAAGTCTCACATAACTCAAAAGAAAAGGGGAGTCCAAAAAAGCTCACAGGTAACAATGTGGGAAGCCCACACCTGTGTCTGTTCCCAAAAAAGCACTAGATTGAATCTTGTGCCTCGCTGGGCATATAGCAGGGGGGCTGTTTTAGCACAGGGCTAGGACCATGGGTATGCCCACACCTGCACTTCTTCCCAATAAGCGATAATTTACAGATTATGCGTCTTGAGGCATCAGGTAAATTCTTCTCCATTACCTGGGAATCATCCCTCTGTGTCCACAGAGAGGTAAAAAATAAGCAAAAATAAATAAATAAAAATACAGAAGAAAAAACAAAAGGCTCACAGGTAATAATGTGGGAAGCCCACAACTGTGTCTCTTCCCAAAAAGCACTAGATTTAATCTTGTGCCTCGCTGGGCATATAGCAGGGGGGCTGTTTTAGCACAGGGCTAGGACCATGGATATGCCCACACCTGCATTTCTTCCCAATAAGCGATAATTTACAGATTATGCGTCTTGAGGCATCAGGTAAAATCTTCTCCATTACATGGGAATCATCCCTCTGTGTCTACACAGAGGTAAAAAATAAATAAATAAATAAACAAAAAGAAAATGCAAAAGAAAAACAAAAACTGTGTTTGATTTCTCTCAAAATTCAACAAAAAATAAAAAGTGAGGAGGGAGATCCTACCTCCCTGTCCAGTAGGACAAAAAATAACTGTGGTGAGGAGGAGGTCATGTGGTCTTATAGGTCATGATTCATTTTGATTGGCTATGTTATAGGTCCTACCTCCAGGTCTGGGAGGGGCAATGCCCATGTGTACTGACATGGAGGGACGTAGAAGAAATTTGAGTTTTTGCCAAAAAAAGCCTGACCAGAAAAATTTGAGATTTAGTAAACAACCCCCAAAATTGAGGTAGCTGATTACATTAACGGGCTTAATTTATGTTGACATGCACTGCTAGAGAGAATGCAATACACAGTGGATTGTACCTACTTGTACTCACATATACTAATGCTGTGCAGTAATCTTCTAGCCTTTCTTACTTGAATGCCATAGTTACAAGGTGCAGTACACTCCAGTGTAAAGGAGTCCTGTACTTTATACCTATCACCAAAATAGTAGGTAAATGGCTCCAGTTGCAGTTTATTTTACTTCAGCTCCTAAGTGCCAGCCCGTGACATGCATAACTGCCGTGGAATTCTAGAAAAGAAAGTTGCTCTAAAAATGAATGCACCAATCTTTTGCACTTTATACCCTTCATGAAAATGAGCACTTAAATGTCTCAATTTTAATATTCATTAAACATCCACCGTTTGATGAGCTTTTATAGCTATGATAGTTCTTTTTATAAGAGAAATAATTGTGCTATTAAGCTTAGGCACACAAATGTCTGATCTTCCATAATCATTATGGCATTTTTATGATCTGTAAAAGCAAAACAGATACGAAAACAAAAATAAAATATCCCATGAAAATAATGCCCAAAGGGACAGACAAATAATCAAAAACATCCATGATTTCCAAATAAAGTCTTTTGATGAAAGAATGGAAAAGATACAAATACACAAACAGGACAGAACTTTTCCAGCCTTACAAGAGATATTTAATCAATAAGCATGTATATATTTATTGACCAATCCTTTCTTTCCTGACTTTGTAGTAAGATATATGAACATCAAATCAGTACTATATCAGCCCTTTTGAAGCTTGATTATAACAACTGACACAGAGCCAGATTCAAATAAATGAGAACATGTTAAAATTGGCTTTATCAAATAAAAAATGTATGTGCGAGACTTTAGGAGAAAAATTTTCCCGTGCACCACAAACAACTGCTTTCTAATCTAAGGTCTGTTGGGCTCAATGAAGTCATTTGCAAATGGATAGGAAACTGGCTACAGGATCGGGTACAGAGGGTAGTTGTTAATGGTACATTATCTACTTGGAGTAAGGTTCTTAGTGGGGTCCCTCAGGGCTCGGTATTGGGTCCACTTTTATTTAACTTGTTCATTAATGACTTAGGGGAGGGTATTGTAAGTAATGTATCAGTGTTTGCAGATGACACAAAACTAGACAGCCCAATTAATTCCATCCAGGATGCAGCATCCTTGTAACAGGATTTTGACAAACTGGCAATCTGGGCAGCCAAGTGGCAAATGAGATTCAATGTTGATAAATGTAAAGTCATGCACCTGGGATGTAAAAATATCCAAGCCACTTATACCCTTAATGGGACTGCACTAGGTAAATCCATTATGGAAAAGGACCTTGGAGTCCTTGTAGATGATAAACTTGGCTGTAGCAAGCAATGCCAGTTGGCAGCATCAAGGGCAAATAAGGTCTTGAGCTGTATTAAAAGGGGCATAGAGTCACGGCAGACTTTATAGAGCACTGGTAAGGCCCCATCTAGAATGTGACGTACAGTTTTGGTCTCCCCCACTCAAACAGGACATTATTGTATTAGAGAGGGTACAGAGAAGGGCAACTAAGCTGGTAAAAGGTATGAAAATCTTAGCTATGAGGAAAGACTGGCAAAATTGGGATGATAAGAGGCACTTGAGGGGTGATATGATAACTATGTATAAATATATAAGGGGATCATATAATAATTTCTCTAATGCTTTATTTACCAGTAGGTCTTTCCAACTGACACAAGGTCAACCATTCCGATTAGAAGAAAAGAGGTTCCTCCTAAATATTTGGAAGGGTTTTTTTTTACAGTGAGAGCTGTGAAGATGTGGAATTCTCTCCCTGAATCAGTAGTACTGGCTGATAATTATAATAATATATAATAAAAATTTGGGGGCATTTGTGTCTTAAAAATCGCTGCTACCTATTTTTAAAATGTTTTCCTATTAAATAACAGTACATTTATATTTTTTTAATATTGCTTTGTCTTTTATAAACTGAAATGCCACATGTCAATTTCAATACAATTTAAATCAAACTTAGTGCAGTCCTGAACCAACCAACCAACCAACCAACCTTTTACTGTGGCTCATCAATTGCCCATAAATCACATTCTTGCATTATGCAGACTATGGTCCAACTGCTATTCTATGGATGAGAAAGGGAACTCTGTGAGAGCTTAGTGACAAAGTGTGACAGAGACTTGTTGTCTTCATTTGCAATGAGAGATCACTGAATTGAATTAACTAAGCTCTATGAGTTTAAGGATGAAGGCTAAACCTCCAGTCTTTCAGAGACAAGCACTTGTTCAACTTTGACTTATTTTGACTTACATATTTAAAATTCAGCTGATGGTCTACCTGAGAAACATTGATGTTGAGGACTCCTTTTGTTACAGAACTACAATTCCTAGTGTCCTTAACTCAGCTGAGATGCTGCTGACTTTTTTTTATCAAGTTGCAAATATTGTTGAGTAGTAGGTAGTTAATCAAATGGTTTGACTGTATTTTACAGTACATTATTTATTGTATCTAGTATAGGTTATGAAAGGTTTCTATGATGCTTCAGTGCCTTCATAGATATTGCAAATCAAGAACTGGTAAATTGTGTTTGATGTTTCATCCTTTTTTATGTGTGAGTACAGCTCTGCAGCACAATGAACATATTTTTCTTTTTGTTTCTTCTCTCGCTCATAGCTAGCTCACAGCCATCATTTTTGGAGTTTAACCAAATAAAGAATGATTTGGCCAATTACTTACACTTACTCACAACCTTAATTAGTATATTCAAATCTGAATCATGTATTGCTTAAAATCCAAACAAAAGAATAGATCACAACAACTGGTAGAACATATATTGCCAATAATTACTATATAACCCAGGGATATTTTGTAGGCACACATATTTAATATTTCACAAAAGTATTTTAACACCAATCTAACAGTTCTGCTTATGAAAATCTATTGAGCAAAGCATTGAAGGTGGTATTAAATATCAGCCTGTACGGTGTTTTGGTGCTTCTTACCAAAACCCTTGACAATTGTTTTTCAACAAGGACATGATGAAAACAAAATGTATAATGAATCTTAAAAGGGACACCACATTTGTAATATTTTGCTGACTATAGTGGGCACCTATTAGCAAGCACAAAATAAAAAGTCTTGATATTTTGTTTTTTGCTAAGAATTTCTGTGTTAGGCTTTATTCTGTATGATAACTTGCTTCCTGATCCCCATTGAATTATACCAAGCTGTACAATTTCAGGGTTCTACAATGCAAAATTCTTTGAAAGCAGAATTAAGGTGATACTTAATAGCTATAGCTATAAATAGGATAGACAAAAAGCAATCCAGGAAAAATCCCACAATTGCTGCTAGTGTTGGTGTTGCCCATCTGCTTGTCAAATGTGTGAAGTGTTGTGTCATTACAAGCCTGCACTTGTACTATGACATGTAGTTCATTGTACAAATAGAGATATACTGTTAATAGAGATAGCTATACTACTAATATTGCTTAAATGTATTTGTTCAGAAGTTTCCATTATCTGGTCCTTACTACTAAAATAAATTATAATTTGCAATGCAGTTAACCCCATCCCCCAAAATTCAATGACATATGTCTGATTTTCACTATAGCATGACTTGCAAGCTATTCCCTATTTTGTATGCCATATTCCAATGTTTTTCATATCCTTAATGGAAATCTTGCAAAACATTTTTGTTTGTGGGCAAAAGAGCTATTTGAAACATTGTTATTGGTTCACAGCTTGGTATATTTTTAGTAACATGACTTCATCTTCTTTTCTGGCTGAACTTTATATTTCTTTTTCCTTTCATTGTGTCCTAGAAACAAACAAAAAAGAGGCTCTGGTGGGTTTAACAACAAATATGTTTCAAATAGAAAACAAACTGGACCACCTCTAAACAAGCAAAATAAAAGAGTCATTTGACTTTGCTTATGGCTTGAAGCTCACTTTTCTTTCTGCCTATTCTAACAAATGCAACAAAGCCCCACATCAACATATTTGTCAGAGTGAATAATCTAAAATGGATGTGTACTTGTCTGCATGTATTACCATTCCTGACAGGAAATATTTGCCTGGCCTGGCTAGCAAATGACAATTCTTCACAAGCAGTTTTCTCACTGCCAAGGTCTCGCACAAGATCTAAAGCACAAAGAAGCCAAGTACTCTGACTCCGAATGATACGAACGATTACTCCTGACACTTAAAACTACTAAGTGAATTCACTCAAGACAGCACTACATATCTTTCTATTGAGTTGGTTTCTACCTTTTATTTTTCTGTCACTCCTTGTTTCTTTTCCAATATCTCCTTCAGAGAGATGCTTTTTATCCATGTAAGCATCGTTCTATTGTTTATTTATTTATTCACAAGCCTAGCTGATAAGCGTCGCCTATCTTTTACCATGAACATTATAGATCTGATAAACTGTAAACAAACAGTTTGACTTTCCTTCTACCCTTGGGGTATAAATAGTTAACTTTCTGTTTCGAAATGATAAAAGTTATTATAAAAAAGGGAACACTTGAAGCTCTGTATTTATAATCCTCGCCATGGGTGGTCAAGGAGCAGAGCTTTAAATAGGTAATTTTATAATATTTACATTTATGCAGACAGTCAAGGAAATTTTATAATATTTACATTTATGCAGACAGTCATAAATAGCCTATATCTGGCTATACAAAAAAAAAGCCAAAAAAGGAGATCATATGGGGCACACCAATTCAGTATTTCTAAAAATAAAAATGAATAGAAAGTGGGTGATCTTTTGTATGGTAACCTCTATTCCTATATATATATATATCTGTATATATCTGGCTATACAAAAAAAAAGTATATATCTGGCTATACAAAAAAAAAGCCAAAAAAGGAGATCATATGGGGCACACCAATTCAGTATTTCTAAAAATAAAAATGAATAGAAAGTGGGTGATCTTTTGTATGGTAACCTCTATTCCTATATATATATATATATCTGTATATATCTGGCTATACAAAAAAAAAGTATATATCTGGCTATACAAAAAAAAAGCCAAAAAAGGAGATCATATGGGGCACACCAATTCAGTATTTCTAAAAATAAAAATGAATAGAAAGTGGGTGATCTTTTCTATGGTAACCTCTATTCCTATATATATATATATCTGTATATAATACACAAAAGCCATGAATATCCTGTAAATTATATCCTTATAAACGGTGAGTAGTGATGTCATCAGTTATAAACGGTGAGTAGTGATGTCATTTCTGTCACATGACTCACTAAAATTTGTGTATTATAATAAATAAAGTACCCCCAGTTGTAAAATATGAGGATATTAGAAGTTACCTCGGAGTTCCATGACCTGTATAAAAACACTCGGCCTTCGGCCTCGTGTTTTTATATGGTCATGAAACTCCTCGGTAACTAATAATATCCTTATATTTTACAAGAGGGGGTACTTTATTCACTATATATCTGGCTATACAAAAAAAAAGCCAAAAAAGGAGATCATATGGGGCACACCAATTCAGTATTTCTAAAAATAAAAATGAATAGAAAGTGGGTGATCTTTTCTATGGTAACCTCTATTCCTACATTTTGATAAATCTGCTCCTAATGTATGGAGATCCAAATTATATAAAGACCCCTTACCTTGAAAACCCCAAGTCCCAAGCATTCTGGATAATAGGTCCCATATCTGTACAATAAATGAGTTTATCCAATGAACATACAGACTACAAACAAAATTATAACTGATATCCAAAGTAAAGTCTGCCCTTACAATGTAAAAACTGTCCGTGGAACAACAACTTCATAACATAATTGAAACTCAATGGGGGTTATGTAGTAAAAGCCACTAAGTTTGCCTAGGAGACGTAATTTAAAGCATCCAATCAGCAGGTAGCATTTATTGGTCACCTTTATAAAAGCAAACATCTTTTCGGTTACTGGTCCAGGTCAAACATAGTCCTGTTATTACATATGGGGCATTTGTCTTGGTGTGTGCAATATTAAACTATTTCCAGTTCACAGTTTTGCATGTTTTTCCATGTATATTCATACATACTGTAAGCATGATTTTAGGGGCCCCATTAAAAACCTTCTACTGTCCCCAGCAAAAAGTTACATACTGGATTGCAGTTTTGCTTTTTTTAAGGTCTAAAGGTGAAAAAAACAGCTTTAAAAAGGATTTTAAATTCACCATATATCATTCTTTTGGAACTTTTAAATTATCCTATAGTCTCGATATTTAAATGTACTTTACCCAAGTCCCCTCAATACTCTGGTCAACAAGTAGTTGTTAACATAATGCAGGTATGGGAACTGTTATCCAGAACCCTCGAGACCTAGGGCTTTCCAGAGAATGGATATTTCCGTAATTTGGATCATCATGCCTTAAGTCTACTTTAACATCATGTAAATATGAAATAAACCCAATATGCTTATTTTGCTTCCAATAAGGATTAATTATATCTAAGTATAGATCATGTACATGGTACTGCTTTATTATTACAGAGAAAAAGGAAATCCTTTTTACAAGTTTTGATTATTTAGATAAAATGGAATCTATGGGAGATAGCCTTTCCGTAATTCTGAGCTTTCTGGATAACGGGTTTCCGGATAACGGATCCCATACCTGATTAATTTACCTGAAATGAATTCAGCTGATTAAGCAATCCCATTGATAAACCAATGGGATTACCTACTTGTCTAATGTTCATGGTGAACAGTGACAGTCATATTTCATCATGTAATGCAAGGCAAAATGTAAAATCAAACTTCTAACGTTGTTCCCAAGGAGCATAATAAATTTGTAAATCAGCTTATATTGGTTCTATTGAAGTGGGGGTTATTGAATTTTGGGTGATGCAGTGTAAGCACTTTTATTGTATTTATATATTTATAAATGGAAAGGAGCATTTAGCATTAACACAAAAGCAAAATGTAAAATGTTATGAGGCTAACAGTTCCAATTATTCCTCCCCCCAATGAGAGGTGGTTTGTTAAACTTTTGCATGAATGTTATTACTGTTGGAAAATTACTTTGAATCCAATTACATAGTTTAATTGGTTAATCTTGTGTTGATTGTCATTGTTAACTGCTGTAGCAAAATTTAATAAGATTCTTAATTTTGCTGTGATCTGAAGTTTTGATGTAAACGTAAAATTAATGTGGCAGAAATATGAAAGACTGCTATGAAAATATGAATGCTATCTATTAATGATGTTAGAGTACTCATAATCAAAATATTTCCAAATAAATTAATTTTGTCTAACATATAACCAGATGGGAACTAGTTAAAAGGTATTCTTGGTCCAGAAACTCTTTCTTCTCTTTCCTGCTGACTATGGAACCAACCATTATACTGTTAATGGGACAATTAATTATCTGTGTTCAGCATTATGCCTTAGGCCAGGAGTAAAGCTGGCCATAGACGCAAAGATACAATCGTACAAAACCAAGATTTGTGCGATTTTCGGTCTGTGAGTGGATTGTCCTAACATTTGTAGTACCATGTCGATCGGTTGTTCAGTAGATCGGAAAGGTTAAAAGATTTATATGGCTAACGATAAGATCTCTGCATGATGTTAATAGAAATCTTAGGCAATCTTAGGGTGTTGACCTTTAGAGGGTAAATTATTTTCTGAATCAAAAAATGAACTTTTGCTAAATTTATGCTAAAAGTAGTATTTTAGTAGTATTATGAATCAAAAAATGAACTTTTGCTAAATTTATGCTAAAAGTAGTAATAAAATATAAACAGTGATAACACAGTTATGCCAAATTGACTGTTTTTCACATTCACTTAATTCTATGTTGCAAAGAATTGAATTAGGCAAAATTGTGCATTAATTTTCGGAAATAAACACATCTTTACTTTATCGAAAATTCATCGCATTGGATTGAATCAAGCCCCGGTACAGTAAATGCATTAATCTGCATAAATACTGAAATAAATACTACACCACACTTGTGTATTTTTTTATGTAATGACCGATATTTCATATTGCTTTTGAATACCTTCTGGTGTCTTTCTGTACTGCTTCAGGAGAATTTATTTATTGGGTTGTAAAGATCTTTGTATGACTGCATGATAAATGCACATTGCACATTGTTGATTCTAATTGATTATGAAGTCTGATTCTTCTGCTTGCAGATGATCCAACACATGCAAAGATGATGTGGCAGTAACATAAGACTTTGAGGTCCAGTGCACCAATAAAACTAAAACAGACTGCTCACTTGTGTCAGCTCTTTGTGCACTCAGTTCTCAGGAGCTAGGCCATTTTTACTGATATCGTATATGAAATAAATTGTAAGATGGATAAAGAAAGAATAATTACATTGTAAAATGAACAGCAGCAAAATAAGATGAATGCCATAACTATGTTATTTTCATCTTGTAGGCAATAAATCATTTTAGGATTTATTTAAGACAAGTTGATTACACCCTAAGAAACTAGTTTCTGCTCTGACACAGCCGCACAACCTACAATCCACACACTTCTGCAATAATGCTGCAGACCCCCAGATGGTAGTTATAAGTGATACATTGCAATATAAAATATCAAAGAACCAAAATAAACTTTATAACATGCAGGCAGGGAGCATACCCCATTTATTGTGACCACCTGTGCATCAATTTCATTCTAGCCAGGAAAAGTGAAGTTAGTATGTCCTGCTTGCATTCATAACTTGATGCAAACTTAAATTGCATATGGTAATGCCTGGTAATGCCTAACGAACAAATCAACCTATACCTATTGGTTTAGGTTGACATGCATTAACCTAAACCTATTGGATACTAGACTGGAGTAAAAGTTCTGCATTATCTTAATAACCACTAAAGTATATGATAAAGATTTAGGCCAGTTAGCTGTTGATCATAATGAAAGCTATGAGCAAGGAGTTCATTACTAATAAAGTTTCTGTAACCAGCACTGTATATGTGTTAAATCCAAGCCACAAAAACAGGTAAGAGTTCACAAAAAGTTCTCAGAACACATATTTAAAGCATCAGCATGGATTATATTGCCTCCTGATTGCGTAGGGAAGAAGCACACCAACTTTTTTGGCAATTGCCTTTATCTCATTTTATTGCAGAAATGTGAAGCACAAGCTTTCTGGGACTTACCCCTTCCTCATGTGCTACACACATTAGTGAACAAAAAACATTTCAATACCTTACAAATCATGTGATACTAACATGTGATTCTTTAACCCTTTCCCAAATGCTTAGAAAATTTGAAGTACCATGCAGTTAATAGAATTCAAGCAGTTTCAAATTCATAGCAGTCATAGCAGCATGTAACAATAAATATAAAGTAGCACTATTAAAATCACTATCACAAAAGTATCCATCAATAAATACAATGTAAAACTTTCTTAGGAACCATCTGACCTATTGTTTTACTATGCCTGTAAGAAAACAAATAAAACAGGACCTTAAGAAAATAAAAATGTAAAGATTTGTTAATCAGGAAACAAAAGAAGGTGAAATCAAGATCAGATAGAGTTGCATTTGTTTCAACGTTTGGTTATTCCATGTATAAAGAGAATTATATTAAGACACCGAAGAATACTACAATCAGATAGAGAAGTTGGAAAAATATTTAGAGATACCCCTTTGTTTTCTTACAGGTGTGGAAAAGAATAGGTCAGATGGCATCTAAGAAAGTTTTACAGAGAAATAGAAGCAGTGGGTTTCTGGCACCCCTGAGAAAAGGCACCTTTAGTTGTGCACATTGCACTGGTATTATATGTGGTGACACTATTGCTCACTCCACTAAAGATACACCAATTGAGATTAATGGACTTTTCACTTGTAATAACTCTGGGGTAATTTATTTGCTAAAGTGTCCTTGTGGGCTCTCCTATGTGGGACAGGTAACTAAGAGTATTAAGACTCGGTTAAATGAACATATGTAACAAATGTAATAATAATTCAGAGAAAGAAAAGTTGAAACATGAGTTAACAGCTCCTGAACATTTTTATTATACAAAACACACAGCAGCTCAAGTGAGATGGGCAATACAGAAAAAAGTTAATTTACCCAGGGGCAGTAACCTCAGCCAAAACTTACTGAGAAGAGAGGCAGTATGGATAAAAAACTAGATCCTCTTTCCCCTCAAGGATTAAATGAAAGCTTCAGTTTAAAGGGGTTGTTCACCTTTGAGATAACTTTTAGTATGGCGTAGAGAGTGATATTCTGAGACAATTTGCAATTGGTTTTCATTTTATATTATTGAAGGTTTTTGAGTTATTAAGCTTTTTCTTCAGCAGCTCTTCAATTAGCATCTTAACCAATCTGGTAACTAGGGTCCAAATTACCCTAGCAACTATGCACTGATTTAAATAAGAGACTGGAATATGAATAGGAGAGGGACTGAATAGAAGGATCAGTAATAAAAAGTAACAATAACAATATATTTGTAGCTTTACAGAGCAGTTTTTTTTAGAAGGGAGTCAGCGACACCCATTTGAAAGCTGCAAAGAGTCAGAAGAAAAAGGCAAATAACTATAAAAATTAAATAATGAAAACCATTTGAAAAGTTGCTTAGAATTGGCCATTCTATAACATACTAAAAGTTACCTTAAAGGTGAACCACCCCTTTAAGGTGCTTTTTTTATAATTAATATACATTGTATTTATTGATGGATACTTTTGTACTGGTGAGTTTATTCGTGATACTTTATAATTATTGTTACAATTTTACAGATAAGGAAACGTGGACTGCTATGAATTTGGTCTGTTTGAATTCTATTAACCACATGGGACTTTATATTGAGTGGTTGAAAAAGGGTTAAAGAATCACATGTGGGCATTACATCACATGACTTGTAAGGTGTTTAAATGTTTTTTGTTCACTAATGTGTGTTGCACCTGAGGAAGGGGTTGGTCCCTAAAAACTTGTACTTGAAATTTCAGCAATAAAATTATATAAAGGCATTTGCCAGAAAAGTTGGTGTGCTTCTTCCTTACACAGTCTGGATGACATAATAGGCCTGGAAGCGGTCTGGGATACAAATGCATCCTGCAGTGATGTGCTTCAAGAAAAAACTGTTCTAAAATGTAATTAAATAAAGAATAATTTAGGTCCTGTTCTGCAACAAGCCCTTCCCATTTTGAGCTTCCAAATTTTAAGTTATACCTTCTACATGCAGACCGTTGAGAATTATGATGTTGCTGTTTCTCTAGTAATAATATCAATGCACATATTGATTGATTCTTCTCTAAATTATAGGATCAGCTTCTAGTATTACAAATAAAGTAGCATAATTCTAATTTTATAAAATCTATTGTTGTAATTTCTAGCAACAGATGTGTGTCAGTGGCATAGAATTATGGTGGCTATAGTAAAATAACAGTAAAACATGACTATTGCTTGTTAGAATACAAATGCCTGAATTACACTTTAATTAGATAAAAAAGCAAACTAGCTGAACAGCACGTGTACATTTCTGGAAAGGAATCACATTTGTTTAGTTAGAATTGTACCTCTGAAAAATGTTCTCTGTAAATGAATTGAAATATGCAATGCAATTTGTTTTCATTGCTTTCCAGTACTCACCTATTCAAACATGAAATGACTTTACATTAAGACAAACTAGCAATGTACAGTGGACTCTGAATTAAACTGATCGTTAATTCTATGGACTGATGCTGCCAAATATTAATCTGAATTTAGAATTAGATTAAAAAGAGCAGATTAAGAGTATTAAGGAATCAGGAGTGTTAAAAGAGAGAGAGAGAGAGAGAGAGAGAGAGAGAGAGAGAGAGAGAGAGAGAGAGAGAGAGAGAGAGAGAGAGAGAGAGAGAGAGAGAGAGAGAGAGAGAGAGAGAGAGAGAGAGAGAGAGAGAGAATGAATGTCATGGTACTACCATGTGCATATTTGACTGGGAACACTTCAGAAAATACCACATATGAAAAATAAAAAAATCATCAGACCTCATGTCCAGATCATTCAAAGGCATACAGTACAAATACTAAAAACTATACTAAAAAAATAGGAATCAAAGGAAATCCCCTGTTTGGCATTGATGAGTTATTGTAAACCCCAACAAAGCTCTGAAAAAACTCCAGCAGAACTTTTGTTTTGCGATTGGATTGAGTTCCAACCTCTCAGCCATGGCCACCATGCCAAGATGACACAGTTGTATACAAAAAGCATAGAACCAAGAAGGGGAAGTGCTAGCCAGTGTGATTAATATGTGGTTTGTACAGATACAGGGCAGATTCTTCGAAGGAATAGCAGATATCTTTTACAAATTACAATATAGTCAACATAGGCCAGTGCTGTCTAACTAGTGGCCCATGGGCTGCATCCAGCAAGCAACCTCCTTGGTGTGGCCCCCACATGAAAGTCTGCCTGCTGTGACTGCTTACCTTGTGTACGCTTTTAAAAGTATCAATAGATAACAATGACAACTGGCCCATGCATTGTTTAGCATCAAATTCAGACAGTGAGCTCCTGTATTGTTCACACCTGTAATCCCCCTTGCATTGTTCACACCTGTAACACCATCCATTTTCTTTTCTTTCATTAGTGGATGCTGGTATGTAAGTGTTCTACTAAATGACATGTCTGTGCTGCTAAATTGCTATTGGCAAGAACCTAAGAATTAATAGACAGCTTGGTAGTTCAACTACCAGTGAATAGCAGTTTGGTTTGTTAGTACTATCTTGAATATTATACTTCACAGTGTACACATGCAAAATTTAACACTGCAATGGAATACTAGTTCAGGAATGGAACCTGTTTTCCCTCGCCATCTCCATGTCAGCTATGCGTGGGTAAGCTCCTCCCCTCGACCCCAGACAGAAGAAACTCCCCTCCCAAAGACTTTAAAGCCTCCCCACTCCCCTACACAGGTGTCTTTTGTTTCTTCTGCCTTGGACCTCAGGCAGTAAATATTTTGTTCTCTGTGGGATCCATCTCAGGGCCTCGCCGAGAAGGTGGCCATTAGGGGGAGTCAGGTTTAAAGGTTTTCCTGACAAGGGCTACTGAGTGGTACAGGCAAGATACTGTTCCAGATAACGGATATGCTTGCTGGAAAAGCAGTATGTGTATGCCCTGGAACATAGGGGTGGGGGCACGCTCTACTGGTGGTGGCAGCTGGTCACAGCTACGTATGACGGTCTATCACTATTGTTTATGGCAGACGAAGTTGGCATTTGGTGGCTGCAGCAGGAGGCTGCCGCTGGTGGTTCTGTGTGTCCTTACCCCGTGCCTCACCGAGAAGACGGCTGTTTCCCCATTCCCCCTCAGGTATGTCCTCCCAACTGCTTGGGTACATAGGAATACCTGCTGCAGTGCAGTGGTGAGAGTTTTTTGATAGGGCTCATTCCCTACATAGTTTACTCAATACATCATGGAACTCTTGGGTATTTTATTTTATTACTATGAATCTTGCATAGGGTTCTTCCATATATATATAAATCAGGGCCTTGCAAGTAGCACAATGCAATTAGTCTTGGCGTCTTAATTTGGTGATCTTACTCTATGCGTAATGTGGTTAAGGCCTGGGTCCCACAGGTCCCAGTCAGCAAATGTCTCACTTGGGCTTACCCTGTGTAAGATTGTCACGGAGTCGGGTTATGGGAGTCAGATGTTCCTCACTATAGAATAAATTTCAGATTACCTTACGGAATTCAATAACTGTATGCTCTGCAAAAATTTCAGTTTTTCTCAACCTAGTTTGAACATTCACAATCACCCTGTGGTGTTGAGTTTAAGAACACTTGCCAGCATACATCTCCTTTGAAGGCAAAGAGTACTGGTTGCCATCTGGTTTTAAATTTTATTATATGCAGATCTTGTGCCTTAACCTCAATCTTCAACTGTTTATAAGCCTTCAGAGATCCATTCTAATATTAATTAATATTTAATACCCCCCATTAATATTAATACCCCCCAATACGTTAAGCTTACACAGAGGCGGGCCAGGCAAGCTGGGCGCCCTAGGCAGCCCAGCCGCCAGCTCGCCCCCATCCCTTCCCCCGTCACACTCGCATGCGCAGTAACGCCACTGGTGCGCATGTGCAGCAACAACGCTCGTGCATGCGCAGTAACGATGCTCGCGCGCATGCGCAATATCGTGCGGGGTGCATATTGCACGCTGAATTCCAAGTGAGTCCGTTCTAGGGGTAGGCAGAAGAGGTAGCTGCCCAGCGCCCCCTAATCGTTGCGCCCTAGGCAACTGCCTCTTCTGCCTACCCCTAGTTCCGGCCCTGTGCATACAGTAGCTGACATGGAGATGGCCAGGGAAAAGGGAAAATTAAATCATACTTACTGTGATTTTCCTTTCCTGGCCATCCTCCATGTCAGCAAGTTTAATCCAACCCTTACTGTAGCTTAACCTGGCAGCTTGTTACTTGACACCTGTGTAGGGGAGTGGGGAGGCTTTAAAGTCTTTGGGAGGGGAGTTTCTTCTGTCTAGGGTCGAGGGGAGGAGCTTACCCACACGTATCTGACATGGAGGATGGCCAGGAAAGGAAAATCACAGTAAGTGTGATGTAATTTTCCCTTATCCAGAATGCTTGGGACTTGAGATTTTCCAGTTAACAGGGGCTTTCTGTAATGTCGATTTTGATATTTTAAGAATTTTCAAAATAATTGAAACTTTTACTAAACCCACTTTGATTATATGGCATGAAACTTTAATAATTAATCTCATATTATTTACATAACACATTAAGCCATAATTGACATTTTGACTAGTCAAATGACCCAAATGACCAAATATGAGAACATGAAATGACTAAATAAAGAAATGAGTAGAAAAAATTGTAGAGACAAACTGCTTAACTACACACACAAAAACTCATTTGTAAAAAACCTGGACTCGTTTATTAGGTAACAATGATCTCTGCTGAATATTGTGCAAAGTTACTTATCAATAGAAGCACTGTCAAAATTATTACAGCAACCATCTGTTCTATAAACACATATAATGACCTTTTGACCAGCATTGCAACCCATCTCAAAAAGATGTGCAGAGAAAGCTAAATCTATTAACTGGGATTATACATATTCATATTACTGTCCAGTTGAACACGGCAGCTGTTAAACCACAGTGGAGTAAGAAAGGCCAAAACGTGCTCAGTAATTGAATGCTATTTATTTTCTTGATGGGCTTGACCATTCTGTTTTGTCATAGACTCTTTGAGATGATATTTCTTAGCTGTGCATTCAAATGGATTTAATATACTTAAGTATTGTGTCTCTTCCTAATTTTAAAGACAAATTATAGTCTTATAATTTGTGCAAAACACATTTTTCTATTACAGTATATGCATAAAATTCATGTTGGCAAGGTCTTGTGGAATGCAAGTGTAGTTTCTCAAATAGAGAAATTTAAAGATATTCAGGAAACCATAAAGCAATAGACCTTCATTGGCTTTGAATTCTAAGGTGTTTAGTTACATAAGGACACTGTTTGGTGTCTAGTAACCCTTATGATACCAATTTGGCATCAGACAACAGGCCAGCAAATTCTACCCACTGATTGTTTACCATGGGTTACAAGACCTATAGCAAACATCATCTCTGGTATCACTACCGTTAACAATTTAAAATGGAAGATGGTTTCCCATATAAAATAAGTTATATGGGGGCATCTTCCCCTCTTGGCAGCAATTACACTGATTTTATGGAGGAAATTGCTACATTTTTGGGTAAAAAACATAGTGGTTTGTCTAAAACTGCACTTTGCTCATTGCACTTGTGCTTATAAATGACCCCTATATTTTTTTCCTGCATGCAGTTTTACAGTGGCATTCACTAGCTACACAACAACAGAAATACCATCTAATAACTGAATCTAGAATTTTGTAGGAAGAACTGCATCTTGAGAGTAAAGATCATAGAATAACAATTTTACATATTACATAGTTTAGTTATGTTGAAAAAAGACTAATGTCCATTTAAATCCTAGTGCATACAGTATATACTGTATATACACTGTACTTATATAGACCTATCTACACTCACATATATATTATATCTGTACAAACTGGAGTGGAGTGTTTTCCCAGCCCGTGACTTAGTCCACGTCATGGACAAATTATATAACAAACAAAAAAGTCCAGACAACTTGTGCATGAAACTAAAAGATTTTTACCAAACTGGTAAATAATATGCAACGTTTTGAAGCATATTTATTTAGTATGAGTTATTTAGTATGATTTGATTGATCATGAAGGGGGAGAAGTTGGGTCTTAGACTGTTATGATGCACAACCCTTACTATACCAAATGTCTTTTTGACTAAAAGGGGCACATTTACTAAGGGTCGAATTTCGAAGTGATACAACTTCGAAATTCGACCATCGAATTGTAGAAATTCGATGGTCGAAAGTTTTTTTTGAGTGAATTTAGCATTTTTCAATCGAATTCAAATCGTTCGAACGTAGAAATCGAGAAATTGAATGCAATCGATCAATCGATCGATTTTCAAAAAAAAACCTTTGACTTCTAAAAACTTAGCTAAATACTGTCTATAGGTTCTAGGAGGTCCTGATTGCTCTCCTCACTCATCTGATTTAATTGTTCATGTTAAAGACGTGCGGTGAAGTCTTTGAGGAAAGAAGCACCAATCTACTTTAAAGTTGGCAGTGCGCTGAAGTAATTCAAAGAAAAGTTGTAACATAGCAATTCAGCAGGTTTAAGGTGTCGAAGTTTTTTAAAGAGACAGTACTTTGATTTTCGAATAGTGGAATATTAGAAGTTTTTTCAATTCAAATTTTGGACTATTCGATGGTCGAAGTATCCAAAAATTCACTTTGAATTCACTTCTACCCTTTGTAAATGTGCCCCTATATGTTTGATCATGTACAGCAGGGCAGTTCAACTGGCGGCCCGTGGGCCGCATGGGGCCCGCGACCCCCCTTTATATGGCCCTCCACATCAAAGCATGCCTGCTGTGTCTATTTACCATATCTAACATTTAAAAGGTATCACTACAGAGACTGACTGGCCCCTGCATTGTCTAAACCTCAAATTCACACTGCAATCCCCTGTATTGTTCACACTTGTGATCCCCCTGTATTGTTCACACCTGTGACACCTCTATTGTTCACACCCCCACAGCCCAGTACTGTTCACACCTGAGACCCAGACTGAAACTGCCCACATTGTTCACCTGCTCACACCTTAGTCAAAATGCTAATGGGGCACCAGCAACGCTTAGAATTGTTGCCGGCATCAGAATTGTCGCAGGCATCAAAAATATTCCGCCGTCTGTGAATTTTCGCCAGCGAATTTTCATGACAATTTCGAATAAATTCACCCATCCCTGGTTTTATATATATATATATATATATATATATATATATATATATATATATATATATATATATAATATATATATATATATATATATATATATATATATATATATATATATATATATATATATATATATATAATAGTCTGGAAGCCGGCACTGCACGTTAAAAGGGTCAAAGTTGCCTGGGTGCAAAAAAGCCCAAGAATAAAATAGAAAAATAGAGAAGCTCGCACTCACAGGACTTAAAAGGTCAAAAAGGTGTTTATTTAGATCAAAAATCGACTAACGTTTCGATCCTATGCTTTTAAAATTGGGCGTTTGTTTTGGGAATATCTCTCCTTTAAAAGCCTGATTGCTGGCTGGGGAGGATTTAGCCCTTAGTGAAAAAACAGCGTTCAACGGACATTGATTACAGGTAATGCTAAAATGCACATTAAATATAAAAAAAAATAGGGACCGCCATTCGGGGTTTACCTTGACGTGGTATGGTGGCTTATCAATTTTATGATAACTTTGTAACAAAATAACCCCTGTTTTGGGTACATATGCAATAGCATTTATTATACTTATATATATACTTTAAAGCCTTTAGAGTGCTCCCACAACCCCCCTGTTTTGATATTGTATATTTAGCCAGGAGCTGTGGCATAGCTTCAGTGGTTGTAGCACCCCATACCCCCCCTTTAAACTAGTGGTGATCCTATGCTTTTAAAATTGGGCGTTTGTTTTGGGAATATCTCTCCTTTAAAAGCCTGATTGCTGGCTGGGGAGGATTTAGCCCTTAGTGAAAAACAGCGTTCAACGGACATTGATTACAGGTAATGCTAAAATGCACATTAAATATAAAACAAGTTAGGGACCGCCATTCGGGGTTTACCTTGACGTGGTATGGTGGCTTATCAATTTTATGATCATAACTTTGTAACAAAATAACCCCTGTTTTGGGTACATATGCAATAGCATTTATTATACTTATATATATACTTTAAAGCCTTTAGAGTGCTCCCACAACCCCCCTGTTTTGATATTGTATATTTAGCCAGGAGCTGTGGCATAGCTTCAGTGGTTGTAGCACCCCATACCCCCCCCTTTAAACTAGTGGTGATCCTATGCTTTTAAAATTGGGCGTTTGTTTTGGGAATATCTCTCCTTTAAAAGCCTGATTGCTGGCTGGGGAGGATTTAGCCCTTAGTGAAAAACAGCGTTCAACGGACATTGATTACAGGTAATGCTAAAATGCACATTAAATATAAAACAAGTTAGGGACCGCCATTCGGGGTTTACCTTGACGTGGTATGGTGGCTTATCAATTTTATGATCATAACTTTGTAACAAAATAACCCCTGTTTTGGGTACATATGCAATAGCATTTATTATACTTATATATATATACTTTAAAGCCTTTAGAGTGCTCCCACAACCCCCCTGTTTTGATATTGTATATTTAGCCAGGAGCTGTGGCATAGCTTCAGTGGTTGTAGCACCCCATACCCCCCCTTTAAACTAGTGGTGATCCTATGCTTTTAAAATTGGGCGTTTGTTTTGGGAATATCTCTCCTTTAAAAGCCTGATTGCTGGCTGGGGAGGATTTAGCCCTTAGTGAAAAACAGCGTTCAACGGACATTGATTACAGGTAATGCTAAAATGCACATTAAATATAAAACAAGTTAGGGACCGCCATTCGGGGTTTACCTTGACGTGGTATGGTGGCTTATCAATTTTATGATCATAACTTTGTAACAAAATAACCCCTGTTTTGGGTACATATGCAATAGCATTTATTATACTTATATATATACTTTAAAGCCTTTAGAGTGCTCCCACAACCCCCCTGTTTTGATATTGTATATTTAGCCAGGAGCTGTGGCATAGCTTCAGTGGTTGTAGCACCCCATACCCCCCCTTTAAACTAGTGGTGATCCTATGCTTTTAAAATTGGGCGTTTGTTTTGGGAATATCTCTCCTTTAAAAGCCTGATTGCTGGCTGGGGAGGATTTAGCCCTTAGTGAAAAACAGCGTTCAACGGACATTGATTACAGGTAATGCTAAAATGCACATTAAATATAAAACAAGTTAGGGACCGCCATTCGGGGTTTACCTTGACGTGGTATGGTGGCTTATCAATTTTATGATCATAACTTTGTAACAAAATAACCCCTGTTTTGGGTACATATGCAATAGCATTTATTATACTTATATATATATACTTTAAAGCCTTTAGAGTGCTCCCACAACCCCCCTGTTTTGATATTGTATATTTAGCCAGGAGCTGTGGCATAGCTTCAGTGGTTGTAGCACCCCATACCCCCCCTTTAAACTAGTGGTGATCCTATGCTTTTAAAATTGGGCGTTTGTTTTGGGAATATCTCTCCTTTAAAAGCCTGATTGCTGGCTGGGGAGGATTTAGCCCTTAGTGAAAAACAGCGTTCAACGGACATTGATTACAGGTAATGCTAAAATGCACATTAAATATAAAACAAGTTAGGGACCGCCATTCGGGGTTTACCTTGACGTGGTATGGTGGCTTATCAATTTTATGATCATAACTTTGTAACAAAATAACCCCTGTTTTGGGTACATATGCAATAGCATTTATTATACTTATATATATACTTTAAAGCCTTTAGAGTGCTCCCACAACCCCCCTGTTTTGATATTGTATATTTAGCCAGGAGCTGTGGCATAGCTTCAGTGGTTGTAGCACCCCATACCCCCCCTTTAAACTAGTGGTGATCCTATGCTTTTAAAATTGGGCGTTTGTTTTGGGAATATCTCTCCTTTAAAAGCCTGATTGCTGGCTGGGGAGGATTTAGCCCTTAGTGAAAAACAGCGTTCAACGGACATTGATTACAGGTAATGCTAAAATGCACATTAAATATAAAACAAGTTAGGGACCGCCATTCGGGGTTTACCTTGACGTGGTATGGTGGCTTATCAATTTTATGATCATAACTTTGTAACAAAATAACCCCTGTGTTGGGTACATATGCAATAGCATTTATTATACTTATATATATACTTTAAAGCCTTTAGAGTGCTCCCACAACCCCCCTGTTTTGATATTATATATATATATATATATATATATATATATATATGTATATATACTGTATACTAATTATAGATTTATTTATCACAATAGACTTTGACTTTGTTCAAGAAATCATCCAAGGCACTCTTAGAGGAATTAATAGAATCTGCAAGGCAGCCATGCAAGTCACCCCAATAAATTTAAAACATTCCTCCTCCACTGCTCCATAAAACAATCATAACAGTGTTGCACCATCCGACTGTTGCTGGGCTGCAACTAAGGGAGCTTTAGTCTAGAAACTATAGAAAATTGTTTTTTAAAGCAATTCAAAAAGACATTTTATCTCACGTTTTCCTTTACATCTGCTCTTAGCTTTATAGTTCCATGCATATGTACTTTTTTTTACTGGTACCCCAGTTACTCTGCATCTGGACTCAACCTATTAACAACTGAGGCTCTGAGTTTCCAGTGAGAGGCACTGGGGAGGCTTTTATTCGTCAAACTCACCATAGAAGCCTGATAATCAGCTTTTGTTAAAAAAAGAGAAGCTAGTTGGTGAATGGCAGTAACAGCAGAAAAGCCATATCCATTTCTTATACCGTTCAAGTACTCTTGACAAGAAAATTCTTTTTTTAACAAAGCTGCCAATGTATGGCATATAGGGCTCCAGTAGTTAAATGGTGCTCAGCTAAAATAACAATGACAATGTTTGTTATCTATGGGGAAAAAATAGACGATCATTAGTTCTTACTTACTATCATAGCTGCTAAATTGCTCCTGTGAAATTATCAGTAGCAACTATTCAATCTTCTACATGTTAAAAAATGAAAGCAAAGATATGAATGATCAGTGATGAGCAAATCTGTCCCATTTTGATTCACCAAAAAATTTGCGAAATAGCAAAAAAATTCACGAAATCCTTAAATTGGGCATCAAATTTTTCGCAACAATTTTTCTTGCTCCAATTACATTAAAGTCAGTGGGCAATGTTTCTTATTGCGACTTTTTTGTCCCAATGCATTAAAGTCAAAGGCATTTTTTATTATAGCAACTTTTTTGTCTCTGCGACTTTTTCCTTGCTGAATTTTTGCCCCCGTTTTGTGAAAAATGGTGAAATGCTGAATTTCACCACATATCCACACAAATTGCTCATCGTTATGAATGCTATCAATCGATATGTGCACTAGAGTAATGTAGCGCCTATTTTAGTAAGAAATACTCCACAATAATTCCTAAACATTTTAATTGATTGACTAACATAGTTGCTAACTTGCACCAGTGCACTTACAGTACCAGTATTTTCCAGTCAGGGTAAGTGGACTTTGGGATCCATGCTTTATCTCAGAGTATAAGTATCTAACTTTTTCATCTTATTCCATTGACATCAATAGTGAATGGGCAATTTTATTGTGATATTACACAATTGTTACTTTCTGAATTTATTTGCTGCACCATTGTAACCCATCTGTACTGAATATTTCGATTTTTCTTAGGACAGGTTTTGATATTGGACTACATAAATTAACGAGTTAATTAAAGAATATACAACTTGTGCCAGTTATTAGTGCTTGAATATAAAACTGGCTTTGGGACTGAGAGTTTTGATTACTGGGACATTTTCCAGATGTACAAATGCTGTAAGTGGTGTACCTCAGAGCTCTGTCCTTGAGACACTTCTTATTAATTTATGCATTCATCTGCTATGTCAATATTCACACTATTGTAAAATTCCCACTGTTTATAGAATTGTACGGTCTGTTTAATGAATTATTTATGGGAAAAACATTTGCTGTTATAAAGTATGAATATTTTCCATTATAAATAAGTTATACATGCTTAGTAAAGTATGCAAAGAGTTGTTCCTGGCTGGTGGGATTAAGTTGTAACAGTCATAGACACATAATCACATGGACAGGGATACAGGTGTCTACTTGAATGCCCCTAACCTACACCATGGAGGACCTTCCTCCACGGAGCTTGTACTGTATATGGAGAAGTTAGAAAAAAGATATTCAAATTATGATCTTATATTATACTCTATATAATACTCTATATAATAGATCATTTAGGAAAGCAAATGTGAACACTAGGGGGCCCATTTATGAAGATTCAAATTTAGTTTTTTCCATGTGGTTGTGGTTGTGGGTTTCCTATTTTTTTTAAAAAGCTCTGAAAAATTTAATATTTATTAAGTGTAAAAAACACAAAAAACACCAATACAAGACTTTGCCAGGTAAAAGTTATTAAGATCCTATAGAAATTAATGGGAGCTGCACTGATCTGATTGGACAGTTTTCAAGCATTTAATTTTTTTACTGTTTTTTTTATTTCTTTTTCGAGCAATATCAAATATTAAATATCAGAAATTAAAACAAGCATACAATTTACATAAAACAATATGTCAATCACATCTTTGGTATCTTTCATCTTCCAATAACTTTCATTCTAACTGGTAACTAGTTTTATGATGAATGTTTAAAATATTGTTTAAAAAATGAATATGGAACCTGTTTGATTTATCCATTAATAAATTGAATGTAGGTCATTCTTCCAGCAAGGAGAGCACAGCATACTCTTCAGATTTTGCATTAGCATATTCATTGGAGAATTAGGATCTATTACTTGGGATTGCATCTGACTCAATTTGAGGACCATATGTGAGGTTAACATGGAACATTCCCAGTGGGGTAATGTTGCTTGACAAATGTTGCTTACAAGGCCTTCAGGCCACAGTGAACTGTGTATCTATACTGTGCAAACACAGAAAATGTAGTCAGTCTGTGATTCCATATTTTAAGGATCTTTAAATGGAAAAAATATGAATTTGGTCTTTATCAGCCTTAAACATGATTAAACATAATTTTTGTTGTCATTTGGTTTACCAACGCACGCTTACATGGACATATACATGATCACACCCATATTTAACTGGAAGAGGTAAATCGTGCTTGATGAGTTGTTAAAAAAGAGAGCCTACTCTTTTACAATTATAGGTTCTATTATCCAGAATGCTCAGGACCAAGGGAACAGTATATAGAGTATGTAAATTTTAATGAAACCATTTACTTCATTATGTGTTATGACAGACCTCCTATTAGACTCCAATTGACCTTTTCTTCAAATAAGGCTTCTGTAAATGCACAGCTTGGTAATTCTTACAAATGAGTAGTGTTACAGATCCTGAGCACTAACAAAATAATGAACGATGAAGTAGATATTCAATCATTTTACTGTTTTTCCGTACATACATATTTAATGGTCATACGCTTTAAAAACATTGTTGTCATTTCAATCAATAAAATTGAAAAACAATATGGTTCTTCAAAATACTCAGTAAATATCTTCTTGAAACTCTGGTTGCTTTTTGGGTTTTTAAATGTTTTTCAGTAATGATTTATTTAAAAAAATATTTAAAGGCAGAGTAGCTGAGTAGTATATCATTCCTTTAAGTATATTGTTTCTCACAATTACATTTTGACTTACTTCATTTAATATATTAAATCTGATTTAATTTATTTGAAAATACAAAAATATGTAATCCATGCTAATGAGATAGAAAGAACAGATGTGTGTTTGGTGCATGGAATTTAATTATTTATTTCTTAGCTTTTCTCTATGATTGAGTACTTACTTGTTTATTTAATAGTGCAGTTAAGCGCAGCCAGCCAGAAACCCTGTAATATAACTCAGTAATGGGATTATTCTTAAAAAGGGATTATTGATCGTATTTCTTACATACTTTAAAATATATGAAGATTTCATGTAGCCTGGCTCTATACAGAATGTGTTTTATGGTTTTTATGCATTTTATCATAAAAGATTTCTGCTTAAACTCCAAGAAATAGCCCATGAAATAATATGATATAAACAGAGTGCAGGATGGAGTGCAAATATTCCACTCCAGTAACTTGTATCATTTTAGGCCCCTACATTATTCCCCTGTACATTTATTTCTTAAGTGAATAAAAGGAGATCAGGTTTCGTTGAAGAAAGTTTGGAAAGTAAATCACCCTCTTTGTGCCAATATATTAATGTAGAACTGCACCTCAACTACACAGAGACTGCCCATTAAAGGAATTGGTCAGTGTAAAAACAAAAACTGGGTAAATAAGTTAATAAAAAATGTTTTCAATACAGTTAGTAGGCCAAAAATATAATCTATAAAAGCTGGAGTGACTGGGTGTCTATCTCAATAGTCAGAACCCAATTCCTGCTTTGCAGCTCTCTGATTGGTTACCAGAAAGTAACTAAACAGTGACTTGAGGAGGGGCCATATGCTTTTGAATCTGACCTACATGCTGAGGATCAAAAGCAAACTAACTGAACTAATAGAACTGAGTTAGGGGCCCATTTACTAAGGGTCGAAGTGAATTCAAAGTGAATTTTCGAATTCAAAAACGTTGAATTTCGAAGTAATTTTTGGGTACTTCGACCATCAAATAGGCCAAAATTCGATTTGAATTAAAAAAACTTTGAATATTCGACCATTCGAAAATCGAAGTACTGTCTCTTTAAAAAAATTCAACTTCGACACTTCGCCACCTTAAACCTGCCGAATTGCTATGTTAGCCTATGGGGACCTCCTAGAACCTATAGCTAGTATTTGGCTAAGTTTTTAGAAGTCAAAGTTTTTTTTTTGAAAATCATTTTTTCGATTGATTAAATTTCTATGATCAATCGAACGATTTGAATTTGATCGAAAACAGCTAAATTTCCATAAAAAAAAAAAACTTAGACTATCGAATTTCTATAATTCGATGGTCGAATTTCGAAGTTTTACAACTTCGAAATTCGACCCTTAGTAAATGTGCCTCTTACTGTATGTCCCAATTGGCCCCACTTCAAGTTGTGGACTAGGGGGGGGTTATTTATCAAAATTCTATTTTTTTCTGATATTATAAGTAAAAAAAAAGTCAGACCAAACTAGAATTTGACCTTATTTATCATTGAAAAAAGCTCAAAATTGGTTCAGAAAAAATAGAAAAATTCAGTTTTTTTTTTTGCTTGAATTTTTCGTGAAAATCGCTCTAGACCCATGAGTTTTTCAGATTTTTGCCCAAAACTCAGCTCAGACTATGATATCTTCAAATTTGAAATGGGATCTTTGCTATTGACTTCTACAGCTTGGAGATGGATTATTTTATGATTCGGACTTTTAGCAGCCTCGGGGTATAATAAATTACGAAAAATTCAATTTTTTTCTCACTAAAAATTCACATTTTATAGTAAAAAAACTCAAATTTTTCAAATTGTTGGCATTCAAACTTTAATAAATTACCCCCTAACAGTTAGAGCGATGTAAAGAAGGAAGTTGGGTTCTGGCTATTATGTTAGGCATCTGTTCATAGATTTTTTTTTCTAACTATATTAGAAACAAATTAAGTCAATCGGTTTACCCAGTTTTTATTCTTACACTGAACTATTCCTTTAAAAACAGTAAGGTACACCCGTGGCACAGAGGGTACACTCTGATTGAAGGAAATTCATCAAAATAAACGGAGAGCACATTGGCGCTCACTGCAAGATGTATTGGTGCAAGTACCTTCGTGTTTGTAAATGAGCCCTTTTATGAATAATAATGATAAAAAAACAAAAATCACAATTTTAAGGTGGGTCCCAGTTTAAAGATGCCACTGTGGCTGGTCAGTACTTCACATGCCAAAAATTGGCATGCTAACTCACTAATGCAATTAGGGCAAATATAGTTGGAGGAATGAAAAGTAAATAAGGCCTATTTCCAGAGATTTTATTACTTGTTAGAACATTACATTTAAACAGCATTTTCACATTTCAGCATTACTTTAAAAACATATTTTAATGGTGTTTAAGGAAAATAAGATAAAATAAAAACCCACTTTCACCACAGCCTTGGCCTTATTACACTACAAAAATGCTGGGTAGTTTCATAATTATAAAAGCTAAGGTTCAAAGTAAATTTAAATGCTGTGTAAAAGATTGAAGTCAAAAGCATAAAGTGAAGAAAATTAATAAGTGCTTCTGTTTTCTAACTTCAAAACCATGGGCAATATCAACTAGAGATAAAAGTCTTGTATACCTTCAGGCAACCTCTCATTCTGTGAACTTGTTTAGTTTTTTTTCATTCATTTTCCAACTTTTTAAAAAGGTTATAGGTGAAAACGTTTACTTAGCAAATGTGAGGTTAACATTTGAGGAAATTTGTCTGGAACAGACTAATGCATGGGTCAAGAGAGCAAATTCTCCATCCCTTTTCTTATAAAAATTCTAATACGTTGTAAAATCAGACCACGGTTACATTTTATTGCAAAAAAGTATTTTTATGTATTAGAAGTATGTGCAGATGAAAAATATATGGTTACTCTGTATAAATTGTAAGTGAGAGAAGAAGTAATACATATTTACCTATTCACTTAGCGGGGCAAATCATTATCAATATTGATAAGGTGAGAAAAGATAAAAACCCTGGGATTAAAGCCAAGTTTCCCAGTATGGGTTTTCTAGTTCCTGGTAGTTCTATTCTGAAGTTATGAAATTTCAGCATGACTACATGAACCCTTGCCCCATATTAATATATAAATATTCCTTACACAATAAAAGCAGAAATCGCAACATGATATTAACATCTGTGTTACATTGTCTATTCCCCTGTTTCTTTATTGTGGATCCTCAGATGTTTCTAAACTACAACTCTCACAATGCTTAAACCCTTAATTATACGTTGAAGAATGCTATAAGTGATGGTTATGTAGGGGTCCATAGGAGTAACTTCCCCTATGTTCTCAGTTGGAAATCCCCTGGTTTGGCCAGCTAAGAGTTGGGCCTAATTTAAACATAGGAGGGGGGATGTTTCCTTTTCCAGGTTGAAGTGTGCCCCTGGCAGTTATAGATTTGGTCAGAAGATGTCACTGTTACTTAAGTCTTTATAACTGAGAGGCAACAGGTGTGGCTTCCAAATGCTGAACAAAGTGAATGTCTGCTGGAGAGCCTGGGCCTTAGGCCTCAGTGAGGAAAGGCCCCAAGTGAGGTGAACCTTGGAAAAGTCAGGAAACAGAGCACTGTGAATGTGAATGAGGTATGAGACAGTGGTAGCTGTAGCTCCTGTTATAGTACACTCTAGAGGGCAAATTTACTAACCTCGCCAGCGACAGCTTTGCTCACATCGCAACACTTTGCCAGGCATAGATTCACCAAGCTAATTCACTAAGATCCGAAATTGCATCCAGGGCGCCGAACGTTGTCGAAGTTGTGGCGAGTTAAAGGAGAAGGAAAGCTCCAAGACAGTTTATTGCCAATAGAATAGCCACAATAGTGCAAGCTAGAACGCTATATTTATTCTGCAGAATGCTTTACCATACCTGAGTAAACAGCTCTAGACACTGTCTTTGTTTGTTTAGGATACAAGCTGCCATATAAGCTTGGTGTGACATCACTTCCTACCTGAGTCTCTCCCTGCTCACTAACAGCTCTGAGCTCAGATTACAGCAGGGATGGGAGGAGGGAGGGGGAGAGGAGCAAACTGAGCATGCTCAAGGCCGTGCCCTGGAGGTTTAAGCTGAAAACAGGAAGTCTGATACAGAAGCCCATGTGTACACAATAAAAGCAAAGAAATGTGGTGTTTCTTTTGACAGAGGACTCAGAGCAGCATTACTTTGAGGGTTTACTGGTGTATTTATATAGACCTTTCTGATAAAGCTTACTTAATTTTAGCCTTTCCTTCTCCTTTAAGTTAAAGTTCAATGGTCGTATATATAGCAGCAAATACATTGCTCTACATAAGCCCGGGAAACCTTTATAAAAGAAAATAGAGTTGTTATATTGCCCTACACATGAGCCCAGTTTATAGTTTATGTGCCATATGTTAGGAAATGAACGGGGGAAGCGGGTTACCCCCAAAAAAATTTACACTCTTTTGCAGCCTATCACCCTGAAAAAAGGAAAAGATTTTTTTGTGACATAGAAAATTACATTTTGAGGAAGTCCTATCTACTCTATTGTACTTCTCCTGGTCTGAGGTGGTGAAGGCAAGTCTGATGCAAGAGGTAACGTTCAGTAAAATCCACATCTTATTGAATTTGCGTAGTTAGTCCATTCGCCAGAGCGCAAAATCACCAGGCGTTAGGGAGCGAAGTACCACTATAGTCTATCTCCTTCACTAGCCAAGTTACGCCAGTGATCGTTAGTAAATCGGTGAAGTAATGAAATGATGTCACGCTGTCGAATTTTCGTCAGCGTTAGTCGATTCGCCCTTTAGTAAATTTGCCGCTAGGAGAGAAAGCGAGATAGTTAAGCTAGAAAGATCAGTTCTGTGCTCCAACGTAAAGGATAGATTTCAGATATCTCTTCCAGGTGACACTGCCTGTTAGCATAGGGATCATAGTGCACTTTTGCAACATTGTTTAAAAAGTAACAAGCAAGAGTTAAGTAAATGCTGCTTTTAATAGCAACTGTTTCTATAAATAACTTTGTAATGTATATTAAAATTATGCATTATTTTATTAGGCAAATTTGTATATGGGGGTTTATTTGCCCTTTAAACAATTAGACACTGGTGGTCCAAGAGCCACAGAATGAGAGAAGTAAGCTTAGTAAGTAAAAAAAAAAAAACTCAGCAAGCATTTTCAAATATGTAATTGATGGTCACATGAAATAACAGAAAACAAACAACAACTGAAAAGAAGGACATACAATGAAATACATCTTTAAAAGCAGAATACCTTAAGATGATTGTTTGCCTTTAGAGAATGATCCATCTGCCTTTGAAAATACTGTACTAGAACAACATGTGTTTGAAAGAGACAAAGACCTAAAGTTTTACACAGATGCCATTGTTCATAGAAATTGTTGTTAGCAGATTTTCAGTGTTTTTCGGTCCATAATATTATTTTTCAAATAAGGCTATTGCAAATTGATGTTAATACCGAGTATTATATACACTATATAATCCTTTATATAGCAATGAGATATTTTTACTGAGCTTTACAGAGTGATCATGATTCAAGTTGTCACTGCCCCAGAGGAGCTTATAATTTAAGTTGCATCTCATTCACACAACCAGGGGTTGCAGTAACTTTTCTAGTAATGCAGAGCTGCCAACTCCCCTGATTTTATCGGGAGTTATAAGATATTAGGCTGTGTCCCCCGATCCCCTATCCATTTAATACATCCCCTGATTTCTGACAACCTCTGATGATTTTGCGTGATTTTCTGGCAAAAATCCGATGTGCACATGTGCAGAGCATTTCAGTGACGTCAGCGATGTGTGATACACATTGCTGTGTCTGTGGCTTAAAAAGAGGTTCTGCGAATGCATGTGACATCACTTCCTTATATGTCACTTCTGCTTATGTCACAGAACCCAGAAACTTTCAGCGGCAAGCTTGTACACGTCACAAGTCCCCGGAAAGCAGCTCTGGCTGATTACAGAAACAAGTGGAGACTTATAGCTTTGCAGGATCTGGCCAGCCAGTAGTTTACCTAACTATGTTTGGCTGATAACCAACTCACCATGGCACCTATTTTAGGCCGCTGACCTCAGGCTCATTCATGTCATCCTTACAATTTTCCTTATCAACCCTTCCTTATTTAGACATCCTAGGGAACATTCCTGCTTCTAGAACATTCTAAGAGGATTTGCTGTGATATACCATCATCCAGTAACTGGAACTAACAAATACAATGATATAATGAATTATTAAGCCCTTATACCCACACTGGGGTCACTTTCATCAGAGGTGATTTAACCTACACAGACACAGACACATTTTAACATTCTTGCAGGCATTGAACAGGTCAGAAACAAAATTAGGATCCCAGTGTTGCAAGATACCTGGGTGGACCACTGAGCCACGCGTGACATCAGGACAGAAGGATATGATCCATTGTATTCCAGAAAATAATTCCAAGGTTTTTATGCTCACGAAAGGAATAATAACATAACATGCTTGAGTGTAGTAAAGTCACACATATCCAATCACAACGTTTCCATTGAACCTCAGTAAGGGATGGGTTTTTCTACTTTGGCATAAATTGCTTCTTTCAGACCTCATTCAAACCATCTGTCCTCTCTATCCAAAATGTGCATGTTGTTGTCCTTTACTACCTTCAAGGGTTTAAATGCCGGGGAATTCCCTACCACTTCAGTTGAACTGAAAAAGCCTCTCGGATGAGTGGTGAAAAATAACTCTAAGGGGCACATTTACTTAGTTCGAGTGAAGGAATAGAAGAAAAAATACTTTGAATTTCGAATGTTTTTTTTGGCTACTTCGTCCATCGAATTGGCTACTTCGACCTTTGACTACAACTTCGACTTTGAATCGAACGGTTCGAACTAAAAATCATTCAACTATTCGACCAAACGATAGTACTGTCGAAGTACTGTCTTTTTAAAAAAAACTTTGACCAAGTACTTCGCCACCTAAAACCTACCGAACATCAATGCTAGCCTATGGGGAAGGTCACCATAGGCTTCCTAACAATTTTCTGATCGAAGGAAAATTGTTTGATCGATGGATTAAAATCCTTCGAATTGTTCGATCATAGGAAATGCGGTAAATCCTTCGACTTAGATATTTGAAGTCGAAGGATTTTACTTGGACGGTCGAATATCGAGGGTTAATTAACCCTCGATATTCGACCCTAAGTAAATGTGCCCATAGATGTCCAGTTGCCTTTGGCTTAATTCTACTAGATACTGTATATATCATGACCTGGATAAATGAGAATCTTCATATACATATCTCAATGTATTAATAAAGGAAGGAGTTTGGCTGCATGTCAATCGACATACTACCCCAGGGTAACACATAGTAAGGACAGAATATGGAGTAATGTACCAGTCATTACCAGGACATTAAACAAGATATCCACAATCACAGACTAGTTGCTGTACCACATAAGGAATAAATTATTATGGTAGACCATATATGATTTAACCAAGTATAGAAAGAAATAATCTGTTTTCATGTATTTTTGGCATTGTGTAATGTGAAGTGATGGATATTTAAGCATTTTTCTTAAAGAAAAGATGTGCTGCCTTGAAGGATTCCTTGAATTATTTTAACTGAAGTGCACCAATATTATATAAAGTGAAAATCTTAGCTTTTGTTATCCCCACAGGATGAACCACAAAAAGTCAACGTGACCTGCAACGCTAAAAATTCTACGTGCTTATCATTAGAAAAAGGCCCTATTACGTTCGACAAAGGCACCTATCATTTTCGTATTTTGAAAGACATGGCCTAAATCCTATATTTATAGAGACTATGCTTGTTCAACTTAATCTCGTTATTCCAGGACTCACACAATTATTGCCTGAGGCAATTGACAATGGTTTCCTTTTTAAACCACAACATTGCTATTTGGGGAATAAAAAAATAAATTCTCTTTGAAAATGGAATACCTGAAGAAAGATATGAATATTAATGCCCATGCCTTTTTCTCTCTTGAGCTAAGAATGTATAACCTACAAATTGGAAATGTGGTAAGTACCAGCTAATCAAAGGCCCCAAAACTGAATATTGAATTCTTATTGTTTCGGTATAAAGGTTTGACAAGCAGATGCTGAACCTAGTTTTTATGCTGTCAGGACTGATTCAATGAGCAAATGATTGCCAAATTGTATTTATGTATGGAAAGAATTGATTTTACCTTGAGCTGTACATAACTTATAGATAAGAAAGCGTGCAAATTATACCTAAGCGTAAAATGAAACTACATTAAGATATAACTTTTTTTGAAAGAAAAGACTCCAAGGTGCTGAATGGAAAAATGGAGAGATACACTACATCTCCCCTTACAAGCAGAAGGATTAAAAAGGCACTTGGTATTCTTTGCTGCATATACTGTATGTATACCTGAACTGTACAACATATAGTATTAACTGTATTAAGAGCAAATGAGAAATGGTAACACTTTGGGCAGAAAATACCACAGTTACCATTTGCATTATGCTTGACTACTTTAAGCACCCACCTGCCACAATTGTGTTTACCTCTTTAAATAAAACAAAAAGATAATAGCTTGTTATTGGGCCATCCATGGTGGTTGCCAGCTGCCAGTTGAGCTGCTTTGTTACCCTTGAATTACAAGATATGCTCCCTACTGACTGAATTCACCACAGCTAGTACTAGTACTTGAAAAGCTTAAATGTGAATATACATATGTTTTATGTTCTTGTTTTTATCTTATTGTTAAGTTTTTTAACATTTGACTTGTCTGCCCAACGCCAACTTATCAGTTCCCTATCGGGACACCAGGGCATTGCAATGGTTTGCGATGGTTTAAAAACTGTAAAAACTTGCACTGAAAAAAAAAGTCTTTAACTTTGCCATAGACAGTTCCCATTTACTTTAACACAAACTCGGTAGCTTTTAGATGATTTACATCCAAATTTTAAAATTTATTTGGAGCTTGATAAATAATAATTAAATTAGAGTTCTTGAAAACAATTCAAATTCAGGCTCAATTTCTAGCACAACCTAAATTTTGTGGTAAATATTCCAGTTGGAAAGTTGATAAATCACCCCCTTAAGGCAAGTCTAAGAAATTAGAGGGAAATGCCAAAATTGGCATTTCATGTCTTCTGTCCTATGTCTTTCTTCCTTTCCATCCACCAAATAATTCCAGAGCCCATGGGCATCGGCAGAAATTTTTCGAGGGGGGGGCAAGTAGGTAAAAAGAAGTAATAAAAGTATTACAAATAACACAACCAATATTTTGGTGGCAAAGACACAAAGCTTGAGTGTTAGTCTGCATTATTTCTAGGAGACCTTCATTTAATTCCTCATACAGCAGTGTTGCTTGTGGTTCCTTGTATAAGGAAGGGGCTAGGGTGAGACTAGCAGCAGGCCAGTCTTACATTGACCAATGTCAGTGTCAAGGTCCATAAACTTTTAAGTAGGTCTTTTGGAATGGCTGTGCCTCCTGGTAAACCCTGTACTGCACTCACAAAAAAAGTCTAATAAAGCAGTCAGCTCTCTGCACCTTTAAGTGCTACCCTTTAATGCACAGTTTTACTCACACTGCATATTTAGGGCAATGTCCTTTCTCACCTTCTGTGTACGATTTTTATGTTTGAACGTGGTATGATCAATTTAACAAAATTAAAAAAAGTATTTTTGTGTACAGGACTTTAGCCCCACACTCATAATGAACCACCATTCTACGATGGATATGCAGAGTTCAGCATTCTATAGAGTCTGTTTGCCTGTAAACCTGAATTGTTAAACAGTCAGTGTTGGGCTATCATACATATTACTTTGTGGCATTCCATAGCATAGATAATGTTTTAGCAGGTCAAATCTTTTGCAATACAATGATTTTTAAAACATGATTCTGTTAATTTTTAAAGGAGAAGGAAACCCTGTAGAAAAAACTGCGTACAGGCTTTTTTCTACAGGGTTACCTTCTACTTTAAAGCTGTAGCATAATATTTCTAGGCAAAAATCAGGAACAGTCAGCTCTTATTCCTATATAGTATATATGTATACACCTAACTATAAAACTGTTAGGCCAACAGAATAAGATGTTTCTGCTATAGCATCACACAAAATACTCTTCTCCATTCCCCTGTCCTTCCCACTCATTTTCTTGTATTCCCCAGATATACCTCACATTCACATTGGTACATCCTTTACTTTCATGTCCCCTGTTTCATTCTCATAGCTTCTTAGCTCATTCAGTTCAGTTTTACCCCCTGTCACAAACGGCACCCTAAATCCAGAACCCAAGCTAAGCTTCCTGGTCTCGGCTCTCACTTCTTCCGATAATAGTCGGAGAGAAGCCCTCGGCTAATTGAATGCCGCCAGGTCTTATTTGAGAGAGGAGCAAAGCTAACAGTTCTGGATGAGCAAACGGGCAAGATCTTCTCACACGATACTGGAAGGAAGAACACCACTTGGAACAGGGAGGCCAGGCCAGCACAAGCAGAGAATAGTCAGACAGACGGAATCAGGATTGGAGAGTGCAGAATAGTCAGCGGACAGGCAAATGGTCAGGATTGGAGAGATCAGAGTAGTCAGGCAGGCAAGGGTCAATAACCAGAGAATAAATAGGAATACAATAGGGAAGGCACTAGGAACAAACTAATTGAACCTAACAACGGGCAATCTGCAGTAGACTGAATTTCCTTTTTATACTATTTGACGTCATCACGCCAGCGCACAGAACCCAGAAGCGCGGGCACGCGTGCCATAGGGAAACTGGCACAGCAAGGGGAAGCAGCAACGCGGTGGGCGTCCACACCGAAGGACCCCGCTACCCACTAGACCACCAGGTTGAGTCCTTACACCCCCCTTACCCTTTCTAGCCTGTTCTTTTTCTGTCCCCTATGTCACTCTGTGTCCTTCACTATTTTTTATCTTCTTCTCCGCACTCCTGCATTAACTTTCACTTCTATTGACACTTTTCCCCCCTACCCCCCCCCATGCTTGCCTTGATCTGTATTGCACTTGCAGGGAAAAGATAAGCAAACGCAGCCAGGAGGAGCAGAACTGACAGAAACAGTGGAAAGGTCTGTTCAGCTGCTGCACTCATTCCTCTAACTACTCCTGAGTGAGGTATCATGTGTCACGGGGTTACGCACCAGGTCAGGGGCAGACAGTGACTGCAGATTGCTGCTGTAGAAAAAAGCTTTTACATCCTGATCTTTTGACTGTATTCCGTCTCTCCTGCCTTTCTCCTGCAATTTTGCCACACATGGAGCTTCCCCCAAGGTTCAGGATCCAGGTGGGGGGGGGAGTGCCCTCTCCTTGCCCCTATGTGTGGACGCCCATGCCAGAGCCATATAAAGTCATTGTAGCTCTATAAACCCTGCTGAGAAGGTTTCTCAACAGAATTACAGAAGAGTAGTATCCTAATGTGCTGGAAGACATCACTTATAGCAGACCACCTAATGACATTTTAATTTTGTAGACACAACAAAAGTTGGACACTACAATAATCAGTAGAAGACAGTTTATGCAACGTACAGTATATGTTTATGTTATGTGTGGTTAAACATATATAACACAGATGGACACACAAAGATCAAACATAGATTCTACATGCCATATAAAAAAAAAAAAAAAGCAATAATACTAATACATTCCACAGCATGTGTTACAGATAGATTTGTTCTAGGAAACCCACTTGACTCATAATGTGCATGCTTGGTGCATTGAATTAAACAGGTATTACTAGACTTGGTATAATAGAAAATGACACAGATGCAAATTTGAATTTAGGTTTTTTGTATTCATAAGGAAGCTCTCCAGAAGGGAAGCATGTAACAAACATAGTCTAAAAGTACTTGAAGAGAAGAAAATAATATACAGTAAGATCAAAGCTTCTGCTTGTGTCCTTTGATACAGGCCCCTAAGTTACGACAAACGCAAAATGCATTAAAAATGCCTTTGCTGTATCTGCTATGTTTAAGTAAACGAACAGTAAAACTATATCTGGGTAATCAAATCAAACTGTGTCTTCTTCTTCGAACTGATCATTTCATATGCACTTATAACGTGAAACTGTAGAACATATTACCTCAACGTTGTTTTAGATCTTAAAAGTCAACATGGATATAACTATATAACAGCTATTCTTATGCCTTTGAGGACCATCATATTCCTCTTAATTTGGGTGGAACAATATTGAATGTCTTTGATGTGAATAGCATACAGCATCTAAGCATTAAAGGAGAACTAAACCCCCTAACTAAGGAAAACCACTATCCCCAACCCTCCATAGTCCCCCCTCCCTGTTCCCTCCTACACAGGTGTCAATACCTGTAAATGCTCCTTTAATTACCCATTGATATCAGCGCAGCTGAGCTCACGGGCGCTATCTTCACTGTTTGTGGAATCTTCGGGTCTCTTCGGTAATTTCCATGGCTGACAGTTCATGCGCAGTTGTTTGGGACCGGGACATTGCTACTTCTGCAAATGCGCTGATACGCCACTTACTTACTGAAGACTCCCGAAGAGGTGAAGATGGTGCCCGTGAGCTCCGCTACACTGATTTAGGAGCATTTACAGGTATTAATTAGGGGTTTTCATTAGTTTGGGGGTTTAGTTCTTCTTTAAGTCCATAGCTTATGTGACTGTGCTTTCCTGAAATGTTCTTCTTCCTATCAGTAAGGGAAAAAGCAAGATGTTTCATCTTCTATATCAAACAAGTTAATAAACTAGAAAAGCATTCATTATATCAAGTCTTAATACAGTCTGAGGTTTTTTTATATAATAAAAGCATGACTGAGATGATTCGATTTCCAGAAAAAGAAGATGACCTTGTTCTGAAGCATAGGGGATAAATAGAATATTGCTTTAGCTACTCATGCACAAAGTTGAAACAAAATAATTCATAAAGCAATTGTGTTGCAATAAACAGAATAGTAAACAAGTAATAGACTATACTTGACCGAGGCCTACAGAAAAAGTTCTATAAACATACAAATCATACATACATAAATACATACATACACTCCTCTTATTGTGTTAACAACGTATATTGTATGTTTTTTTATTATAGTTTATGTGCATTGACTTAATCTGGACTAGGATTGATGTGTAATTGGTTGACTAATTTATCTGAAGATGGCTTTTGGCATATTTATTTACAGACTACAGCCAAGGAAATATATATGTAGATTTCCAGAACTCTTTATCTGCTTTGTGCATTTCATATTGGTGCAAATATATAGACAATAACCTAGTGCAACAGGCATACATACACTTGTAACCTGGTTTTATATAGGTTTCACAAAACTTTCATAAATTAAAATTTACATACTCTTAACTTTCACATTAGTACAGTAAATGGCATGATCAGATCTTTTTGACCCTTGGTAAGAAGCAGATAACACAGGTGCCCTTGCAAACCATGGAGAAAAAGGCATTCATAGCTATAGTCCGAGCCAACTAGATTTTTCTGCCTTCCAGAGCCCCAGCTATATATTAGTTAGGAGTCAGAAGAAAACTGCACATGACTCAAAAACTTAAAAAAAATAAATTAAAAAATATAAAGGCCACTTGAAAAGTTGCTTGGCATTAACCATTCTATAACACATTAAATTTAATGTAAAGGTGAACAACTCCTTTAAACAGCTGAAGTCTTCAGTCTTTATTTCAAGTAATCAAAGGGCACACCTATTACATGAACTGGTTTTGTGAAGTGGTAACAATCCACACAAATACATTTGAAACAAGATAAATGCAGAGTAAAGTTGATCTTAGATACTGTAGTGATGAGCAAATCTGTACTGAAAAATCTCAATGGGCGTCAAAATTGTTTCCACTAGGAATTGTCCGAAATGTTTAGAGGTTTTCAGATTTTTTAGCGCATTATTTTCCATTCATACTTTTTTTATTTGGATCTTTTAATAAATTCCATGACATTCATAGTTTTGGAGTTTGTCCATTTAGTTTAGTGGTTGCAAAAAACCTCTAAAACCACTAAAATCCGACCTCTGATAAATAGGCCTCCACATCTTAGGACCCTATTAAGATGGATGCACTGTTCTGTTTACCAGCTTTCCCCAACTCATCCAAGAATACCATGGAAGGTTTCCAGATTTGCCTGGCTTTCAGCAGGTAAGTGGCACAAAACAACAATCATTGCATTATGGGCTGAAAATTTGTTCCATTTTTACTATGTTTTGTTAGATTTCATGTACAATTTGCTTCTTGGACTGTAAGTATAAATGTTGGAGGTTGAATGCATTGTTATTATTGTTACAATTGCTAAAACACGTGATATCAAGAACAGCATACCATTGTATAGATATTGCATAATATTATTCCTACTTTGTGTGTAACTTTGTGTTTCTGACACTTCTGCTTTTGGTAAAATGGCCATATACTGTAGGGTAAGGTGGTCTAATTTTTGTAAGGGCTCCTTTTTATGTCTTGGGTGACTTGTTGAGAAAATGAGCTATATTTGTTCCTTACAACACAGCATGAACCCTCACTATGTGTGAGAGTGAGTCCAAAACTGAGAGAAAAATGCACTACACCGATAGTATCGGGCTCTTGGGTTTTTCAAGTAGCAGATGAACTTTTATTTACTTGAAATCATTGTACAGTTAGAAAGAGGCAGATATTTTTCTATTTCCATCTATTCCTCTAAAACTGGTAAAATTATATTAAAGAATGCTAAAACGAAACTATGTCAGGACTGAAAAATGATCAGTCCATTAGTATGAATCTATATCTTGTTCTATTGAGAGAGGTGTAAATAATTAGATACAGGCTCATTTAATAAAATAAAAATGATTACCACTGGCAGTTGCAATTTACCGTATGTTCATAGACAAAACAATATTTGTGTATTCTCATCAAAACTTTAAATACAGAATACACCTAGTTCTATACTGTTGTCTTAATTACTGCTTGCTTAAAAGTCAACCATCTATGACCAATAGTAAATGGCAGCCCCAAGTGTGGTTGCACTAAAATGGTTGCAGTGGTTGCAAGTAATGGTCTATTAATTAAAGCTACTTGTGTCCAAACATGCTCCTTGTTCTTCCACATATTTCTGCCAAGCACCATTGCAGTATTTCTGCCAAGCATCTGCCCTGTCGCATGCAAGTGCACCTAATGATGAAGGAGAACCCTGAAACCTTTAAAAACTTTGTTCCACCTCATGTCTGTGAATAGATCTACACAGGAGAGTAACTGCAGAGGAAGCAGACCCTGCGGCTGCAGGGGGGGCAGAAGGTATAGGGGGCCTATGAGGCCCTAATTCATATACAATTTCAATAAATATTGGTAAAACTTCTAGACATTTTGGGGCCTAAAAATGATTTGCTGTGGGGCTCAGTAATACTGTATATAGTTACCCCACTGGTTCCACAGATATCATGCCACTGATATTTTTAAAATTCCTACCTTGCATAACAGGCAGCACACAAACACATATGGGACACAACACAGTAATTATATTATTTATAAGTATGTATATATTTTTTATTTTAAACAGAAATACTGTCTATTGATTTGCTTTATCCCTCTTTTATTCAAATGCCATACTTTCACACAATATATAAAGTTAAGCTAATTTACTATTGTGCTATACTGCTGTGGTGACACAAATGGTTTGCCTTTTTATCAAGCAGAGCTAAGGCCCAATGCTCTCTTGAGCCCCATGTTAGATTCCTTGTACACAATGTGGCCTTGCATGAAAAACACAAAAGCCAGATACATACTGTAGTAATACACCTCAGAACACCACCTGGTTTGTAATGATACATGACACTTGTACATCTAAAAAATCCCATTGCACCCCTAATTAAAAGCACCCCATCATTTCCTATTGAATTGCTACATTTAACAGGATATTGCAAGTTCACGCTTTGATAAATATGCCTTTAACAATGCTATAGAAATGAATGGAGAGAGGCGGAATTTCATTCTGTTGGACTGTGGTGATCTCTAACTTCCCTCTTTGATAAATATGTCCCTATGTATATTATAACAAATGGCAGGATACATGAAATGCCAACTCTATGCATAACACCTCAAAGAACAAACTGCAGGATAAATAAAGTGCCCATTTCATGTATTGTATAACAACAAGATAGAAAATGTATCTGTTCTGGGTTTACTCTGCCTTGAGTCCCAGCATCCAACCATATTACTTGATTACACTGGTACAAAATTAAAAATGTATATTTATTTTTAGGATGTGAGGGGATTTCACCTTGCACAACTCATTTCCAGGTCGGGCTTCTCTTTTTCATAATCGAAAATAACCTGTTTTGCTGGTTTTCCACTTAACAGAATGCATTTTAATATCAATGCACTGTGTATTTAGTTTTTAAAGCTTACAAAATATGTTTTCTTAGAGACATAGACAGCACCAACTTGTCAAGAAAGACTTTTGAAATAAAATATATAATTATTTTAGAATGGATTTTATCAGATAATAAAATCAACTGATGTGAAGCTGCGTCTAAACACAAAGAAAAATCTGAAATATGCAAATAGGTTTGAAAAACTGACATACCCCCTGCTTTGTGTAGTTGATGGCCTGTGCAAGAAGTGGAATAAATTTCACTTTTGTAAAACCAGGAATTAGCCCAAAACAATGAAGGGGAGGTGCAACACACTGGAAACTTAATTGAACAGTTCAACATATGAGCATCTAACTGTTTACAAGAAAGGAACAAAAAAAAATCCAAAGAACATTTGATGCTAAGAATCCCATTAAAGATGATGCAGATAATTCTATGGCTATGCAATTGCTACCAATGTTTAATACCATATCATTACAATTTTACTAGTGGGAAATAAATCATAGCTAAAACAAACCAAGAATTTGATAATATGCTGTGAGAAGTACATCAAATTGAGGGAAGTGCACAATTATCCATAAGCGTGCAGCTCGTTTGCATTTTCTTCACAGTAAAATGAAGCAGAAATGAGTTTTAGATTTCATAGGCATTTTGTTAGAGGAAACAAAAAGAGGGAATGTACTTTGTATTTATCAATACTACCAATTCACTCATGGATTTCTGCAGTAATAGACATGTAACATTAACCATAAACAATTATTCTGCTCTACTCCAGGAAATGTACTTTTATGTTCCTAAGCCAACTGTCATTAATTTGGGGATGCTGGTGACATAAAAAAGAGCTTTTGAATACAAAGTAACAGTGAAGAAATAATTAGAGTTCAACCTATTTTCAGTTACCTTGGTAATACACAGGAAAGTACAGTAAAAAAGGTGAAATTATTTTTAATTGACATAAACATACACATTTTTTTCTAAATGCATTGAACTGTAACCTACATAAAGACTGTATACATTGTTGGGTAAATAATTTTAGGACATTCTGAAATATTAAAATGAAGACCCTACACCTATAAATCTGCAGTAAAGGAGAAGGAAACCTATTTGAAGGTATTTTTTGGTAAGCCCTTGTTCTTCTTCTAACTGATCATCCTACTTTTTATTGTGTCTATAGGGCTTTTTAAGCAAAAATTGGCCAAATTTACAAATCGACCAATTTACTAAAAGGTGAAGCAGACAATTCGCAAGCGAAAAAGCTCAGTGCTAGAGAAGTTTTGCCAAGCTAATTTTCAATCAGGCAAATGATTGTTACAAATTTATCAAAAAGTACAAAAAAGTACAAACTTTTCAATCTGTTACCCTTTTTGGTAGGGTTTGTTTCGCCAGGTTCTACATTGCAAATTGATAAGATGAAGCTACATCCTAAACATTGTTACGTCAGTGACATCATATCCTGTATGCCACAAAAATCATAAAAAACGTCAATGCTGGTGTTTTTTTCATATTTTAATGTGGGATTATGTTTACAAGTTGAGCTGTTAAATGTATGTTATCTACACTTTTTTTAAACAATTTGAAGCTGATGCCACATTGTTTTAGGGTAGGCTCATGTCTAGTACAATAGAAGATGTATTTTGTCTTTATTTTGCTTGCTTGGACATTTTTATTAATAAGTGGCCACTTCCAGCAAGTTCACCAAAAAACACTAATAAAGACATATATATGACCTGTACTGTATGTACCGCCCATATTTAAATTGACATAAGCATAAGTGTACTAACGAAGAAAGTAATGCTGAAGAAAGTTAGCTTAGAAATGTTTGTGCTGACGAGATTTCACTGGCGAAAGTATGCCAGCATTCATTAACCGAGACTTCCTATTTTTATAAATACGCGTAGTCACTGTATAATAACGACTAAGTTGTGCAAAGTATGGCAAAGTTTCCCGAAGCTCAAATTTGCACTGGTTTAGGGCCTCAGGGTCAAGGCCAGGTAGGGTGAGATGTGGGACAAATGCATATTTCTGCCATATATTTTCTTGAAGGCAAAGTAGGATGAGATTCTGGGTGAACACTTGGTCAATCTTCAACTACAACAGCATGTCTGATACAACAATGCTCGTATATAGGAATCTGGATCAATTGTTGAACCCCATATGAGGAATTGTACCACAAGTCCAAAGTATTATTAGGATTTTAGTCATCTTTGGTGCACCTTTCAGTCTGTTAAATTTTAGGAAGATGGTACCATCTCACCATTAGCAACCAATATACAGTAAGTAAAATGGAGAAATAAACAGACTAATACTGCAGAATCTTCTCTGCTGTTCTTGTTTATTGTGCCTTCATACACAATTTTAATCTAAAAAGCATTTTTTGAATACGATTGATTTTCCTTAAATAGGGTTTATGGCTGGTCTGAGATACAGTACAGTATATAAAGCCTTTAAAACCTATAGGCAATGTTGTGGGCTCAGATGCAATGACACAAGAAAAATCAGATATGCACTTGATAAGTTCTCAGAATAGATCCTTATGGGAAACTCGTGTTTTAATACAAAAGGTCAACAATAATAGTAAATGTCCACAAATGAAAAATGTATGCTTGGAAAAAAAAAATACAGAAATAATTGTTTTTTCCCTTCCAAGAAAACATGAACATAGATTTTTTTATGCTTAATCTCTTTAGTTTAAAACTTCTAACCTTGTAGGACAAACAGGCTACTGATTATTACATGTTGTAGTGGACCTAAATTAAATTCAAGTCTCTTAAGATCTACACCCATTCACAGTTACCCATCAATTACTTGAGCTCAGTATCTTTTTCCAACAATGGATTCCTGCTTCAAAGCAGCAGTAGGAACATCTATTATTTTAAACATAATAGTTATTTAACATATATGTATAAATAATAATAAAAAATAAAATATGTCTGTTATTTATTTTCTTATGTTATTATTATTAAGCTTTTTTGTACACTGTGCATTCAGATGAGTCATCGTGAATAATATGTTTTTGTATACTAATTGCATATTATCCTCTAACTGCTATTGGGCAAAAGAACAGAAAAAGCAAAATAATGACAGAAAAAAAAAATCAGAGGGTTGAAATGAAAAACAGTCATTAGTCAATATTTTATAATTAGTTATTTGATTTGTTCCAGATATCAGATGATGGATTAGTGCCCGAGCTGGACCAAGAAAAGTAAGCAAAGAATACATTAGCTTGAAGCAAATTAAGGCTACCTGCACAAGTAGAAATTCAGTAATAAATTACTAAGCACAGGTGGTGGTGGTGATGGTGGAAGGAAATGATAATATATGCTGATTTTGATGAGCTTAGGGCTATGCATAATGTTTGCAGTGGCAAAAGAAATTGCAATTATTTGGAAATGATTTAGTGGTGGAAAGACTGAAACCTGCATCTAACGTTTTTTTTTTCAGAATTTTACATACATTTAATGGGGTTGTTTACCATTAAATTAACTTTTAGTATGATTTAAAGAGTGATATTCTGAGACAATTTGCAATTGGTTTTAATTTTTTATTATTTGTGTTTTTTTAGTTATTTAGCTTTTTTTCAGCAGCTCACTAGTTTGCTATCTCCACAATCTGGTTGCTAGGGCCTGAATCACCCTAGCAACCATGCATTGATTTGAATAAGAGACTGGAATATGAATAGGACCTGAATAGAAAGACGAGTAATAAAAAGTAGCAATAACAACACATTTGTAGCCTTACAGAGATTTTGTCTTTAGATGGGGTCAGTGACCCCCATTTGAAGGCTGAAAAAAATCAGAAGAAAAAAAGCAAATCATTTTTAAACTATAAAAAATAAATAATGAAGACCAATTGAAAAGTAGCTTAGAAATTGGCATTCTATAACATACTAAAAATTAACTGAAAGGTGAACCACCCCTTTAAAAGGACTAATGTTTAGAAAAATGAACATTTGCTTATAGCTATAGGCGGATAGTTGAAAAGACATTTCAGAAATGAAACAAATATTTGGACAGCTTTGGCTTTTATTATGATTAATTCCTAAAAAGCAATTCATTATACAGTCAAAATAGAGTTTACATGAGAACTAAATGTATAATCACTGGGAGTGCCAAACTGTTAGGGCAGAGACATTCAGGGAGATTTAGTTGCCCAGCGACAAATCGTCTCTTCTTAGGGCGACTAATCTCCCCAAACTGCCTTCCCGTTGGCTAGAACCTAAATTGCCTGCGGAATGGCACTCTGAGCACTTCGTTTTCCAAAGTCATCTGAAGTTTTCTCGTGAGGCAACTCACTTGAGTTTCCTTGTGAGGCTCCGAGTACCATCCCGCCGGAGATTTAGATTCTAGCTGGCGGGAAGGCAGTTCGGGGAGATTAGTCGCCCGAAGAAGAGGCGATTTGTCGCCGGGCATCTAATCTCCCCGAATCTCCATGTGTCTCTGCCCTTAGGCACCCCCAATGATTATAATCTCTTACACCTGATACCCATGGCAGGTGCTTCTGTTCTCTAAAAACTGCACTGTAGAAATCCATTGTTGCCACTTTCTAAGGCTTTTTTCAGCTTTGTTCCAGTCTAAGGGAAAGTTAATAGAAACAGAAGATTTCAGAGATACCCTGGGCTGATGCAGTTTTCCACTAACAGGAAGATCAGGCCAGGGTATCAGGTATGAGATTAAAATCACTCATTTTGTAAATATATATAAAATATTTAGATACAGGGCTAACATTTTGCCCCCTCCCAGTGATGATACCTTTAGTTCTCCTTTAAAGGATAAGAAAAATGTCACTATATAAGTCTGCACATCATACAGTATTTACTATATGTGAATACTGAATCTTAGTGAAATGTGCATAAATCCACCCCGTATTCTTAATTACAGGTATTGGACCTGTTATCCAGACTGCTCGGGACCTGGGGATTTTCAAATAATGGATCTTTCCTTAATTTGGATCTTCATACTTTGCATTCTAGCAATTCATGTAAACATTGAATTAAAACCCAATATGCTGGTTTTACTTCTCATAAGGATTAATTATATCTTAGTTTGGATCAAGTACAAGGCACTGTTTTATTATTACAGAGAAAAAGGAAATCATTTTTTAAAAATTTGGAATATTTGGATAAAATTGAGTCTATGGGAGACAGCCTTTCCTAATTCAGAGAATTCAGAATAACAGTTTTCTGGATAACGGATCCCATACCTGTATTGTATGTTTCTATTTATACACTTAGCAAAATGCATATGCACTTGTTACTTCTTGCACCACATTTTCCAAAGCTCATAGGGTGTCCAATATACAGTATTGCTTGCAACACTTGGCACATATGATTCAAATATAACAAAACTAATGCTACAGCTGATATATTTATTAACATTATTTACCTTCTCAGTCACTGTAGAAGATAATAGGGGCAATTTAAAAAGAGTTAGCAAGTACCCCATCTGCCTGTCACTTTTTGTTCCTGCAACATAGAGTACAATGAGTTACTCTGGACAAAGGATTTTGCATTGTTGCATTCAACCTGTGCTGACACTACTTAAAAACATTTGCAGAATCCATCCAAGTTAATTGTTAACTAGTGAATTAACCTTTGTAGCAGTTATCTATCATACTGTATATGGTGTAACACACCATAGTTAAAGTTAAATGAAAAAATAAAATACCCACAATATAGCCCTAAAATGTAATAAAAAATACAATACCATAAATTATTACTAATAGGCTATTAGTCATACAGTATTAGCTTAGCAGTGCTACTATCTCCATGCAGATGGCCAATAAACAATTTCCAACTATTGGTCTCTTCGCAGATAAGTTTGAATGCTGTATCTTGTAAGCATGTCTTTAGCTCAACAAATGTGGCTGAATCTGTAAGCATTCCTTTACATACTTTGACTGCCACTAGTTCTGAGACTGGCACAGTTCCATTTGTCCAATGACAACAAAGTGGCATCATGCTGAAGAGGCAATCATAACACATTTTATCACCAGTTTACATGGCCAAAAACTTACAATTTCATAGTCAATTTTGTAAATAGTTCTTTCTTTGAATACCCAATATTTCTACTGTATACTTCTTCTAAATCTTAATAGATTTGAAGAGGTTCTTGAGCCTCATTTTGTAAATATATATAAAATATTTAGATACAGCGCTTCATAGTATAAAAAGAAGTGCATAGTTTGGAATTTGATCAGTCCACATATAGATTTGTTTGCAGATGATATTGCCCATGTTTTGAAGTTTAGAACCTGAAGCAATTATTGATTTTGTGTCCAGCATTCAGGTGAAAATGTTCTGTTACAGACACATCTATATTTTAACCTCAATGTTAAACTCTGGAAGCAAGTTTAACACTGTATTTCAGCTACTGACTGCAGCAAAAGTTAAATTTCTGTAAATTATAAGAAGTTATACAGGTTCAGTTAGGGATATGTTTGACTGAAAAAATCCACATGAAAGGAAGATCTATACTGAAAAAAGTACAGATTAAAATTCTAAAAATCAGTGATGCACAATAAATAGCCGTGTTGCATAATTAGGTGCAGATTCATTCCATCTTAATGTAAAATCTTCATTGCTGCCTGTTGCTCCAAGATTTAATTTTAATGTCATTGATCTAAAATTCAACTTAGATATTAAGGTAGCTGATTTAAATACTTGGCTTTAGACCTTTATTTACAGGGATTTTGGAACTGAATCCCTCCCTAACCATCTATCCATTATATTGGTAAGCAACAAAGTCTGTTCTTGGAAGCTGAAGGGAAGTATCCTACAGAGCTTCTACTAAATAAAAATGACTAGATATAGGGGAATCAGTGGTAGTCAGAGAAACATAATACGAGTTAAGTCTGACAGTACCACCAGGCAGTAGTTAAGCCAGTGTCATGCAGCTGATTTAGTCTTTTCTCTACCCACCCATATTCCACTTATGTGTTATTTCCTCCTTGAGGATTTTTTTTGTGTTCCTCATCTGCCTAGTGATCCATCACATTTCGCTGAAACATACGTGAAACAGCAAATATTTGTGAAACGCATTGAAGTCAATGGGTTTTTTCTCTGAAACTTTTTCCAAGCTACTCCACATTTCTTGCAATACATTGGAGTGTATGGGCATTTTTTTTTTTCCTGCCACTTTTTTCTATTTGGTGCTCTTGTGTATTCGTTCTCTCCATTTCTCTTCTCTTGTTCTCTTCTTACCTTATTTCTTACTCTGTTTTATTCTACTCTTCATACCTTTTTCCATTTTCCTGGCCCCCCATGGGATCTGTTACAAGGTAGTTACACCACTGGCCAGTGGTCCTTTTTGGAAAAAAATTTCAGAAATCTTACATTTAAATCCTTGGAATCCCTTACACAGGCCTGGGCTGGGACATCTGCAGCTTACTTAAACTGAAAAATTTGAAATACTGTGCACAAGCCACAAAGTACAAATATAATAAAGATGGCAGAGCTGCAGACCAGAGAAAGAAAAATAAGATATTTAATTCATTGGATTGCATCTAACAGGTTGGCACCCCCAGATAATTTGCCTTTCTTTGTTCTTTAAGCAAAGGCTAACTACCAGAAATTCTCAGTATAAATATATCACTAAATCTGCAATGTCAAGTCAAGTTTTGATTGAAAAGGCTTCATAAAAACGCATCATTGTATGTAAAGAAGGGTTTTCATATGCTTTCAACTATTTCATCGGCATTGATAACTGATTTACAAAACTGCTTATGCACTCCAAATCAGACCTACAGAAATTTCTATGGCAATAACAGTCTAGTCTAGTAACAGCAAAAAAAGCAAACAAATCACATAAAAATTGGTTTTCAAAAGGTTAGCATTTTGTTATCAATAGTAATTGCAAAACAGAAAGCATGAAAAGAAACATAAATTGCATTGCCTCCAGATGAAAACAAATATACAGAATTTTCTGTGTGTGAAATTAGTTATGCCACTGGAAAATTGAAAGTGGAATTCTAATGTGCTCTTGTGTAGTTTACAAGAAAACCTTGTTTTTCCCATTTAAACCACATCAAAATTCAGGATCAGCCTTCATATACCAGAGAGTGACATTTCTCTGCTATCGATATTTACGTCATAACTTGTTATTCTTCTTAGTATTTGATGATTTTGATCTAATGTCAGTGTAGACAGGATAATGATAATAATAATAAGCATATTATTCTTAGACGCGTTAAATAAAGGCCATTTTGTCTTTTTTTTCATTCTCTGAAAACAAGAAAGAAGAGAGTCATCCCCATCAGTGATTTGCTTGTTGGTAATTGAGATGGATATATAAGTGGTGCTTTTGTTTTCGAACAACAAGCAGAGATGGGGAAGGCTTGAATATGCCTGCGTAGGGTATTGTTGAACTATTATAATTACAGAGAATCCTCAATATGCCATTATTTACAGCATGTATGGTTCTAGTTTTAACCATGTACTTCCTTGACTGCACTGTGGAAAATATTTTCTAAAGGAAATCTTTAAAGGGAAAGTTTCTATTTTACAGCTGATGGCATTAACTGTGCTTATAATATTGTATGAATATTTTTTGCCCACAATATATATATATATATATATATATATATATATATATATATATATATATATATATATATATATATATATATATATATATATATATATATAAAATAGGAAGTAAATAAATATGTACCTAATCCACTATTTTGGATTCGGGCGAACCGAATCTGAATCCTAATTTGCATATGGAAATTAGGGGTGGGAAGGGGAAAACATTTTTTACTTCCTTGTTTTGTGACAAAAAGGTCATACAAATATCCCTAATACATATATATATATATATATATATATATATATATATATATATATATATATATATATATATATATATATATATATATATATATATATATATATACATACATATAACAAAACAGATGGTTATGCTACCTTTTTCAATGATTATGTCTAAACTTCAGAAGGCTGCTTTGTAATGCAGTTATTTGCTTTAGGAATGTTGGTTGTGTATTTATTACTTTCCCTACAGTGCATTCATTAGAATCTCCATCTGGAGTACTGGGCTTACTAAAATGTTGCACTGTTTCACATCACTAATATAACTTTTTTCTAACTTCTGTACAAGTCAGAATCTCCATAGAACTATACATATTTGGAATTAGAATGGATATTGGACTTTCCAAATTAGTTTTTGAGTCATTTTATAGAGTCATATTTAGAGTCATATATTTTGATATAAAAGTGGAAATACAACAGGCCTTTTCTATCCTGTGAAAACAAACATTTTTGTATTTATATAGCTGTAGTAAATAATATACTGTAAGTTGTAAGTAAAGAATGATATAGAGCATCTTGTACCTAGCATTTCAATATGGTATGATAACAATAGGACACAGTGCTACGCAATATGCTGGCGCTATATAAATACATGTTAATAATAAAATAGGACACAGGTCTCAGCAGTGATGAAATATATTATATGTAATCATGATGGTGTCTTTAGTCATATTTTTTTTTTTTGATCATGTTCAAACATTAATGGGGTTTAACATTTTATCTCTGATGAAGTGTCTAGATAGGGCATAAAATGCATCAAGAGACCAAGACGCCCCAAATAATATTCTCTTGTGCTGGTTTATTTTTATTTTTTCACTACATATCACCTGGACTTTAGGAGTACTGTATGTTGTCAATCTATAAAGTATACATATCAAAGCACAAATATTGTGTGCTACCAGGAAAAATGATAATGAAAAAAACCAAGGCAATAATGGCAACTAAAGAAATGGAAGTACAATTCAACTCTACAGGACACTGCATCTTTGCCTCTTTCCTTTTGAGAAAGCAGCAACCCTGCAGTGAGTTTCCAAAGATGTTGTTTTAAGTCAGGTGATAAGTGGTCTGGCATCCTTCTGTGCTAGTCATGACAGTTTCTATGAATTCTAAACAAAGTTTTATGGGTAGCCTTAAACTTTTAACATGAATAGATTGAAGCATAATGGCTGGTGGACACAATAAAATAGCAGCTGCACATAATAAATACTTTCTGACTCAAAGTTAAGTTCAAATTATTTTCGTTGCAGGAAAATAAAAAATGGACAGTCAGATGTGTATACTTTCTAAGTGAAATAATGACCTGCACTATGAAAATTTGCCAGAAATCCAATCCGCAAGGAGATTTACTAACAGGCGTAGAACCCTTTCGCCAGAGTTTCCTTCGCCAGCTTAGACCTGGTGAACTGATAAGATGAAGCTACATCCTCCTCAATCTTATGTCAGAGGCATCATATTGTGTATGCTGAAAACGTATAAAACAAAGAAAAAACACTGGGATTGTGTTTAAAAGTTGTAACTGTTAAATATATTTTTTTAACCATTTGAGGGACATACCACATTTGTTTTAGGGTGGGCTCATGTCTAGGACAATAAAGGATCTATTTTGCCTTTATTTTGCTTTTTAATGATAAGTGGCCACTTCAACATCACTTCCCCAACATCACTAATAAAGACATATGTAATACCTGTAAGTACCCATCCTATTCAAATTGACCTAAGCGTAAGTGTAACAAAAAAAGGAAAGTTGTGCTCACCATTAATTTTTAAAAACATTAAGCGGGGGTGAAATGAGGTTGTGACCACAAAATTGATATAGACAAATACAAGTCAATACACTAAGGTGGTTATTTACTAAACTCTGAATGCAAAAATCACAAAAATTCTTGATTTTTTTTAATAAAATAAGACTTTTAAAAAATCACAAATTTTTCAGAATTTATTCAACCGTGAGGACGGAAAAGTCTGAATCTGAAAATCCAGCATCTCAGACCTGTCGAGGTTGCATATAACTCAATGGGAGAAGTCCCGATGATTTCTTGATGTTTCGTGCAATACCCCGAAGTTTTCAGAGTTTTTGGGTGAAAATTCAGAAAAAATTGTGAAAATCAGATGAAAAAAAATAGGATTTTTTTACCGCAAAGCAAATTTTCATGAAAATGCAATAACAAATAAGCGTAAAAACCCGATCGCATTTGAATGGATTTTGTATCAGAAAATATTGAGATAAATTCAGACTTTGATAAATAACCCAATAAGCCTAAGGGGCACATTTACTAAGCTCGAGTGAAGGATTCGAAGTAAAAAAACTTCGAATTTCAAAGTATTTTTTTGGGTACTTCGACCATCGAATAGGCTACTACGACCTTCGACTACGACTTTGATTGAAATAAAAATCATTTGACTATTCGACCATTCGATAGTCGAAGTACTGTCTCTTTAAAAAAAACTTTGCCTACATACTTCGACACTTTAAACCTACCGAGGTACAATGTTAGCCTATGGGGACCTTCCCCATTAGTTTTTTTGATCGAAGAAAAATCCTTCGATCGATCGATTAAAATCCTTCAAATCATTTGATTCGAAGGATTTCATCGTTCAATCGAACGATTTTTCCTTCGATCGATCGATCGATCATAGGATTTGCGGTAGATCCTTTGAATTCGATATTCGAATTCGTAGGATTTAACTTCGACCCTTAGTAAATGTGCTCCTAGGTGTTCAACAATAAAGACAAGTTTTATATAGTTTTATATATAAATGTGTAACACTTTCTTGACTGTATTGCTTAAATACAGCTTCTTTCAGATAGAACACCATGCGGCTAATTCACTAAAGGGCGAAATTCCCTACCACTACCCTTATTTACTAAAATGTGAAGAGGCGTCTCAGCAGCCAAATGCTGGCGAAGTTTCTCTAGCGTAAATTCGTCAGCGCAAGCATTTCATAGAGAAATTTCGCTAATGTTAATTTATGCCTAGCGAAATGGTGTTAGTACACTTAGGGGCACATTTACTATGGGTCGAATATCGAGGGTTAATTAACCCTCGATATTCGACCATCGAAGTTAAATCCTTCGGGATTTACCTCAATTCCTTCGATCGAACGATCAAAGCAAAAATCGTTCGATCAAACGATTGAATACTTCGAATCGAACGATTCGAAGGATTTTAATCCGTTGATCGAACTATTTCCCTTCAATCACAAATTGCTAGGAAAGCCTATGGGGACATTGGTGCTCGGTAGGTTTTAGGTGGCGAAGTAGGTGGTTGAAGTTTTTTTAAAGAGACAGTACTTCGACTATCGAATAGTCGAACGGTTTTAAGTTCGAATCGTTCAATTCAAAGTCGTAGTCGAATGTCGAAGTAGCCAATTCGATGGTCGAAGTAGCCAAAAAAATACTTCGAAATTCGAAGTATTTTTCATTCTAATCCTTCACTTGAGCTAAGTAAATGTGCCCCCTAATGTCTGCATAAATAATAAATAACTTCAGCTCTATGTTATCTGTTAACAAAGTCTCTTTTAGAATAAAACAGTATCAATGTGCACTGAATTATATTTTTTTACATACTATATGTCCATTGTTACACAGACCAAGTACTTTTTTATTGGGTTATCAGAATTATTTATTTATAATTTCACATTAAAGAGCTTTGCTGATACAGCAGATATACTGAACCAATCATAAAGCAAATGTCAGCAAATTCACCACATCAGTGCTATAGCTGTCTGTAATGTTGTATTACAGGCCTTTTTCCCACTGGTTCTGTTCCTAAAGGCACAAAATCCCATGACTTAGTCACATGTAATGCAACTAAATTATTCCAAGTATCAATCATATTCTATCCTATATGAAGAAAATGCTATTATAACTCAAGAAATTAGGTATTTCTTCTTACTGTAAACAGACACTGTTTGACACAATTGGCTGTTTACTTATCATGGACCTGGTCAAATCAATGAGGCTAAAATATTCTCATATTGTTAAAATAAAAGGGAACTTAATTTTCAGGTTATTAAAACAGGCTAGAATCTAAAGAAGCACTCTTTAATCATGTATTAACAATTTAGTTGAAGACAATATCACAAATTCCCTTACTAAAATATATTTAAAAAATATTTGTATAATATGTTATACGGTCTGTGAATTCTAACCTGGGTTGCAAAAATCACAGAGAACTTGTTTGGGGCATAACTGCATTCTACATGTTGCAACATTGCTCTGTGGGCCCTGTACTCATAGATAAATAGTGGTGGGGGAAAAGTCAGGACGGAGTTTACGTATCTCCCAGATTCCTAACAGAGTGGTTCCAGGACTGCTAATTCATTAAATCATTAAGCAATTACTGTATGTTTGCCTGTCATATAAACTGATGTTATAGAGATGATTATTTATTTCTGATTCTGGCTGGTAAGTAATGAGAATCTGTATTAACCAATAATCAGCTTTGTATTGTGACACACACACGCTAACACACACACATATATAGAATTTGGCCCGTATTGCAATGCTGGGGAAATATTCGTTTTTATTCATACTTGTGCATCCAAGTATGAATAAAAACTAATATTTCCCCAATATTGGAGTACGGGCCCTTTGAAAAATTCTTCATGTCATATTTGTCCCTACATCAGAAGTAAACCAAGACTGGCTTAGAGTGAGAGTGTTTGTCGGTATACATATACTATATATATATATATATATATATATATATATATATATATATATATATATATATATATATATATATAATGGCGGTACCTAAGCTAATTAACTAAGACATGATCTAAAACATCATACACAATTCAAACAGACAAACACACACCTCTGTATAGCTAGAGAATAACTAACTGATTTCATTAAAAAAAAGAATTCATAAAAAAAAAATCAATGCTCTGTGTATATATGCGCATCAAAAATAAGGTGAGTTGTGACTGGACAAGGGCATCCAAATAAATAATCCATCCTTCTCTAAGATCTTTTGCTGTGATATTCTTTTCAAACAGAAGATGAAAAACACAACCTCTAAAAATATCTCAATCTTCCATCTTCATTCCAAAAATGATCCCAATGTCTTTTTGGTACTGCTTTAATTTGACAATTCAGTTTAATATCTTTATACTGTTTTCCTTTATATGTATATATACAAGTCTTAGAGGTCAATTTATTACTGTTCATATTTTTTTCATTTGTATTCGATGCGTATTTATTCGTTCATGCTTTTTATATTTGTATCTTTTAATAAATAAGCAGAAATTCAAGAGTTTTCTGTAGTAGAAAAAATATCTAAAACTTCAAAAATCTGCGTACTTCAAGATGTATATTACTGTAGTGAATATGAAGATTCCTTTCCCATCCAATGTGCTATTCTGTATTGGAGCAGTATTTGCCGGAGCAATATGTCTTGTTTCTGTGCAGAGAGGAAAAGCAGGTTTCACCATTTGAGTGTTGTAGGAAGGAAGGCCTACAGGAGTCAAAGAGCTGCAGTGAGAAGTAGACAAGATCGATCTGTAAGATGTTTGATAGCAAGGTATGAGCAATCTAAATACAAGGTGGCAAAGCATGCTCTTTTCAGGGTGTGAAAGAAAGTAGTGCCCTTGTCATGGCTCTTAAGATCAGCCTGCTCACACCCAGGAACAATCAGGAAATAGACTTACATTGGGCAATGAGTCAGTGCAGAGTAAGGGATTTTATAGCCAGACTAATGACTTACACTCGGGGTCCCCAAAATTTTTTACCCGTGAGCAACACTGAAATGTAAAAAAAAGTTGGAGAGCAACATAAGTGTGCAAAAAGTTTCTGGGGTGCCAAATAAGCACTCTGGGCTATTGATAGCCCATACGTGGACTGGTAACCTACAGAAGGCTCTGTTTTGCAGTACTCTTGGTTTTCATGCAATTAAAGCTTGCCTTCAAACCAGGAATTCAAAAATAAGTACCTGCTTTAAGGCCACTGGGAGCAATATCCAAGGAGTCAGAGAGCATAATATTGCTAACTAGCCACTGGTTGGGGATCACTGGCTTATACAGATCACTATAACCAGATTGGCAACAGGTGAAACAAGCCATGCCTACTTGAAATTACAAGGATAGCAATAGGCGTGAACCAGGGCCTTAGCTGTCTGCTCACATAGCATTGACAACGGATGCTACAGCATTTGAAAGGATTTTCCAATATATATATATATATATATATAAAATATATATATTGGAAAATCCTTTCAAATGCTGTAGCATCGGTATATATTGTTTTTTTTCTAAATCTATAATTAGTATAATGTGCAGTGAGAATTTATTGATGATAGATGGATGCCCAAAGCATATATCATGTATGCAGATTAATTTCTAAAACACTACATTTGTGGAAGATACTCTCTGAAACACTTGATTGAGTGGGGTTTATAATTTAGTACAAAAAGTGTTAAACCATATTCAGTCTTTTAGTTAGAAGTCTGGATACTCTGCCACAGTTATTCTGTTTGTATATTCCTGAAAAACAATAAATGAGATCCAATGTGTGTGTTAAATCTACTTCTTGTTTCTTTTGTTGTTTTAGATAAGTTATTTTCTTAAAACCTTCAATTTGATTCAAAGGCCAGTAAAATGCATTTTCAGCTGGCATTCAGAGGTTATGCTACACTTTACTGAATTAAGAAAACTGTTCTAGTACAAATCTTCAAAAAAAAAGTTATTTTCAGTGTAAAACATAAGTAACTATTTCATTTATTGTTTACTGTTCATTTACTGTTGTACTAGACCATATCTAAAACTAAACAATATAGATATTGTTTCATATATATATTCCTTGAAAAAGGTTCCTGTGTGGGACCGAAACGTTGGATGAATAAACCTCTTCTTCTTTTTTTGACACTTTTTGTCTGTTGATGTTTAAATCCTGTGAGTGTCATAATTTTTCAACATTGTACTTACTTCCATTGCATGTGCACCCAGCTCTCTCTCTCTCTCTCTCTCTCTATAATAAGAAAATCTAAAGACAAAGGAAACCTATGATTTCCCTTGGAATCTTTATTTAATAATTTGCACGTCAGGCAAGAATATCTAGGTATGTAATTATTATAGGGGTAATTTATTATGACTGGGGCAGTGAAATACCATTAACGGAAGCAAGAGTACACGATTTAGGAAGCATGCCTGTGCCAGGTCAGGTCTCGGGTCAGGTTACAACTTTAAATTTCAAAATCACCCATTTCAGTAAATCCTTAAACATTTCTTTGAAAACAAATCAGATTCTTTTCTTGATGGTTTCTTCCTTCATTTGAACACCACAATTGCCATTTGGTAGTTTAAACGGGTTGTGCACCTTCCAAACACTAGGGGGCAGATGTATCAAGGGTCGAATTTCGAGGGGTTAAATCCCTTGAAATTCGACTGGTGAATAGAATCGAATAGGCAATTCGGGAGTATTTACACACCGGCGAATAGTGGAATGGGCGAATATTCGGCCGGCGAATAGTCGCATGATCAAATATTCGACCGAATGATTTTCATTTGATCGAATGATCAATCTAATGCCTTTTTATTCGATCAAAAACTTAGAAAACAAGCCTATGGGACTTTCCCATAGGCTTTTAAAGCAATTCGATAGGTTTTAGGTGGCGTAGTAGGCAGTCAAAGTATTTTTAAAAGATACAGTACTTCGACTATCGAATGGGCGAATAGTCGCAGCGTTTTTGCGCTCGATCTATTTGAATCTTTCTACTCAGGTGAATTTACGCCAATTCGATAGTCGAGGAGCACAAAAAACTACTTGAAATTCGAGCTTTTTTCCTTCTATTCCTTCACTCCAACTTAGTGAATGGGCCCCTAGTTGTTTTCAGATTGTCCACCAGAAATAACATCTTTTTCAATTGTTTTCCATGTTCTCTGGTGTTTCAGTCTGGCAGCTCAGTATTAATTGTTATTAGTACTTTTCATTACTCATCTTTCTATTCAGGCCCTCTGCTATTCATATTCCAGTCTCATATTCACATCAATGCATGGTTGCTTGGGTAATTTGGACCATAGCAATCAGATTTCTGAATAAAAAGTTGGTTGTATTTAAGCATGTGTACTGCTTCCTATCACTATCTTGGCGACAATCCCATGGTGCAATAAAGACTGGTGACTTTTTTCATTCATGTATCTATGCATGTATATATATTTGGTTAGCACCCAGCTTTTTATTTGTTGAGTGCTGATTTTTATAGATATATAGATTATATTTCTAATACTAACTAACTATATACATATATTTCCCTTGAAAGCACTAACTATATCATTTTAAAAAGAACACTATATCATATATACTGAATTATGCATAACACAGTATTGGATAATCATTTCCAGTTAACACCATTTATAAAGATGACAGTATCTAGTCCGAAATGCTAAAAAAAATCTATTCAAATGGAATCACTGTCGTATGATTAATATCAGAGATTTTTTTGAATGTTTGGTCTCTTGTCCAAGTGTCCAAGCTGCTATGTGAGGATTCTGGTAGATGTAGTTCATTTCTGAAGAGACCCAGGTTTGCCATACCATTAATCATGAAAGTACAGAGAGAACAGTACTTTCTATTAGCTGTCTATTTTGATCTTGTGATTAAAGAGTAACATACAAGAAATCGACAAAGAACAAGCTTACTGACAGCACCTGCACAATGAAGAATCGGATTCCTTGAAGTCAAACCACAATTTTCTGCTAAATAGTCAAATCCAGTAGCCAGCAGGCAATCAGTTGAAAGTTGTATAACAGATTTATCCTTCAGCAAAAGGATAACATCATAATAGCAGTACTCACTACGAGACAGAGCCATTTCTGAGGACCATTTTCATTTAAGTGAGGCTGCAGGGATAATACATATGTAACTGAAGGTAGAGAGGTGCACACATACATTCAATGGCACCTTGGTGCACATAATTAAGTCTAAATGCTTATAGATTGTAATTCTTTATCCTGGCCAGGTGTTCTGCAGCTCAACTGTCTGAAAGTGAACCATTTAGCCAGATGTCAAACAATATTTAGCTCAAAGAACCAGCTGTAGGCATTGCCATCAATTCAAATGATCTTTTTGATAATTAGGCTTTAATTAGTTGGTGCAGTATAGAACATGCTTCAGCAAGTCCTAATTAGTTTGCATAAGACTCAGTACTCGAAGAGACAGATCCTGCCCGAAATACTTAAATTATAATCATGCTGGTAATGGTATTGATATGCAGATCTATATTAGGCTATGTACAGTGTATTCCATGGCATTGATTCATTCTTATGCTTATTTCATTTGTGATATTTTTCTTAATACATGCACAATTCTTATCATCTACTCTATGAACTGATAAAATCTTAGGTATGGCCCCACATATTAATACAACAGGGTTATCTAATAAAGTAGATGAAGCAAATAACATATCTCAAGATCTTCGATTTGACTGGTAGTGATGGAGAGAAACTGACCCATTTTTTTTGCCGAAAAATCAGCAAAACCATGTAAAAATTGACAAAATTGTATTTTGCCAAATGCATTGGAGTCAGTTGGCTTTTTTGTGCTGTGTTTTTTCTCACAACAAATGCATTAAAGTCAATGGGCACATTTTCCCACATGAAAAAAACGTGATTTTTTTTTCCAACAAAGCAAAAGTCATGGAGAAATTGTAGAGCAAATTTGCAAACATTTTCTGTAATCACAAATTTCATCACAAATCTGTATCAGGCGAAAAAAAAAATTGCATCCCTATTGACTGGGGCTTACAATAACATCTTCTTGTTCACTTAACCATCATTACATTTATTTAAATGGTGTGGGTACATTTGTGTGATTTACCTTGAAGATAATATAACCCACTGTTTTGTAAGTTTCCGCTTTAAGTCAGATTTCATCAGTTTCATTAGGACAGAAACTCTTACCATGGTTGTTGTATTGACTGACTTTCAAATAACCTGGACCAGTTTAAAAACACATTTGTAAATACTCTAAGTGTTAGAATTACTAGATGGTCAGGTCATAGATTATGTAAAATGTGTGGCAGTTTTAAGACTATGCTAAGAAAAGTTTGAATCACAAATAGGTAAAAATTTTCAATTAACAAAATATATTTCTGATGAGTTTAATGACTTACAAATGTATACATACTGGACAAAAGTTCATTGACCAGACGTCATCTCTGACAAAACTATTTATTCTTCCGCAAGCTGGTGGGAATAATGTTGATAAATTCACAAAATATTTTCCAAATGCTATAAAGAAAATATCCATATTGATGCCATATTCAGAGACACAGTTAAAAAGACAGCAGACAGCAATGTTGAAGTCTACTCCTGACAATATTTTGTAAGAAACCTTCTTGTGACCCTATAATCGTAACTGAAGCTTGGGATAAACAGAATTGTACCTATTTTAGTTCTTAAGAGCATGAAGCCAACTGAATTTCCTAAGGGAAACTAAAAAACTGTTTCAGAGTCTGAGTTCTCCTGTTGAGAATTTACTTTATACATTTTTTACACACTTAAATCACTGAAAGTAAAAGAGACTTTTTGCTGATTTTAAAATTACATTGATTGACACAGCTCATGTTGTACCACATGCTTCACCATACAGACACTTCAATCAAATGGATTTTTTCATCAACAGAATATTTTGAGAATGTATCCTTTTATTTAATAATTAATTTGTTCTATTAGAGTGACACTGGTTGGTACCATGTCTTTGGTCCTAACATCTGTTTGTCTGTTTAGTTACATTTGCTGTCATTATTTATTCATTTTTTTACACTTATCTATACATGATGTATAAACCATTAATACTTAAACATACTGTAGAAGCATTCAGTACATTTCCTAGGGGAGCTCATATGCCCTAATAATACAAGCCTGCAGCAAATAGCTAGAAAATGGCAGATATAATTAAAAAAGTAAAAAAATGCAATATTTCATCTTTCAGGGAGTATGTATTTTTTCCAACATTGTAACTACAGTATATTAACATTAGCATTTATGTAAAAAAAAAATTATGAAGTTGTGAATGGTGTTAGAGTGGTCAAGGTTTTTAGGGGATAAATTCCCCCCAAAGAGATTTATCATACACCAAAGCTGCTAAAAATCCAAAAATACACCATCTCAAACCTGTTGAGGTCATGTAAAGTCAATGGCAGATGTCACTGAAGTTGTTTCTTGACATTGTGATCTGCTCTAGATAATCCGACAAAGTCAGAGTTTTCAGACGATAATTCGAAAAATTCGAGTTTTTGAGCGAAAATGAGATAGAATCGAATAGCTATAAATATGTATACAGGTATAGGATACATTATCCTGAAACTCGTTATCCAGAAAGCTCCAAATTATGGAAAGGCCCTCTCCCATAGACTCCATTATAATGACATAATTCACATTTTTAAATTCCAAATTTCCTTTTTCTCTATAATGAATCAGTAACCAATACTTGATCCCAACTAAGATTATTAATCCTTATTGGAGGCAAAACAATCCTACTGGATTTATTTAATGATTCAATTATTTTTTTAGTAGACTTAATATATGGAGATCCAAATTAAAGAAAGCCCCCTTATGCTGAAAATACCAGGTAACAGGTCCCATACCTGTACTTATAAAACACAGCAGGAATTGAAACTAACAAATAACCAGCCCTTTTTCAGCATAATTTTTAGGTATAGAAAAGATAAATGACAGAAATGGTTAAAGCCATTAGCTGCTATTCAATCAAAGTTGGAGATGATATTATTCTCCAGGCTCTTTGAAAGTAAAGTAAAATGAAGTATGGGTCATCACTGATGCAGTCCAGAGCTGATTTCTTTGCAACAAAAATGGGTAAAAAGGGTGTATTTTGCCAACCCCAATCAACTAATAAAACCATCTGTCATGGCTCTGGCTATTTACTGCAGTACTGAGTTAATTACATATATATGAGAGTGCGGACATTGCTGTTTGATTATATGTGTGTGTGTGCTTCTTAATAAGCAGGTAATGGATTTGTTAGGCAACAGTGTGTAGAGAACTAATATCAAGGCTGTTCTTTATCAATAGCCAAGAAATTTTGGTTAACCGCACACCAACACCACCCTTCCTGTACTTGTCACCTGGTGCACAACGATAGAGGCTTCGGCCACCTCAAAATTCCATAGAAAAGACTTTCACTGGCACACAGGATTTTTAGCTGCAGGGCAAGCCCTTGCAATTACACTGCACTGTATTAAAAAATTGCAAGGGCTTGCCCTGCAGCTAAAATCCTGTGTGCCAGTGAAAGTCTTTTCTACGTTCTTATACGTTCAATAACATGACAGTATAGTACTCGTAATAATTGGCAGTGCTTTACTCTCTAGGGCACTAGTTATCTCGGTTAGGAAACACCTCTACCTAGTACACTACTACTACTACTATTATATTGTTAATATCACTATTTTTAAAGGTCGAGTTTATGAGACTTGTGAGGTTTTTTCCTAGCACAAATAAACTCACAATTTAAACACGCTTAAATGTTTGCTTATTTATGAAAAAAATCCAAAAATGTAAAAAAAACTCGAATAATGCAATCGTGGAAACAATTGGAATACCTCAAATTTATCGATCTGATAGGCTAAAAAACCTTGGATACCTTGGATTTATTGAGTTTTTGAATACAAACCAGAGTAAACACCCGAAAATCATGAAGGCACAAAAAACATCTTCAAATGGTTAAAGAGACCTCTGCTATTAACATGAATTTGACAGGTTTAAGCTAGAGTATTTTCGGAAGCTTTTAGCAGCTTCTGGGCATAATAAATCTCGACACATTCACAATTTTTTTTTAACTAACCTAGAAAAAATTGAATTTTTCAAGAAAACAAAACTTTAATAAATAACCCCCTTACGATCCATTTATGGCACTGCCAACAGAGTATTAACCCTGACACTAATCCTAGGTGGAACTTAAATCATTACATTTGTTAAATGAGCTTGATACTGCTTTCTTCCTTCCATAACCAATGCAACCAGATACCAGACTGAGGCCCATTAAGTAAAAGTACGCAAAATCAATTCAATTCAATAACCCATAGCAACCAAAAAGTTCGATATTTGCTTTTAGCGATGCCTACAGCAAGCTGGACAATACTAATTACTATTGCTTACTGCAGTACATTTTTGCCCACTTTTAGCAAATTAATCCTACTTGGTAGCCAGTGACAAGAAAGGAACCTGAAATAAATACTTCTTTAAGTCCTATCTTTTGTCCTATCCCCATTCCTTCCCCCAACCTATTCTATACTGCACTTTCTTTTTTACCAAAATAACCAGTCAAATCAAACATTATTAGCTAGTCTATGACAGTAAGTAAGCAATTACACTTATAAACATGAACCTGTAGTATTGGATTAAAGCAGTACTGTCCTGCAATATGAATTTTTCATAAGCACATGCTTGACTCACAGGATGGTTGTATTATATATATGGCAGGTGCTGCAAGCATGAATGGTAGATAATTTCAATCCTGAAAAGTACAAGTATCCAACTGGGCGCATTTCGAAGTACCATACTATTAAGATCAAGTGAAAATGACTAAGTAATGATATAGAGTATATAAAATGTCCATTTGGTTCAAACCGGGGATATTGTCTGGACTGAAATTGGAGCAGTGTGATTACCAACTGCCACGCTGATGCAACTTTGTCTCACAGTTAAGCGGGAGTGACACATATAAACTATAAAAGGTAATATTATTTCAAAGCTTTTAACTTCCATTTGCTAGCACTAAAGTGCAGAAATGACTATAGCTCTGAAAACAGTAAACAAAAAGAATTATTCTTTCAGAGAGCAATGAAAACAGCGGATTGAATTTTTATATATATATATATATATATATATATATATATATATATATATATATATATATATATATATGCAATCATAAAGGAAACAAGCAGCTTTTTTGAGCTACTTTTTAAATGTTTAAGTAACTAATCAAATTAAATATTTCTTAATACCATTTTATTCTTTGCTCTTCACTTCTTAAATAAATGCATTTACTAACCAAGTTTGACATGTCAGATAAGAGAAGCTTAGTTGTATTACTGTGAAGGGCATATTAACTTTATCCAGCAAGTCTTTACTCTTGCAAACAACGTTTCTCAGTTGGTGAAAAGGCTCTATTCAAACACAGCCTAGGCAAATACAAAGGGGCACATTTCTCACTAATGGGGTTGTTTTAGGCACAGTTCCTTCGTGCATATCAGCGGATTTACCAACGCAGCTGTGGTGTCTTTATAAATATAGGGTGCTCATCTTCATATTAATTTTTATGTGGGTCTGTTTGATGCAGATTTTCAACCAGTTTCCACTTTTTGTATGTTTTTTTAAATACATTCAAGATTATATTTTGCCTTTTTATAGACAAAGATGAAGTATGTTTGTCAGTATAACTGCCAACAACGTGTACCATTTTTGTCAAGTTAAAGAGGAATCTATATTTTTCAATTGCTTTGCATTATTTATTGCATTATTACTTTGTTTACTCTGCCCTTTTCCAGACTGAAACATACATTTCTGTATGGATCACCGAAAAGTCATTAAGTCATTTACCAACACTGGGCAAATTTGCCAGTGGGCAGTAACACAAAGCAACCAATTAGAGTTTTTTTTTCCAACCAGCTACAGGTAGAACAATGAATGCAACAATTTGATTAATTGCTATGAGTTTATAACCAGGGGCAAATTTGTCCAGTGCTGATAAATGATCCACATGCATTCATTTCTACTCTAAGGTGGAGAAGGTATATCCAGGTTTCACTGAGCAGTGTGGGTACATGTGGAGCGATGCCCTCCCCCTATGCCCGCGAATAGAGTCTGCTACATACGGCTCAGGCTACAATGTGAGGCTATATCAGACAGAAAGGTATAAACGAGAATGATCTCACCTGCTGCAGCATCTGCTTCTATCAACAGTTCAGTTGGGACGGCGAGGGCTGGCTCTAGGGGACGGAGCACCCCTTGCGTCAAGCCAATCGCTTGCCTCTTGAGCTGAGGTGAAAAAGTTGGCTCTGTCTCCGGCTTGAACCCTCAATTTGGCAGGGTAGAGCATGCCATATTTCAAATTGGCGTCTCGCAGGCGACGCTTGACTGCCATGAAAGTGCCTCTCTGTCTTTGAAGTTCTGCAGAATAATCTGGGTAGATGGATACCTTTTTCCCCTCCACCATAATATCTGGGCTTTGTCTGGCTGCTTGTAGTATGGCGTCCCGATCTCTGAAGTTCAGCAGTCGAATCAAGAAGGGCCTGGGAGGCGCTCCTGGCGGGGGACTCCTACCTGGCACCCGATGGGCTCTTTCGACCGCATAGAAGGGTGAGAAGGCAGCTGTGGGGAGGAAGTCTCTCAGCCATTTTTCTGCAAAAGCCACTGGGTCATTTCCTTCTGCTCTTTCTGGGAGCCCCAAAATACGTACATTATTGCGCCGCTGCCTGTTTTCATAGTCGTCCAGCTTGTCCGTGCAGGCTTTAAGTTGAGTTTCCATGCGCGTAATTGCTGCTGGAATTGGAGCGCAGGTGTCCTCAAGAGTTGAGATTCTGTTTTCTGTCTCACACACTCTCTCCCGCATATTCTGTAGGTCAGCCCGAAGTAGTGACAGATCGATTTTGACCTCCTCCAACTTAGTGGACAGTGAGGTCCTGCAATCTGTAATTGCGTCCAACAGCAGTTGTGTCGCCGCTTCAGGTGGCGATGATGAGGAGCTCGCAGTCTCTGGTTGAGGTTCCTTCGGCTGAGAGCCGTTTTGAGAAGGCTGCCTGGCAAATTGCTCAAGTTTAGATGCCGCATCAGACTTGGGTTTTTGTGTTTTGCTGCCTCCCATCATGGGAAGAGTGGTGTCGTTATAGTAGGTACTGTTCTTGTTGCTAGAGTAGGATCTCCAAAGTAGTGGATGCGGTACACGGAGCTCTCGTCTGGGTTCACTGCATTAGATTAGTGCCCATGTGTGACCTTCCCCAGAAGGCAGGATGATATCAGGAGTACTGTAAGGGCCTCGAAGTCGACCTGGCTAGATAAATAATTGTAGAGTTCGCATGGGTACTCCACTACAGGGCACAAAGCTGCCGTTGCAATGTAGCCGCGTGGCATGTAGATGGAAGGGAGTGTTTCAGGAGCTCTGTCTTTGCTCAGTCTGGGGCCCTCCCATTGCCTCGTGGGTGCCACCTAATAAAGCTGCCACCTTTGCTGTCAGGAGACCTTCTGGAAAGTGGCACAGGATGGTCTCCCCTGAGTCTGTTCCTCTCAGGGCCTCAGGCAACAACACTATGCCTTTAATGCAGGGAGTGGCAGGAAGCCCCACAGTCTCAGGCCCTGAAAGCCTACAGCGGAGTAGGTATTGGTATGCCTAAGGGACGGTGAGATGGGGCGCCCCCAGGGACAGTTTGGCACTCACCCCTCCAATACGCCACCACGTGGGCCCCGCGGTGTTATTGTCAGCCGCATTTGGCGGGGTAGAATTCCCGGTCCGGATGCGCCCAGGGTAGAGCCTTACTGGAGACCGCGGCTCTAGGCGCGGGTTAGGCCGCACGTCAGTTGGCAGCCTAGGAGCTGCTGGGTCGGAGGATGCGAGTCCGGATTGAAGCGGCTGACGCTCCGGATCCCTAGGTAACTGGTTTGCTGCCAATCAGCTATATTTTATGGGCGATATTGGCCGGAATTATGAGGGACCCTGGGAGCGCTTAGCAGACGCGTCCACGCTCCATGCATTCATTTCTATTTCCATTTTCATTTCAAGTCATATTTTGTGCTGATTATTTTTTATTTAGACCCTCTCATTTTCATTCCCAAAAAATCTCTGAATCTGTAGAGTTCCACTTCAAAAAAAAGAAAGAAAAAAAGAGGTCATACTATTGGGATGGATAACCAGCACTCAATATAATGTTCACCCTGGTAGATATATTATAAAACGTAAAACAATAAAAATATGCTTTCTCAACAATAATACATGCATTATGTAGCTATATGTGGCTGACCAGCCTACTAATTCACTAAAAACTTAATTCCTGAAGCAGCAAAATGTTTAACATTTATAGGGGGTATTTACTTTGATCCTGTCTGCAAGTGCTAGAGAACAAGGGGCACAAAAGCCATAGTGCAGGGGGTAAGTTCAGCGCTCAATTGCATCATGTGATGCCAGCACTCCCTAACTTGCTATTCTAAATATGGTGTCAGGGGATGAAAAGGTGTGGGGGTTCATCCACCCCCCACCTTCTCTACAGTACTGCCAAAATGCAGTACTGTATTCATGAAGGGAATGCATGCCTCTTAGCTTTTTTGAGATTTTTTGCACTTTGTAAATGACCTGTTATATCTTGATGAATAATAAGGGGGTCATTTATAAAGTTCGCGCAGCGCATTTTTTTTCGCAAATGGTTGTATTGCGCATGTTTTTTGCTGAGCGCTAATATATTGCACTGCTCTGCCCGTCTTTCCGTTTTTTGCGAATTCGCAGTGTGAATAAATTTTCGCAAATGGCGCGCAAATGAGACAGGAGTTTGCGCGAGCGCTCCCAATGTGCGAGGTTGTTGTGCGCGAAAATAGCGCTGACAGTAACTTAAATTCGCAGTTTGCAAAACTGTTTTGCGAATATTTTATCCGCCACCAAAGTTGTGGCGTAATTGAGTCGCAGAGTGTGCGCATAAAGATTCGCAATTTGCGAATTGTGACATATTTATAAAGCCCCTTTAGACATTCGCATTGTGAATAAAAAATTCGCAATTCTGTATGCACCCTCTTATTCAGCTTTATAAATATAACCATGCGCAGGGCAAATATTTTCACTTTACGAACCAATCTGCCCTGGGCGAAGTTTATAAATGACCCCCACAGTAAGGGGCAGATTTATCAAGGGTCGAATTGAAAATTTGAATTTTTAAAATTGAATTTAGAGTTTATTTTAGTGTCATTTGACTAGGGAATAGTCCAAATTCGATTCGAGTTAAAAAAAAATGTGAATTTGAAATTTATCATGTGCTGTCCCTTTAAGAATTCAAATTCAACTATTCACTATCTAAAACCTGGCAAATTGGTGTTTTAGCCTATGGGGACCTCCTACAATCAATTTGAAGTTGTTTGGTGGACTTTTGAAAAGCTATTTTTTTTAAGGGGCCGATTCACTAAATTCGAGTGAAGGATTTGAAGTAAAAAAAACTTCGAATTTCGAAGGTTTTTTTGGGCTACTTCGACCATCGAATGGGCTACTTCGACCTTCGACTACGACTACGACTTAGAATCGAAGGATTCGAACTAAAAATCGTTCGACTATTCGACCATTCGATAGTCGAAGTACTGTCTCTTTAAAAAAAACTTCAACCCCCAAGTTCGGCAGATAAAAGCTACCGAAGTCAATGTTAGCCTATGGGGAAGGTCCCCATAGGCTTGCCTAAGTTTTTTTGATCGAAGGATATTCCTTTGATCGTTGGATTAAAATCCTTCAAATCGTTCGATTCGAAGGATTTAATCGTTCGATCGAAGGAATAATCCTTCGATCGTACCATCGAATTTTCTGCGCTAAATCCTTCAACTTCGATATTCGAAGTCGAAGGATTTCAATTCCTAGTCGAATATTGAGGGTTAATTAACCCTCGATATTCGACCCATAGTGAATCAGCCCCTAGATGTTTTTTGTTTTTTTTATGTGAAAAACTCAAATTTAATTTTATTCGAGTTTGCAGGTTGATCCTATTCACCCGAATTTAAATTTTTTTAATTTTTTAATACATTTCGATTGGTGTTTTTTTTCTGAATTTCGAGTTTATTGGAGTTTTTATGAATTCAACCCTTGATAAATCTGCCCTAAGGGGCAGATATGTCAAGGGTCGAAGTGTATTCGAGGGAATTTTCGAAGTAGAACAATTTGAAATTCAAAGTAATTTTTTGGATACTTCGACCATCGAATAGGATATTACAACTTCGAATTTACTTCGACTTCGCTTTGAAGTAAAAATCGTTCGAATATTCGACCATTCGATAATCGAAGTACTGTCTCTTTAAAGAAACCGACTTCAATACTTCGCCAAATTAAACCTGCACAAGTGCTATGTTAGCCAATGAGGACCTTCTAGAGCAGTTTTCTAAGTCTTTAGAGGTCGAAGGAAAACCCTTAAATCAATCGCTGAAATCGTACGAATCGTTCGAATCGTTCGTTTCGAACCATTTAAACGTACGATTGAACGATTTACGTTCGATTGCCAAATTTTTTTATAACTTCGCTTTATTAGAGGATATCAGTGAAAAACAGAATAACACAGTACACAAATAGTAGACCTTATACACACTCTGAAAAGTAAGGTCACCATAGTAAGTAGAAACAATATTCTGTAGATCAAGGTGCAGATACACACATAAGAAGAGACCTCTATTGGCATCAACAACAAAAATAAAAGAATAATGTAAGAAAAGAAAAAGAAAGTAGATCCAAAAAAAGGCATTCAGATAAAAAAAGTATAAAATTATACAAATATAATTAGAGCCTAACCCAGACAGCAGTCAGTCACAATGTAGCATTGACGGGTCAAGACCAGAAGTGAATATAGATATCATAATACAGTAACAATGTCACAGGGTGGAAGTTTGCCCTTGCCTGTAGGATAGCCATGGTGACCAGATTTCTTCATATTTTGACATTCTGTGTTCATTACGAGCCGCCATGTGTTCCATAGCCGCTCTAACATCAACAGCAGCAATAAGTTGTTCTAATTGGATGGGGCCCCCTGGCTTCCAATATCTAGCTATTAAAGTCGTGGCAGAGTTAAATAAATGAAAGAGCAATTTCTTAGTAGGTCTGGGGATTTGATCTGGAAACAGCAGTAGGAGTGCCACCTGTGGCTCAAAAGGAATAATTATGTGGAGGTCTTTAGATATCAAACGGAATACCGACTTCCATAATTGTTGGGAGAGTGTACAGTCCCACCATAAATGTAGTAAGGTTCCAGTGACCCCACAGTTTCTCCAACATAACTGCGAGTGTGTAGGCGAGATCTTGTGTAGTCGCGTTGGGGTCATGTGCCATCTGTACAGCAATTTCTTATAAGATTCGGTTTGTACACCTGGTCGTCCCAGACAATATCTGCATTGCTTCGTGCCACCGATCCACAGTGAAGGATAAGTTCAGGTCTCGTTCCCATTTTAACATGTAGGGATATTTGTAGTCCGGAGGATCCATGACCAAAAGTTTGTAGGCGTTAGAAAGAGTTCCTCTTGAGGACCATCCCGAGGCCGTAAGTCGCTCAAAGCTGGATTGTAGCGGGCAACTCTTATAGTTAGGTATGTGTGATAGCAACAGGTGCGTTATTCTCGTGTGGGTATATCTATCAGTGTCTGCAAGTTGGTATTTAGTCTGGAGTTCTTGAAACGACATGTATTTGGTTATACTATAAAAATCTCTAACCAGATGCAATCCTTTAGATGCCCACGATTGTATAGGTAAGTCCTGCAAAAAAAATGGAAGGCTCAATAATGGAGTCCTGGGAGAGATAACTTTACCAGGATCCAACTTTGCCCTTTCCTTGTCCCAAGTTCTCATTATCAACTCAGTCGTGGGCAGGGCTAAAGTCCGCTTAGGCCTAAGATTCGTTGGAGTCCACAATAGAAAGGGGATAGTAGTAGCGAGCGACTCTGCTGTTTCCAGATCTAACCATTGTCTGCAAAAGGCTGGACTATGCATTTTCATGGCCGTGTCCAATAATGCCGCTCTATAGCTATTGATATTTGGAAGCCCCAATCCCCCAGCTGCAGCCGGTTGTTGTAATACTTTAGCCGCAGTACGCGGTTTCTGTCCCGCCCATATGAACACATTCATCTGTTTTTGCAATGATTTAATATAGTACGAAGGGAGGGCTATCTGTATAGTCCGAAAGAAATACAACATTTTTGGTAGGATAGACATTTTGGCAGCATTTATTCTACCCACCCAAGAAATGTACAGAGGTGTCCACTTAGTGTAGCTCTCTTGAATAGACTTCTGGAGACGGACATAGTTATACTTAAATAGCAGTTCAGGGTCTTTAGTAAGAGCAATTCCTAAATACGTAAGGTAAGTGTCTCTCCATTCAAATGAGTAATTACCTTGGAGTTGGTGCTTTACCTGCGTAGGGATATTAATGGGTAGTGCCTGAGTTTTTTGGGAGTTTATTTTATACCAGGATATTAAATAAAAGGAATGTAGCTTACGCAGGACATTAGGTAGAGTGATATGTGGATTGGTCAAGGTTAATATAATATCATCTGCAAACAGATCGATGGTGTGGGATCCAGACAGTGTGGGGACCCCTCGAATGTCTTGATTTTGCCGTATCTTGATGGCTAAAGGCTCTACCATTAAGGCAAAGATTAAAGGGGACAACGGACACCCCTGTCTAGTGCCGTTAGAAACAGTGAAGGCGTCTGACAGAATCCCCGAAGCTAAGACCTTAGCAGACGGGTTAGAATAAAGAGGAGTTATGGCTCTCAAATAATTTTGCCCTAGACCAAATTTAGTGAGGGTGTTCATCATGTATCCCCAGTGGATCCTGTCAAACGCCTTCTCCGCATCAAGTGAGAGGATTAAAGCTGGAATCTTACCCCTTTTAATTATACTGTATGTAGAAGGTTATGAAGCCGTCTGGTATTGTCCGGAGCCTGTCGTCCAGGCACAAATCCCACCTGATCGTATTGTATAAGATACGGTAAAACTTTATTCAGACGGAGTGCTAGGATTTTGGAATAAAGTTTGAGGTCCGTATTCAACAGGGCTATAGGCCTGTAGTTTTGACATTGATCTGGTGCTTTACCTGGTTGGGAATGGTGGAGATATGTGCCTGGAGGAATTCTGGTTTAATTTGACCTGTGTCCATAAAAGACCGAAATAAACGCAATAAATGTGGAGTTAGAATGTCAGCGTAAGCTTTATAGTAGGAATTAGTATAGCCGTCTGGCCCCGGGGCTTTACCGAGCTTTAATAATTTTATAGAGTGGGTGACTTCCTCTTTGGTGATAGGGGCGTTAAGTTGTTCACATTGAAACTCCGTGGGCCGCGGGATTGGTAAAGAATCCAAATACGATAGTATTGCATCCCGTGTGGGTTGGGGTTCTTCCCGTGAGTGGGATAAATTATACAGAGAGGTGTAATAAGAGGCAAAATGATTCGCTATTTTACGCGGATCCGTAATTTTATGCTGTTGGTCCTTTAAAAATTGTATTCTGGTGTGGGCTTGTCTTTGTCTTAATTGGGAAGCCAGTAATTTGTCAGCTTTATTACTTTTCGTGTAGTAGAAATGTTTAAGGAGCTTTAACCGAAATTCCGTTTTGATAAGGAGCAATTTTTGTAACTCCGCTTTCTGTGATTGAATTTTGTTGGCCAAGTCTAGTGTGGGTTGAGAATAATAAGCATGTTCTAAATCTGTAATGACCTGCTGGATCATGCGAATTTTGCCGTCTCGCTGCTTCCGAAGATTAGCAGCTTGAGAAATAATTTCTCCCCTCATGGTAGCTTTATGAGCAAGCCATATTGTTTGACAATCAACATCTGGAGTCACATTTGTCTGAAAATACGAGTGCAGAGAAGATTTTAGGTGTTCCGAAATGTCCGGGTGGGTTAAAAGGGAGTCATTCAACCTCCAAGGAGTAAGAGTTCTCCTAGAAGGAAAAAATCCTATGTCAATTCCAAGTGGAGCATGGTCGGACCAGGACTGGAGTCCTATCCAAGTTTTAGTGGTTTGTGCCGTGGTCTGGGGATCTAGGAGAAAAAGATCAATTCTCGTGTGGGTTAAATATCTGGGGGAGTGATACGTAAAATCCTTTTCTAACGGATGCTGAGCTCTCCATACATCAATAAGGGCAAAACTATGAAGCAGGTCCCTGAATTTTTTGGCTTGTGTCAATTGTTGCCTATTTACAGATTGGGGGGTAGTTCTATAGATATCTATAGAGGGGTCCGGGGCAAGGTTAAAGTCCCCTGCCACAACACATTTGCCCTTCCTAAATTGCAGAAGATGTGTCAGTGTTTTACGTAGCAATTGCAACTGGTTTTCATTAGGGGCATAGATGTTAATCAGTGTGTACAATTGGTTATCAAGCATGCAAACTATCAGTAGGTATCTCCCCAAGGGATCAGCCACCATGCGTTGCATCTGGAATGTGGTAGAAGCACCAACCAGTATAGAGACTCCCTTAGTTTTAGTATTCGATAAGGCATGAAAGCTATGTGGGAACCTTCTATGCTGATGGTGTTTTTTAAAGTGAGTCTCTTGAAACATCAAAACATCAGCTTTGGCTTTATATGCGTCATTAAGGGCCAAATTCCGTTTCTGTGGGGTATTCAGCCCCCTAGCGTTTAATGAATAAAATTTAACCATCTTGTGCGTGGCATGGTGGCTGAGACCCAAACCTGGCTATCCACAGTAGTATAAAAGACATGAAATACAGGCAATGATGTGAGAAACATTGTGATTGAGTAAGGGCAGCAGAAGCAAAATAGCAGGAATGCAATTTAGGATCAGTTGAAAAACATACAAAATATAACAAAAACAGATATATCAACCAAAAAAGAACCAGCCGTGGTTCAGCAACAAACAGTCTCTTCATGGCGTAGGTACTCAAGTAGAACTGCGCCAGAGTAAATCCCAGTAGCACCAAGAACTGGGAAATGCGGGGGGGAAATGGGTTGCATACAGTGGTAAAACAAGCAACAGTGCCTGGGACACTAACTAAAAAGGGAAAAAGGAGAAAAAAAGGGAGAAATCTTCCGTTCTCCCCGAGCCATAGTAGTGGTGCATAGGACCGAGAATAATTGGCAAAATACCCCAGAAGGGCCATCTCTGTCGTTGTAAACTACACATCTTGCCACTCCTTGGATAACTTCTGGAGTTGCGAGCGCTGCGGGGTGCGTGGAGGGGAGGCCGGGGTGTTTAACAAATTCCATCTGCGTAGCGCCTTTCTGGCCTCTTCAGGTGTGATAAGAGAGGTCAGGGAGCCCTGCTTGTTGACTAGTAACTTAACCGGAAAGCCCCATCTATATGGTACATTGTTGTCCCGAAGAATCTTAGTGGCCTCCCCAAAAGCTCTGCGTTTCGCCAAAGTAGCCTGGGACAAGTCGGCAAAAATTTGTAAGTCAACATATTTAGCGGGCCAACCATCCTTGCGTCGGGCCGAGCGTAGAAGCCTCTCTTTAATGTGGAAGAAATGCAATTTGGTGAGCACATCTCTAGGGACCGAATCTGGGGCGTTACGTGGCTTGGGGATCCGATGTATTCGGTCTATCGTTAGCTCAATAGGAGGGGTATCAGGCATAGTTACCTTAAGTAGATCAGTCAGGTATTCAGCCAAGTCCTGCGCCTGTACCGACTCAGGTATACCACGCAGCTTAAGGTTGTTTCTGCGGGAACGATCCTCCAAATCCGCCACCTTACTCGCCAGACGGTCCACCTCCTTCTCGACCTTTGCTTGATTGTCAGCCAGGTCGTTATGGGCATCCGCATATTCACTCATTTTGGCTTCAATGTGGGACGTTCGTTCTCCGAGGTCTTGTATTTCCTTGCGTATGTCAACCGACAGTTGCTTAATATCTGCCTGTAGGGTTTGCTTAATATCCATCAGCATGAATTTTAATTCTTCTGTCGGGTTAAGGGTGCCATCTGCGTCTCCCACAGGATCAGAGTCTGGGCCAGCTTGCGATGGATCCAAGATGGCGCCTGCTTTAGGTTGTGAGTCTGGCGCAGCGTGGGAAGCAAAGAACGCAGTAACTGAGGCATTCGACTTTTTCGGCTGTGCTTTCGGTGCCATATCGTAGCAGCCAACTTCACCCACAGTACCGGTGTTCCAGTCTCGGTCCAGAGTACAGAAAATCGCTTATTGGCTCGGAGTAACACGGAGCTCGTGTCTCAAGCGACCACACTCATCGCTGGCTAGCTCCGCCCCCCTCGATTGCCAAATTTGGTAAAAAATCCTTCGACTTCGATATTCGAAGTATTTTAATTCGAATGGTCGAATTTCGAAGTATTTTTTACTTCGAAATTCAACCCTTGATAAATCTGCCCCCATGTGTTATACTATAGTGTAGTAGTCTGTCTAGTACTGAAACATTTGTCTTTTTATGTCAGAACACTCTCCTAAGTGGAATTTCTGTTCATCTTGCTTCTGAATACACAAGATTACTTCTGGGGTACCACTGGTAAAGGAAGAGAGTGCAAAGGAGACTCTCCTATTCATATTCCATTCTGACATCTGAACTATTACCTAAATAAAAAAAAAAGAGAAATCACAAGTAATAAATGATGACCATTTGCAAATTAAACTAATGTTTCTCTGAGAATTTATAGGATAAAGAAAGTCCTGTGTTTGTATCAATGTTATAATCCATAGCAACCAATAAACAAGTAGGCTGGGAGAGGTTTAAATTACACCTGGAAGCTAAAATTGCTTTTTGACTATAGCAAAGGCAAAGAGAGAGGATGGCAGCAAAGAGCAACTATGTGGGAAAATGACATGCAGCAGACAAGTTAAATGCTAAATATTTGTACCTTAATAGAGTATAAAGGCTTAGGGCAAAGACACGCACTGCTATTTCGGGAGATTAGTCGCCCAGTGACAAATTGTTCCTCTTTCGGCAACTCATCTGCCCGAACTGCCTTCCCACAGGCTAAAATATAAATCGCTGGCAGGATTCACTCGGCACTTGGAATGCTTCAGCTTTCCGAACTCTCCCGAAGTCTCCTCGTGAGGCAACTTCGGGCGTCTTAGGAAAACAAAGCGTTCTGAGTGCCATCCCGTCGGCGATTTTCATTCTAGCCGGAGGGAAGGCAGTTTGGGGGGTTACTCGCACGAAGAATAAGCGACTTGTTGCTTGTCGACTAATCTCCCGAAATAGCAGCGTGTGCCTCTGCCTTTAGGGACTAAAAAGTAGCTCCTGGGTACTCATATGCCTGTCTCTACTATATTGAAAAAATACTAGTACTCTCTTTATGGTAGAGATTCTACAAAGATGGTTGGTCAGAGCAATGGTGTTGGATTAAACATGATAGTACCAGTGACCGTTTATCTAAAAGTTAATTAGAGTGATTGAGTATTAGATAAAAGCTTAGCAGAAACAGAGCAAACAGAATTATCACATCAATGTACTATAGGTAATAGCTATATCTATGGCAACAGTAAATGATAAAAATGATTAATGTAAACAATGTGTAAACATAAAGGGGCTCATTTACTAAAACTTGGATTAATCGAATTTTCAATGAAAACAGAGCTGACCAAACTCACTTCCACAAATTTAACACTTAGGGGCAGATTTACAAAATTCGAGTGAAGAATTCGAATGTAAAAAACTTCGAATTTCGAAGTATTTTTTGGGTACTTCGACCATCGAATTGGTTAAATTCATTTGAATTCGAACGATTCAAACGATTCGAAGTAAAAATCGTTCGACTATTCGACCATTCGATAATCGAAGTACTGTCTCTTTAAAAAATACTTCGACCACCTACTTCGGTAGATAAAACCTACCGAAGTCAATGTTAGCCTATGGGGAAGGTCCCCATAGGCTTGTCTGTTATTTTTTGATCGAAGGATTTTCCTTCGATCGTTGGATTAAAATCCTTCGAATCGTTCGATTCGACGGATTTAATCGTTCGATCGAACGAAAAATCCTTTGATCGATCGATCGCAGGATTTGCGCAAAATCGTTCGACTTCGATATTCGAAGTCGAACGATTTTAGTTCCCAGTCGAATATCGAGGGTTAATTAACCCTCGATATTCGACTCTTGATGAATCGGCCCCTTACTGTATTTATCAATAATTTATCTTGAAAAAAATCAGAGCTAAAAATGTCGCAACAAAATTCAGAGTCAATTCATATAGTACGATTTATACTCCGAAAATCCGATTTTTCGAATTTTCACTGGGCAAACTAGACTTTTTCGGATTGTAGGACAAAAACCCCCGGATTTTCTGGATTATCCAGCACAGATCACAATGGCAAAAAACAACTTCAGGCACATCTGCCATTAATTTCTACATGACCTCGACTGGTTTGAGATGGCATATTTGTAGGATTTGGATTTTTAGCAGCTTTGGAGTATGATAAATCTCTAAAAATTCAAGTTTCTTATTTCCACAAAAAAATTAATTTTCCCCCTAAAAACCTCGAGGTTTAAGGCTTAATAAATGGGCCCCTAAATGAGAGTTTAATGGGGCAAATTGTTATCCTTAGAAAGGGTTGTTATCAATGGTTATTTTGTGTTTCTATTGATTAAATATATAAAATGACCAAATTGGTGTTAGGAAACAGAAAGAGAATCCAGGAGGACAAATAGCTGATGATGTACATACAAGAGAACATTGATGGAGGAGTCATTGTCATGAATGCATGAATCTGAAGCTTATGGGATCAAAGGAGATATAGATTCTTTCTCCCTAACCAATGATTTATTTGCTTAGCCACCAGTTTGGCCTTTTCCTGATACATTATAAGTATCACATAAGTACACATGAGAAAATATCCAAATTATAGGGAGAAATAAGTGTTTGTCTAAAGCAGAATTTATCAATGGGTTCTGCTGGGTCACACTCATTGATGGACTGAGCATGAATCCTTCTCTCCATACTTTCATAGGGATGGTCAGTGATACTGCAGTACGGAATGTTCATGCCATCTCTATAGTTTGTGATAGAACCCTCCGTTGTCACATTCAGTTGTCCAGAGCTTTAAAATTACTTGATTTTAAGTGTTTCACCAGATTAATCCAAATTCTCAATAAAAGTGTGAAAATTCGCGACTGAACCATGGATTCTCTGCATCACTAGTAGAAAGTGTCACAATTTTAGGGCTTTGTTTGCCTCCTGTATTGGGCATGGGCAATATTTGTATGTAATTTGTATGTTGGTTAGACCCATCCATTGTAAAATGAAGTGGAATATATTGGTGCTTTCTATAATAATAATAATAATAATAATTAGATGGAGCACTTATAAAATTCCATTGTTGGCCTTACATGTGAATTAACATGATAGATAATGTTCAGGCAAATGATCCAAAAAGCATCACTTTTCTATAAGTAGACAGCATAACAATTAACAGTTTGTGCAACAGTGAATACAATGAACTGCAGCTCACTGATCTATTATTTATATGAAAAAATGTACACTCTCAGGTGTCCTCTATATCCAATGACAAAACACTATAGGGTGGATTAATTTACTCTAGTAAGCATAAAATGAATTTCTACACATGTATGTGTAACGCTTTCTTGGCCTAATCTGCCAATTAGAAGTTAAGGGTGACCAGCTAGTTAGTGAGCATGGGTTACATTGCGAATCCTCACCCAGGGCAGAGCCTTCGCCAAATGGAAGCTTTCCCTTTAAACTGTAGTTGAACTACATTTTTTTTAATTTTTTCAAATTAGAATCGAATTTGGACTATTCCCTAGTCGAAGTACACAAAAAAATAGCTTGAATTTTTTCATTCAAAATTCACCTCGACCTTTGATAAATCTGCCCTTAAATGTTATCTAATATTTTTATATTACAGTTTTTGCTTGCCAGTATTATGATGTAATCAAACTTCGTAAGGGTGGATATTGTGCTTTTGTATTGTTAGAGCCAGAAAAATATTGTTTAATCCTTTTGGCACTGATTGTATAAAACAAAAAATAGAGCAGCATTATTATTGGAGGATACTTATTGGTAGATAATCTAAAACATTAATAAGGCCTGCAGGAATGGTGAAGAGTTTTATTGTGCAGTATGGCTTTAATATACCCTCTGGGTGGCTTTTGGACTACACCACCTATCATACTTAAATCATTGATAATATTCTTGAGGATGCTTGGTGTTGCAATCCAGCAACAATTGGCTGGGCAACACTTGTATGTGTACCCTTAAAAACAAAAATTACCCTTTCTGCCTGCTTACTCACTGCTATACTCAGTAGACCAACTTCCTTTTTGTGTGTAGTTTACAACTATGAGTGAGCAGTTTCAGTACAGAATCAGTTTCAAGGCAAATTGTGCAGTGATCTGTGGATGTGCTGCCCTCCATAATGATCAATTTAGTATATAACCTCATCAGTGGATTTAGTTTATAAAATGATTATTGGTACATCAAAGGTACAATTTGCTGGGTAGCAGACAAAAAAGCTTATGATTTGTTGTTAAGACTGCAGGCATGCTTAGAAGGGCACACTCACTTTAGATTTTGCTCTGTTGGGAGTTGTGTGTGTGGCTTAGTTTCATTATTAATCTGATGTATTGATGTCAAAGATAGTGTGAACATGCCTTCCAGCTTTTTTGGCCCTTCATCTATATTATTCCAGCAGCCCTTAAATTTAGCCTGCTTATAACCTCTGCACTACAACACACAGTACCCATGTAAAACATACCTGCATATTTTTTGCACTTTGTAAAATTCATCCCTTTCCCCTCTTTTATTGGTATCATTTCCTGAGCCTTATTGCAGCCCACCTGCAGTTCTCCATATGTCTTTACTATACATAGCTCAGCAGCAGAAATTTGTCTTGTGTAAGCTCCCCTAATGAGTCACATATGCTGACTCCTTTTATACACATTGATTACTCAGCAGCTGCATATTACTAAACAATTATAAAAAAGGTATATCACAGACCAGTAAGTAATGTAAATGCTTACTGTTTTGTCTTAAGCAAAGCTCCAAGCAGAAGAAAATCTAGGTTAGCATTAAGACAGCACACCAGACTTAGGGGCAGCTTTATCAAAGGTCAAAGTGAAAATTTGACCTTTTTATAAAGACCAATATCTTAGGCTTTGTTTCCTATGATTACCAGATACCTTGGCACACAAATAGTGGCTTGCTGCCCGTCATATCCATAGTGGGTCACCAGTTAATCTTCAATTGGGACCCTTTGGAATTTTTCACCTTACCCAAGGACACCTTCCACTTTACCACTGAAACATGTTGTAACATTGGCTCCACCACAAGAAATTGTTTGCTCATCACGTTTATTTTTTGATCCAATATTTTGCACAGCCTTTTTGCATTTGGACAACTTATTCTACCTACCAACGCCACAGATATGATATATGCTGTTGTGCTCTTGTAATATGCATTATATGTGGACACCCTAATATACTGGTTTAGGCAGATTTGCCTCGGTATTGATATAGCATATAGCATCAGGCTTACGCAAAATTTTTTTGATGTTACATGCATTTTCCTCCCATCTGATTGGCATAAATCCGGTGGTGGGGTCAAGCATTTCAATGAGAGGAATCCCCTCCCCCATATGCAGCACCTATTGTTTTAATTTGATTTTAATAATTTTCTTGGCATTGTTGTGACTAAATACTGCTTTTTATATACTGTATTTTTATAAATAAGTTATTGAGACCATTATAGGGTACAGGGATACAAGATTGGATTACTTTGGCTTATAGATATATACATGTATTAATGAGTGGACACTCCATTTCTTGTATCCCTTGAATAGGATAATAAGTATCATTTATTTCTTTGGTTTATTTATATTTTGAGTTATTCACATTTTTAAGTAAATATTGCCCTTTTACATCTCTTGCCTTGAACCAACATTTTGTGATGGTCTCTGTGCTGCCTCAGAGATCACCTGACCAGAAATACTGTAGCTCTAACTGTAACAGGATGAAGTGTGGAAGCAAAAGACATAACTCTGTCTGTTAATTGGCTCATGTGACCTAACATGTATGGTTTGTTTGTTTGTTTGTTTCATTTGTTTCCTTGTTTTTTAAAATGGCAATTTTCTGTTTATGAATACCCAGTGGCACATACTGTACTACTAAAAAAGTATATTTTTAAGAAAATGTTTTCTTTACATGAAGCAAGGTTTTACATATGAGCTGTTTTATTCAATAATCCTCCGCGTCTAAAAAATTTGGCTGCGTGTCAGAATAGGCGCGTGCATAAAAATTGTTTCACATTAAAATTATTCAGACGCCCATTTGGACAAAATAGGCGCATGTGTAAAAACGATTTTGACACCCATTGACTTTAATGCATTTCACAAATTTTTCACCGTTGTTAAATGTTAAAATTAACCATTTAACAATAATTTGATTAAACAATAACAGATAATTTGCTGGCTGCATACTGAGCTGAATAACAGTAGTCGAGATTTAACATTGAGATAGAAATAATTCCCCTCCCCTTTACTGTAAGAATGGTGAAAAAAAGAATCCGTGAGTTCTCAGAATTGCGACTGAATATACCACTTAGACAACCAAACTGATGACAGAAACTCAGACCCGAATGAACAATTAACTACATAATTATTCTAGTCACACCAGCCGACAATGAAATCTTTATTCGGTGTTTACAGCAAGCTTTGGCAGAAGCTGCCTTGGTATGTATTTATTTTTTTAAACCAATGAGATCTGCCCCCTCTGCTGCTCTTAGAATCAGCTGCCTGATTTTTTAGGCAAAGAAGATCATGTGCCAAAATTCTTCCTTAACTCTCTATACAGAGTAGATGTTTTAATGAGGAAAGCGTCCTATTCTTATCCTTGCTTGCCAGATGATTGAACCTCCAAGCAATGGATGCTTTGTTCCCTTAGTCAGACTTCAGTAGCTATTTTTTGACTTACTATCTTTGCCTTTCCTAATCAGAGAGGATGTAATTGTATTTTATTATGTCTTCTCAGCACAAGGTGACCTCCTGATTGCTCCCTGATGCTGCTGCAGGTACCTCTTAATGAAGTTAACATATGCAGGTCGACCTGAGGGCGAGGTCCGCATGCTAATGAATGACCAGCAAAGGTCAAGCTATCCTTGTACCTAATGTAGAAACAAGAAGTCCTAACTCTACAACAATGTTTAGTGAACTTCTCAAGAGCAAGAAGTTCAACTAATTACAATTTATATAATGATCAGTAAAGTGGCTGCAGAGAGCAGCATGATAAAGCAGGGTTACAGCCCAGGAGGGACCTTGTCCAATGGCCTGTAATCAGCAGATTATACAAACAAACATGCTGCGCCTATTTAACTCAATAAGCATTTTTGTTACTTACAAAGGGTGCCTTATTCCAAACTATATCTTATATCAGCTAAAGTTTAAAGGGGAAACAGCACATTTTCTGTTTCTGATTTTAATCAAGTTACTCTTCAGGATCCAACTTTAGCAATTTGTCTCTACATACCGACTGTATTCTAAAGTCATTTTGGAGAGATTGTAAACTTTAATACATTATTGGTCTGCCCTCTCTTTGTTGAGATGATGTATTAAGGATAACTGTAAGACTAACATAAAACCATCTAGGCTGGGGGTAGTAGTGTAGCACCCACTGTACTGCAGGCAGCTCAGCACATAACCCACATCAGCACATAATCTAAAGTACTCCTGCCGTTACATCTAAACCTTACACACTGTACTCCTGCAGGCATATATGCACATGCTTACTGTACTCCTGCAGGCACAGGTGAACATAACCCATATATTGCCTGCATTACATATACCATAGTACTTCTGTAGGCACATCTGAACATAACCCATAGTACTGCATCTGCACACTCACAGTACTCCTGCAGGCACATCACACCTAACCCACAGTACTCCTGCAGGTATATCTGCACACAACCCACATACGTCCTGCAGGCATACGTATCTGCACATAGCCCACATTACTCCTGCAGGCACATCTGAACATTACACATAGTACTCCTGTAGGCACATCTGCACATAACCCACAATACTCCTGTAGGCACATTAGCACTTAACCAACATAACTTCTTCAGGCACATCAGCATATAACCCATAGTACTTCTGCAGGTACAACTTCACATAACCCACATGGCTTCTGCAGGCATATCTGCACATGATGCTCAGTACTCTTGAAGACACATACAGTATGAACAAAATACCTGTAATCCTGAAGTTATATTGCACTCTATATTCACAGAATTTCTGTGGATAAATCTAGAACCAATCTCAGTATTCCTGCAGGCAAATTCACATAATCTCCTGCATTTCTACAAAATGAGTACATAATTCCCAGAATTGTATATGGATGTTTCCACAAATTCCCCAGTTACACTGCAGGCATAATGTCATATAATCACCAGTAAACCTGCAGGCAGATACAAACAATCACTAGTAGTAATATTGTGGGGCATATACATATAATCCTAAATATCACTACAGGCACATATGCATAAAATAACCAGTATTTGGGCACATTGGAACACAATGCCCAGTATTCCTGCAGGACATCAATTCATTATTCCCAATATTTTTGCAGGTAGATTGGAACATACTGCCCGGTACTTCTGTTGGCACAAATCATAATAATGCCCAATATTACTAAAGTCACATATACTTTACATACAGTACAATAACCAGTATAGTATTCTTGTGTATATTGACACACATTTCCCATTATTGCTGCAGACACATTGTTTTATAAAACCCTAGCATTCCTGCAAGTTTAATAACCAGGTAGGCAAGCAAGCAAGGGATTCCTGGGACAAAATTGTGCATACAAAAAATACAGTGTATTAGTTGATTTTTAAGGGGAAATTAAACAGTGCTACATAGAAAATTGATTTAAAATTAGAACTTTTTTTATCAGGTGGAGTTGCTATACTGCTTGTTGGGCTAAGGTAAAATTAAATCTTTCTTCTACCCAGAGGCTCAGACATGGGAGCAGTACAAACAAAATGTTTTAAAACACTATAACTGGTCATTGTATCTGTTTCACTTCCATTTTCTTTCTAAGTTATGCACTGCTGCTTCTCCATGTGAAGTCTCCTGGCCAGTCCTGTAAACTCCTGCTGCTTCTCTGCCTTCTCCATTAATTATTTGGCCTGGATTAACCCTTCCATGCTGCTGCTTTCCACCTCTCCTCTACCAGTCATTCTGTATCACAACCATGTTTTTCAGTGAACTAAATGCTAATTCCATAGTGTTACAGTGTTTTGCAGGAGAGGAGATATGTAGGGAAAGAGTTAAAGAAAGCTGGTAAATGGCACACAGGAATGACTGATGCATCGAGAAGATAGGCAGCAGGAGACAATCACAAGTAGCTTGTTTACAGGATAGGACAAAAGACTGCACACAGCAGAAATGACGTGACATGAAATTGCTAAGGACAGAGAAGTCTAAGGTTAGAGACCCTTGACGGTGCAGTGTACAGCCATATAATAAATTAATATATCTTTGCGCCAATTATGACAATTTTCAGTTGTCTTACATACTGTACTAGCAGGTCTCCAAGTCCTCTTCATGAGATCTTCGCTTTCCCCCTTGCAGCACTGGGCATTTCCCAGTTAATACACTTTTAATGTAATAACCTACCCTCTATGATGTGCAGTGAGTGAAAACATCAAATACAGTAGATACATCTTGTGACAAATGTAATGGAAATTCAGTGATTACCATTAACTCATACTGTGAAAGGAGGCAAGAGCAGGTTCACTTTGTCTGTCAGGGACTTTACAGTTTCTGTCTGTTTGCTTTACTTAGTACTCACATGATGCCGGACCTTGTATAATATCCCTCAGGCTGGGGCTTCCTCCATAATGTGGTTCCCACCAGTTCTACAAATTCTCCACCTCCAATTCTCTCCATCCCAATCGATAATGTCATTAGGGAGGTAACAATATACTTACTGGTAACACATGGCTATTAAGTTTTCTTAAGAAATGTATTTAAATATTTTGTGCTGTGATTTTTTCTTCAATTTTCTCCCCTGAATGTATTGTTCTAAACCCAGATATTTCCAAAAAAAAGTAATTGTTGTAAAAATCTCCTCCCCATTTCTCCAGTTCACATGGGCTAAAGTTCACCTTGACAAAATTCTAACCTAGACATCATTTAAGTAGATATTTCTTTGCCATACATGTACACCTTAGTGAGGCATAGCAAGGAATGAGAGAAAGGGATACAGTGGGATTCAAATAGAGGAAGGGAATGAGATTACTGAAAAGAAGAGAGAGATAGACTTGGAGAGAGAAAACTGGGATCAGATTTGCAATAAAATTAAATTTAAAGTTATTCTACCTGTTTCTGTTTACTTCCCCTTGAAAAGAGCCTCAGGATCGTAATCCACTTTTTCTCCCAGCATACTGACTTGATAGCAACCTTAAACAGTCTTGATCCAGATGTCATATGCGTCTCCGCAGGCTTCCCTGCAAATCCTGTTCCCGTCTCCCTGCTAAGCATTCACAGAAAGGGGCTGAATGGGAAGGCTATAGATCGATATAATGTGGTAGTTCGGTGCAGGGACCGTGTTCACTGGCATGCTGCTTTTCTCCAAGTAGATTCTGTCTGCCTGTGCCACTGCTTCTCATTCTGCTGCTCATGAATATTCTGACAGAGGTTAATGCTGTTGAAGTAAATTGAATTAGCCAATTGATGCCAAGAGCTGCACTCCTTCCTTCTCAGGAGATGTCTGGAATTGCACCAGATGGAAGCAATAAGTGTCCAGTTCGCACCCTGTGGCTCAGTCCCTGCAGTTTGGATTGGACCCCTTAGGGGGAACCCCAAGAGAGATTTCTAGCTTCAACATTCAATTGCCATCGCCCTGACTGAGCTGACTGTACAGCACAATAGATAAACTATTAAACGTACAAGTGTAGCTCAAGAGAAAAGCCACCAACCTGCCATACTTTCCTCCAAAGCCATTCTCTGGATTCTTTTGCTCTGATAACACAGTTTTATTACACTTCAACTAATCAGTTAATACTTCCATAAACATGAGGCATTAAACCACCCTGAGCAAAATGAATAATGACTACATAAAAATAATAATAATTTATTTGGATCCGGTTGAGCCACACTACTGCCTCATTTTGGATGATTACTTTACCGCAGCCAGAGCGGACTTTGTTGCTTCACCGGCGGGCGGATTACCTACGAGGACTCAGTCCCTGTCTTGACAACGTCTCCTCTCTTCTCAATTGTCTACATAAAAATAACACAGGGTGTAATACTGCAAATGCATGTAATAATATTCACTGAAAATAATATTTAGCAGTTGCATTTATTAGAAATGCAGCAGTAAGCAAACATGCAAATGTACATGCCATGGAGTGTGTATACACTGTTTATATATAGGTATATAATAAAAATAAATAAATAATATTATGTATGGATTTATGTTACACTATTTTTTTTTTGTAACTTATTCTTTATTTGCTTCACATAAGTCATACATCAATATAACATCTGTTTCAGTCATTCAACCAACATCAGTATATAAGCACGCACAAAGATAAGAATATCATATTGAGAATACAGTCAAAAGAAAGAGGTAACATGCTCAACCCTGATCTTCCCATGATTAACTGACAGGTGGAGGGTGGAAACCCTGCGGGGCGGAAGTAGCCAAGCCACTCAATATCCATATGTCCCAAATCCTCGTGAACCGATCCATTTTGTCGGTTATGTGAGCTATGCCCATTTCAAAAGCCCGATTTGTGTTCACTCTGTTAAGTATTTCGGTAAGAATCGGTGGCGTGGTGCTCTTCCATTTAGATGATATCGCTAGACGAGTGGCCGTCAGAATCTGATTAACTAAAGCTTGCCCACATTTATGTAGCCTGGTCAAAGGTTTGCCTAAAAGCAGGGTTACGGGATCCATTGCAATGGGTTGCTTCAGCAGCTGGCTTAAAAGATGCGCCACCTCACTCCATAGCGGTTGAATTATTGGGCAGTCCCAGAAAGTGTGTAGCATAGTCCCATGAGAACCACAGTTCCTCCAGCACAGAGGTGATAGTTGTGGGAATAACTTGTGTAACCTTACAGGTGTATAATACCAGCAGGTCAATACTTTGTATATCTGTTCCTTTTGACGGGCACACACGACCATCCGTTTTGCGTTGTCCCATATCAGGGGCCAGTCATCAGCCTGTACCGGTTGTGGGAGAGCTTGGTCCCACTTATCCATATAGTTATGTCTGGGCTGCGAACCTTCTGGGGAAACTGTCAGTAAATTGTAAATTTTGGAAATAAAGCCTTTTTGGGGTAGCCCATTAGCTGCAATTATTTCGAAAGCCGTGGGAGAGTTAGCCTTGGCATATGAGACGTATGGTGTGAGGAAGTGGCGGACTTGGAAGTATTCAAACAACTTAATGTCGGTCTCAGGTTGTTTGTCTCTGAGTGTTTGGAAGGGTAAAATCAAGCGGGTTTGTGGGTTGAGAAGGTCTCTGATCGTGAAGAGACGGAGTTGAGACCATTTAGCACAGAATGAAGGATCAGTCCCCGGTTGAAATGCCGGATTATTCAAGTAAGTAATCAACAGGGACCTAGCAGAAATCAACTTGTGCTTGTATCTGGCCTTGAGCCATATTGAGTAAGTCAGTCTCGTGGCTGATAAGGCTTTCGGGGAGATCCGAGTAGGAGAATCAGAGTCCCATATAAGAGCATTGAGGTGACACTCATCTTCCACAGAACTTTCAATACATCCCCAAGTAGTATATGGAAGGTGACTTGACCACACTAAAAGTTGTCTCAGCTGTGCCGCTTCATAATACTTTTGAAGATTAGGAACCCCTAGGCCACCCCTCGTGCGTGCAGTCATCATCACTGATTTTGCGACCCTGTGACCCCGATAGGACCATACAAAGTTGTGAAATAGAGTTTGAATTTCTTTAAGAGCTTTAGGCGAGATAGGGATTGGCAGAGTTTCAAACAAATAGAGATACTTTGGTAGGATGGACATATTTATAACTGCTATCCTCCCCAGCCAAGAAATAGTGTATTTAGTCCATTTCAAAAAAGAGGACTTCAGCTGTTGTATGAGCGGCTTAAAATTAAGATTGAAAAGTTGGTCATAGGAGGCTGCAATTTGGGTCCCCAGATAGGATAAGGAGTCCACCCTCCACCTGTAATTAAATTTTGGTTTCAAAGCTTCCAAGACCCTAGAAGACATATTAAGAGGAAGTGCCTCCGTCTTGCTAACGTTCAGTTTATAGCCTGAGATATTGCTGTATGTGTTAAGGACCTGATGAAGGTTCGGGAGGGAGATAGAGGGGTTAGTCAATGTGAGCAGGACATCGTCCGAAAAAAGGGCAATTTTGTAGTGCGCAGAGCCCACTGAGACCCCCCATATGTCCGGATGAATACGTATAGCCGCTGCCAGAGGTTCTATGCTAAGGGCGTAGAGTAAGGGGGAAAGGGGGCAACCCTGTCTGGTACCATTATGGATCGGGATGGGTCTGCGTGACTGCCCTGGGAGTTTAAGGTAAGTAGAAGGGGAGCTGTATAGACTCTGTAGAGCAACCAAGTAAGGACCCGAGAAATTTAAGTGTCTCAATAGGTCAAACAGGTACGACCAATCCAGCCTATCGAATGCCTTTTCGGCGTCTAAACTAAGCACTAAAGAGCTTTCCTTACGTCTCTGAAGTAGTTCGATCAGGTCAATGGTACATCTCGTGTTGTCCCCTGCTTGCCGACCCAGTATAAAACCAACTTGGTCTTTGTTGATAAGTTTAGGCAGTATTGGGGCTAAGCGGTTTGCCAGGATTTTAGTGAATAATTTAAGGTCGGAGTTTAAAAGGGCTATTGGCCTGTAGTTTGTACACAGCGTGTGGTCTTTCCCTTCCTTGGGTATTAAGGTCAAGTAGGAAGACAGATTGGAGGGGGGAATAGGCTCACCAAGGAGATATTGGTTAAAAAGCTGCAATAAGTATGGCAGTAAAATATGCTGGTAAAGCTGGTAGTATTTGTAAGTCAGACCATCCGGGCCAGGGGTTTTGCCACTGGGCATATGTTTAAGTGTGGTGGATAGTTCCTCTATGGAGATGTCTTTATTAAGTATTTCTAAATCAACCTCCGTAAGACCTGGAAAGTTGAGGTTTACTAGAAATTGAGCGATAAGATCTGAGTGGCGGTTTTTATCATCCGTAGGGGGGGTCAGATTGTATAATTTGTGATAAAAGTCATGAAATTGAGAGCCAATTTGGTCCGGGTTGTAAGTAAGTATCCCAGAGGGTAGCGTAAAAGAAGTAATTCTGGATTGGACTTGCTGGTCTCTAAGTTTTCTCGCCAATAGAGTGTGCTGTTTATCGGCCTTCTCATAAAATAGCTGTCTCGTCCAGATTATAGCTTTTTCAGCTTGATGCTGTCGTAGGGCAGCCAATTCCTTACGGATTTTGTTAATTTTCATCAGTAAAGGATCATTTTGCCCATGGTTAAGTTGCGTTTCTAGATCCCTCAACTGCCTATGAAGTTTAAGATAACTGTCATTAGCTACCCTCTTTTTATGTGCCGTTAGACCTATCAGTCGGCCCCTTATTGTAGCTTTATGAGCTTCCCATAAAGTGGTCAGAGAGTCAACGGAGCCCTCATTAATTTGGAAGTATTCCTTCAAGTTGCCCTCTATTTGAGAAAACACTTCTTTGTCATTTAGGATTGACTCATTGAGGCGCCAATGAGCTTCCCGGGGTGGAGGCTTAAATAATTCCAGAACTAGGATTATCGGAGCATGATCCGACCAGGTAATCGGCATAATTTCAGAACCATATGGTAAATGAAGGCAAGGGTAAGATATGAAAAAGTAATCAATACGTGAGTGTAATTTATAAGTAGGCGAATAGAATGTGTACTGTCTGTCCGTAGAATGTTTAGTGCGCCAAGCATCAAAAAGTTGGGACTGTCGTATAATTTGTCTAAAAGACACGGATGTGTTATGGGCCGCCTGGTCAGGGGAGGGCTCTGATCTATCTGTCGCCTGAGAGAATGTCAGATTGAAGTCTCCCCCAATGATCACATTTGAGGAACTGAGCTGTTGGGACTTAGAATATATATATATATATATGTGTAAAAAAAACCCTACCAGGTTTTCAATGCAGAGGCATAAACTCTGTTGTGTATGCATCTATCTATCTATCTATCTATCTATCTATCTATCTATCTATCTATCTATCTATCTATCTATCTATCTATCTATCTGATCTCTGACAACTCAGAGAAGACCTACCTGGAGGAGATAAGGAACCTGGAGAACTGGTGTTAGGAGAACAACCTACTCCTAAACGTCAGCAAGACTAAGGAGATGATTGTGGACTTTAGCACAAAGCAGGTGAGGAATTACTAGCCCTTATACATCTGTGGAGCGCCAGTGGAGAGAGTGAGCAGTTTCCGGTATTTGGGTGTTCACATCACACAAGACCTGTCATGGTCCTGTCACATCGACACCCTGGCGAAGAAAGGCCGTCAACGACTCTTCTTCCTCAGAAGACTAAAAGATTTCCATCTGCCTCTGGGGGTGCTTAAGAATTTTTATACATGCACCATCGAGAGCATCCTGACGGGATATATCTGTACCCGGTATGGGAACAGCACTAAGCAGGACAGACGAGCTCTTCAAAGAGTTGTCCGCTCGGCTGAACACATCATTGGCTCTGAGTTTCCTGACCTGCTGTCTATCTACACTAAGCAGTGCAAGACAAAAGCCAAGAAGATCATGAAAGACCTCTCCCATCCCAATAATGGGCTCTTCTCACTGATGAGGACAGGAAAGCACTTCCGCTCCCATATATATATATATATATATATATATATATATATATATATATATATATATATATATATATATATATATATATATATATATATATATATATATATATATATATATATATATATATATATATATATAATAAAATAAAATTTTGGAATAAAACCTACCTGGGCCAGCACTTCCCTTAGTGAAACAAGTGTCTTTTTATTTTAAACACATCACAGTGCTCCAATGTTTCGGTCTTGGGACCTTTCTCAAGAGGGACTGAAACGTTGGGGCACTGTGATGTGTGTAAAATAAAAAGACACTTGTTTCACTAAGGGAAGTGCTGGCCCAGGAATGTTTTATTCCAAAGTTTGATTATATGATTGAAAATTGTACGTGCACCCTTGAGATTGCTTGAGTTGCAGATACTGAAGATATACATCCTATGGGCAATTTTACTAAAGGGCAAAGTGGCTAACGCTGGTGTAATTTCGATAGATAGACTCTGGCGCAACTTCGCACTCTAACGCCAGGTGAATTTTCTTGTGGATCCCCAGGTGCAAGGTAAACAATGTTCCAGAATATAGTAAATCAGACCAGCAGGGATTTTTTTAAATCAAGGCAATTGTATTAGAAAATACATGTACAACCGACTTGATGTTTCGGTCCCATTAGGGTCCTTTCTCAAGTCCTCAAACGTCAAGTCGGTTGTACATGTATTTTCTAATACAATTGCCTTGATTTGAAATAATCCCAGCGTTGCTGGTCTGATTTACTATCTATCTATCTATCTATCTATCTATCTATCTATCTATCTATCTATCTATCTATCTATATATATACATATATATATTATTTTTTTGTTTGTTTGTTTACAGGTATAACATCAACAAGTTAATAAGATTAATATTCATTTAGATTATTAAAAATGATTTCCTTCCTTATCAGAAGAAAAAGGAAAATACTTCAAAAACTCTAAAAAAATAAATAATGAAGACCAATAGAAAAGTTTCTTAGAAATGGCCATTCGATAACATACTAAAAGTTAACTTAAAGGTGAACCACACCTTTAAAAACCACATCCATGTTTGCATTTTGCATGTAGCCCTGAGAGGCCAGTATAATATAATGGCCTTTATGCGTAATACTGTAAGGGTGATGAGCAAAATGTTTGTCAAAGTTTTGCTGTGAAAAGTACGCCCATAGACTCCAATGGGAGAAAAAAATGTTGTGTGTCAAAAAAATGTTTTGTGTCAAATTTTTGACACCCATAGAGGCAAATTTTGTAAGCATGAAAATTCTCAAGTGATGGCTTTGCAGGCAGTGCAATACTTTGCCAGGCAAAAATTTGCTCAGACAACGCTAGTTCACTAACATGCTAACAGTTGCATCCAGGGCGCCTAACACTGATCAAAGTTAATTCACCAAGCAGAGCGATAGCGTTGGCTAATCTGCATACGGCGGGAAGTTGAATGGACGTATATGTTGCAGCAAATACATTACAATATACAAGCCCAGGGAAGCTTAATAAAAGAAAATAGAGTTGTTATAATGCCCTACACATGAGCCCAGTGTATAGTTTATGTGCTATATGTTAGGAAATGTAGGGGGGAAGCGCGTTACCCCCCCCAAAAAAAAATTACGCTTTTCTGCAGCCTATCACCCTGAAAAAAGGAAAAGACACCAGTGTTTTTTGGGAATTAGCAACATTTTCTACTAAATTTTGAGGAACTCTATTGCACTTCACCTGGTCTGAGATGGCAAAGGCAAGTCTGGCGCAAGAGGTAACGTTCAGTAAAATGGAACAGAAGTAGTGATGGGCGAGTCTGACCAAGAATGGTTGACTAGGTGTGCTAAGAAAAGCTCAATTGTCCACAGATGAATGCAATGTGTGACCAAGGACTCTTAATTAATAATCAACAGTCATTTTTGTTTTTCTGAAACACAGGTCCTGTGTTAAAAAGTTAAAAGGACGCCTTAAACCGATCAGAAACACCTACTTCATCTTTGTGGTCCTAGAATGCTCCTCACTCTGTATGGAGTGCTGCATAATAAGGTTAGAATAAGGCTAGAAATGCTATATTTTGTATATTAACATTAACATGAACTTACTGCACCAAAAGTCTAATAAAACAAATGATTTATGCTTTCAAAGTTGGCCACAGGGGGTCACCATCTTGTAACTTTGTTAAACATCTTTGCAAGACCAAGACTGTGCACATGTTCAGTGTGGTCTGGGCTGCTTAGGGATCGGCATAAGTTATCAAAACAGCACAAGTCAGAAGCCGATACAGAAAGACTGATTAATAATCAGAAAATGGCAGACTGCACTGGGTCCTGTGTTGTCACGTAATCTAATGTGGATTTTATAGTTTTTGTATTGTTGAATACAAACTTTCTCCAACTCTGCAGAACCAGTGGCTGCAGCTAGTGATGGACAAATTTATTTGGCAGGCGCGAATTTGCTGTGAATTTCCACGTTTCGCTGCCGGCAAAGTTGTTTTGACACCGGTGACAATTCCGACGCAGGTGACAATTAAAGAATGCCCATTGACTTTAATGCTCATCGGAATTGTCGACAGAATTGTCGCCGGCGTCACTGCCGTTTCGTGAATTTTTCGATGTTTTATGAATGTCGCTGGATATACGCAGCAAGATAATCCTTCAAATATAATCCCAGTTTATCTGTTTAAATCTGGCTCTCTGATCCCTGCAGCTGGAGTTGTAAACAGTAAATTGTCGCCATCGTCGCTGGTGTTTCGTGAATTTTTCGCTGGATATTCGCATTAAAATATTCCTCCAAATATAATCCCAGTTTATCTGTTTAAATCTGAGCTGGTCAATGGCAAAACTGAGAAGATAATACGATATCAGGCGTGTTTATCTTCATTTCATATAATTATTGGTCTCCCTTATGTGGCATAAGATTTCTGTATGGGCCATAGGTGGCACAATTTTGTTCTTTTGGAGATCCAGTACCATTTGTAAACGAACCCTAAATAATGATAATGATTACCATTTTGTCCTACATTTATATACATTTGCCAACACCTCAAGCCTGACAGCAGGTTGCATCCTTCTTCTCCATAAAGGGTCCTTCCATTATCCTTGCTGCCTGCATGCCAGACATGATGCTGTCTCTCCTCAACCACCCCCTTGTTCTTCCCTATTTTTCACACTAGTGCACAAGAAAACAGAAAAACACCATTGTGTTCCTACATAAAATTAAATGGGCTGTTCACTACAAATTTGGCTCGTAAAGTAACACGTTTCTACCCCTGCTAAATTGTCGGCTTGCCTTACATTGCCTCAAGCAAACGCCCATCTGCTCTCCTTATAGGTTCTAAAGAGATGATCATGCCCTTTAATATATATAATTATTGCCACATCCCGACAAAGTAAGTAAACGAATGGCAAAAAATAGTTTTCTTAATACATTTAACTTTTACCTATTTTTGATCCACTTTCCCCTGTAATCTCCTTCACCTGTACTTGTCAGAAGCACAATGATGATAATATCCCTAGAGAGATTTCATAATTTTTTCTCAGTCTTTCAACAGTTCAGTGGAAATATTGCAATATGCACTTCCAATTACTGCTGAGTGATTATTCTCTGAGGCAAAAGATGGCAGCAATTTAAAAGGTCCCCCCACAAAGGCAGAACGCTGAAAAATGCTATTTCAGGTGTGCACAAAGTCAGCATAAAAAGACTAAATGATGAATCATTGTAAAAAGAGAACTTTGGTATTCCAGACCACGTAATCAAAATAGTTAGGATGTCTGTATGTGTGTCCTTGTTAACAAAACCCCAATCAGCAAAATAATTCTCTCTTCTTTAAAAAATCTTGCAGGTCAGACTTGCATTTCCAAGTCTGAATTCCTTATTATGCATTCTGTATTCACTATGAGCAAAAATAAATATCCCATTCATTTCTGACACTGCAGCAACATCAACAAAGTGCATTGTTTCATGAAAGACTTGCACAAATCCTTCAAAGCAAGCTCGAGGAGATGTGCAGAGTTGAATAGACTGCAACCTTGTTGCTCAGGGGTTAATATACAGAATACTCTGTCCTTCTGTAAGATGGAAAATAGTCACAATTGGTGGTACTGGTCCAAAAAAATGGCATATTAATAAAAAACTATTGATTACATTCAGTGACGCTCCATTGAAGACCACAAGACTACTTATGCAAAAATCTGTGAGACTTACAGAAAATCAATGACTGTTGGCAACTGTGACCATACAGGCCAGTTTGCAGTCTTAAAAGCGTGCACATCTCTCCTTTATTATTGTAAGTCTGGAAGCTTTCATTGGAACAGTTTTTTTCTGTTAAAAGGTAACTCATGAGCTTCCAGGCAAAATCAAATTTTGCATCAAAAAGGGCTTCAATCCATTTGCATTTTCTTTTATTTGTGGTATTAAAAAAAATACAAGATCTGTAATTACGAGCTGTGCATACAGCTAAGTGCTTCACAGAGAACAAGAAATCTGAGGAATATTGGAAGGAAATAATGACATCTGTTTTACCACGTTTTGTCATGTTTTTCCTCACAAGGCACAAAGATGTTTATAGTTATCTAGAGAACTTCTGAAGTAAAATCATTAATACTTAATTCTGATAGAAGTCTTTTTTACCTTCCTTATGTATTGGGATGAAGGGGTGTGTGTGTGTATTATTAAAGCTTATTCTTCAACACAATAAAGTGAATAATAGATTGCAGTCCATGCACCCATGTCAAGTAGTAGGGGACTTCTTTGGTGTAATGATTATATCAGTGGCCCTCTTTTTGAATGTTGCTTTTCACTTTATCTTTGTTTTGTGTCATTGCTCTATACTTTAGCAGGGGTCACCAACCTTTTATACCTGTGAGCCACAGTCAAATGTAAAAAAGAGTTGGGAGCAACACAAACATGAAAAAGCTCCTGGAGGTGCCAAATAAGGGCTGTGATTGGCTATTTGGTAGCCCCTATGTGATCTGGCAGCCTAAAGGAGGTTCTGGTTGGCAGTACACCTTGTTTCTATGCCACCAAAACTTGGCTCCAAGTCCAGAATTAAAAAAAAAACCTTTGATTTTTCAAAGTCCATCAATTGACTCCCAAGTAGGTTCTATTTCAACCTTTGATAAATCTGCCCCTTAGTGTTCTATATCTTTATAGCATACACAACCAATCCCACTACTCCTGGTGCAAGACTTCTCATTGTGCTAAAGCTATAGTATGGCTTTTTATCCTTATCTCCTGCCCCCTACCACATGAGGTAAGATTATCTGTAAGGATCAAGAAGCTGCCTACCATTGATGAAGATCAGGCTTGGCAAAGAGCACTCTGCACAGCCATCAATGATACAAACACCCTACAAAATATACTGATTCACTTAATCAGATATAATTTTAAACCCCTACCTGCATGCTACATTCAAAAATCATAATGCATAGTTAAGTTAAGAATACCCATTGAACAAAATAAACAAACTAATAAAAAAAACAGGAAAATCCTTGCAGACATAAACTTCTACAATAATATCTTTTTACCATTCTCAGTTATTAAGATTTTATTTGCCTAAAATACAAGTAGAGGTGAATAACACATGTAAGGAATTGATTTAACCACATTGCAGAGAGCAGTTGATGACACACACCATGCTGCATTGTGTATATGCAAAACTCTCCTTGTTATTCATGCCGTTTCGAAGAATAACTAAGCAGTTCTCAAGTCAATCATTTTTTTCTTTGCCAGTTCACATTTGTTGGCTTTGACACTGAGGCAAGTTATCTGAACCTGACTGTGACAAAAGTATTTATAGTTTTTTCAATACAGTCTTCTTACTGCAAACAAATGCACAGCAGGGGGTGTATTGAGAAAGCACACTTGAAAGCCTCAGTCTTCTAGACAAATAATTTGAACCCCTGAGAAGCTTGTCAGAAAATTTAATGATTTTCTGCATTGCCCTCCTAACTACATATGTGTGTGTGTGTGTGTGCTTGCGGACCCTAACATGGGATCTAGATTCATGTTGGAACAGTAACATGTACAGAAAAAGTCAAATGTGTTCTTTGATCTTTGGTATCCATTGATGTCGCTTTGCCAAAATTGACTTCAAACAAAGTACAGAACAATTCTTCATTATAGGTGGGTATAGTAGGTAATTGTACTCTTAATTCTATAAGGGATTTAACATTTTAGTGTGATGCAAGGTTGATAATATGTGTCTCTTTTGGTTTCATAGTATTTTCTGATATGAGGATGAAGATGTAGAAAAAGTCTTGCCTTTTTAACCAAACAATAGTTTCTGTAGTTCTCATAGTCATAGAGCTTATGAATGTTCTAGTTGAATTAAGAACAAAATGTAATTCCTTTTTACAATGCCTAGCTTTTTTTTTTTTTTTTTACAATGCCTAGTTTTCATCTGGTCTAGTAACCTATAGCAGCCCATGTTATGTTATGTTACTTTTAAGCGGGTGAATAGTACCTGTTGATTCTTTGATATTGCTTATTAAAATTGATAAACACCCTGTTAGATATACAGTATCTATAGTAATAAGACAAATCAACTGGACTGTATTTTTTATCTCTTGAAGGGGCACATTTACTAAAGTGTAAATTTTCACTTCAGAAATCTGCGCCAGACTTTGCGTCAGATGTTATTTCATGACAAATATGCATAATCATCAAAATGTGTAATTACGTCCCGGCAAGAGAACACTGGTGGTGCGAAAATGTCATAACAAATTTTCTCTAGTGTTACTTTCTTCTTACCGAAACTTCGTTAATTAACTTACACTTACGTCAATTTAAATCCAGTTGGTATGTAAAGGTCATACTTATGTATGCTGGAAGCGGCCCTTTTTTATTAGAAAGTCGAAGGAAGCAAAATGAAGACAGGGATCCTCTATTGTTCTAGGCCATGAGCCGACCCTAAAACAAATGTGGCATGAGCTTCAAATGTTAAAAAATAAGATATCTTTAACAGTTACAAATATATTCCCACTTAAATATGTTGACTTTTGCTTATGACTTTTTTGGAATACCGGATATGATGTCACTGACATAATAATGCTGAGGATGTAGCGTCATTGTATTAATTTAGCCAGGCAGAACCTGGCGAAATATATTTAGAAATGTATAACAAAAAAAAAACACACAGCAAAAGGGTACAGAACAGAAAAGTTCTTGAGACAGGTCAAGTTCGGACAGGCAGAAAATGTTTAAAGATAAGTCAAACCAGGAAGTCAGATCAGCGGGAACAAGGACATGACAGGACATGACTCAGGATCAGGACAGAAACCCAGGATCAGGGTATGAACTTGAACAAGAAAAAAACGACAGCTAGAACAAGGCAGATTGGCCAATGATCCAGCCCGGATGTTGGAACCTGCAGGCTTAAATAGCCCCCTGATTAGGCTATTGTACCTGGAGCTGGATCATGGATGTGGTTACCAATGAATCCTGACAGTTGGGCCTTAGTTTCAGTAGCCTGGAACTTTCTTGTTGTACTTAATAGGAAAGTTCTAGCGATGGGCAAATCTGATCCATTTTGCTTCGCAGAAAATTTGTGAAACTGCAAAAAATTGGCAAATGCATTGGTGTTAATGGGCTTTTTTGTGTAACATTTTTTAAGCCATGCAACTTTTTTTTAACTATACTCTAGTGTCTATGGGCACTTTTACTCTGTGAAACACAGCCAAATATTTGCTCATCCATAGACAGTTCATTTTAAAATTAACTTTCAATAAACTGTAATATAATAATAACATTTTCTGATAAAATTTTTTAATTAGTCTTATTTTTTTGCCCTCCTATTCTGCATCTGTCCAGATTTAAATTTACAGTGCTATCTGATAGCTAAAGTAATTGATCTGGCTACCAGAAACTAAAGGCAAATTCACTAAGCAGCGCAAATGCGCTAGCGACGCCTTTGCCGCACTTCGCCAGGTGAAATTTCGCCAGGGCGCCGCTAATTCACTAAGATCCTAAGTTGCGCTCAGGGAGGCGAACGGTAGCGAATTTGCACAAGCCTTAATTCGTCAAGATAGCGATGCCTAATTTGCATACGGCGCCAAGTTAAACTTGAATGGACGTATATGTAGCAGCAAATACATTACACTACACAAGCCTGGGAAACCTTCATAACATTAAATATTTTTGCCCTACACATGTGCCCACTGTATAGTTTATGTGCCATATGTAAGGAAATGTAGGGGGGAAGGAGGGTACCCCCAAAAAAATTTACCTATCACCCTTAAAAAAGGAAAAAAAGCCAGCGTTTTTTGACACAGAAAAAATTTCAACTATTTTTGAAGCAATCCCTATCTACTCTATTGCACTTCTTCTGGTCTGAGGTGGCGAAGGCAAGTCTGGCGCAAGAGGTAACGTGCAAGTTAGTGAATTAGCGTAGTTACATTGACCCTTCGCCAAAGTGCAACTTCGCCTGGCGTAAAGGTGCGAAGTAGCGCTAGAGTAGGTCCACTTCGTTAGCGAATTTACGCCAGTGCCCGTAAGTAAATCGGCGAATTAATGAAAGGACATGACGCTGGCGAATTTGCGCTAATGTTAGGCGCTTCGCGCTTGAGTGAATTTGCCCCTATACATCTATTCTTAGGCTAAATATTTTTCATTATCAATATTATATACGTGTCTCCAGTCCCTTGATCAATGTATTCAGCATATACAGTTGAGAAGTACCAACTAAAATGCACTAGGGGTATAGCACAGTAGCTTCATGTGTATTGCCCAAAGAAAATACATTTTGCACCCATTAGAACTCTGGCACTTACATTGAACCCATAATAAAAGATCCATAATGTGTGAACACATTTAGGACCTTTCTGTATTACTGACCCTTGAAACTAACTAATTTCAAAGAATCCTATAAACAGAACTTTCATTCACATTTTTCTTGTTTTGTATCCCAATTATCCTAACTATATTCAACAGATCATACATGCCCATATTTGATGACTTTTGCAAGTCCTTGCTTGAAGTACAGCCCATTGTCCATAAAGGTGTTATACCTATCTTGTCCTTTAATCATTTATAAAGTTGGCAAAGATTGTAACCTCTATTGGGCAGGGTCCTCTTCACCTCTTGTATCAGTTATTGGTTGTTTGTATGTAATACTGTATGTTCAATGTATAAACCCATTTATTGTACAGCCCTGCTGATTGTGTTGGCACATTATAAACACATATTACACATATTAATCATAATAATAAAGATAAAATATAATAGGTGTTTAATTTGACTTTAACATTTCACTAAACACAGCTTGAAACATAAACCCACTCATAATTTAACTATATTTAACTATATTTTTTATAGCTACTTGATTAAGATTTAAATTAAGATCGGTTTAGCTGTCGCTTTTGCTTGAATAATAACATATATATATACAGGCCCGGACTGGTAATCTGTCCGTTCGGGCAAATGCCCTAGGGGCCGCTCTGCCTAAGTGGGCCGCCCGCTGTCTAATTAGATGCGGTGCGGCACTTCACTTGTTAGCTATTAATCACAGCCACCAGAGTTGCGTACCTGCCCTGAACTAGAACGCGCAGTCCACCGACCCGCAGTCTGCAGCTTCTAATCCTCCTGTCATCTCTCTGCTCTTTCTCCGGTTCCTCCCCCACACTCTGGCATGCACGCTGACTCTAGCAGCCTCCTCCCACCTCCACTGCTATGATAAACAGTCCAAAGGGAGCCGACGCATCGCGTTGCCACATAACAACACTCGCCGAGCTGGCCTGGTCCTGCGCTGCACATACACGTCATGAGCCAAGAGCCATCAGGGAATCACCGACCACACCGCACTGAGTCTGTCGCACACAGTGAGTGACCGGCTTCCACATTCGCCACCAGGTCCAAGCTAGCTGAATCAGGCACCCTCATGCACACCTTCTCTAACCTCTTCCTGGTCTATCATCTTTCTCTCAAAAAATCTTTATGTCTATTTCTCTCTCTCTCTCTCTCTCTCTCTCTCTCTCCCCCCCCCCTCCTCTGGCTAAGTATGAAGGCAATGTCCCCTGTTAGAAAATGTTTATTGCCACAGCTGACTGGCACTTCTTACAGTGCCCACTCATTTTGGGGCCCACTGTCAGTGACTGCACAAATATTTAAAAAGATGTTTTTTTGGTTTGCCACCCTGTGGTGCCTCTTGCCTGGCCCATCGTCACAATTAAATTCAGGGGGTATGTATATACGAAATAATCTTTGTGCCATCCTGCTATTTCTGTTATGAGCTTTGCCCAGGGCCCACCAAGGGCTTAAAACAGCCCTGCTGCTATGTGTATTGTAACATTAGAGCAGAGGGGGGCAGGACTGCAGCAACTTTCAATTTGTGGGTGAGGACACCTGCGTGACGTCACCACACGCAGGTTTATTTACAAACAAAGTGCAGAGCTGGAAGCTGGAGAGAGGTATTTTTTTAGGGCAAAGCAGAGCTGGTGCTTAAAGTGGACCTGTGGATTGGAGAGTGGGTCAGCAGTGCCTCAACAGTCTGAAGATGGAAACAGCAGTATGTAAGTACTGCTGTTTTTATTATTTTGAGTGCCCTTTTGAAGGCTGAGAATTTGTACTTAACTACATTAATTAAAAAATACACTACAGTGTACCATATAAAGGCACAAGGCTGCAGGCTGAGTTATACAGGGAACTCTGAGTATCACTCGTGTATTATAAGGGATAATGTACCCCCTACTGTAAATGATAAGGATATTAGAAGTCACTGAGGGGTTGTTCTGTGACCATATAAAGGCACAAGGCTGCAGGCTGAGTTATACAGGGAACTCTGAGTATCACTCATGTATTATAAGGGATAATGTACCCCCTACTGTAAATGATAAGGATATTAGAAGTCACTAACCATATAAAGGCAGTTTTAAACCAATGTATGGGTCTCTCTCTCTCTCTCTCTCTCTCTCTCTCTCTCTCTCTCTCTCTCTCTCTCTCTCTCTCTCTCTCTCTCTCTCTCTCTCTCTCTCTCTCTCTATAATATGCTTGTGTATAAGTAAAAAGACCAGCATGCATTTTGTGTGGGCTGCTTTGATTTTTTTTGCCAGGGCTGCTTTTTACTCCCAGTCCGGCCCTGTATATATATATATGCATTGTATAATACTTATTAATAATGATTTTGTCTGCATTGTTACAAGGGATTCTCTGGTTTGTAACAACAGAGTATGTTACCATTGGCCCTCCCCTAACTAATATATACCCTTTTACCATGAAGAAAATGGCATGCTCATCTGGAGAATGACTTGCCCAGAAGCAACTGTAACAGATTTTTTTCAGCTGTTAGAAATACGATAATTTTATTACCAGGACCTGGGGAGCACTTCTTTGCTTCCCAAGCTAATCTAAAGCTAAAGCAATATGTTTCCTTCTGAGAACTTAGATAAACACTGCAGATTCTCAAAGGGGGTGAGAATTTCAATTTGATCCTTACAAATGCAGCCATAGCAGCATTAACCCTTTCCCTGCCAGCCGTTTTGTCCTAGATGCGAACATCTACTGCCAAGCAGTTTTTAGATATTTTGCACTCTTTCACTTTAAGGGCCTTTCCTGGGGTGGTCTTTTAGTTAACCCAGGAAAACAATATATTGTTTTTTTCAGGACAACCTGAACTTTCACAATATGCAAGAATTTTGGTGTAATTCTACTTCTCTAAAAAAATATTGGATTCTAAGTGTCAAAAAAAATGAAAAAAATCATGTTGCACGAAGAACAATCACATATATCAGAAACATCATTCATTTTATGTACGAGAACACAGCCGATTTAGAAAGGTCTATGTCTCCTGAACGCGACAATACCAAATATATATAGTTTTATGGAGATTTCTCACTTGTATAGCTCAAAATCTACAAGCAGTACACAACCAAATTTCCAAAGCAACACTCCCCAAACGGCATACTTTTGATTTCAAGGCCAAACATTCCGCTAACAGTAGGTTTACCCTAGAAAACTACCCATTACTAGAAAGAACAGATTCTGGTGAATCAAAAATGGGTAAACATATCGTTGTACTCCAAACTACCAAGTTGCAATTGTTTCCTAAAGTTATAATGTTTTATAGAAATTGGTGAATTTTTTGAAAAATGACCTCAAAGCTTCCAATCTACAGAATCGTATCTCCCACATATCATTAGGTATCAATGTAAAACACCCCAAATATGAAAGCCTGGGGTCCACTGAACAGTTTGATGCGAAATATGTATAGGTGTACCCAAGCACGTGACATATAGGGGCCCTAAAATGTAGACACCTCATTTGAGCTATCAGTTCTGTAATTCCAGATACTGCAAAATCAACACATTTGCATCGTTTTGGGGTGGGGTAAAAGTAAAAAAAAATAAGTTCATCCCAGAAAACCATATATTTTCGGAAAGTACACATTCCCACGAATCTAAATTGGGTATGCATGTGTTTGTACTACAAAGTACCAAGCCGCAAACGATTCCTAAATTTGGTGATTTTGGCGACATTTCCAAAAATCACCTCAAAATTTCTAGCAGCATCGTATTACCCACATACTTTTAGGTATCAAGAGAAATCACCACAAATATGAAAGCCTAGGGTCCTCTGAACAGTTTGATGCCCAATATGTATAGGTGTACCCAAGCACGTGGCGTATAGGGGCCCCAAAACGAAGACCCCCATATGGTCTGTCATTTCAGGTACTGCAAAATCAACACATTTACATTGTTTTGAGGGGGGCAAATGTAGAAAAAAGTAAGTTCACCCCAGAAAACCATATATTTTCGGAAAGTACACATTCCAACGAATCCAAATTGGGTATGCATGTCTTTCTACGCCAAAGTACCAAGCCGCAAATCATTCCTAAATTTGGTGATTTAGGTGACATTTCCAAAAATGACTTCAAAATTTCTAACCTGCAGCATTGTATTACCCACATACTTTTAGGTATCAAGACAAATCACCCCAAATATGAAAGCCTGGGGTCCTCTGAACAGTTTGATGCCCAATATGTATAGGTGTACCCAAGCACGTGGCGTATAGGGGCCCCAAAACGAAGACCCCCATATGGTCTGTCATTTCAGGTACTGCAAAATCAACACATTTACATTGTTTTGAGGGGGGCAAATGTAGAAAAAAGTAAGTTCACCCCAGAAAACCATATATTTTCGGAAAGTACACATTCCCACGGATCTAAATTGGGTATGCATGTCTTTGTACTCCAAAGTACCAAGCCGCAAACCATTCCTAAATTTGATGATTTTGGGGACATTTCCAAAAATGACTTCAAAATTTCGACCCTGCAGCATTGTATTACCCACATACTTTTAGGTATCAAGACAAATCACCCCAAATATGAAAGCTTAGGGTCCTCTGAACAGTTTGATACCCAATATGTATAGGTGTACCCAAGCACGTGGCATACAGGGGCCCCAAAACGAAGAACCCCATATGGTCTGTCATTTCAGATACTGCAAAATCAACACATTTACATTGTTTTGACGGGGGCAAATGTAGAAAAAAGTAAGTTCACCCAAGAAAACCATATATTTTTGGAAAGTACACATTCCCACGAATCTAAATTGAGTATGCATGTCTTTGTATTCCAAAGTACCAAGCCGCAAACCATTCCCAAATTTGGTGATTTTGGTGACATTTCCAAAAGTCACCTCAAAATTTCTAACCTGCAGCATCGTATTACCCACATACTATTAGGTATTAAGAGAAATCACCCCAAATATGAAAGCCTAGGGTCCTCTGAACAGTTTGATGCCCAATATGTATAGTGTACCCAAGCACGTGGCATATAGGACCCCCAAAAGGAAGACCCCCATATGGTCTGTCATTTTAGGTACTGCAAAATCAACACATAAACATAGTTTTGGGGGGGAGCAAAGGTAGAAAAATGCACATTCACCCCAGAAAACCATATATTTTCGGAAAGTACACATTCCCGCGAATCCAAATTGGGTATGCATGTCTTTGTATTCCAAAGTACCAAGTCGCGAGCCTTTCCTAAATTTGGCGATAAAAGCAACAGTTTTTACATTTTTGAAATTGCCTAAAAATATTGCAATTGGCCGCATTTATTTCACCCAATTTTTTGCATACAATTGTAAAACACCATAAATATTGATGCCAAGGGTCTACTGAACAGTTTGATGCCCAATATGCATTGATATACCAAGGCAGCTGGCATATGCGGACCCCAAATGAAAATAGTGCATATGATTTACTCCGCTGCCGATTCGCCTTCTGTGAACATAGACCATTGACTTCATATTATGTGCCTCAAGACCCTCCTAACAGCAAAAACCCCCGAAAACCATATGTTTTTGGAAAGTACACATTCTGACGAATCCACCAAAGATAAAGACGTCTTTCTACACCAAACTACCAAACTGCAAAGCTTTTCTAAACGTAGAGGTTTTTACAACATTTCTGAAAATCGCCTAAAATTGTTGCAGTTTGCCGCATTTATCACACACAATGTTTTACGTATAAAGAGAAATCACCCTAAATATGGACGTCAGAGGTCTACTGAATAGTTTGATGCCCAATATGCAAAGATTTACCAAAGTATGTGGCGTGTACGGACCCCAAATGAAAAACATGCATATGAATTTTCACGCTGGCCAACTAAGCTGCAGAAAAGAGAGCCCCAACTGTGCGTTATGTGCCGTATGACCCACAAAATGTAAAAAGACCCCTAGAAAACTATATATTTTTGGAAAGCATATATTCTGGCGAATCAAACTAAGTAAAATAAATCTTTCTATACCAAAGCACCAAACAGCAAAACAATACTAAAGATTCAAAAGGAACAATAATGCAGGGATAAAATTGCAATAAAACCACAAAAATAGCGTAAATCAATGAAATAACAAAATAATTGATCCGACAGCGTAATTAGTGGCCGAAATCGATTATCCAATAGTCACGCTGTCAAAATAACATGTTTTTAGGCAAAACAAACAGTACAATGAATAAGTAAAAAAAAAAAAAAAAACCTGTTTGTGAGTTTTTGTGTATACATATTTGTGCACTAATAAAAGTTGTCTAAGTGTGCAAATACATGTAATTAAGTGTAAATAAGTGTACAAAATTGACCAAGTGTGCTAAAATAAAAAAATAAAAAATAAAAAATACAAATTTTTACTAAAATGTTTGTGTAAGTGTATAAATGTACTGTAGGTATGTGTAAGTGCAGGTAAGTGGGTAAAAAAACGTGCACTTACCGTTTTTGTAGCAGGAGGATCGCTGGAACAGATAGAGGCAGCCAGAACAGCGTGTCTGCAGAGTTACTGCGCAGCAGGAAGTGTGTGGGCGGCTGTTCAGGAAGGAAGAGGTGAGTATGACGCAGCAGCGCTTTTTCCAGCGCATTTGCGTCTTTGAAGTCGGATCTGCGACAATCGTGTCGCAGATCCGACTCGACAGCCCCCCAGCCTTGTTGCCCAGGGGGCTGTCAACCCTTCTGACACTCTGCGGAGGCGGCAAAAGCCGCCGATGCAGAGTGTAGGGCTCAGCTGCAGGAGAACGTACATGGTACGTTCTTGGCAGCCTGAGCACTGAACCGCCAGCACGTACGCCGTACGTGCTTGGCGGTTAAAGGGTTAAGGGGCACATGCATGATAAACTGTTGACAAGAGAAATGTTATCACTAAAAATATATGAAAAGATTTGCCTACAGAGACTGTACAAAATTATATTTGAAACATGCAATGCATCTCGAATAAAGAAGAAAATCTTGGACAATACTGCAGCAAAAATGTGTCACAGAGAAAAAATGAGTTGTACTGTGACTAACAAACACCTTTGTCTCCAATTTGTTAGCGAGAACCTAGCCAGTACTAAGGTATGTAAGAAAAATTATCAAACATGTACCAAGGACCTTTCAAAATGTGTCATTTCTATGGCAGAAAAGGAAAACATGTAACACAAGTCAAATTCTTCAGAAAAATGAGTGCATGTTTTAAGAGTGTTCTTGAAATATAAATAAACTCAGTATGCTTGACATTGCTGCTGGTTCCAGGTTGTACCATTTCACTGCTGACAGAAGAATACTTTCTATTGAATATCAAAGTACAGTATTTTAGTCTCTGCTAGTAAAACCACCATCCTATCAAAGACACAAAAAGCAGAAATAACAGTTCAAAGTAAACTGTTTGATGGACAGACAATATTGTGTTGGTACAATAGGTATTTTCTCAGGCCTTGTACAAATATTCTATATGATACTTTCATAGCAAATTTAAAAAATCGATTGATATCAGAATGTCGTTTTTGGTGTAAAGGTCTCAACATATTTTGCCAATGCAATAAAATGAACTGTTAAAATAGCAATTACCAGCTCATTCAATGTTGAAATTATAAAGTTTAAAGGGAATGGTGGCAATACAAGAGAGGAGAATGGGAAGAAAGAACAGAAAATAGAACAGAAGTTAAAAGAAAAGAAGCGACAGAGAAGCGAAAATGTAGGTACCGTTAATCTAGGAAGGGAGCAAGGGCTTCAAATTTTTTATTTATATCGCACCAACAGATGAAGCACTTTACAGAGTTTAAACTGTATATAACATCAGTTCCTGCCCTATTTGAGATTGCAAACGTCCTGACACACCCAATTCTCCAGGAAGCAACCTTCCTGTATGCTTTCCCTGAAAGAAACCTACAGAATCTTAGTGACATATAAACTCCCATACTATTTATAAGTTGTAGTATCACAATAGCCTTTGATATTATGCTTGAAGAAGAAATCAACCAAGGCATGAATTGAATCTGCCATCACTACATCACCCAAAAGGGCATTCCACAATCTCACTGCCCTCACTGCCCTCACTGCCCTCACTGCCCTCACTGCCCTCACTGCCCTCACTGCCCTCACTGCCCTCACTGCCCTCACTGCCCTCACTGCCCTCACTGTGAAGAATCCCCCTTCAAATGATAGTTCCTCTAATTTAAAGGGGTGGCATCTTGTGCATTAATCCTTTTTATGGGAAATAAGAGCATTGGTTGTATCCATACAACTATGGTTTGTCATGGTAGAATAAGCGGACTGGAACACGGGGGTCCCGCCAGGTTCCACACTTCCGGGCCCCCCGCACATGCGCAAACACTGGCGTCCACCATGCATGCGTTAACACCGGTCCAAACGCTGGCACGCATGCGCAAACACTAGCACGCATCCCGCCACACATTTTTTTCTTGGTGCTCGGCAGATTAGGGGAGAGGGCCTGGGCTGGCTGGGGCCCTTGAGGGCATAGAGGGCCTGTCAACTTCCAATAGCAGGAGAATGGTACTGTATAAAACAGTGCTTCGTAGTGCTCATTTATTAACTTAACTTAAAAGAAAACTATACCCCCAAAATGAACACTTAAACAACAGATAGTTTACATCATATTAAGTGGCATATTAAAGAATCTTACCAAACTGGAATATATATTTAAGTAAATATTGCCCTTTTACATCTCTTGCCTTGAGCCACCATTTCGTGATGGTCTCTGTGCTGTCTCAGAGATCACCTGACCAGAAATACTACAACTATAACTGTAACAGGAAGAAGTGTGGAAGCAAAAGACACAACTCTGTCTGTTAATTGGCTCATGTGACCTGACATGTATAATTTGTTGGTATGTTTCTGAGTACAGTGAATCCTACGGTCCCAAAGGGCGGCCCTTATTTTTTAAAATGGCAATTTTCTATTTATGATTACCCAATGGCACATACTACTAGAAAAGTATATTATTATGAAAATGGTTTATTTACATGAAGCAGGGTTTTACATATGAGCTGTTTTATGCAATATCTTTTTATAGAGACCTACATTGTTTGGGGGTATAGTTTTCCTTTAAGTTCTAAATTCTAAGGGGCCTATTTTTCATGCTGTGTAAAACATTGGAGAAAAACATAATCAGTGATGTTGCCCATAGCAACCAATCAATAATTTGATTTTAACAGTCACCTACAAGTTAAAAAACAAAGGCAAAGATCTGATTGGTTGCTATGGGCAACATCATTGGGGATGTTTTTATTTTTGCAGCGTGATAAATAGTCCCCCTAATGTACAGTTGCCAATAGCAACCAATCAACAATTGCTTCAAGGGAAAAATGTAATCAGTTGCTGCTGTGTGAAAATGGTGCAATAGAATATTTATAATTTGAAAGTAAAATTGACCCCCTTGCATCTATTGCCTCATATGCATCAGTAGATTTTAAATTGGTGTGTAGGGATGTGTAGAATAGCCACCCCTAGTATTAGTGTCAGGCAGTCCCTCCATGTTATGGACACCTAATTGGGTCCTAAAATACAGTTGGGTGGGGTACTGTTGACTCTTGTTGTTTCCCACAGTGACCAGCAGATGGTACTGTGTTAGAGTATAAAAGGCTCTGAAGCCATACTTTCAAGGTCCATCTTGTGCTGGCTCTAGCCTGTGCAGGAGGCAGAGCTCGAGTGGAACCTAGACAGGTCAGGTCTAGTAAGAATAAGATACTCACCTTTATAGATCACTCTAGGAGTGATAGTCAGTCAGATTATTTATCTGAGCAGTTTGAGGCTCCTACGAGGATTGTAGTGGGATTAAGATCCCAGGGTACTCATTGCCCAGAAGTAGGGACTAAGTGTACAGACCTAGGGTAGATAGATTCCCCTCAGGTTCCACTTAGGGAAAAGGCTGAAAGCTGGGTGTACCTCCTCAAAGCTGCATGTATTGTTCCTATCTCTGAGGAGAATCATACTGACCAAAGGTGTTGTGAGTACTGCCTATTCAATGTATTGTATGAACCTGCAATGTTCTGATCTATGTACACTCCACTGAGGATTGTATACTGTGCTCAATAAATCTGTTATTTGGTTAAGTTATAAGAACCACTGGCGCCCAATTCTTTGCACCCTGATTACTGTTACAGCTGCACTACACCCTGCTTCCACCTCGATGCGAAGGCTCAATCCCTAAGATTTAAGGTCTCATTCGGAGCATATGTACTAGGAGTGAAGCCCATAGTAGAGTAAGGTGCACTCAATTTACTATAGCGCTACATTTTGGCGCCCAGTACGTGGGGCTCGAGGGGTTTAAACTGTAACACCGCACTGCAGCCTAGTGTGACAGGCGCTGCAGGTGCGGACTCAATAGGAAAAAGGCCAGGAAAGAGGCGGGAGACTTCTGTGGTTCTTCTCTCCCACTCAAATATTCTGGCGCAATCACAGTATAGTATTGCGCCATAGTAAAAATGCCTACTATACTGCCCAAAGAAATGGAGGGTCATTTCCCCTCAGTTATCCCAGGCTTGATAACTTCTGATGCAGTGTATGCCTGGGCTATTAAGGAAGGTATAAACCCTCGGCGAGCGGTGGTGATAGATGGAGTTCACCCACTCGCTCCTGTGTACTTAGCTGCATGGCCTTTAAGTATGTTCCCAAGATTTATAGGGTACCGGTTCATAGCCCATGCTCCTTCAGAGATTCAGGACACTGTGCGGCTATTGTGGCAAGTAGAAAATGAGCTCCCTGATGATGGTGAGGGGCCCTCTATGATTTTCCCTCATGGATTGCCGGATGGTTGTCCCTGTGTTTATGCAAGCCTGCCAGCACAGTCCCACAAAAAGGAGAAAACGGTTGTGATAACCCCCTCTGCTGTGTATCTGTGGGCTCTTTTAGAGAAAGTGGAGCCGTGTCAGGCCGTTGTAGTTGACGGCATACCCGAGTGTTGCCCTCCAGATAGTGTGCATCACGCTCTAATAGATAACCCGTTATTCGACGGGCTTGAATATGTCACCCAGGGGCCCTCAATGGAAAAAGGAAAGGTCAGGTTCTTATAATGGGTCCCTGATGAGCCTTACAAGGAAACTTGGCCCTCCAGAGTGTATCCCATAGGCGCCCCTGCAGAAGGTTGCCCGTGTGTTTATCAGGAATATTATACACCGCAGAACCTTAGTGAGGCCCGTGCTGCTGCACTCGTAACCCGCCTTCTGAAGATGAAGAGAGTGTAAGGGTTACTGGGTCCGTTGACAGAGTAGATTACCCGGAGGAGTCCGGGGTCCCCACTGATGAACTACCGCCTAGGGCCCGGTAGAATCAAGGGAGAGTACGGGACTAATTGAATCTACTGATAGAGGGGACTGCTCAACCGAGGAGGCTTTTGCTACTGAGCGGCCGGGTGAGCCTGAGAGCCCAGTAGTGCTGTTGCTAGAAGAAAGCCCTCCAATAACTGTAATTCCCCTTGCTCTCGGTGACAAGGGAGATGCGAGTGATGTAGTGGCCTTGCCCCAGGAAGAGTCTGGGCCCAGTGCTAATGTGTCTCCATGTTTGGAAGTGGCTTCAACTATTACTTTATTAACAACTGAGTTGTGTGCAGTGAATATGGACAACTCTCCTGCCATAGAAGTGGCCTGTGTTAATGTGATGCCCGAATGTGCCCCTGCTGAGAGTGATCCACCAGGGGGAGTTTCCGAAGGAGTTACTGCTGTGGAATTTTGTACTGCGTCACATTCCCCCTCAATACCCTGCTCAGTGAGGGTTAAGTTGGGGAGCGTGCGAAAGAGACAAAGGAGGCGTACCAGACCAAACAGAGGAGGTGCCTCCAAGGTCATGGCGAGGCGCCCCAGTGTAGAAGACATTACCACAGCCATTTTGTATCTTGCTTCAACCCTGCTGGAGTTAGCGGATGCGAAAAAGCAGATGGCAGAGCCTGTTGCTGAACCGGAGGTTCAAGCGCTTGAAGAAAAGCCAGTGCCGTGCGCTCCTACCCTTGTGGAGCATGAGCGGCAGTATGTATATCAAGGGACTTTCTCACCCAGTGCCCGGGGAATGGTTCCAGTATGTGATTTGGAAGCACCCAATGCCCTAGAGGATCCCGGCGGAGCCTGTTTGCAATGCGGCTCTCAACTATGGATGGGACCTTTTATTCGGGCAGACCAGCTTCCATTGGTGGGGACGACCAGGCCCGGACTGGGAATCTGTATGATCGGGCAAATGCCCGAAGGGCTGCTGTATTTACTGTTAAAATGGGCTGCTTCTCTTTTGTGAAGTGAAACTGTATTGGTTATCACGGGCGGGTAGAGACTGCACGCTGTCCCTGTGCTTCTCTCTTCGCACACGTACTAAGCAGACCCTTCGTTCCTCCCTCCTCCTTTGATTCTCCTTCAGGGAAAGTTAAAACACCACGCCCCCTCTCATTGTCCAGGAAATGTGTTGGGAAGCTAATCAGCAAGGGAGAGTTCGTGTCGTCCTTCTTTGGAGCAAGAAGCCTCGGAGAGAGACAGAGAGAGGTGTGTGTGTGTTTGGGCCCCGCCAGCCCAGATCCGATCCTGCGCTTCCTGCGCTTCCTCTTCTAAACTAAAAAGAGCGCATGTGAAGGGGACAAAAGAGATACTCAATAGTTTGGGGGCCCGGAGCCGCTACTGCACTCCCTGTTCTGCAGAATAAACTCACAAGCGTGCATACATTGCGCGCATATGCGCTCACATGCAGAGGGGTGCAGGTGATATCGGCGGCACTCAGTTTGTGGCTGGGGGCCCTGGACCCGCTCCTGCACGGTCTCCCTCTTTGGTCGGGTTTCTCTTCCCACGGCTTGCCTATTACTGCCCAGATCCGATCAGAAAGGAGGAGGAATCACGTTCTAGTGGTGAGCAGAGCAGTGACATTCAGGCAGATCACAAGCAAAAAGGTTTTAACATTCGAATTTAATGGGAGGGAGAATGGAGTTGTAACCTAAGTGACCTGCTGGCAAAGTGCTCATATACAGTTTACATAATCTCTTTGCCTTGGCAATGTTCATACAGTATATATAATATTTCTACCCTGGCACAGTGTTCATACACAGTCTATATAATATTTTCTGCCCTGGCACAGTGTTCATAGACATTATCAGGCCCGGACAGGCACAAGGCTGCAGGCTGAGTTATACAGGGAACTCTGAGTATCACTCATGTATTATAAGGGATAATGTACCCCCTACTGTAAATGATAAGGATATTAGAAGTCACTGAGGGGTTGTTCTGTGACCATATAAAGGCACAAGGCTGCAGGCTGAGTTATACAGGGAACTCTGAGTATCACTCATGTATTATAAGGGACAATGCACCCCCTACTGTAAATGATAAGGATATTAGAAGTCACTGAGGGGTTGTTCTGTGACCATATAAAGGCACAAGGCTGCAGGCTGAGTTATACAGGGAACTCTGAGTATCACTCATGTATTATAAGGGATAATATACCCCCTACTTTAAATGATAAGGTTATTAAAAGTCACTGAGGGGTTCTGTGACCACATAAAGGCTGAGGCTGCAGAATCTTTAACATATTTTACATTAATTACACTTAAACGAGAAAGGCAGCTCTTTATGCACATACTTTTTTGCAGTTGTACCCCAATATATGAGTGGATGAGTACAAGACCATCATGTGTTTACATGTGGGCTGCTTTGATTTTTTTTGCCCGGGCTGCTTTTTACTCCCAGTCCGGCCCTGGGGACGACCAAGGATGAGGTGAGCGGCAACTCTATACTAATCTATGAAGAGATAGAGGAGGCCCCGGGGGTATCAGCGGCTGCGGCTCCAGTACCGGAATCCCATGTACCTATTCCCCATAGTGAGGCCTGCTGTAACGAGGAATGTGCATTCCCCTCCGAAGTGGTTTCGATTGAAGGTGAGGCCCTAGTGACCGCGGATGCGGTTAGTGAGATGACCCCGTCCGACTGGACAGTTGATACGGGCACTGCCCCTGTCCCAGAAGAGCCAGAGAGTGGGGGTGAAGTTATGGCGTCGCCAATGCCCATGCTTGCAGTGGCGGCAGTGCCGATTGCACCAGGGGGAGACACAGATGGTGAAAATGTGTCAGGGCCTACTGCAGACTTCAGGCTTGAAGCCAATGCTGTAGTTCCCGAGGTGGAAACCCTGCAGCCTGAAGTGCCTGCTGCAGTTGATGTGGATAGAGTCCCAGAGGAGAAAAGCCCCGAGGATGACCGGGAAGATACTTCCGTGATATGCCCCAAAGAGAGCCTCTCAACCAGTGAGTTGCGGTTGAGGAATTCGGGACCTTGGGTGGATGTAACCCTTACTACTTATACTGCTCTTAACACACCGACCTGTGCTCCAGTCCTAACTCATGCTATTGATTGGCACAAATTCTCATTTGGGCGAATTGGGTCCGTGTTGCCAGTGACCCCAACGTTCAGAGATCCCCCACTGTCTGAGAGTCAAGTGGAGAAAGAGCTGACTTCCCTCCAAGATGAGGATGATGACTGGAAGTCAGTGTCAGAGAATGCTGCACAAATTCGGTGCAAGTGTCAAAGATCAGTGGTCAGTGAACCCGTATAGTCTTGCAACCCCAAAGTGATGGTGCATGTAACCCCTAGTGAGCCAAGGGAAAGCACTCATGTATCTGAACTTTATCACCTAGAGTGGGGAAAGATATCTTTGGCCGGTGAAAAGGATTGGGTGGCAAATATCCCCAAACCCAAAGTGGATCCCACCATGGCGACTGCCCCAGGATGGGAGGAGTATGATGAGGAGAGCCCAGAGTTGGATGATCAACCTGCTCCCAAAGAGGTTATGTCTCGCAGTTTCATTGCACCTCCCAGGATAGGCCCAGAGGAAGAGAAAGATTTCTGGGTCCTGCCTGGGCGAGCAGATCCCAATGTTTTAAGGTCTGTGTCTCGAGTGCAAAGAGTGATAAACTTTCGAGTTTACCGAAAATGGGGCTATTTTATGCCTTATGCTTCTATGTGGGTGTATGAGAAAGTGGCTGCTTCCTATGAGGATTGGCTCATTGACGAAATCCTGAGGAAAGAGAAAATGCACCATAGTTGTCTCGCCAACCCAAATGAAGTGCAGCGCAAGCAGGATTGGGAGTACCTGCGTTCTATTGAAAGAGAGTGGTGGTACGGCTGTACCATTCTGAAGAATGCTGTTAAGAGTTATGGGAAATACAACCCCACCAAATATTTCTCATTGGAGGTCTATGAGGGAGATGGACAATGGGTGGACAAGCCTCACCCCAAGTATTACATCCCCTATGAGGACACCAAAGCTCGTTTCCTCCACATGATTTGAGGTTTTTGGAGGAATTGCCTTTTTGATTATTTATACTCCACTGGGAGTGATATTGCAGTTAATTTGAACTGCCTACACCTGTCCCTTTAAAGTGACTGACTTTCTCAAGGGAAGGATTTTTCTGTTTCTATACTCCAGTTAGAGTTAAGTCCAAAGGCTAATAACATTTTAGTTAACACCTACTCGGTAGGTTCATCCCATTCCCCCTTTACCCTCCTAAGTGCATAAACAAAAGGACTGTGGGTTCAGGATCTTATATGGACTGGAATGCTAAGTATTTCAGGAAAAACAGTTTGTGTAACTTGTGCTTTTCTTTTCAGAGAGTTATTGACCAAGGGTACCTGGACAGTACCCAAGAGTGGTTGTATAATAAGATGAATGCTATGGTGTTGCTATAATGATATGAAATGTGACGCTAATAAAGGCCCAGTTCAGTGACAGTCCAATGTTTTTCTATGCTGCTGTTCTCTTTCAGATATGCCATTGTTACCTGGGTACACTCAGGAGAGTGACCCCGAAGAGGTTATAAGGTAATGGCTAAGTGTCACTTTTGGGTAAAGTGTTTGATATGAATGTACTAAGTCTTCAGTAGTGAGAAGACTTAGACCACTACTCTATGATAGAGATAGATTTCTCAAAATGGTTTCTAGCAAGATGTGCCTTAACTGCTTGATTTTCAGGTTAGCCATTGCTCCCTAGTAGGCCTATGGAGAGGCTACTAAGGAAATGTTAACCATACAGTAAATGCAATACTTGTGTTATTGTTACAATGTATTTTGGTCTTGTTATTTGAATATGTTCCTTGCCGGGACGTAAGGAATTCACCAGGGGGAGAATGTAGGGATGTGTAGAATAGGCACCCCTAGTATTATTGTCAGGCAGTCCCTCCATGTTATGGACACCTAATTGGGTCCTAAAATACAGTTGGGAGGGTGTCACGGTCGGCACCCAACACCAGAAGAAACACCAGGCACCCTGGTCTCGGCTCGTGCTTCACCAGTAGTGTGACCACCTTTGGGCCTCGGGAGGAGCCCTCGGCTTACTTGGATGCCACCTGGACTTAAACGAGAGGTGCAAGATGAGGGTTCTGGATAGGCAGAGGGGCACGACAGTAAAGCAAAGTCTTTGGACAGAAGATCGCAGTACTAGGCGTTTAGGCAAAGGAGTAGTCAGATCAGGCCGGGTCGAGGCAGGCAGAGAGTAAACGTTATCAGACAGGCAAAGGTCAAAACAGGGAGTCAATCAGAGGGTTAATCAGAAGCGGTAGTCAGTAATCAGGCAAGGGTCAGAATCCAGAAGTCAGAATAGTCAAATAGCCAGGCAGGGGTCAAAAACAGGAATCAAACAGGTTCAGAATATAGCACAAAGCTCAGAAGCACCAGGAACAAAATCCTATCACGGGCAATGCATAAAGTAAAACTGTACCTTTAAATAGCATTTGAATTTCGCGCCACTGCGCGCTGACGTCATCACATCAGCGCGCATGCGCATAAACCCAGGAAGAGGCGCGCCCTAACAGACCGGCGCTACAGTGAACCCGGCTCAGTGCGGCGAGCGTCCCTGCCGTCCCCCCACTAGACCACCAGGGTAAGATTTTCTCACATTACCCCCCTCTCCAGGGGGGCCACTGGACCCCCAGGCCTCTCAGGAAACTTAGCATGGAATTGCCTCCTGAGGTGGTCAGCCTTGATGTCATCCACTGAGACCCAAGAGTTCTCCTCAGGACCGAAGCCCTTCCACCTGGTAAGATATTGTAACTTACCCCTCACGAGGCGGGAGTCGAGGAACTCTTGGATCTCATACTCAGGCTGACCTTCAACCAACACTGGGGGAGGAACAGACAGAAGACTAGAATTATTGGCAGGCTTCAAAAGAGAGACATGGAAGGAATTAGAAATTTTGAAATTAGGAGGTAACTGAAGATGGACAGAAGATGGATTAATTACTGCAATGATGGGGTATGGACCAATGAACCTAGGACCCAGTTTAGGAGAGGGAACCTTCAACTTGATATTCTTTGTCGACAACCATACTAAATCTCCCACCTTGTACCGGGGTGCTTCCCTATGGGATTTATCAGCAGCTCTTTTCTGAGCTAGGGAAGCTGCGGATAAAGAATTATGAACCTGAGACCAAATTTCGGAAAATTTCAGGACAGAAGAATTGGCAGAGGGAACAGGGGAATTAGAATCAGAAAAAGAAAACGCTTTGGGGTGCAAACCATAGACAACAAAGAAAGGAGACTCTCCTGAGGAGGAATGGGTAGCATTATTGTATGAAAATTCTGCCCAGGGTAGCAGTTCGGACCATGTGGACTGGTTATCGGACACATAGCATCTGAGATACTGCTCAAGGGACTGGTTCACCCTTTCGGTTTGACCGTTAGTTTGGGGGTGATAGGCAGAGGAAAAAGACAATTCAGTACCCACCAAGGAACAGAAAGCACGCCAAAATCTTGAAACAAACTGAACCCCCTTGTCAGAAACAATATTTTCAGGAAAACCATGGAACTTAAAAATATGAGTAATGAATAAGTCAGCCAGGGTTTTAACAGAAGGGAGATGTGAAAGAGGAATAAAATGAGCCATTTTACTGAACCTATCGACCACCAACCAAATCACTGTCTTACCCTGAGAAGGAGGCAACTCCACAATAAAATCCATGGAAATGTGAGACCATGGTTTCTCTGGGACGGGTAAGGGGTTTAATAGACCCTGGGACAGATGATGAGATGACTTAGACCTTTGGCAGACTGGACAGGAATTGACAAATGTTTTAGTATCCTGTTTGAAGGAAGACCACCAGACATGACGGGATAAAAGAGAAATGGTTTTTGCAATACTTGGATGACCTGCCACTTTAGAAACATGAACCTCTCTTAACACTTGTTCCCTAAGCTCCTCAGGAACGAACCATTTACCAGATGGGGTATCAGACATGACGGGATAAAAGAGAAATGGTTTTTGCAATACTTGGATGACCTGCCACTTTAGAATCATGAACCTCTCTTAACACTTGTTCCCTAAGCTCCTCAGGAACGAACCATTTACCAGATGGGGTATCAGCAGGAGCAGATGACTGTAAAGGGGACAACAAGGAAGAGAGGTCAGACTCCAAGGTCGCAACAATTATTTCCCTGGGAATGATGGGAGTGCACTCACTAGAGTCAGAGGAAAAGGATTCAAAACTCCTAGAGAGTGCATCCGCCTTGGTATTTTTGGAACCAGGCCGAAAAGTTAACAAAAAGTTGAATCTAGAGAAGAATAAAGCCCACCGGGCTTGCCTTGGATTTAGGCGTTTAGCTGATTCAATATACAGTAAATTTTTATGGTCGGTATAGACTGTCACCAAATGTTTAGCACCTTCTAGAAGATGCCGCCATTCCTCAAAGGCCCATTTGACTGCCAACAATTCCCTGTTACCTATATCATAATTCACCTCTGCGGGTGAAAACTTCCTGGAGAAGAAAGCACAGGGATGTAACTGGTTGGTAGTCGGGTGCCTTTGAGAAAGGACTGCCCCAGCTCCTACCTCGGAGGCGTCAACCTCCACAATAAAAGGAAGCGCAGTGTCGGGGTGACGAAGGATTGGGGCAGAACTGAATTCCTTTTTGAGGAATTCAAAAGCTTGTACAGCTTCAGGAGGCCAAATGCTGGGGTCAGCGCCTTTTTTAGTTAAATCCGTGATGGGAGCCACAATAACGGAAAAATTCTTAATAAATTGACGATAGTAATTTGCAAACCCCAGGAACCTTTGGGTAGCACATAATGATTGGGGTTGGGTCCAATCCAGTACAGCTCTCACCTTGCCTGGATCCATCTCAAGACCCTTGCTGGAAATATTAAACCCTAGAAACTGAACAGAAGTAACCTCAAAGATACATTTCTCCAGTTTTGCATAAAGATTATTCTCCCTGAGTCTGCACAAGACTTGATGAACATGATTTCTATGTTCACCCAAATTAGAGGAGAAAATCAAGATATCGTCAAGATAGACCACTACGAATATCCCCAGCAGGTCCCGAAAGATGTCGTTGACAAATTCTTGGAACACGGCGGGTGCGTTACAGAGACCAAAGGGCATTACAAGATATTCGTAGTGGCCGTCCCTGGTGTTAAATGCAGTTTTCCACTCATCCCCCTCCCTAATGCGTATGAGATTATAGGCGCCCCTAAGATCTAGCTTAGAATAGATCTTGGCACCCTTAACCTGGTCAAACAATTCAGAAATTAACGGGAGGGGATAGCGTTTTTTTATGGTGATCTTATTGAGACCCCTATAATCTATACAGGGGTGTAGACCACCATCCTTCTTCCCAACAAAGAAAAAACCCGCCCCCGCAGGGGAACTAGAAGGACTAATGAACCCTCTTTCAAGGTTGTCCTTAATATATTCTTTCATTGCCTGGGCCTCCGGCAAGGAAAGAGGGTATGTACTACCCCGAGGAGGAATAGACCCAGGAATTAGATCTATAGAGCAATCATACTGCCTGTGTGGAGGTAGGGTTTCTGCAGCTTTCTTAGAAAACACGTCAGCATATTCAGCATATGCTGCAGGTAAACCTTCTAAAGAAGTGGTTGCCACCACCTGAGGAATACATGAACCACCACACTTAAGACCCCATTGCAGAATCTTCCCCGATACCCAGTCAATATGAGGATTATGGGTCTGGAGCCAAGGTAACCCCAAAATAAGAGGAGAAGACGCACCCTCAATGATAAAAAGGGCTAACCTCTCACTGTGATGATTATCAGAGCACATGGAAAGAGACACAGACTTTTTAGTTACCAGGCCTGAACCTAAAGGTTTTTTATCAACAGCCAAAATCCTCATAGGAGGAATTAGGGGGATTAAGGGAATACCAAATTTTGCCGCAAAGGTGGCATCCAGAAAATTTCCCTCCGCCCCTGAATCCACAAAAGCGGACACCCTGACAGAAACCGTAGGCCAGGTGAGTTTAACAGGTATCAAAATCCTAGAGGTAGACTGGGGAGAGGAAACTTCTGCACCCAAATGGAGCTCCCCTTCTCCATTTAGGCTTGGAAGTTTCCCGGCCTCTTAGGACATAAATTCAGGAAATGACCCTTTTCCCCACAGTAAATGCAAAGACCAAGGGAACGCCTGCGGGCTTTTTCCTCAGGGGTTAGATGGGATATGCCCAAATGCATAGGTTCCTCCTGAGGTTGAACCATGGAAGGGTTAGGGGACTTAACATGGGACACCATATTAGAAAAGTTATACTTAACATTGGTAAACCCAGAATGCATAGGAGAACCCCCTTTCACCCCTTCTTTCCCTCTGCCTCCTATCTACCTGGATGGCAAGTGACATGAGATCATCCAGGTTGGAGGATAAAGGGTAATTTACCAAGCTATCTTTGACAGAATCAGACAGCCCATTACGGAACTGGCTACGAAGCGCCATGTCGTTCCACCCAGTCTCCACTGCCCACCGGCGGAACTCGGTGCAATACACCTCTGCATCCCGTTTCCCCTGGCGCAATTTACGAATCGCGGAGTCGGCAGAAGATGCACGATCCGGGTCATCATAAAGTACAGCCATGGTTTTAAAAAATGAATCAAGGGAAAAACGGGCAGGATCTGAGAGGGGCAATCTGAGAGCCCAAACTTGGGGATCACCCTGTAATAGGGTTATTACGAACCTCACTTTTTCCTCGCCAGTAGTGAATGAATGGGGGAAAAAGCTGAGGTATAATTTACATGCCTCTTGGAACACGAAAAATTTTGACCTGTCCCCATTGAATTTATCAGGAAACACAATTTTGGGTTCATGGGTTTTGGATACATTACCCAACAGAGCAGGAGAACCCACAGGAGTGGCCACAGAAGGGGTGGCTACTGGAGCTGGAGACTGAACAGAAGCATCCAGTCGACAGGTCAAATTGTGGAAACCTTGCATCAGGTAATCTTGCCTCTGCTCATGTTCTTACAGGCGCTGTAACAGTGTGGTAAGTAGCGCTTCAGTGGTGGAAGGAGCAGCGGCAGCTCAACCTTCTTCGTCCATCTTAGGCCCGTGATAATGTCACGGTCGGCACCCAACACCAGAACAAACACCAGGCACCCTGGTCTCGGCTCGTGCTTAACCAGTAGTGTGACCACCTTTGGGCCTCGGGAGGAGCCCTCGGCTTACTTGGATGCCACCTGGACTTAAACGAGAGGTGCAAGATGAGGGTTCTGGATAGGCAGAGGGGCACGACAGTAAAGCAAAGTCTTTGGACAGAAGATCACAGTACAAGGCGTTTAGGCAAAGGAGTAGTCAGATCAGGCCGGGTCGAGGCAGGCAGAGAGTAAACGTTAGGGATGTAGCGAACTGACGATTTGGTGTTCGCGAACGCCGTTCGCGAACACCGGCAAAAAATGCGAACATTCGCGAACAGTTCGCGAACTTCGAACACCTGCTAAAATCGTTCGATTCGAACGATCGAAGGATTTTAATCGTTCGATCGAAGGATTTTCATTCGAATCGAACGATCGAAGCCATTCGATCGAATGCTTTTCATTCGATCGAATGCTTACAATCGTTCGAACGAATGGAAATCGTTCGATTTTTAGCGGTCGAAGGAATTCGAATGGTCGAATGGTCGAACGATCGAACGCGAACTCAAAATGCGAACGTTCCCAAACGTTCGCGAACATTCGGCGGACGCGAACGGTCGAAGTTCGCGCGAACTAGTTCGCGGGCGAACAGTTCGCGGGCGAACAGTTCGCTACATCCCTAGTAAACGTTATCAGACAGGCAAAGGTCAAACCAGGGAGTCAATCAGAGGGTTAATCAGAAGCGGTAGTCAGTAATCAGGCAAGGGTCAGAATCCAGAAGTCAGAATAGTCAAATAGCCAGGCAGGGGTCAAAAACAGGAATCAAACAGGTTCAGAATATAGCACAAAGCTCAGAAGCACCAGGAACAAAATCCTATCACGGGCAATGCATAAAGTAAAACTGTACCTTTAAATAGCATTTGAATTTGCTCCACTGCGCGCTGACGTCATCACGTCAGCGCGCTTGCGCATAAACCCAGGAAGAGGCGCGCACGCCCTAACAGACCGGCGCTACAGTGAACCCGGCTCAGTGCGGCGAGCGTCCTCGCCGAGGGGGCGGCAGGCGTCCCTGCCGTCCCCCCACTAGACCACCAGGGTAAGATTTTCTCACAGAGGGGTACTGTTGACTCTTGTTGTTTCCCACAGTGACCAGCAGATGGCACTGTGTTAGAGTATAAAAGGCTCTGAAGCCATACTTTTAGGGTCCATCTTGTGCTGGCTCTAGCCTGTGCAGGAGGCAGAGCTCGAGTGGAACCTAGACAGGTCAGGTCTAGTAAGAATAGGATACTCACCTTTATAGATCACTCTAGGAGTGATAGTCAGTCAGATTATTTAGCTGAGCAGTTTGAGGCTCCTACGAGGATTGTAGTGGGATTAAGATCCCAGGGTACTCATTGCCCAGAAGTAGGGACTAAGTGTACAGACCTAGGGTAGATAGATTTCCCTCAGGTTCCACTTAGGGAAAAGGCTGAAAGCTGGGTGTACCTCCTCAAAGCTGCATGTATTGTTCCTATCTCTGAGGAGAATCATACTGACCAAAGGTGTTGTGAGTACTGCCTATTCAATGTATTGTATGAACCTGCAATGTTCTGATCTATGTACACTCCACTGAGGATTGTATACTGTGCTCAATAAATCTGTTATTTGGTTAAGTTATAAGAACCACTGGCGCCCAATTCTTTGCACCCTGATTACAGTTACAGTTGCACTACACCCTGCTTCCACCTCGATGCGAAGGCTCACTCCCTAAGATTTAAGGTCTCATCCGGAGCATATGTACTAGGAGTGAAACCCATAGTAGAGTAAGGTGCACTCAATTTACTATAGCGCTACAGGTGCAAGACAATTTAAGCACAATTGCTAACTGAATAGTGTTTATTTTTTAATTTATTAGTAAATGAGGCCTCAGCAATTCTTCTGTATAGGCAACACATAATTGATTCTTCCTTTAAATTACGTACACTGAAACAATACCCTTTCAGTGATTTTTAAGTTCTCAGACTGACACATAACCTTTATTCTATACATATTTTCATTGCAATCTTAGTGCCAGTCCCATACTGTACAGTGGAGTTTTCAAATGTTTTTCAGTTTTTATTGTTTTCCTTTGTCACTGCAGCTGTAATCTATTTTGATCTGCTCTTACCCTTCCTTTTACCATAGCTATTCATTAATAGCCCATAAAAATTAGCCAGCATTACCCACTTGACAGTGCTTGTGTCTGGCAAAGGTAGCATTTTCTGCTGAAGAGGGTTGAATACAGATGCAGAGAAGAAGTTAAGAGTCTCAGGAAGAACTGCAGTAATGATAAAAGCTCTTTGTGCCAGGGGCTTTAGACCTGCTAGGACAGTTAATTAGCAGAGTTGTTGAGAAAGTTGAGCTTTTGCACTTTAGTTTCAAATATGTCAATTATCATAAGTAATAATTAAGCATATACACAAATATACCATTTATGAGAACAAATAGAAATGCATTCATATATGAGTGCAGAAACCTGCTGCCATTTTCGAAGTCCCTGAAATGCGGAAGTGCTGAAAAGCCGAACAGCCGAAGGACCCAAAGCCACGAAAACAGCTGAAGCCGAACCTCCGAAGCGTCGAAAAGACCCAAAGCTACGAAACTAGCCGAAGCCCAGTCCTGAAGAGGCAAAACACCCAAAGTCACGGATACAGCTGAAACTGAAGTCCTGAAAGCGACAAAAAGACCCGAAGTCATGAAAACAGCAGAAATTGAAGTCCTGAAGTGGCAAAAGAACCAAAGTCACGAAAGGAAGCGAAGTTGAATTCCTAAAACCATTTTTGGGGCCACAATTTTTTTTAACTTGTAAGGGGGGTCCTGGTGCCAATGTTGTTTTAAAAAATATTTTTTGGGGCCCCAATTTTTTTAACTTGTAAGGGGGGCCCTGGCGCCATTGTTTTTTTTTTTAACTTATAAGGGGGCCCTGACCATCAATAGCTTTTTATAACTTGTGTGTGGGGGGGGGTTTCTTTTTTAGCGCTGATGTCTGTGTGGTCTTTTAACTGCTATGTGGAGTGGGTGGGATCTGGGGTGGGGCTTGGGCACCAGTGTGGGCGCCATGCCAGGGGCCCCAAAAATTTTATGTATGGGGTCCCATGATTTCTAATGGCTGCACTGTACTTCTCTGCTTAATAGCATTGCTTGTAATCAGTGTCTCCTGAACCTTGGTTTCAGTCAGAGGGCTAGATCCTCCCCTAGCTTTTGTGGCTTTTAAGAGAGAGACTGCCCATACTAACTCTCATTTTTTTAAAAGCATATGACCACCATTTGTTTAAAGGGGTGGGTATGGGGTAGCTACAAACCACATGAAGCTTAGCCTGTAGCTTCTGGCTACATTTTAAAAACAGGGGTTGTGGGTGCACTCCAAGGCAAAGTTAAAATGGAAGTGCGGCTGATTTGGCCAATTAACAGTATATGCAAGTGCATGTGTTTACAAAAACAGAGGTTTTTAGTTATAAAGTTATGATCATAAAGTTCTACTGCCATGACTTATGGCACTCATGCAATAAGCACCTTAATCACTGGGGATTGGTGCCAATTTTTAAGGCATCCCAGTGATAGCTTATGGTGTATCCCAATGCAAACAAATTTGCACCCACCAGTGATTAACCATTATTATATTTATTATAATTATTATAATTAAATGCTTATTTATAAAGGTGAATGCTAGAGGTTGTCTTCTGGAATACACTGCTATTACTAGAACAGGTATGGGATCAGTTATCCAAAATGCTCGGGACCTGGGGTTTTCCGCATAATGGATCTTTCTGTAATTTGAATTGTCCATTAGAAAATCATATAAACATTAAATAAACCCAATAGACTGATTTTGCCTGTAATAAGGATTAATTATATCTTAGTTGGGATCAAGTACAAGGTACTGTTTTATTATTACAGAGTAAAAGGAAATACTTTGGATTATTTGGATAAAATTGAGTCTATGGGAGCCATTCTGTAATGCAGAGCTTTCTGGATAATGGGTTTCCAGATAACTGATCCCATACCTGTATTTTAAGATCATGCATTTTTAACTAAACAAAATAAAAGAACCAAATAAATTAACAGTGGTGGTGTTCAAATAAAAGAATAACAAATGTTTTGCTATTATCGCAGTTCTAGTAATTAATGCCAATTATTTCTTCAAATAACTATATCACAGATTTCCTCTGTGCTGTTTTACATCAGCAGACAGAGGCCACATATTTGATGATCAAATGAATACAGTGTGAGTTTATCTTTTAGAAATGTGAGGTATTCTGTAGAACATGGTAATTCTTAAGGAAATTGCAACATGGTACATGAATTGGAAATTAAATGAAGGTCAGAAAGAGTAAAGGACTCGTGACTTGATTTTCGGGAATTGTGTGAAAGAAAAAGCTGAAACATTTCCTGATTTCAAATAAATTACCATATATTTCTCTACTTGGTTTTCTATTTGTTATGTATGTCCTTAACATCCTAGTGAGATGTGGGGGTGCTGTGTTTGCCTTAGATAAAAATCAGCATATTTCACATGCATCTTGTCCAAAATGTACATTCAGCTGTACCTTACGTTGAACTCAAAAGTCAGAATAAGTGATGAGCAAATTTTTTCTCCAGTCATGGAATTGCGGCAAATCTTTCCTTTTTGACATCTGTGAATGGTTTTGCGAAACTGCAGCAAACATTTCCACAGAAAATTTGCATCAAAAAAGACGCTAAAACAAATATGTCACTAAGACAAAAACGCTGCTAAAACAAAAAAGTCAGCATAAGAAAAAACACCCATTGACTTTAATGCATTTGGACAAACAGTCACAGAGACAAAAAAAGTTGCCACAAGAAAAAACTCTTATTGACTTTTATGCTTTTGGAGTGAGTAAGATTTTTGCATGTAAAAAAATTTGACGCCCATTGACTTCAATTAATTTCGTGAATTTTTCAGCGAAGCTCATCCTGACTAGCTCATCACTAGTCAGGATCTCTAGGATGTCCAGTCTGGAATGAAGTCTGGAATGAACACATATTTACTGTATTAACTTTATTATTATGACTTTTACAATTGCTGTGTCATATATGTGTGACCTTGGTAAAGTGATACTGTTACCAAAATAAAAACTCTTTGCTTTAGCCTGAAAATCATGTGCTACATTGCATAAAATAATATAGTCATTTTTTTCCAGAAAAGTTAACATTACTTTATTTTTCTTGCACAGGTTTTATACCACTGGTAATCAGTATTTCTTTTTCTTTTCTAGCAAGTCTGGAAAACTAGTCCCTTTATCAACTAGTACTAAAGTGTATACTCTGTTTGTACGGGTGCTTCAACCTATGAATATGGACTTAAAGAGCTGCCAGAGTGGTTTCGCTGAGGCATGCACTCATGCTGATGCTAACAAACACCCTGTGACATGCCAGCAAAAAGGCATGCCTAAGAGAGCACAAAAGCATGTACCTCACAATACTTCTACTTCCAGAGAACCCTCTGCGGACTTCCATGGTGGCTTATGAGGAAACAAATGTAGAAAAGGTTTTAGATAACTATTTAAAAGCTATGTTCCCCAAAGGACTGCATTCTTCTTTCAGTGATTCCATTGTTCTGCAATTATCCGACAGAGGTGAAGCTCATCTTAAATCCAGACAATTTACAAAAAGACTTGTAAAATAAATTGTAGTTTGTGATCAGAAACATTACAAATGGAAATAGAAAGTTTTATAAACAGTAGCTGAGTAACTGAGAACCAGAAGGTAGTTTCTTCAAAGCTCTTGCCCATGGAGTATTGTTATTTCATTTGCCTGTTTCTTTGCCTGACCATCCAGTTATGGGAGACGAGTGATTTCAGACCTTATTTCCACACCAAATAGTTCTCTGATATAGACATAGTAGTACTACAAGAAACCGCACATAAGATAAAAACTATATGGTGTAGTAAGTTGATATGAATGGTGTATATATATTGTGTGAAAAATGACCCATAAATAGTGATGAGCAAAATTTTGCACAAAGTTTCGGAGCAAAAATAACACCAATGACTCTAATGGTTGGTAAAATTTATTGCACATCATAAATTTGTTTTGCACAATTTGTCGCACGTCAAATAAATTTTTTTCGCCCATAGACTTCAAGGCATTTTGGAAAATTTTTCACAGTTTCATGAATTTACTACAAAGGAAACATGTCAGATTCTGCCAGCAATAAAATCCAGTTAAAGAAACAGTTCAGTGTAAAAATAAAAACTGGGTAAATAGGTAGGCTCTGCAAAATAAAAAATGTCTCTAATATAGTTAAGTAGCCAAAAATGTAATCTATAATGGCTGGCGTTAGCAAATGTCTAACAGAAAAAGATAGAATCCTGCTTTTCAACTCTCTGGTTAGTCAGCGGCTTGAAGGGGGGCCTCATGGGACATAGCTGTTCAGTAAATTTGCAATTGATCCTTAGCATGTAGGTCTGATTCAAAAGCAAACAGTTATGACTCATTCCCCCCCCTTAAACCAATCAGTGGAAACTAAGAGAGCTGCAAAACAGGAAGTATTGTTATGGTTATTGTGTTAGTCATTAGTCATTCCAACCTTTATACATTATATTTTTGCCTAAATATATTGGACATTTTTTATTTTGCACAGTCTATTTACCCATTTTTTTATATTCAATAATTCCTTTAAAATGACTTGTGCACTTGTGTAATCTCTCCTTTACTGTATACCCAGTGAGTCAGCCTATTCACCAGATATAGACCAGTATTAAGCCGAATGGAAAGGAATAAAGGTGCATATGGCCCTGCAGCAGATCTTCAAATGTCCCAGCAGTGAAAAAATGTTCTAATGCTCCAAAGGTTGGACATAAAACATAGAAGCACATAGAAAAACAGATAAATGCAATTCAGTCCAACGTATTTCATGGGGTTAGATGCCACACTTCCTCAAAGACAGGAACACTTGTTTAAAGCGATACTGACACATTCCTATAAAAATCATAGAAACTTGTCAGTATCAAGGAGGAGGGGCGGGCTTCCCAAGAAAAGGTGGGATTTAGGTGGATTAGGAGCATGATCTGGTGGATACATGAGTCACAATGACTAACTGGGGCAAATTCACTAAAGGGCGAATTTTGGCCAGGGAAGGCTCCTTCACACTTTGCACTACTTTGCTGGAGGTAAATTCATTACCACTACGCTAATTCACCAAAATGCGAAGTTTTGCCTCTGTAGCCAAGCACTGGCAAGGTTTGTTAGCTTAATTAGTCAGCACAATTATTTCATAGTGAACTTTTGTTATTGTTTATTTCTGCCTAGTGAAACTTTGTTTGTACTCTTACGATTAGGTCAATTTAAATAGGACGGGTATGTATATGTCGTATGGACGCCTTTATTAGAGATGTTGGTGCGAATTCTTGAAGTGGCCACTTATTATTACAAATGTCCAAGGAAGCAAAATAAAGACAAAAGAGATCCTCTAATGCCCTAGACATGAGCCCACCCTAAAACAAATGTGGAATGCCCCTCAAATTGGTAAAAAAAATTGTTAACGCAAAAATTTGTTAGAAGTTTGGAAGGCAATCTCACTTTAAAATATGAAAAAACACCAGCTTTTTTTTTTGAAATTTTATCACTTTTCGGCATACAGGATATGATGTCACTGACATAAGATTGAGGAGGATGTAGCTTCATCTTATCAGTTCGCCCAGTCTAAGGTGGGGAAAAAGGTAACGTTCTGTAAATTCACACTTTAGTGAATTTGCGGATTTAACGATTGTTGGCCTTAGCAAAAATTTTCTTGGCTATAGGGCATGCAAATACGATAGTGAAAGTCTCTTTCGCAAGCGAATTGTCCTCTTGCCTGTTAGTATATTGGCAATGTGCCTGCGAATTGGATTTCTGGTGAATTTTTGCTAGCGATGGCCACTGCACCCTTTAGTAAATATGCCCCATTATGGTAACCTGGCATGCTATTTTCAAAGTTCAAACTGCACTCTTTCTCTCTCTCTCACTGTGGGTATATTAAGAAACCCCTAACTTACTATTTACAATGGGGAAATTGTGAATATATGATTATACATTCTAGGAACTCACTTGCTTGGTAGCAATACCCAGGTTTACAACAATTCTCCTTCCTCTAGCAACAATGCATAACAAGTCATAACAAGGTGGACAAAGTGTCCAGAATGACTCCAGAAACTTATAGGGTGTTGTTGAAGTCATTTAAAAGGAATATAATGTTAAAACTGAAAGCATATTTCTAGTGATGCATACAAACCAATAATTCATTGCCTTCTAGGGGGTAAGGTTGAATAATAAGCTGATCGTGGACCCCTAGTTAATTTTTCATTTTATGATTTTATTCCCTTTATTCTAATATCCTCAAAAGTTCTTGCTGATTAGAACATGAAGAATAAGCATGTTATCAAATAAAAAAGTTAATTTATTTGAGGTATTGCTTTAATATATCATTTTTCTATCCATATTTATGAATTCCATACTATGAATAGTTGTTGTGACTTGAGTTAATACAGTACATGTCAGATGGCTTTTTATTATAAATAATTAGTTTGGATATCCTAAGTGGGACGCCAGAAGAATGCCCATTAATTCTGCTAACAATTCACATTCATTTTTAAACTAAATGAATTACTTTATGTGTATTTTGTGTAATTACTGCATGATCAGTCTAATATTATACAGTTTACATTGTATCATTTAATCAGTCTCACATTCTATTACTCACATTATAATTTCTTATTCATAATATTGCTAGTGTTTATTTTGGAGTATTAGTCCTTATCATATCCCACCAGCCCATGAATATAATTGAAAAACAAACAGTATGCTGCACACATTGTATAAGTTTCCTTATGGTTTGGCCTGAATTAAAGATGATTATATTATGTTCTTCTTCATATAATTTTCATTATAGGCAATAGTGAGGTAGACTAAAACATTTAATTGCAAATATAAGGAATTTTTTGACTGAAAAATTCAGTAACTGTTGGTAAGACATTGTACATCAAAAACCATTTTATTTCTTTTTCATCCATTAACTCCAGTGTGTGTTAGAGTGCAATTTTTAAACAGAATATGCCCTCCTGAAACCTTTGTTGCTTGATACAGTACATAAGTAGGAACTGTGTAAGTGGGAGCTTTCTCTGTAGATTTCAGCAACATATTTACTTAAACTGAGCAAGCTTGGGTATATGTAAGCCATTACAAGGAACCACACATAAAAGAAAAAAGGTGCAGTATGTCAATTAAAGGGAAAAAACTAGATTCATATCAGGATTTTGAAAGTCATACAGCCTGTGAGTATGCCAGCATGCCTCAGTCAAGCACATTCAGACAGTGAGGAGCCAATTTATTAAATCTTGATTTTTTCTGTTTGAGAAAACTCAAATATTTAGAGATGTATTATACCCCAATGCTGCTAAAAATCAGAATCCAAATACTCCAGCTAAAATCTGTCAAGGTCATGTGGAAGTCAATGGCTGATGACCTTGAAAAAAGTTTGTTTGTTGTCAAAGTTTGTTGACTGTCATCTGCGCTGGTTTTCGTACAACAATCCGATAAATGTGAGTTGTTTTGGTGACAATTCTTTAAAGTTGTGTGACTTGAGTCAAAAAAGTTGCACAATTCATATTGATGCAACGTTTATCCTCACCAACTTTTTCGCAAAGAAGTACTGGTAAATTTAGTGGATTCGGGTTTGGGAGTTTGGGCCCCCCAGCGTCAGTCCCAATGCCTGTAAAACAAAAAAGAAAATTGATGGAGGGGACCCTCCTCAACTGGCATACAAGAAATACTCCCTTCCTTTGTGCTTATGCCGATAAATAGAATGTGACTTTACTTTGATTTCAGATTTTGGTAAGTTTACAGCAAGGATTAACAAAAGAAAACATATATTTAAAATACTAGTCAAAAAATAGGTTCAGCAAAAGCCCTCTTCATTAAGCTAACACTAAAAAGGTCCACCACCCAAACAAAACATATTAGGAAAGAACCTATATTTTAAACATTATGTTACAGTATATGAATGTTTTTGTGTAAAAAAAATCCAATATATGTATAAATACAGCCATTTAAGTAGCAAAGACATTCCACTGGGTCATAATAGGCATTGTGCTCAAAAACAAACCAAGGGCATGCTCAGCCAATTAATGGACACAGCTGCCTTCTACTCCCACAATTCTTCCTGTTACGGTTAGAACATACATTTATTTATTAGTTATTAATGATATAAAACTTGCAGTATAGCAGTAAAGAGTGACTGAAGTTTTTCAGAGTACAAGTCACATGACAATATGTCAAGCCCCATTCTCTGCAGAAGTCTGCTGGAGCAACACTATTAACTTATACATTTTGAAAAATTGGATATTTGGATAAGGAGCTATGTTGCTATGAGAAATGTCTGCAGTAAAAACCCACTTGACAGAAAAGTCAACTTTGGTAAAGAGAGCGTCGCTTACAAAACATTTGTGGTTAGATTTACAAGCCATGGCAGCAATGATTTGAAGGAAAAAGGTATATGTCTGCCTCAGAGAGATCAATATCAATGACCATTATTAACACAGTAGCTGCTGTGAGAAACGTAAAAACCTTCGAGAAATTGTATGTTTTAGACAACATCTACAATCATTTTACCTGCAATTAGCTTTGTTTCATATTTTGTATTATTATGTAGTTTAATGAACAAAAAATATGTAAACCATTATGAGTGTTGCATTTCACTAGTTGTGGAAGGGCAGTTTAGAATATATGTTACCATTTTAAATAATGAAAAAGCACCCTTTTTAGAGCAATATATGTGGGGATCTGTAATGAGCCAAGTGGCATGTGTTCAAATCCCCCATGGCAAGGCAAGTCTGCTGAAATATATACAAGATGTCCAGCATAACATTCAGTGGGGTACATGCATTAGTAATATGAAACAAGATTTTCTTAAGGGAGTGCAAAGGGGTGGGGCATGCTACAAAGGGCGAGGCTAGGATAGATTGGGTTGGGCTCAATAAAAGATATAAATGAAGTAACAAAAAACTGTATGCTGCAATGTAATAATATTTGATTACATTGATTACATTGTGAACGATAATTGTGCATTGCGCATTTTACATTTTATTATGTTTTGTTATGTAATTCCAGGGTTCCCACTGAAGGCTGTATCAATAGGTACAGCAAACTTGTGCCTAAAGAGTCACCTGCAGGAACCATTTAAAGCAGAGCATCAGTATCTTGACTACAAAAATTTGCCTCCTCAATTAAACTAGAATTGTTACAAAAAAAAGCTGCATTCCAGATAAAAAACATGGGGAATTGTGTCCAAAGTTGCAGTTTGTACACTTTACTTTGTACATCATTTATTACATTCACCCACTACAATCTTTGAGAGTGTATTTGACAGCTGGAAATTTAAATAATTGGGTCTGGTTTATTATCTGTTACCTCCAAATCATACACAGAATCAAGGTGAAGGCCTATGGAAATAGGATTATTGTTTTCTGTGTATCTATTTTATCCATAATGTTTAAATTAGATTTCATTACTGATAAAAATATAGTATAGGTATTAAGCGGAATACTTGGGACCTTGGGTTTTCTGTCTAAGGGGTCTTTCTGTAATCTGAATCACCAAGTCTGCTAAAATAAAAAAAAAAACTTGAAAATTAAATTAGATTTTTTGGGATAATCTTGGTACATGTATCTTTTTTGACTTTGCCCTTCTCTCTCCTCAAGGGTTTTCCCATGACTTCCCATATACAGTATCTTCATCTGTGTGCAAGTGTATAAGTATGGTTATGTGTGCGTATGTGTGTCTATTTCCTGCATGTGAATTATTTGAGAGTGGATTTTTGGTATCTTACTCTCACAGTCTCTGTCTCTCTGTATTTGTGTTTCTCTTTCTTGCTCTATTTCAGTTGAACCATTCTGTGTCAGACAAGGCAGGCAAAATGAAATAAGAAGCAAACAAAACACATGGGGATTGATATTCTGTCAAAAATGTCTCAACACCTTTTCATTAGCATCAATTGGAAGTTGAGCAAATATGAGTTTACACAACTCTGTAAAAAAAAACACAATACAAAAGCAATGACTGTTCAGCTTTGGCATTTAAAGGAAAAAAAGAAAAGGAAAACAATGCCAATCAAAATTGAGTTTGTCCCCCCAAGGCTCCCCCCCAAGGGAAAAACTTCTGGGTGCAATCTAGGTCATAGTAAAGTTGGGAAACGGAGCTGCTCGGGAGAACTTTTTTTTATTGATTTTTATTTATAAGCACAGGTGATGGGAAACAAATCAATACATCTCTACCTAAAAAGTTCAAAATCCAGTGTCCCTTGATTATATCTAATTAATGCAGGGTAATACCTCAATATGTTTACCCCGATATTTGGAAAAAGACTTGGTAAAACAAAGCAAACCAAACCAAGTGAACTTTAAATTCTATGCATTTTTGCTAAATCATCTGTGCACAAAATAATTTCGAAAAAACGGACGCCGGCGTCAAAAACGGGCGCCGGCGTCGAAAAAACGGGCGCCGGCGTCAAAAACGAGATGCCGGCGCCATTTCGCGAATTTTTCGCCGTTGCGCGAAATTCGCTAATTTTTTGGCGAAGCAAAACGGCGCAAATTCGCCCATCACTACCAGGGACCTATAAAGAGGCATAATTATGTTTTCATCCCTTGAGTTAATGCCCTTTTTATGCAAGCCAATGCTTTATTTGCTTTAGTAGCCACATAATGACAATGTCTGGAATTAGTAGAAAGCAATTTTCCCCCAGCTTCTCCAGAAAGAAAAATGCCTAGTGCTGGTTGGAGGGGTCAGCACCTCTCCCAAAGACTGCAAAAAAAAAATCACCCAGCACACAAAGGTAAGTGTGGAGGGGAGAACCCCTGCATGTTTATTAAGCCTTTTCTATAGCTGTTACAACCATACTGGTACCATTATTTAAAGGAGCGACACTCTCAACCCGCATCTTTTTACTATTAATATACTAAAAAAACAATTGATCTGGTCCCGATGATGACAATTTGAGAGAATAAAAGGGAGGGGACAGGGGCCACAAACAACAGTGGGCCTAGGGACTCCCACTATGTAAATCTGGCCCTGGCTACTGCAAATACCCCATGGTGAGTTACGCATTATTAATTCCCCATTAATTAAAGGTACTTGCATCAAAATGCATTCTTTGCACTTCTGTATAGATAGTTATGCTGTGGCACTACTCCGTCCTTCCTGCTTCCCATTCTGCACTGAGCCTAGATGCACCTATTGACATGGAGGACCCTGGAGCTACAGCCACCTCTGGACCAAACGGTAGCTCAAGAGTTCTTTCGCACTGTGCATCAATAGGCACTGCACACTTGCGCCTAAAGAAAACCATCAACACAATTATGTGTGATTTAAGACGAAGTGAAGCAAAACAGTAATTTTATTGATTTTGATGCACTGGCTGCAATTGTGTAAGGTGTAACACCCCCTTGTGGCTGCAAAAAAGCTTGAATTGTGGATAAAAATGATGCATTATGTTAAAAAACATGGTGATTGTATTTGAAGTTACACTTTGCTCACTGCACTCGTAGACTCATATATATATATAAATTATATACACTATAATTTTTTGTTTGTAGGATGGGTTTGCAATGGGGGTTAGAATTTTGTTATCTTTTGTCATTAATATAAATTTTATATATATATATATATATATATATATATATATATATATATATATATATATATATATATATATATATATATATATATATTCAACTACAAGAGGTCCTCTGCACTCAACCCATTATCAATATATTTTAAGACAGAGACATTTTGTGCATACTGCTACTAAAAAATGCCTTACCCTTTAAACAACACAGGGATTGTTTGTCCATATATTGCAATATATTCAAGCTGGCCAACTACGTCAAAGTCATCCCATATCTGGCCAGTCCTACGCTTAATTTTCATCTGATTCATTAAGAATTCAATTGCTTATACATTTTACAAAGGGACTAAGTTTTACCTGCAACTTACTAGCTGCTTTCAAAGTAAAACTCCCAAACTTGGCTGCCCTTTTATTAGACACCAGTGGGATCACCTGACTGTAGCTGGGAGGGGTGGGAGCTACAACATAGAGCTGGTCACTGCTCCTGTATAACTATAACAAACAAGGGAAAGTTGTGCTCACTACTACTTTTTAAAACCATTAGGCAGGGGTGCAATGAGGGTGTGACCACAAAATACATATAGTCAACTACAAGAGGTCCTCTGCACTCAACCCATTATCAATATATTTAAGACAGAGACATTTTGTGCATACTTCTACTAAAAAATGCCTTACCCTTTAAACAACACAGGGATTGTTTGTCCATATATTGCAATATATTCAAGCTGGCCAACTACGTCAAAGTCATCCCATATCTGGCCAGTCCAACGCTTAATTTTCATCTGATTCATTATATTCATATATATATATATATATATATATATATATATATATATATATATATATATATATATATATATATATATATATATATATATATATATATATATATATATATATATATATATATAGTGGCAAGCTGGCGGCTTGAACATGTAATTTTTAGGGGGATTAGTCAATGGTGAGCAGGCAGCATAGGAAAAAGGAGCAGAAAGACAGGGACACAGCTTCTTCAAGGAAAACACACGTTTATTTTCCAACTTTTCAACACACACCATCAATAATGCACAGACACAGGGGTGACCATTTTCAGGATACAAAACATAAATCATAAAAATAAAACCTAGCCCACTGGGCACTACCTTGACACTTTGAAGCAGTCCCTGACTAGACTGGGCCCCTTGTGGACAACCAGCACAACAAATAGTTTGGCTCACCCCTGTACTCACAGGACTTTCTCCCAGGTAATATTCAGCCTCCTGGCTTCCTCACTCTCTTCACAATATCTCTGTGAGAGTCACAGGCTCCCTCTGCTTCTTGCAGTAACAGGCAGCACTCCCAGCTCCTCTGGGAGTTCCTCACACAGCCAGGTCTCCTACCTGCTGTGCCCTCTTGAGAGACACACTCTCCCATTCTAATTAAGATTAAATAGCCTTTCCACAGGACAGCTTTCCTGTGGAAGGTGAACTCCAATCTCTGGACTGGATCTGCGGAATGGAGTCCCTGGCTACTAAAGTCTTTAAACAGAGCGCTGATTCTCTGTTTCATAACTCACTTCCTGGAGCCTAACTCAGTACCTGGGGAGAAATTAAAGGCTAGAGTGACCTTTTTCCACCTTTTTCTAGTCACTCTACCACAATATATATATATATATATATATATATATATAAATATATATATATATATATATATAAATATATATATATATATATATATATATATATATATATATATATATATATATATATATATAAACAAGGGAAAGTTGTGCTCACCACTAATTTTTAAAACCATTAGGCGGGGGTGCAATGAGGCTGTGACCACAAAATACATATAGTCAAATACAAGAGTCCTCTGCACTCAACCCATTATCAATATATTTAAGACAGCGACATTTTGTGCATACTGCTACTAAAAAATGCCTTACCCTTTAAACAAAACAGGGATTGTTTGTCCATATATTGCAATATATTTAAGATGGCCAACTACGTCAAAGTCATCCCATATCTGGCCAGTACTATGCTCAATTTTATCTGATTCATTAAGAATTCTATTGCTTCATTATACATTTTACAAACCATTAGGCGGGGGTGCAATGAGGCTGTGACCACAAAATACATATAATCAAATACAAGAGTCCTCTGCACTCAACCCATTATCAATATATTTAAGAAATATATATATATATATATATATATATATATATATATATATATATATATATATATATATATATATATATATATATATATATATTTGGGATAAAACCATTATTAAGTAGAAGGCAGTACATCTAATAATTAATACTTTGATCTGAATGGTTCTCATCCCAAAGAATACATTTATGTTATTAATAGCACAGTATTAAAAAAAAAAAAGAAGAGGATAATGGGAACTAATTACATCAACTATGAAATTAGAAAATTACTCAGTAACTCATAACTGCATGAAAACATTTTAATCTAATTTGATTATACAAAATAATAGATAATGATATATAAAAATAATAATAATTATAAACGATTGACACCCTAGTTTTTTTAATTCCGTAATGTAGTTGTTTATCCCTGAGGCGAGTCTCGTTTTCTGTCATTTTCATGGCTAGGATCCTTCTCACAATATGTGGAAGAAATTGTTCAGATTTTTTTCTTTGATTAAATCCTTTGGGACTTTCCCACACACACTGCTTTTATGGAATTGTGTAATTCTGTCAGTTTAAAATGATGACTGTAAAAATATAGCTCTGAGCATACATTTGGATATTCTAAATAAAGTACAGGTATGGTACCTGTTATCCAGAATGCTTGGGACCTGGGGTTTTCTGGATAAGGGATCTTTCTGTAATGTGGAACTTCATACCTTTAGGCTACTAGAAAATCATGTAAACATTAAATACACCGACCTCATTGTCTGGTTTTACTCCAATAAGGATTAATTGTATCTTACTTTGGATCAAGTACAAGGTACTGTTTTATTATTTCAGAGAAATAGGAAATCAATTTGGATTATACAATGGAGTCTATGGTGAGATAATCTGGAGATAATGGAGAGCTAAATTCCATAATTTGGAGCTTTCTGGATAACAGGATCCCATAACTGTATTATTTTTAGCTAATTATAATTATCCATTACACTTATTTTACTATCTTTAATTGATTTAATAATAAAAGCAGGAGGTAAGTATAGTGTTAAGGTTTGGCATCCCTTACCAGAAACAAATTATCCAGAAAGCTTTCTGGATATGGATTCTAATATTTCACAAATAGTTATTTTTATTATCTCCTTTTTCTAATGCTCTTCATGGTAAGTAAGCTGCACACATTCATATTGGCAAAACAAACCTATTGGGTTTATTTAATGTTTAAATGATTTATTAGCAGACATAAGGTATGGAGACCCAAATTATGGAAAGATTCCTGATCCAGAAAACCTCAGAGGGCTCATTTATGTCTGCAAGTGCAAGTGATTCCTTCCTGGCACTTCTGTATGTGTTCCTTTACTTCCGTTTATTTGCACTCAGTGCCTCTCCATCCTTCCTTTTTAATTCAAGTGTTGCTGTGCCAAATGATGCAGGTGAGTTATCGTCAGCTTCAGGGTTATCTTTACATAATATCAATAGGCACAGTCACGCTAAACACCAGAAATTACACCAATCAGACTTTAGTGGAATTGTATTTATTGTGTAGCAAAATGTTCATGCAGTTGCATTTATTTTGGCAAATCCAATGCAATTGCTATAGGCGCAGCGCAAAGCATTTTGCCTGCTTGTGACTGCAAATGCTGGAATTCCAGAAAAATATATGCATTTGCAGACATAATTAAGCCCTCACATCCAAACTATTCCAGATAAGCATTCCAGATTATAGATCCCATTCCATGAACACAGAATTATGAAGTATGTTGAACACCCATGGACAGGATTCAATTTGAGGAGATATTTTTTTTTTCCTAATTTAGTTCAAGTATTTTCCCAGAGACTTTAATAGAGATTTCACGTGATAAACCATTAGATAAGTTTTTCTGAGTTGAATTGCATCTCAGATTTAATCTCGTCCATGACTTTTCACATAATAAACCTTTTTCTCATTTAAATTGAATCTGGCCCTATGGGTCTTATTTACTAAAGGGATTACATGGTTAAACAATTTCTCCAAAAATGAAAAGTTGTTACAACATTAGCACTTTACTTAAACATTACAGGTATTGATTATTTTTTTTCCAGTTTATCAAGAGCACAAGAATTAATTTTGACCAAGAGGTACAGTATATCACCAAATTTAGGCTGGCAAACTACCATAATGTCATATCCTCCATGCTAGTATCCTAAATATGCATTTCATTATGGTGTAAATTCCCATTGTATGGGAAAAGACACTGGTAAATTTTCAAGGAGAATTTAATTAATTGGGACATAGGGGCACATTAACTAAGGGGCACATTTACCTAGGGTGGAATATCGAGGGTTAATTAACCCTCGATATTTGACTGCCGAATTAAAATCCTTCGACTTCGAATATCGAATTTTGCGCAATTCCTTCGATTGGACGATCGAAGGAATAATCGATTCGAACGAATCGAAGGATTTTAATCCATCGATCAAAGGATTATCCTTGGAAAGCCTTTGGGGACCTTCCCCATAGGCTAACATTGGCCTCGGTAGGTTTTAGGTGGCGAACTAGGGGGTCAAAGTTTTTTTTAAAGAGACAGTACTTCGATTATTGAATGCTCGAAAAGTTGAACGAGTTTTAGTTCGAATCGTTCGATTCAAAGTCGAAGGTCGTAGTCGAAGATTGAAGTAGCCAATTCGATGGTCGAAGTAGCCAAAAAAACCATTTGAAAATCGAAGTTTTTTTCCTCTATTCCTTCACTCGAGCTTAGTGAATGGGCCCCTAAGGGTCGAATATCGAGGTTTAATAAACCCTCAAATTTGACCCTCAAAGTAAAATCCTACAAATTTGAATATTGAATTCGAGGGATTTACCGCAAATCCTAGGATGGATTGATCGAAGGAAAAATCGTTCGTTCGAACAACGAAATCCTTCTAATCGAACGATTAGAAGGATTTTAATCGATCGATCGAAGGATTTTCCTTTGATCAAAAAAACCTTAGAAAACTGATGGGGAAGGTCCCCATAGGCTAACATTGTACCTCGGCAGGTTTAAACTACCGAAGCATGTAGTCTAAGTTTTTTTTAAAGAGACAGTACTTCGACTATCGCATGGTCGAACGATTTTTAGTTCGAATCATTCGAATGGAAGTCATAGTCGAAGGTCGTAGTAGCCTATTCGATGGTCGAAGTACCCAAAAAAATACTTTGAAATTCAACGTTTTTTTACTTCGAATCCTTCACTCGAGCTTAGTATATGTGCCCCTAAATTTGCAATGGATTATTTACAATTTTAGGTATATATGCAATATTGTAAAAATACAATTGATTTTTTGCAGTATTTTTAGAGAAATATGAAGAAAAATTATGCATCATAGGGTCTGAGGACAGAAAAATATAGTCTATAGTCTTAAACAACTTTTAAATTGTGAAATGCCTGTCTGTAAAGTCTCAGTGTGTAGTTTAGATAAGCTTATATACATTTTTCCTGTGCCTTCACAGGTTAACTACTGTTTATCATAGGTTGGGAGAGTTTGGCTGAAGTAGGAAATTGCTTGCAGCATTTTTTTGCATTATTGATGCAGCCAGCGGTGGGAACCCTGGAATTACCACCACATTCAGGGTGGCAAGAGCTCCAGGATTCCTTTACACAGGTGCACTTGCACATGATTTTCAGAACACACAAAGGGTGTGCAACAACGCAGAAGTGTAAGTACAATGTTTGGATGAAATTAACGCAGTAAAAAAGACCTAACTACAGACAGGTACTACAGTCAAGGAAAGCCCACACCATTAGGCAAGAAAAATACAGCTTTTCAATCAGTTTTAATATATGTATGGATTTTATGTTAAATGAAGAATAATATTTATAGCACTTAAATAGAAAGTGACAATGTCACTTTTGGATAATAAAAACATTAATGACCAACCTTTATTAATAACTCACACATATCTGAAATCCTTCAGTCCCATCATACACTTTGTTGCCAACTAAAGTCTTTTAAAATTAACAATTACTTTTTTTCTAGAACTATGAAATCCTTATGTTGAGTCCATAAAGATTATGAATTGTCTGGCTAAAACCATAAACATTATTAAATGTCTGGCAAACATTGACCTTTACTTTTGATACTTTGAATAAATGTCACATTAGCCCATACATTATTTATAGTACCTTTGGCGCACAGTTTTGTATTTCTTGCGCTGTTGCCCACATAATAATGTTCATGTTTTTTCCACCCTGTCTGACTGGTTCTCCCAGATGTATTTAAATAATCAGAGCATGTACCATTTGTTTCAGTGGATGTATTAAACCAGAGGGTATTCATCATGTCAGGTTTAAAAGACCACCTTGGAGAATTAAGATACACTGACTCATATCTCAACACTTTTTATTAGCTACTGTACATCAAGGTAAAAGTATTTCAGTAAAACCATTACATCACATATCCTGTAGATCAGTGATCCCCAACCAGTAGATCATGAGCAACATGTTGCTCTCCAACCACTTTTATGTAAATATTATGTGAATATTGAAAGAATATCATAATTAATATCTAGTTCTTTATGACAACATCTCAGAATAATAGCAAATTGTTTGGTGTTTGATATTTATATAAATAAAGTTTCTAATGTATATTGTATAATTATCATGATTTTATGTGAAAAAGGATTGTTCTTTTTACTTATTATTCCCTTCTAATAAAGTTGCCAAATTTCAGCAGGGACAGTTTGGAAAGTCATGTACTGTATTTCTGTAGCTGTATATACTGTAGACAGAGCCTATCATGTTCCTTGTGTCTTATATGTGCAACTCCTCCAAACACACAACTGTAGTGTTGTGTCTTGTCCGTTCTTTTACTAAACTTTTATTGCTGTTGTAGTTAATAATTAAGGAAACCAGTAACATTTTTTTATGTCCAATCTGTTTAACTGTAGGTGAAACAATTAAAAAAACATAAAATCTGCCTAGCAACTCTACTCTTTTTCCTTTCCTGTAGGAAAAAAAATATATAAGGAACTGTCAATTATTTAGTAAAGGGTCTGTTTCTAATGCTATAAATATCAGTCTGAATATGAGGGAAAAAAAATATGAGAAAGGGATGAGGGAAAAAAAATATGAGAAAGCTTTCAAGTTCTGTAAGATTGCACGGGTTGTCACCTTTGAAAGGTAGAAAATTCACAAATCTGAAAAATATTTTAAAAAAGTTTTGTAAACCTACCTGGATGCAAGGAATATTCATAACATCTCAGCTCCCTCTTTTCTAAGCCATTTGCCATTTAACAGTAAGTCACATGGATGGATGACATGGTCAGAATATTTTAATGAGCAGCAATAGGACCTACAAAATGTTGTTCATTACAGTCAGTAAAAAAAGGATCAACTATTGTAGAAATGCAACAGACCATACTAACTTATCTGGTACAGACAGTGCCCATGGGGAACCATTCTTTTAATGGATTTTGATAAATGTTTCACTTGTCTGCTTCATTTGAGTATACTGTATATATATATATAGATATATGATGTATTAATGTGCCAAATCTGGGAAGTATAATGGCACTGTTTGGACTAAAGGAAAATCATATGATTGCCTACTTTTATGATACAGACAGTGCCCAATGGGGAACCATTCTTTTAATGGATTTTGATAAATGTTTCACTTGTCTGCTTCATTTGAGTATACTGTATATATATATATATATATATATATATATATATATATATATATATATATATATATATATATATATATATATATATATATATATATATATATATATATATATATATAGATATATGATGTATTAATGTGCCAAATCTGGGAAGTATAATGGCACTGTTTGGACTAAAGGAAAATCATATGATTGCCTACTTTTATGAGCTTTAAAATAATACCTAGCAATTATTCCTATTTTCCTAAAGCAGTAAAAAAAACTGTTGATTATTCATAAAATAAAATAAAAAATTAAAATAAGGAAAAAATAGAGGATAGCGCTCATCACCACACTGTTTAGGGAAATCCCTCATGGGTGTTCTGGTACAAATACTAAAAAATGAAGGGAATAATACTGTAAATACAAGTGAGTTTTTTTTATCCATGATACAACAATGCATGATTTATATATGAATTTAATATTTTACCTAAGTATAATGCTGGTTAAATTTTCATATTACTGCACCATATTCATATATTGCACAGTTTGAGGGTGGTGCAATACAGCTCTGGAATCGAAGACCTATTATCCAGAAAGCTTCGAATTATATCTCCCATAGACTCCATTTTAATAAAATAATTCAGATTTTTAAAATTGATTTCCATTGTTTCTGTTATAAAGAAACAGTGCCTTGTACTTGTTCCAAACTAAGCCATAATTAATCCTTATAAGTCCTTATAAAAGTCCTTTTCAAATTAAACATGAAATCCAAATTCTTTTTTTTATTAAACTGTTCATAGCTGCTGTTAACTCATTTAAAAAACTCAGCTGCTAATCAAATATTGGCTACCCCTCCTCTATACCTTAGGCATAGAGGCGAGGCAAGCAATTACTTTCACTTTCTATTCAGCATTTTCTAGCTGTCACTGCTCTCCCCACATTCCCCCAGTTCTCTTAACCATTTCATTGTGTAATCAGGGCATGGGGATGGACATCAGGTCCCCCATTCTGGTGCACAAACAAGATTTTGAGATGATACAAGGCTTGCCTTAATAACAGTGTCTACAAAATGGCTCCTGCCTGCTTGCTATAATTATAGACTGATGGAAACATGATTCAAATAATTTATACAGAGTTAATTTTGCTTGATTAACATGATAAAATAGGATTTAGAATATTTTTTTGGGGTGACAGGTTCCCTTTAAATAGAGAATTATAGTATAATATCTACAGAAAGTTGATTTGGAGTAAATGAAAAAAGAGGCCGAACCAAACGCAGTATGACAGATTTGCAATCACTGGTGTCTCACATATTCAGACATCTCTTTTTTTCTCTCTTTTTAAAAATATGTTTATCCACCTATTTCAAAAATCAATATCAAAAATCAATATCTGTACTTGATGTACATGATGATCTAAAAAGAATGAAAATGTTTCATTCGATAAAACATGAAATAAATGTAAACCCATCTTGGCCTTTAAAGCTAGTACAGATAGAACAAGGGTCATGCTGGATTCTCTTACCCAGATGGGTAGTGGTGGAGGAAGGGAGAGGCAACTACAACTCTCTGCTGCTGTATGGAAATAAAAATTCCTCTTGCAAACAAAACAAAATGGTTTTAATGAGGTACACTACACTGACTTATTGACAAAGCAATTATTTAATACTGTTGTTGTCAGGTACTGTGTTAGGTAAAGCAGGGTTCTGTGACACTTCTGTGGAGACACTTGGAAGGCAGCTGTTGTCCTAGATGCTCATGTCCTCGAGGGAGTCTAGGAGCAACTGTGAGAACACCTCTACATGTCTACCAGCTAGTGGTTTTGAATCCTACAGCAGAAATTGTTCAGGGAGTAAATACTGCTCAAATCCCCTTTCAGTACTGCAATGACTTCACTTTAGGCCAGTAATGCTAAAGAAGAGCTACCTCCAGCTACAATCCTTCAGTGAAGCACAAAGCTACTCATTCTAGCTTGCCTTACTATCTTACATTCCTTGAAAGTTAAATGGTTGTTCCTCAAGGGCTTTAATGGGCTTTGTTGAATTCAGACTCCCCAGACACATCCATCTGGGTCAGAATATGGAGGCCAAAGAGGAAGAACCACCACTTTCAAATGAGTTGATAAGGATCTTTGGAATAATCTTGCCTATATGTTTATATATTTAAGTTCTGAAACTGACATTGTAGAGATAGAAAGTGTTTTTTTTTAAATCATCCATTTGGAACATAGTAAGGCATTTATTATGTAAAGTATGAAGACATATAAGGTTAGTTTAATGTCTGTGACATATAGTAAAAAACATATTTTGTATTATTTTACTCAAGTGAAGCACATCCCTGGGTTAATAATAGATTTAGTATTTAGTCCAATCTGGGTTTAAATAGATAATTATGAGCCAGAAAAAAAAAAGATATAGAATATACTCTTTCACATTTACATAACCCACTAATTCAATTTCTCTAAGTCAACATTTAGGGCATGTTGTCAAAAAAGATACATTTAATGTATTTTTGTCTTACTTAGTTTGCATAGTTTAATAACATGCATTTCATTATTTATGCCCTTTTGGCTCAAATCTTTTGTTTGTTTCATACAGTTTTGGCTTGCTGCTGCATTTTTTATTGGCATTAATTGTAAGAGCTACAGTAGCATTCTTTACTCTTTCTTATATTAAGCAGAAATGTTGCAGAGTAACCATTTATCTTCCATGCTGGAATTCCTGCTTGTTCCATGCCAGAAATAGCCCTTAATTATAGAAACCAGTTAGGATACACTGCAAAATGAACTAAACTATGCAAAATTACAATTACAGAATAGGTGGTACCTTTTAGAAGTGGATACTCCTAGCACATACAGCAGAAAAATTCTAAACACTAGGGGCAGATTTGTCAAGGGTCGAATTTTGAGGGTTAAAAAACCCTTGAATTCGATCCTCGAAGTAAAATCCTTTGAATTCGAATTAGAAGGATTTTAGCGCAAATACTTCGATTGAATGATCGAATAAAAATCGTTCCAAACGATTCAAACGATTTTAAGCGATCGATAGAAGGATTTTTATTCGACCACAAAGTGCTGCGGAAGGTCCCGATAGGCTAACATTGCACCTCGGTAGGTTTAAAGTGGCGAAATACGAAGTCGAAATATTTTTGAAAGAGACAGTACTTCAATTATCAAATGGTCGAATAGCCGAACGATTTTCGTTCGAATCATTCAATTCGATCCAATTCGATCAAATTTGACAAATTCGATGGTCGAAGTACCCAAAAAAATAATTTGAAATTCGATTTTTTTCCATTTGAATTCTTCACTCGAGCTTAGTAAATCTGCCCCTAAAAGTCACATTTATTAGGGATGCACCAAATCCACTATTTTGCAATATAGATTCTGCCAAAACCCAAACCAAATCCAAAGGGTTGAGAGGCACATTTTGTGCATCCCTAGCATTGATAATACCCAGAAACCTATAGCAAGTGACACTGTCATACAACAATGTCAATAAAACAATGTCCAACCTGTACATAGCAATATGTGAAACAATTGAGAAGCATGACCGAATCTAGGGCTAGGCAACAAAACAGCAGGCAAAGGTGCAACAATGAGTGGGGAAGGTGAGAAAATAAACAGCCATCAGGGAAGGATGTAATAGAACTGGTGGTGGAGGCAGCAGGGGGTGGTGGGGTGTCTGAGCAGCAGTGGGGGAAAGATGCAGGGACAACCAGTGCAACTAGCATCAGAATTTAATAATCAGCCCTGTAGCATCAGCTTATATTAAAGACCAACCTCATTTTTTGCTTGATAATTTGTGACAACCCCTAAGCTTAGCTTCTCAAAAGCTGCTCAGAGCCCACTGAGCATGTGACAAGTTTGAAGTCCTGGATGATTGCTGCTATTGACAAGCTGAATCTTTAGGCTGGTGCAATAAGTTCAGTATATACAATATGGTATTTTTAGCCATATTAATTTTTAGGGTTTAGTTCTCCATTAAGCAATTTTTCCACGTTCAGATAAGTCTTTCCATCACTGAAGAATAATTTGAATCCTTAATCCTTACTTGCAATTTTCACTGTGAATCAACATCTCAGAGGGTGTTAGAGCTCAACACTTTTGATCTCTAACATGCTGCAAAGCAGGACAGAGTTTCACTGCTATCAGCTGCAATCAGCCACCAACACATTCTGCCAGACAAACATCTGTTTTGAAGTACATTTTTCTTACAGTTAGTAAAGTGTTGAAAAATAGGAAACTACTATTTCAGATGTCAGTAGATGCTTAATCTACACTTGAAATAAGTTTCCATTGAATGGAAATGATTTCCAAGCCCTGGCTGTCAGAAGTACTCTCTAACTATCACCACTAGTGGGGAAGTTGATACCTACTGTTTTTTTATCCACATTTCCTCAATATCAGTATTAAATACATCAGACACATACAGCCAAGATTTGTTTTTACAAAGAATAATCTGTTAGGCTAATTCATGTTCACAATGGCAAGTGCATCTGAACTCAGATGGCAGTAAGAATCATGTGCTAATGCCATTTTAGCTCCATCCGGAAGTGCATTCCCCAATACGATAATTTTAGCTGCAACGTGTGCCAGATTAACAAATGTGTAGTAACAAAAAGTTCTGGGCATCAATAACTCACTATGCTGCTATGCCACACAAAATATACATAAATATGTTTTCCTGTGATCTGAATGGGCAGTTTTGGAATCCCTACCATAGCAAATACTGGATTTACCTGTGGAAGCTGGGGAATTTATTTATCATCATCATCATCATTTATTTATATAGCGCTGTCAAGATACGCAGTGCTTTACTGCAGTTATAGCAAACAGGGAATAAATGGTGGCTAACAGACAAGGATTACAGAGTACAATGGGGTTTACAAACTAAAAGGTTAGGGTACAATTGAGACATTAGGATTATATAAACACTTTGTCATTTTTGATACAGCAATGATTAATTAAGGTACAACGAATAGGCCTCTTTAAACAGATGGGTCTTTAAGGAGCGCTTGAAAGTTTGGAAGGAAGGAGAAAGTCTGACAGCTTGTGGCAGAGAGTTCCAGAGAAAAGCAGAAGCCCGAGAGAAGTCTTGTAGACGAGAATGGGCAGAAGTGACCAGAGGAGAAGTGAGGCGAAGATCAGAAGCAGAGCGTAGGTTTCGTGAAGGAGTGTATTTGGAGATTAGAGATGAAATATAGGGAGGGGTTTCATTATTAAGGGCCTTGAATGTGAGTGTAAGTAATTTGAATTTGATTCTAGAAGAGATTGGGAGCCAGTGAAGGGACATACAAATGGGAGCAGCTGATGTTGAGCGGCGAGCTAGATGAATGAGTCTAGCGGCCGCGTTTAGAACAGATTGGAGTTGTGAAAGGTGACTTGTTGGAATACCTGTGAGGAGTAAGTTGCAGTAATCAAGGCGGGAGATGATGAGAGACTGAATCAGTGTTTTAGTTGATTCTGAACTGAGATAGGGTCGTATTCGAGCAATGTTGCGCAGTTGAATACGGCAAGATTTTGCAAGTGTTTGAATGTGTGGTGAAAAAGACAGATGAGAGTCTAAGATAACTCCTAGGCAGCGTGCCTGTGTGGTGGAATGAAAGGTGGTGTTGTTTACGGTGAGTGATATCTGAGGGACAGGGGAAGATCTTGGAGGAAATATGATGAGTTCTGTTTTAGAAAGGTTCAGTTTCAGGTGGCGCTGTGACATCCAGGAGGAGACAGCAGAAAGACAGTCTGTGACTTGGGAAAGGACAGAATTAGAAAGATCAGGAGTAGACAAGTAGAGTTGGGTGTCATCAGCATAAAGGTGATACTGAAGTCCAAATGACTGAATGAGTTTTCCTAGTGAAGTTGTATAGAGCGAGAACAGCAGGGGGCCAAGAACAGAGCCTTGAGGAACTCCAACAGAGAGTGGGAAAGTAGTAGAAGTAGAGTTAGAGAAGGAAACTTTAAAGGAACGGTCAGACAGATAAGATGTAAACCATGAAAGAGCAGTGTCCCGAATGCCAGCTGAGTGTAGAATGTCAAGGAGGAGTGTGTGGTCAACTGTGTCAAAGGCTGCAGAGAGATCTAGTAGAATTAGAATGGAATAATGACCTTTAGACTTTGCCAATAGAAGATCATTGGTTACTTTGGTGAATGCAGTTTCAGTCGAGTGTGATGGGCGGAAGCCAGATTGCAAGGGGTCGAGGAGGGAGTTGTGAGTGAGATGCTGGATCAGGCGTTTATAAACAAGCCTTTCTAGTAATTTGGAGGCGAATGGAAGAAGGGAGACCGGTCGATAGTTAGTGGGAGAGCTGGGATCATTATTAGATCTGTAGCCCATTGCAAATCCATTTTACAGGTATGGATTGAGAAACAACTACCGCTCATTGTCTCTTTTCAAAAACAAGGTTTTTCGCTTGTTTCAAGTGGACTGGTCAGAAGCCTCACTCCATTAGGAAACACATGTACAAAACTTTTTTTTTTGTAAGTGTAGGAGAGTACATTCATTTCCCAAGTGTTCCTCTGAGAACCTGTTATTGCTAGCAGGGATCTCCAAACTATGTGGACAAACCACCGACAGAAGCTAATTCTATTCCACTTGAAAGAACTGCTCTCTTCTATATTACTATCAAGTAAAATATAATTTTTCCTAGACAGATTTCCAGATTTTTCTAACTTTATTGTGTCATATTTGCAGCAGATAAGTGGCAGGTAACCTAACCTTACTAGTTTTATATATGGCAGAAATCTATATAATGAGATATGACACTTTTCTGTAATATTTACTACATTCCACATTCTGCTATTTACTGTAAGACACTGCTCTGTTGGACTAACCATAAACATGATGTCACTGCACTCTATCCTCATTCCTCTAGTGTATTTGTCTGACCATTGGGAGTAATATAAAGGGTGCTGTGATGCACTTATAGTTGTTTCTTTTCATTGCCTGTTCTGCTATCTCTCTCTCTCTCTCTCTCTCTCAGCGCCGGATTTCAATGAGGGGCGCCCCTAGGCCGCGCGGTCCGACCAGGCAGCCGCGTCCCCATAATGCGGCTGGGCGGCATGCTGCCCCTATTTTTTTGCCGCCCTAGGCCCGGGCCTATGCGGCCTTGCCGCAAATCCGGGCCTGCTCTCTCTCTATCTCTCTCTCTCTCTCTCTCTCTCTCTCTCTCTCTCTCTCTCTCTCTCTCTCTCGTACAGCTGAGTTGCACCATGATGTTTGGTGTTCAGTTAGATGTTCCTTGCTGAATAAACTTTCAGAAAGTTACTGATAATGTGATGCCTGTTTCTGCAGCCTTAGTATGCAGAACACTGAAAGGCTGAACAGTGAACACAACATGGTGTCAGAAGTTTTTCATAAGCACAGCTACCAGGAAAAGGAACCTGTTCTCTGCCTAAGAGGTAGTTGGATGAAACATGTCAGCAAATACCCAAAAGAACCTCAGCAGTCTCCAGTAAAAGTAAGTACCAGATACCGATACAGCAAACAAAATCTGTTAGTTAAGCTGCATAGCAATGGATCATTTCAAACCTCCACAGCCCATGTGAATGAGTAGCAATCTGTCTGAAAACTAGAGCAGATGGATCAAGAAATTTGCACTATGTCTTACAGCAGCAGGGCTGGAGCAAAAGCCTGAGCCCACAAAGATTTCACTATTACTGCACAGTATTGGGGATGAGGCACTTGAGGTGTATAACACCATGGGGATTGCATATACACAAGCTATAGACAGAAGCCTTGACTCTGTGATGCAAGCATTTAAAGCTTAATTTTAGTCCAAGATAAATTTTGTATTTGAAAGACATCAGTTTTGGACCCACGCTTTTGTAGAAAATCAAGGCATAGACAAATTTGTTACTTAACTAAAACTTAATCAGAAGACAATTTTTTTTCAATATTACAAATCCTTTTTTAAAGGAGAAGTTGCATGAATGCAGAGAGTTAACTCTAGAAAGGGTAATCAAAATATCCAAAGGTGAAGAAATCATTTCAGCTTAAACCACTGCAATGGCAAGTGCCACTATTGACAGCAGTGTTCATGCTATACAAATCACTTCCAGAGAGATACAACAAGCCCCTAAGTACAGTAAACGTACTTCCTCTGCAAAACTACAGCCTGAATCAAGCACTCAGACAAAGCCATGCAGCAGATGTGGCAGAAAGCATCCTCCGCAGCTTTATCCTTCATATGGAGTAGAATGCAATACATGCAAAAATAGAAATCATTTTGGCAATATGTGCAGGGCCAGAAATCCTAGTACAAAAACAGAAAACCCCTTTAAAGATGTGAACATTTTATTCATTGCTGCTCTAGAAAACATTGCGTAGCCAGAGATAGCTCATGGTGCGCTTAAAGGAAAACTATACCCCCGAACAATGTGGGACTCTATAAAAAGATATTGAGTAAAACAGTTCATATGCAAAACCCTGCTTTATGTAAATAAACCCATTTTCATAATCATATACTTTTTAGTAGTAAAAAATAAGGGCGCCCCCTGGGATCATAGGATTCAGGGTGCACACAAACAAACCACATGTTAGGTCACATGAGCGAATTAACAGACAGAGTTCTTTCTTTTGCTTCCACATTTCTTCCTGTTACAGTTAGAGCTGTAGTATTTCTGGTCAGGTGATCTCTGAGGCAGCACAGAGACCATCACAAAATGGTGGTTCAAGGCAAGAGATGTAAAAGGGCAATATTTACTTACTGTAAATATATATACCAGTTTGGTAAGATTCTTTAATATATCACTTAATTTGGTATAAACTAACTGTTTCTTAAGTATTCATTTTGGGGGTATAGTTTTCCTTTAAAGTGATACTGACACTAAAAAAAATATTTTCAAAATATGAATCTACATTAAAAGTTACTTATAGGTCATGTTGACAGTTTTTGCTGATAGTTCTGCTTTTGTAAGTAATTATGTTGGCTATGAAATAGCCAACATACTGTTCTTCGAGTTCAGCTCGTTCTTCTTCTTATTATTATGTTGGCTATGAAATAGCCAACATACTGTTCTTCGAGTTCAGCTCGTTCTTCTTCTTATTATGTTGGCTATGAAATAGCCAACATACTGTTCTTCGAGTTCAGCTCGTTCTTCTTCTTATTATTATTGGCGAACCCCATTTTCTAAACGCTACTCCTCCTACAGTTTTAGGGGTGCAAGCGCCAAACTTTCCACACTTATTCCTCTTATAGCAAAGTACGTTGCTTGTGCTTTAATAAGCGATCCCACCCACCCCGCCCCTGTGGCGACCCCCCGACGACCCCTTTTTTCCCATTGACTTTGACAGGGAAAAATTTCAAATCGCCGCCACTCGTACAGTTTTGAAGATACAGTCCCCAAACTCGGACCACACATTGTTGATGTCACCCCGAATAAAAATAAGTATTTTGGGGGGCACCCCAAAGTGGGCGGAGCTACCAACGCCCAATGAAAATTTAGCAATTTTCTATACGCTACTCCTCCCAGAGGTTTAGGAGTACAATTATGATACTTTGCACACTTGTTCGGCTCATACCCGAATAGGTTGCTTGTGCTTTGTTAAGCGATCCCACCCTCCGTGCCCCTGTGGCAACCCCCTGACGACCCCATTTTTCCCATAGACTTTCATTGGAAAACTTGAAACTTTTGCCACTTGTACAGCTTTGAAGTTACACTCACCAAACTTGGGTCATTTAGTCATGGGGTGAAGCTGAAAAATTCTGTCCTATTTTGGGGACCCACCCCGCCCCTGTGGCGACCCCCCGACGACCCCTTTTTTCCCATTGAGATTGACAGGGAAAAATTTCAAATCGCTGCCACTTGTACAGTTTTGAAGATACACTCCCCAAACTCGGACCACATATAGTTGATGTCACCCCGAATAAAAATAAGTATTTTGGGGGGCACCCCAAAGTGGGCGGAGCTACCAACGCCCAATGAAAATTGAGCAATTTTCTAAACGCTACTCCTCCCAGAGTTTTAGGAGTACAATTATGAAACTTTGCACACTTGTTCGACTCATACTCGAATAGGTTGCTTGTGCTTTGTTAAGCGATCCCAACCTCCGTGCCCCTGTGGCGACCCCCCGACGACCCCTTTTTTCCCCATAGACTTTCATTGGAAAACTTGAAACTTTTGCCACTTGTACAGCTTTGAAGTTACACTCACCAAACTTGGCTCATTTAGTCATGGGGTGAAACTGAAAAATTCTGTCCTATTTTGGGGACCCAAAAAAGTGGGCGGAGCCGCAAACAACCAATCAGATTTTCCCTATTGACTTCAATGAGAAAATGTAAACAGCTGTAATTCTCACAGTATTAAAGCTAGAGCTCTCCCAAACTTGGCACCGTGGGTCACTGGGTGACTCGGCTAAAATTTACCTAAAGTGGCGGAGTCTACAACAGCCAATCAAATTTCAGCCATTCAAATAAATAGGAAAATGTTAAACTGCTGCCGCTCTTAGACGGTTAATGGCAGGGTCCTCAAACTTGGCACAGTTGGTCACTGGGGGACTGGGATTAAAATTAATAAAAGTGGGTGGAGCCAAAACCAACCAATCAGATTTCTTTGATTGTTTTTAATGAGAACAATTAAGAAGGCTGCCATTCTCTGAGTATTGATGTCAGGGACCTTGAATATCACAAATGTGGTCGCTGGGGGTTTCCACTTCAAGTTTAGAAAAAGTGGGCGGAGCCACCAACAACCAATCGAATTTCATTCATTGATTTTCAATAGAAAAAAATAAAAATGCTGCCATTTTTACACAATAAATGACAGCATTCCCAAACTTTGGAATGTTAGTCACTGAGTGACTGTGGTTCACAATTAGGAAAAAAAAGGGGCGGGCAACAACAGCCAATCAGATTTCAGCCATTGACCTTAATTAAAAATGATAAACTGCTGCTATTATCACGGTTTAAATGCTAGGTGTACCAAACTTGGCTCAATTACTCACTGGGTGACTGCGGTCAAAATTTAGGAAAAGTGGGTGGAGCCAAAAACGGCCAATCAGTTTTCACCTATTGACTTCAATGTAAAATTTTTGATTACTGCCGTTCTCACAGTTTTAAAACCAGAGGTCCCAAACTTAGCACTGACCATGACTAGGTAACTGGGGTTAAAATTCAGAAAACTGGGCGGAGCTTAAGACAGCCAATCAGATTTCTTTGATTGATTTTAATGGGAACAATTAAGAAGGCTGCCATTCTCACAGTATTGATGTCAGGGACCTTGAATATCACAAATGTGGCCGCTGGGGGTTTCCACTTCAAGTTTAGAAAAAGTGGGCGGAGCCACCAACAACCAATCGAATTTCATTCATTGATTTTCACTAGAAAAAAATAAAAATGCTGCCATTTTTACACATTAAATCACAGCATTCACAAACTTTGAAATGTTAGTCACTGAGTGACTGTGGTTCATAATTAGGAAAAAAAGGGGCGGGGCAACAACAACCAATCAGATTTCAGCCATTGACCTTAAAGAAAAATGATAAACTGCTGCTATTATCACAGTTTAAATGCTAGGTGTACCAAACTTGACTCAATTACTCACTGGGTGACTGCGGTCAAAATTTAGGAAAAGTGGGTGGAGCCAAAAACAGCCAATCAGTTTTCACCTCTTGACTTTAATGTAAAATTTTGTATTACCGCCGTTCTCACAGTTTTAAAACCGGAGGCCCCAAACTTGGCACTGACCATGACTAGGTAACTAGGGTTAAAATTCAGAAAACTGGGCGGAGCTTAAAACAGCCAATCACATTTTACCAAACGCTATTCAATGGGAATATTTAAATTCCTGTCAATCTTACACTGTTAATGTAAGAGTGCTCAAACTTGGTCCATTTGGTGAAGGGGTGACTGGGATGCAAATTTTTAAAAGTGGGCGGAGCCAAAAATAGCCAGTTTGTTTGAATGGATTTCAATGGTAAAATTGGATTGGCTTTAAATTTCACCGTTTTAATCCGGATTCTACCGACTTTGTGTACTCTCTAGGCACCGGGGGCGACTGGGCAAGACACCTATAGCGTTTCATAGCCAACATCCCGTGGTTTCTTCAGAAACGACACCCTCTAGTTGTTACTTGAAGTTCCTAAACCTGACTGTTTTACCAAGCTGACTGTCCCTTCTCAGCCCGTCAGTTAGATTTTCTAATGCTAATGGACTACTGCTGCACAAATATGGCAGCCCTGTCATAGAGGAAAATGGGGTTAAGAAAGGTAATGTAAAAGCATCAGGTAAATACTTTTATGGCAAAATTTTAAATAGCATTCAAAGATAATGGTATGATAGATGTTATTGTGTCTGTATATTTTTAAGCTGGATACTAGGGCTGAAGTAAATCCCATGCTAGCTTCACTCATTTCGCAAATGTCAGGTGTTCGAATAAAGTCTACAGTGTACAGTCCAGTTAAATGGACAATGAAATTGACTTTGACATTGAGAAAGTGGTCTATCTCATTGATGTTGCTGTGGTTCTCCCACAGCACCTTATGCAAAAACTGAAAGATGCAACTGCGTCAGATGCAGAACTATTGGCATTTAAATAGTGATGGGCGAATTTGCAAAAATTCGCGGAACGGCGCTGGAGTCTTGTTTTTGACGCCGGTGCCCGTTTTTTTTTTATGCCGGCGAATTTTTTGGCCGAATTTTCGCGCCCATTTTGGGAATTTATTCACTGGCGGCGAATTGCACAAATTCACCGCAAATTCACGCCTAGCGAATAAATTCGCCCATCACTACATTTAAACACATGCACAGCGATGGTTGGCCAAACTGGAAAAGGTCAGCTGACAAAGTAGTACAACTATATTGGCCTTTGAAACATGAACTTCATATTAAAGATGGCTTAGTAATGATGGGCTACAAATTCATCATCCCTAAAGGCTGCAGGTCACATATGATTGAAAGATTGCATGTAGCACACCAAGGGATTCAGAGATCAAAAGCACAAACTTGAATGTTTATGTACTGGCCAAATATTAGAAAAGAAAGTAGTAAGCACCTGCAAAATATACCTGCCCAGCAATGTGAAGGAACCACTACTTATCCTATACCAGCATGCCATGGACTAAGGTTTCTGCAGATATGTGTGATCTCTATGGACATTCATACCTACTTGTGATTGATTACTTTACAAAATATCATGAGGTGCTCCCTCTGTCAGACAAATCAGCACAATACAGTTATTGCACAACTAAAGGTTATCTTTGCACAGCATAGCAGACCGCAGGAACTAGTTTTTGACCATGTTCAACTTGCAAGTCATGAAATGCTTACTTCTTCTAATACATGGGCTTAAGGTCCCCATAGACGCAAAGATTTCTCTTTCCGAATGACCGATTTTAGCGAAGTCCGTCCAATCCTTCGAAATTATTGTGCGGTTAGTGTGATTCAAACAATTAAACATCTTACGATTTTTCGACATCTGTCAGGAAATTGATCAGCCAGGTTAAAAAAATGTTGTCGGTTCCAGTGCAATCTATCTATGTTTGCAGGGCCAAGCAGGCAGCTACCCTTTGTTTTCCTGGTAAATTGGTCTTTTTAGTTGATGGACAATTGTACGATCATTCCGAGATAATCGTGGTCCCACAATGACGATCGGATCTTTTAAAAATCTCCACATCTATGGCCAGCTTTACTTTTTCAAACCCAGGATATTCCCAGTCTAATTTCACGGCTGAAAGAACGATACAGACTGTGACAAAAGACTTTTTTTTTAAAGCTGCTCAAACTGGGATTGATCCACACATAGCACTGCTGAGTCTGAGAAACACACCAGTGACAGGCATGAAATATAGCCCAGCGCAATTTGCCAGCATCACCATTAGTGATGGGTGAATTTATTCGCCAGGCACGAATTTGCGGCGAATTTGCCAGTTTTGCCGTCGGTGAATACATTTGCGAATTGGCGTCACGATTTCAATGCCGGCATCAAAGTTTTTCCAATGCCGTTGACGGTTTCGGTGCCAGCGCCAATTTAGCTGCCGGCAATGATTGACGTTAATGGGCGCCGGCTTCAAAATCGCAGTTTCGCAAATTTTTCGCCAGTTTCGCAAATTTACTTGTAAATTCCCAAAATTCATGGTGAAGCGAAAAGGGACAAATTCGCCCATCACTAAACACCATCTGTGTTAAAATCAAAAGTTCCTCAACATGCCTACTATCATTTAACAAAGTACCAAGCCAACCAAAATAGATACAATGACTGCAGAGCCAGGCTTCTCACTCCTTTTCAGAGGGGGGACAGAGTCAGAATGGAAAGCCAGCAATGGGAGAAATTAACCCAGGTCTTATGATTTAGTAACAGAAGACATCTCAGGACAGACAAAATATCTGTGCAGCAAGATACTAGTCCAGAGATATACAATATAAACATTGAGACCAATGAGAAACAAGGAGGACAGGTCCAATAAACTGTGACATGTCCACAGCAATAACCAACAGAGGATCATTCTGAAACCAATAGAGAAGATCCTGCTGAGCCCCATAATTTCACAGTTACAAAAAGTGGTGGGATAGTAAGGGTACCCGTCACTATAAAGACTGTTTAATATTAATGTTTGCAATTATTTTATTGTTCTTTCAAAGAAGGGAGATGTAATGTATTTGTCTGTGACTTTACCTCTGGAAGTAGTATAGAAGGCGCTGTACTGCACCCTGTGCTTCTTCTGCCTGCAGCGACCTTCCTTTTTTGGGCCAGTCACTGCAAAAACACAGTGCGCAGCAGAGGGGGCCCTGAGACAGTAGCCCCCAGTGGGCCCCAGGCCCCCAGTCTGATCCCGCATATGCAGAAAACAGAAAGGCTAAACAGTAAACAGTAAATTGCTTACTTGACTACATGAACATTCTATCACCCAGGCTCCATATTGTTAAAGCTTGATATTTGTGGCAGAATGTTAAACTATACACAAAAAGCATTGATTTAGAAAGGAGAAGAGTGAAGAACATGATATTATAAGTTCAATATTTACATTTTTTTTCTTTGTTTTGTGTGATAAAATCTATAACAGCTGGAAATCCCTGAAGCAACATAAGTAAATGAACCATTAAAACTGATGAACAATGCCAAACAAACTGCATGTAATAAGCAGTACTTAACTTTTTTCTCCTATTTGCTAAGCACACTACTGCTCATTAAATGTAGACATGTTGCATAACTATTAAGAACATTTACTTATAAATTTAATGGACATACTTGGAATAAAAACACACATTTAAAGAAGGTTGACATAATTAATTCTCTGTTAATTACCCACTTTAGTGTATATAGCATTGCTAATTGTGCATATAAACTTACATTACAGAGCATTAAATATGCTAACATCCTTTAGTTCTATTTCACGTAAAAAAAAACCTGCAATTCCAAAGAGAATGAAAGACTTTCAATACTGCTTTCAGCTTGTCTTCTGAAATATTCCTCTGATACTTTTGAACAGGTTTAAAGTCACAATGAAAGAGACCAACTATTTTGAGCCAGGAAATAAAAGTATTAAAATGTATTAATAAAAATATCTCAAGGTTAATATTTTGTAGGGACTGACATTAAATCGTCCTAGATGATCAATGGCTTGTGCCTGTCCTGTGAATTATAAATGAGCCCCTTATATGTACAGGTATGGGATCCAGTCATTAGAAGACAATTTTTCAGAAAGCTTCAAATTACAGAAAGGCTATATTCTATAGACTACACTTTAAAAAAATAATTCAGATTTTTTAAAATGATTTCCCTTTTCTCTCAGAGTTTTTTTGGTTAAGGTTTTTTGGGCAAAAACGCAAATTAAAGAAAAATAAAATTTAGATTTATTATACCCCAAAGCTGCAAAAAGTCAAAATCTGAAAATCCGTAATCTCAAACCTGTCCAGTTAATGTATAAGTCAATGGGAGATGTCCTATTTACAATTCGAAGATATTGTGATCTGCGCTAGGTTTCTTCCAATAATCTAAAAAAATTGTATGATTTGGGTTTTCAATTGATTTTGTGGAGTATTTGTCCAAACCAACTTTATCAAGTTATTTTATTGATAAATAAAATCAAATCATGGATGGGAGTTTGGTCTAGCTTGGTTCAATAAAATATGAGATAAATTTGTGTTTTAGTAAATAACTCCCTTTAAGTATGTACCCGGAAAACCCCAGGTCCTGAGCATTCTGAATAACGGGTCTCATACCTAAATACATTTAAAATACACAAGAGCCATGAATATCCAGCAAATTGTATCCTAATAGCCATCATCCCTTATAATTGGTTCTTAGTGATGTAATTTCTGTCACATGACTCACTGAAAACTATACTGCACTTATAAATGTATGTTTGCAAATGCAAGGAGTCTGACTGGTAAAATGGGAGAGCTGGAGGTGCTGGTGCTGGAGGGAAAATATTATGTGATTGGTGTGGCTGAAACATGGCTGAATGAGTCGCATTACTGGGCAGTTAATATCAGCGGCTATACTTTGTTTCGGAGGGACAGAGGCAATAGAAAAGGAGGAGGGGTATGTCTGTTTGTTAGGCAGGATTTAAAAGCTTATATAAGGGACAAGGTTATGTTAGAAAATGAGGGGGCAGAAGTCTTATGGGTAGAGTTCTTCACCAATTGTAAAGAGTCCAGCAAATTAATTGTAGGCGTATGCTATAGACCCTCTAATGTAAGTGAGGAGGAAGAGGCTAAACTCCTGATGCAAATAGAAAAGGCTGCTAGTTTATGTAAAGTATTGATAATGGGGGATTTTAATTACCCAGATATTGACTGGAGCAACAGTACTGGCAGATCAATGTCACAAGCGCCGGAACCAAGATGGTGGCATTCATAACCTCCATGTGGATATTGGTGGCGCATCAACGCCGGCATCAGGACACCGGCACGATGGCGTCACGCAAGCCGACGCCAAATTCAAAATAAAAGGACGCCCAGGACGCTGGTTCAACGCCCGATTGTAGGATTTCGTTTGTTCATTCCTGGGTTCTTGATATTTCATCTGATATTGATTCCTGGATTTCTGAACCTGCCTGAACCTTGACCATGCTACCTTCTGCCTGCTTATTGAACCAAAAAACATTTAGGACCCACCTCCAAGTTAAAGAAGGAAATTGGTGGCCACGGAGCACCCCCTACAAGTTATTAAAACATTAGTGCCCAGGACCCCCCTACAAGTTATAAAAAAAAACATTAATGCGTGGGCCCCTACAAATTATTATAAAAAAATAAAAACATGGTATAAAAAATTATATAAACAAAATTCATGACCAGGGTCCCTATATATTATATAAAGAAAATGTTGGCCAGTGATCCTACAAGTTATATTAAAAAAAATGGTGGCCAGAGCCCCATCACGTTATATATAAAAAAAAAATGGTGGCCAGGGCACCTACAAGTTACATAAAAAATGGTGGCCAGGGCCCCTATATGTTATATAAAAAAATGGTGGCAGGGCCCCAACAAGTTATATAGGAAAACTGGTGGCCAGGACCCCAACAAGTAATATTAAAAAAAAAGGTGGTCAGGGCACCTGTAAGTTATTTAAAACAAATAAGTGTACTTACTTCAGCTGCAGTTTCGGGGGAGCTCAGGTCTCTTCATCTTCATCTTTCATGTGCTCTGATTTGGCAGAAGTGTATGTTCCTGTAATGCCATATGGTGATTGGATAAGCTGGAGGGGAGGTTCAAACCTCACCCATCCAATCACCATGCGAGGTTCAAACTTCACCCATCCAATCACCATGCGGCTCAACCAGGACTTACAATTCACTGGCAAATCGGAGCAGTTAGAAATGCAGATTTCCGTCCACTCTCATTTCTGAAGTCTACAGCTCAGTGACAGTGGGGCCAACTATCCAAGCAGCACAGCTCGGCCCCCCTTAAGTCCTAAAACCCTCTGGACACTGGACAATGCACCCCCCTGTCCTCCCCTGATGTTGGTCTTGTCTGTTGGTGGCCCAACTTTCTCAAGGGTAGTGGAGTGAAAGTCATGACACCAATGGAACATGTTGGGATTTGCAATACGTGTCCCGACTTTCACTCCACTAGCATAAGAATGATTCACTGGAGGGCATATGCAGGTGCAAATCTTGTGCAATTTACATGTGACATGCATCTCTAAATAAATTGTTGTGCAATGCATCTCTAAATAAATTGCACAAGACTTGCACCTGCAAATGCTCTCAAGTGGATTTTATAATTTGTATGCTAATTGTGCTGGATAAGGCAAATCCAAACCACTACTTGTAGGAGTACAAACTTGAATTATCAACTAACAGTAACGAGAAGGACCTTGTTTGTTTTGTTTTTTCACTCCGCTAGCCTTTTGAGACTACCTTATTTATTTTAATAAAGGTGCTGATACAATTTTACACAATGGGAGCACGGCCCTTCTTTTATGTTTATTTGTAGGCTTTGCCTACTTGGGACGAGCCTAGGAGGCAGCACCCCGGGGCTATTGAATCATGTATATTTAACTTTTGGGGGCACATTTACTAACCTCGAGTGAAGAATAATTGATAAAAAATTCGAATTTTGAAGTATTTTTTTGGGACCATTGAATGGGTCAAATTCGATCGAATTCGATCGAATCATATGATTCGAACGATTCGAAGTAAAAATCGTTCGACTATTCGAGCCATTCAATAGTCGAAGTACTGTCTCTTAAAAAAAAAAAATACTTCGACTTCATACTGCGCCACTTTAAACCTACCGAGGTACAATGTTAGCCTATGGGGACCTTCCCCAACACTTTTCTTAAATTTGTTTGATTGAAGAAAAATCCTTCGATCGATCGCTTAAAATCGTTCGAGTTGAAAGACTTTTACATCGATCGATCAAAGGATTTGCGCTAAATCCTTCTAATTCGATATTCGAAGGATTTAAATTCGATTGTCGAATTAGAGGGTTTATTAACCCTCGAAATCCGACCCTTCATAAATGTGCCCCTTGGAGTATAAAACCATTTGTATTCAACCCTTGGGGTACTTAGACTCTTTACTCTTTTCTCCTTCCCCACAGGACTTTTTTGACTATTTCTCATATAAATAGAATTATTGTTTTAATCAAGTCTATCCAAACACTGGATTTTCACTTTCCAATATCTGATTTTTCATATGCATGAATCTGTTCACCAAGGCAATTTGTAGAAGGAAACTACATAATTTTGTTTTTAGCTTCCTAATTATCCTAAAAATCCTGTCTCCAGTGGTTTTCATCAATGCCACTGTTGCATATGTTACCATGTTTCTGTAACTCCACAGAAAATTATTTCAGATTTATGTTTAATTCTTGTGCAATAATGCTATTTGAAGAGGGGGAAAATCAGAAGGTCATATTGACGGGGACAAGGAACAACAGGAAATCAGAAGGCCATACCAACAGGGGCAATGAACAAGAAAATCCTACCAAAAAGACCTTGTCTTTGAATAATGGTAATGGAATTTAAGCTCCCAGTGCTTGAAAAAGTAGATTGTGATGAAAGACTATGAAATATAATCTTAGCACCAGTACTAAATCAGACTATAGTTCAAAAGTACAAACTTCAGTGAATGGATTGGGTCAGTATCAGATAGTGTTGGTATTTTATCTGCCAAGGGAAAACCTACAAAATCAAATGCTAAAAGATCGAAATTTAAACATCAACATTTTTTAAAAAGGTAATTTAGTTACTTAATAAACAAACCGAACACAATTTCCTAGATTGTAGCAGATTTATTAAAGGACAATGAAATCATAAAACATTGTGGTGGGGGAGGGCTTCTCATTTTTTAGGTACCCCATTGAGCAGCTCTTTTTGTGCCATTCTGAAAAACAAAGAAAGATGGAAATAAGCCTAAACTCATCTAATAATTTCCTACATTATTATCTGTTTGCAAACACTTTCATATTAGTAATGATTGCAACATTCTCATTAAAAAGCAAAATCAAAAGTATACAAAATGTTCAAAAGTAAAGTTGGGTGACTACTGAAACACTGGTTCTCCTTAGTAAATGTTTATATGAATAAAAATTATATTAACTTGTAAACTGTATATAAAATTTCCAGTATTATCAAAACTAGCACCCTTTGCTCCACTAAAATTTGTCATGTACACCATGTGTTCCAGCAATAACACACACATACATATCATAAAGGGCAACGTGGTTTCCAGTTAAATTTTCAAATTAAATATAACTTGTATTGTGATTAAGCCAGCAAAAAATGTTCCTTGTGCTTTTCTGAGATTACACTATGTAACTGAAGGGAACAAGTAAGTGAAAAAAAATATACTGTAGAATTTTCTGCAAAACTGGCAATCCTGATTTCATTATTATTTTGAAAATACATAAATTCATAAACTATCAGCATCCAGAGGGACATCAACAAATGTACACATGCAAAGACTGCAAAAAAGACATTTTCATCCTTTGCTACTTTACTTTATTTGCAAGAATTTATGAATGCAAGAATATGGAAATAGAATATGACAAATTCAGTGATATAATTTTTTGAATTTATGTTACTTTCCTAAATCAAGAAACAGTAATACATGCACGTATTTGCTAATCTAATGACTTCAGATAAATCATGTATTAGCATTACTGCAAATAGAATATTCCAAACACATTTCTTATTAATGCTCTATGTATATCACAAATGATACTGGTTACGCTACTGTTTATGCATATTATTAGGCTTGTAAAACAGATATGTGTTTTTTCTCTCTTTACACTAAAGAGATTCACTAATTTACTATTTGAATTATTTTTCTGATAAATCGTATTACATTTTACCTTTGATCAAGATGTGAATGTGTGTAAATTCTGCAGTATATATAAATCATTTTAACTGAAAAAAAGTTTGATTGTATTCTGAAAAAAAGTCACTGGATTGCACTGTACCTCACTTGGCCCAGTCCACATAACAAACAAAAGGTGAGTATAAGTCACATAATTGCAGATGAGAAACTGCTGCTATTTTTTTTTTAAAAGATTTTATTTAACAATTTTCTGTTTAACAAGACAAACATTTGCAATGTGATTGTACTGTCTCACATCAGTACAATCACATTGGGTCCGTAAGCACACAATTCTAGACAAATAGTTACTACAAATATTTCATAGCTGCAGAGAGGGAGAATCAGGCATCACCCACAGTTACACTCGTGGAACTACAGTATCCGGCAAGTCAATCCAGTCACCCCATATTGCCCGAAACTTACCAGGGCAACCCCTAGCTAGATACACTGTTTTTTGCCATGGCAGAACATCATTAATCAAAGATTTCCATCTGGCTAAAGTAGGGGGAGCAGTATCTTTCCACGCGAGAATAATGGCCTTTTTAGCAAAATATAGCATTTGCAGATAAAACTGCCTACGGTACGGGGGAAGGGTGAGAGGTTCGATAAGTCCCATGAGACAAAGTTCCGGAGAGAGGATATTGGGAAGTGCAAAATTTTCCTGAATAAAACCCAGGACCTTCCCCCAATATCTCTGCATGTGAGTGCACTCCCAAAAGACATGGTACAAAGTTCTCGCCTCAGTCCCACATTTGTAACATGTGTCCGGGGTTCCTGGATATATCCTAGCAAGTCTATGAGGGGTCAGATACGTTCTATGAAAGAATTTAATCTGAATAAGCCTGTCCCTATTCGAGATATTGACTATTGGAATTTGCTCCAAGACCTCACTCCATGCCTCCACATGTAGTCCTGGAATATCAGCCTGCCATTTTAAACGCACCCTCTCTAGGTGGGAGTCCAAGGGTTTTAGCAAAATAGCGTATATCCAAGAGACCACTTTCTGCAGCCCAGGTCGTCTCAGGTATCGTTCAAGGGAGCACTGCGTAATATTAAGGGGTCTAGCCTGAAACTGCATTTGAAATGTATGACTCAGTTGTAAATATCGGAAAATCATTCTAGCTGGTAGTTGAAATTCCTCTTTAAGGACTGGGAAAGCCTTAAGCTGCCCACCCTCAACAATTTGAACCAGATACTTAACACCCAAAGAGGCCCAGAGTCCGGCATCAGGAAGCTGTTTAAAGTGGGGAAGTTTTGGGTTCTCCCAGAGGGGGTGCCCGGGGACCATGTTCCGGTTGCGGGTATAGCTTCTTCATATACACATCATAGATCTTCATGACCGGAGTCATGGAGGCGGTGCATGGAAGGCAGAGTGCGGACCCCTGTATAAATGATTAGCCAATGCCTCCAGCGAGGAGCACTCGCCGCCTCCACCATCAGGGCAGGATTATTCAATCAGGCACTAGCACCAGTGAGCATACACAGTTGAGAGGCATGATAATAAAGCAAAAAATTTGGCAGTGCCAGACCACTTTCAATGTTGGGGGATTGAAGAGCTGCTAGGCTAACGCGGGGACCTTACCGCGCCCAAATGAAGGAGCTGGTAACTTTGTCTATTTGTTTGAAACCAGCTTCGGGGTAAATAATTCGGGGCATTGTGCATCTATACAGGAATTTCGGCAGGAAAATCATTTTGACAATGTTGGCTCTCCCCACCAAAGAGAGAGGCAAATTGACCCAGGAGGTTAGTTTTCCTGCGATAAGTCCTGGAGAACCGGTTCCAGATTGTCCCGTATATAATTAGCCGGGTCTCTAGAGATAAGTACACCCAAGTATTTAAACGAGGTGGTCCATTTTAATCTAGATGGAATTCGGTCCTGAGTGGCAATTTCATCAATCGGAAAGACAGTGGATTTTTCCCAATTTACTCTAAGCCCCGAGTAAGTCCCATACTCATTCACCACATCGAAGCAGGGTGGAGCAGAGAAGCCTCAGGATCAGCCAATACACCAACATGTTCATCGGCATAGAGGGATGTCTTTTCTTCTAGCTGGCCCTTCAGCAAACCTACAATTTCCTTATTGTTACGGATTTGAATAGCTAGGGGCTCTATAGCGAGAGGGCATCCCTGCCTCGTACCTCTACGTAGCTCGAAGATCTGTGAGAGATATGAGTTAACTCTGACTTGGCCCACAGGCGACTTGTATATCGCCTTCACCCACCTGATAAAGCCATCCCCAATGCCAAAGCGGGCCAGCACCTCCCAGAGGTAAGCCCACTCGACCGTGTCGAATGCTTTGGCCGTATCAAGGGAGACTACGACTCTGGAGCCCGTATTGTCATGATGAGTTTGTATATTTGAATATAAGCGTCTAATGTTAACATCAGTGGCTCTCCCTGGCATAAAGCCAGTTTGGTCAGGGTGGATAAGATGCTCAATAACCAATTTAAGTCGGGAAGCAAGAACTTTGGTGAAGATCTTGACGTCTACATTAAGCAAAGAGATGGGGCGGTAAGAGTCACAGCATTGATCAGGCCTGCCTTGCTTTAAAAGAACCGCTATTACTGCCTGAGTACAAGAGTATGGAACTTCACCCGTCTCCGAGGTGGTATTCCAGAGAGAGGCAAAGAATGGGAGCAAAGAGATTTGGTATTTGCCTTATATACCACTCAACTGGCAGACCATCAGGGCCTGGGGACCTGTTATTCGGTGAAAGCTAGCTATCGCTTCACGCAATTTCCTCCTTAGTTATAGGGGGCATCTAGGGCTATTGCTTGTTCCAAAGTCAATTTAGGAAATGGTATGGGAGCTAAGTATTCCGGTATCCCTGAGCTGGAAGTCATTCTAGAGCCATACAAGTCCTTATAGTACTCGCCAAAGGCATTCGCTATATCTTGCGGGTCTTGTATCTCGTCCCCCGAGGGCAGGACTAACCTAGGGACAGCAGTCACTTCGTGCGGCTCCTTGACCAACATCGCTAATAATTTTTCCACTTTTATCCCCCCTATCGTACCAAGCTGCCCGTCTGTTTATTTCGAATTGGGAAAATTTATCAGTGAGCAAGAGATCAATGTTTCTTTGCGCAAACATCATAGCCGTTCTGTGGGATAAACTGTCTTCCCGACTGAGGTTTCCCTCCGCTGTTTGAAGCTCAGATTTGGCTTTGTCGAGACCCATCTCCATTATATTACGTTCCCTTTTAATGAGGGAGACATAGGTTCCCCTGGCCCAGGCCTTACAGGTATCCCATACTACTATGTCCCTGGCTGTACCCGTGTTAGTGTCCCAAAATTCAGTGAGCAGATGCTGGAAACTATCCTGAATGGGCTGGTTATGTACCCACTTAGGGGCCAACCGCCAACTGCGCACCTGCCCAGGCCCTGGAAAAGCAAGAGTTAGTTGAAGGGGTGCATGGTCGGAGCAAACCCGGGGCAGGTATTCAGCCGAAAGCGTGAGACGAAGAGCCTCTTTGTTAACTAGTGCTAAGTCTATACGGGATAAGGCCGAAGTTGCTATAGTGAAACAGGAATACTGGCGAGCAGTGGGATGTTTAGATCTCCAAACATCTGATAACCCAGCCTTCCCTATCCAATTGGGGAAAATCAAGGTATCATGAGGCAAGGCCCTAAGCCTATCCATAGAGGGGTCAGGCATTAAAATCCCCTAACCACATTGTCGGGTATGACCCCATAGCAGCTATACGAGTCAGGACTTCATCTAAAAGTGTCACGGAGAAAGGGGGAGGAACATACACATTAACAATTATAAAACAATAGCTAAATAATTGACATTTAATGGCTATATAACGACCCTTGGGATCTGTGTGCAGATCCGCCACCCCAAGACCCATGCCCTTTCTAGTGAGAATTGCACCCTCCCGGTATCCACCCTGAACATGGGGATACATTCGTCCTATAACTACAAACCTTCCCTTGGAGAGTCCTGGCCGCTGGCCAACCTTTTGTAATGAAAAAAAAAAAAGGACAAAAAAGTCTCTGTACGCGTAAAATCACTGCGTGAGGAGCTCCGTCTCTGAACCTCGTGTATCAGTAGCTACCCACTCACACCCCAACATAGGGACCATAATCCAGGAATACCGAGCAAAAATAACAAGGCGAAAACTGAGAAAAACAACCCACCTCCAGCTTATGTAAGAGGAGTGCCAGAACAACGGTAAGGCCCTAATAGTCTGACTAGTCCCGACACAAAGGCCCCAACAGTCAAGCGGCTCTCGGAACCAAAGTTAGGGGGGGAAATCCGCCCGGGTAGTTGGGCATTAGCAGAGGAACAAAAAACAATACGACCTGAGTGGAGAGTCCAACTGAGGTAGGTGCCGACTCATCAAGGAGGGGGAGGAGGCCGGTGTTCTAGCCATTGGATAATCTCTCTCGGGTTGTCGAAAAAGAGAGCCTTTGCCCCATCCAGAATCCTCATCTTAGCTGGATAGAGCATAGCATACTTGATCCCTTTATCACGTAGTCTGCGGCGTGCTTCCACAAAGGTTCCTCTTTTCTTCTGTATCACAAGAGAGTAGTCCGGGTACAAGGATACTCTTGCGTTTTGATAGAGAATTTCACCTTTTTCCCTGGCCACTCTGAGGGCTGCATCTCTATCCCTGTAATTGAGCAGCTTCATAATCAGAGTTCTTGGCGGTGCCCCAGGGGGTGGCTTCCTGGCGGGAATACGGTGCGCCCGTTCCACCACAAAATGCTGCGAGAAAGCGTCAGCTCCAAGTGTCTCTTTGAGCCACCCCTCCACAAAGTCTTCCACCTTTGCCCCTTCACAGCCCTCCGGCAGGCCCACAACCCTGAGGTTAGAGCGGCGGTTACGATTCTCCAGATCATCTATCCTGGCAGCCAAGTCAGCAGACTCCCTTTGTATTTGCTGTAAAGTCTGTGGAAGGGGTCTCACCTCATCCTCCAGTTCTCCCACCCTGCGCTCCACCTCGGTAGTGCGGTCACGAACAGTCTGCAAATCCTGACGCAGGAGGGAGAGATCAATGCGCACTTCTTCTATTTTGGAGGTGAGCATTGCACTGGTGGTCGCCAACGTGGCTGTAAGAGTAGATTTAGATTCTGCTATCGCTTGTAGCAGGAGTTGGGTAGAATGCGGCGTCCGGTCTGCATCAGACGGCGCAGCTAGATGGGAAGCGGGATCTGCGGACTCCATGCTTTGGGACGCGCCGCCATTTTGGGTAGGCCCTCGTGGCGAGGTGGCCGGCTTTGTGTATCCATCAATGCGTTTCTGGGCCGCCTTATGCATTTCCTGGCTCGGGAGGTGTCACCACAGCGAAAGGATCCACAATAGATCTACCCACTGGCGTGGGAACAAGCAGGTAGCAAGCAGGATCAGTGCAGGATTGCGGAGCAAACACGCAGCACGTCTACCTAGTTCGGCATCCCGGCCACGCCCCCTTCGAAACTGCTGCTATTTAAAAGGATTCTGTTTTGATTTTTATGGTGTCGTTTTTATTTCTAAAGTGCACTGTTTACATTATAAATAATTCTCTCTATCAATAAATGTATTTCCTTAGTTGTATTATTGGTGTGTAGGCAGCCATCTCAAGCATGTGCTTTCAGAAAGAGCCAGCACTCCACAATGGAATAGTTTTTAGATAAGATATTGTTTCTCCTACACAGTGTAACTGGAGGAGTTGCAGTGGGACTTGGATATTGACTATTGAAAGCTATTTTTATAACTACCAGGGAGCTGTTATCTGGCTACCTTCCAATTGTTCTGCTGATGGACTGATGGGCTCCTGGGGGAAAGGGAGGGTGTGATATCACTTCAACTTGCTGAGCAGCAGTAAAGAGTGACTTAAGTTTATCAGAGCACATGACCAAGGGCACCTGAAAAACTAAGAACATGTATAGTCCCATGTCAGATTTAAGAATTAAATATAAAGAAATTTGTTTGCTCTTTTGAAAAATGGGCTTTAGTGCAACCTCTGCCTAAGCAGTACTATTAACTGATTAATTTTGGAAAAAAAAACATGTTTTTTATTTGCTTAAATTTAACTCTATGAAAGATGGCCTTCCCATAAATCAGAGCTTTCTGGATAATGGGTTTTCAGACAAGGGAACCTTTACCCCTCTCATTAATGCTTGTGTGCTGTATATTAAAATGTAATATAATAATGCCATATTTTTACCTAGCTAAAATGTTACCATCAAAATAACTCAATAACTTGCCAGACTAACTTAATTTCTTTTTATGAGAAGCTAACCAGGGACCTCGATTCTGGATGTGATTTACTTAGACTTTGCTAAAGTATTTAATACAGTGCCACACAAAAGGTTACTGGTTAAATTAAGGAACGTTGGCCTGGAACATAGTATTCGTACCTGGATAGAGAACTGGCTACAAGATAGACTACAAAGAGCGGTGGTAAATTGAACATTTTCTAATTGGACCAGTGTTGTTAGTGGTGTACCGCAGGGCTCTGTACTTGGTCCCTTGCTTTTCAACTTGTTTATTAATGACCTGGAGATGGGCATTGAAAGTACTGTTTCTATTTTTGCAGATGATACTAAATTGTGCAGAAATATTTTTTCCATGCAGGATGCTGCCACTTTGCAGAGTGATTTATCCAAGCTTGGAAACTGGGCAGCAAACTGGAAAATGAGGTTCAATGTTGATAAATGCAAGGTTATGCACTTTGGCAAAAATAATATAAAAGCAAGTTATACACTAAATGGCAGTGTGTTGGAAGTTTCCTTAAATGAGAAGGATCTTGGGGTTTTTGTAGATAACAAGTTGTCAATTCTGTAATTCTGGGCAGTGTTATTCTGTGGCTACTAAAGCAAATAAAGTTCTGTCTTGCATAAAAAAGGGCATTAACTCAAGGGATGAAAACATAATTATGCCTCTTTATAAGTCCCTGGTGAGGCCTCATCTGGAGTATGCAGTGCAGTTTTGGACTCCAGTCCTTAAAAGGGATATAAATGAGTTAACTGGTTAGAGGGATGACTTAAATTATGAGGGGAGACTGTCAAGGTTGGGGTTGTTTTCTCTGGAAAAAAGGTGCTTGCGAGGGGACATGATTACACTTTACAAGTACATTAGAGGACGTTATAGACAAATAGCAGGGGACCTTTTTACCCATTAAGTGGAGCACCGTACCAGAGGCCACCCCTTTAGACTAGAAGAAAAGAAATTTCATTTGAAGCAACGTAGGGGGTTCTTCACAGTGAGGACACTAAGGTTGTGGAATGCACTGCCGGGTGATGTTATGATGGCTGATTCTGTTAATGCCTTTAAGAATGGCTTGGATGATTTTTTGGACAGACATAATATCAAAGGCTATTGTGATACTAAACTTTATAGTAATTATAGGTATGGGTATATATAATGTATGTGAAAGTATGGATGTATGGATCTGTGTGTGTGTATGGATGCTGGGTTTTCATTTGGAGGGGTTGAACTTGAAGGACTTTGCCTTTTTTCAACCCGATTTAACTATGTAACCAACACTCAAGATTTCACAGACTTGCTAGGGATTCATCAGTTGTTGGGGTCTTTTTTGTAGGAATGGGGTTTTAAGATGCATGCACTATATACGATATTAAAGTGCTGCCATTTTCATCATTTTTAAAGTTCATACAGTATAACAAATAAAAAATAAAACATGCCAAAAAATATCTATTTTTCAATCAATATTGTTTTAATATCACATTTGGAACAACAGTATTCTGAATGCTGGAAGCTACTTTGACTTTTTTTTCAAAAATTTTGAGAAACTGTTTTATATAAGGATATGGGGCTCATTTATCAACACTGGGCAAATCTGCCCATGGGCAGTAACCCATGGCAACCAATCAGATTGCTGCATTCATTGTTCTACTTGCAGCTGGCTTTAAAAAGCAAATCACTGATTGGTTGCTATAGGTAACTGCCCATGGGCAAATTTGCCCGGTGTTGATAAATGAGCCCCATTGTTTATCTACTAATGTTCCTGAACATTTCTTGGGACTCACATGATAGATGAGTTACAGGTTATCTGAAGGATACAGAAAACAGGAACAATAGAGGAAAGCTTACAGGCAAACTACTTTAAACACAGATTTCATGTTATTATACAAAGGGTTCCATATCTTAGTCTAAAGTCTTGTCCCTTAGTATTTGCTTGTTTAACTCTAGAAGCTTTAATATGATTGATGCCTAGACAAGGTGAAATAAATCAAAGCTACTCTATTTCATTGAAAAGAGTCACATTAAAAAAGCAACAGCTGAAATATGCTTATTTGAATATGAAGCTTTGTGCTTAGTAAGATTAAATAAGAACGCATCACATTTTAAAAGAAATTATGTTTGTAGAATCCTTATATCAATCTGATTATAACAAGGGCACTGCAGTTATTTATTTTAATTACACTAGTTCAGACTACTAGTTTCCTAAAGTGGGAGGACACCCCTATAAAGCCTAAGCAAAGTGCTGGTTGCTTTGAAAACTGAACAATTGCACTCAATATTCCCCCCTTTTAGACTTTGTGAATTGGTGGTGTCCAACCCCCATTGTTTAAAGAGGACCTGTCACCCAGACACAAAAAGCTGTATAATTAAAGTCCTTTTCAAATTAAAGATGAAATCCAGTTTTTATTTTTTATTAAAACATTTATAGCTGTTGTAAGCTCATTTAAAAATCTCAGCTGTCAATCAAATATTGTCTGCCCCTTCTCTATGTCTTGGACATAGTGGCGGGACAGACAATTACTTTCACTTTCCATTCAGCACTTCTGAGATGCTACTTCTCTCCACACATAATCCCGTTCTCTTTACCATTTAATTGTGTAGCCAGGGCATGGGGATGGACAGTGTGTCCCCCATTCTGGTGCACAAACAAGATTCTGAGATGATGCAATGCTTGTCTTAATAACAGTGTCCACAAAATGGCCCCTGCCTGCTTGCTATAATTATGAATTCCCAGACTAAAGGAAACAAGATTCAAATAGTTTATATAGTGTAATTAAAGTAATTTTGCTTGACTATGTGATAAAAAGGATTTTTAATAATTTTTGGTTGATGGGTCTTTAAGTGTTCCAATAAGGCTGCATAATTGACAACAGTCACAATTTTGAGGTTGAACTAACACACTCTGTGTTCTAGTTTGAATGGGCTCACTTGATTTGCACTAAGGCTTTCAATAAAAATGGGTACTGACTCTCTTTACTATCAATTGAGTGGATTGACTTTTGCTTGGTCAGCTCTATTTTTTAATTTTAATTGTTAATGATTTGTTAGTATTTATGGAGAATGTATTCATTTTTAGAGGTCTCATTCATTTTCAATGAATTAGATTTTAATGTATATAAATTAGTAGACTGGTCAGTCGCTGATTAATTGGAGATATTGGATATGGAATAAATAGTATTCTAATTCAACGTAATTTTGATTTTCATTCAGAACTTATTTTATTTCAGACCTAAAGGTCCATCTACAGCACAAATTAGTTTTAGGTGCTATTCTGTTGCACAATACCTTTTGAATATATACCTGTCAGAAAAACAGACTGCTTGGTTAGGGCAATGGAACACTGTGCATGCTATCACCTCTCATGATGGTGCTAAAATACCTCAAAATAATACAGGAATCTACGTGTTTAAAATACAGAAGGCAGTATTTTTGCACGAGTATGCAGTTGGCCTGCTTTGAACAGATTCCATGTTTGGTCCTTACAAAGTAGATAATTAGGTTATCACTATACAACCCCCTTCCTTTACCCTTTTGTTTCCTGTAGTCTATTACAACTTTAATCTTATTACCTTACAAGGACCAAAAATGGAGTAGCTGATCCTTGTTTACCTTTTAGCTAAAAAAAAAATAACAAAAACATAGAATTTTCATGATGAAAACAATGGGAAAAAGTTTGTTGAGCACAAGCCTACTCATTGCACTTGTGTTAAAACAAGAAGGTATACTGCCCCTTTAAAATATTTATTTGCAGTAGTAACAGCTGAGGGCAAGATCTTTGAGCTGTTGTTAAATGTGATACATTAGTTGCCAGCGTTATAAAACAGAAAAATAAGGGGCCATTTACAACTCAGGGGGTATGAGTGCAAGTGGAAGAGAGTTCCCTTTGTGGCATTTAACAGCATTTGTGCCCTCCAGAAGTTGCTGCATAGAGAAGCAGCACAGCTCTGTCCTCGATGCCTGCTTATGACTAGCACTTTCTGTTTTACAATGGGATCCAAGAGGCCTTTATCAAAGGGTCAAGGGGGGATACAAGGGGCCTTTATCAAAGGGTCCCCTAGACTTCTGGACCACTGTCAAAGGCCTTTGGAAAGTCTTACAGATGTATTTTCAATGGCAACCTAGAGTGAAACAGATCCCACCATGATTCCCCCCAGGCTTGTGGGTATTTGGCCCCCAAGAGAACCCGGAAATGTTTTTTTTTGCTATATTCCCCACCCAGTTTACAAGTGGAGTCAACCTGGCATTAGGAATGGGGAGAACATACAAACTCCTTGCAGATAGCTAATAGCTGATAATCAAACTTAGGACCCCAGTGCTACAAAGCAGCAGTGCTATCTATGGCTATAATGACTGCACTTTACTAAACCTTTACTATCATTTTAGGAATCATATGTTTTGAGTGAAAAACTAACCAAATGATAATTTATATCCCAATACATGACCTATCTTTTACCTTGAGACATCACTTTGTGACAGGAGGTTAAAGTTAAAGGGGACACTAAATTTGCTTTTTCTAAAAAAAATATTAAACGTTTAGTGAAAGAGAGCTTTGGAAATACAATAGTCAATATTGCAAATCAGAGCAACTATTATTAAGCTTAAAATAGTGCAAATGCGTGTATAACTCAAGGACTTTTCAAATACAAACTCCCTGGAAGCGGTAATAAGGTTTTTAATTTCCTGGTGATATATTCCCTAGCATACTATCACTAACTGCTGAATCTACGTATATATCATATTTTGAACCGGTAACTATTTAACATTAACATAATCTCATTTAATTTATGATGACTTTTAATTAATTTAAAATCTCTTAGGGAGAGAAAGTGAAAGAGTTGGTTAGCCCTCAACCTAAAACATGCAAGCAAGGTTAAAATCCTTTCAGAGCTTTAAGCGAGACTGCTGAAGGCAGACCTCTACAAGAAAGGTCACTTGGCAATGTAGTAGCATTTTTTATACCATGTGGGTTGTATTTCAGAGATATTCACAACTATTGCTGGTATTCTTTTGAAGGTTTTCTTGTAACATCTGACAAAACATGGCTTATGCATTTAATATTACGACATAGATACAAAATAACCCCCTCCAATAATTACAATGCCTGCAGACACCAAGTCTACAACTAGAAAAACTAGGGATGCACCGAATCTACTATTTTGGATTCGGCCGAACCTCCCCCTTCACAAAGAATTCGAACAGAATCCGAATCCTAATTTGCATATGCAAATTAGCAGTGGGAAGGGGAAAACATTTTTTACTTCCTTGTTTTGTGACGAAAAAATATGATTTCCCTCTCCGACCCTAATTTGCATATGCAAATTAGGATTCAGATTCGGCCGAATCCTGCTGTTTAAGGCCGAACCCCGAACCAAATCCTGGATTCAGTGCATCCCTAAAAAAAACAAAGGACCAGTTATTTCCTTTCATTTGGCTCACACTTGAATCCTTTCAAACCCGAATCACATTATCTAAAAACAAGAGCCAGCCCCAAAGGCATGGGAACAGAAAAACACATATATACGGTATATATTGCTTAGGGTGATATAGGGTAATATTGCTATAAATATGACACCACTTGTTGTGCTCAAAGGATTTGATTAACGCCACCACATATGTGTCAATCCCTTTCAATTGCACCACCACCATAGGAAATAAGAAGAAACATTTTTTGGCTTTCCTTATATAAACTTTTTAGGTGGGTACTCACAAACAGAGTTTTTCAACTTGCATACGTATATACAGTAATTATCATAAAGAGCGCTGGCTCTTGTTTTAGATATTATGCAATGGGACAGACTGCATATTGACAATCTTTTTTTTATAAGCAAAGTGTATGCAAAGTGTAAGCAAATTCTTTGCAACCCTGCAGAACAATGTTATAATTTGATGCATTCTTAGGTACAGTATCTCATTGCAGGCTCCCATTGCAGTCAGAATATAAACAGAAGGCACACTGTTACATCCCTGAAATACTCAACAACAAAAATCCCCACAACACTCAACAGCTGTGCTCTGTAGCAAATTCACTCTAGGGGCCCATAATGTTCTACCCAGCTAAGAGATACCTTGCATCTTCCTCCTCATTCCATTTCTGCATTCTTTTATAATTTTCTGGCTAGTCTTTTTTTCTGAAATGGTACTTTTCAGTAACTCACTCCTTTTTGCTCAGTTGTTAGTATTGATTAATGACCTATATTTAAAATGACACCTAAACTAATATTTAACTTGCTGTCTTAGACTTCACAGGTGGCATCTATTTTAAACAAGATCATACATGAATCAAAAGGACATCTGACAACAGCCCACTGAAGGTTTTAATTCTCTGACATATTAGTTAGCATATTGCACCCTGATGGAGCTAAAAATGTATCTCCTAAATCTCTAATGAAGAGCTGAGTGTTCATTTGCATAGAAATTTAACATAAACAGTATGTATATCAATCCATTGCCCATGTAATTAGTTTTTAAACCATTTGCATATTAATTTGTCAGGATCATCACCATCTTACAATAATGCATTTTAGAAGTTTTACCATATACAGTGACATAGAATATTTGCTTTACTCACACTGCTTGTTGTTACTGTTAGTAGAGTTCTTCTCCAGACATATACTAAATGCAAGGGACCTGGGGCATTCTGGATAATGGATATTTCAGTAATTTAGATCTTCATACCTTAAATCTACTAGAAAATTATTAAAACATTAAATAAACCCAACAGGCTGGTTTTGTTTCCAATAAAAAAAATTATTAATTATATCTTAGTTTGGATCAAGTACAAAATACCATTTTATCATTACAGAGAAAAAGGAAATTAGATTTTTTTAAAATGTGGGTTAAAATGGAGTCTATGGGAGAAGGCCTTTCTGTAATTCTGAGCTTTCTGGGAAATAGGTTTCCAGATAATGGATCCCATACCTGTATATAGAGATTAGCTAAAGTGCTAACAAATGTATCAAATTCACCAACCTAATTATGCAAACTCAAGAACCGAAGAACCTTCCAAATGTTTTTTTTCAGTTCAGTGTTTTCAGATTGTTAGACTTTTTTCAATTGTTTTCTACTTTGTATTTTTGACCTTTTTTTTAATAATGAAGTTTAAAGTGTAATGTTCTCTCTCTCTCCCCGGGGTGTCAGGCTGGTAGATCAGTAATCCAGGCACAGACTCTGAACTGTTACATTAGTTAATTAATTTGCTAAGTTAGTTGATAGATTTCTCGCTGCATTTATTAAAGGGGACATATGCTATAATTTTTTGTAGATGTTTTTTAATGTAAAATAGAACATATGAGGGTTTTTTTAGTACCTTTTGGGTCATTTTGTAAAAAGCTGGTCAAAAACTGCTCTTGTTCTGCCCCTTTATGTATTGAAGCATAAAACCCCTGGACTTTCTGCCACCTTTGAACCAGTACCTGTGTCAACAGGTGCAGCAAAGTTGCATCTAAACTAAACTCTAAACTAGCAGTGTTGAAGACCATTCTACTTCCAAAAAAGAGTCACCAGATGCAGTCCAAAAATGTAACAATTACATTTTAGAAACCAAATATTAACTACATGATTTTTTTAAATGGACTGGTTCAGATGGGGGTATGTACTGTATATTTGATTTAAGTGGCAGCTGGCATTAAAACATAACTGTTATAAATTACTGCTAAAAAAACAGTTGCATCTAAAGAATTGCCTGCAGACATCATTTTGACATTGTTATGAATTTCTACTTGAAGTGGATCCCAATGGCTGGTATTGATAGTCAGGCAGTTTCCTAGTAGACAGGTGCACAGAATGTTGCCTGTAACGGTTACAAAGTCACAAGAACTTGAGTGACAGATTACACAACCCAGGCTTTAACATTTTTACAAATGCAACTAATTATATAAACGACCCTTCATTGGGAGAATTCACAGCTGAGAGCAGAGACTTATAGTTCAGCTCATACGGTGCAGGGAAGGCTGCCAGGTGATATTGAGACTGAACACAGAGATTTGATATGAAGGTGCAGCAGCTTACAAACACTTTACTTATACACAGTACCACGAAATTTACAGAGGGGAGGTCACAGAACAAGCCGAGCAATGTGCAGAACTTAGGCAACTAAACCAGGAATTGCTAGCAAAGGAATAATCAGGAAACAGACCAGGTTAAACATGAATAACCAATCAAATAACATGGATTTAGGGATTTTATATGCTCAAAGTCAGACATGCCAAAATCATACACAATTGCTAACAAATAACACCCTAAGGCTACGGACACACATGTGAATTTAGAAAGCGGTGTTGGCGTGGTCCACACTGCAGTGCTAACTGCCACATATACGGTACTGTTATTGTGCCATTGCCTAAGCTTAAACCGCTAGTGTATCTATGTGGAGGTCAGCTTTTCTTTAAAAACTGTGAGGCGAACCATGGTGAAACCACTCGCTAAATTCGCATGTGTATTTGGGGCCTCACTCACAGAAAGAACCTGTTTACTCAAGCAAGGAATGATGGAGGCAGAGGCTATAAGAAATCTCCTCCCAAAGCTGATTGGAGGAGGCCATCCAGCAATTTACCCCCTTCCTGGCTGGAAGCATCTTAACAAACGCATCGAATTGACGCAATGTAGAATAATAGAATTTACATTTTGCCACATCGACTGCACTTGGGTTGCCACAACAATGCTAGAATTTTAGGAAAATGTTGCATTATGGGAAAACATGTAGATTGTGCTCAAAAGTGCACTTTGCTTACTGAACTTGTGAACTGTACATGCTTTCTAATAAATGTATCAACTAATGAAATTGGAAAAGTTTTTGGACCCCCATCTCGCACTTGTTTTAGGGAGGTGAAAATGAGACTTTAAACTTCATTATTAGAAATAAGAAAGTCAAAAAGAAAAAAAGAAAACAATTTTAAAAAAAGTCTTTATTTCTGGTGTACTATCTGAACCCAGCTGAACTAAAAAATTGTATTATATATCTTAAAGTGTTTTCTGACCTGTAGTACAACTTGAGTTTTTTGTGAGCAGAACAATGTGGTTTTTCTTGTGAAGCATTTTGCAACATAAATTCTGGTGTCTGACACGTGGAGATCCGGCTTTAACACCACAGAGCTTTTCATTGCATAGTTATTGCTTACATGTCTCTGATCTAAACTGCAGAAGGTCATTCATTAACATCCCATAGGCCATAGTGCTTTATTCTTATTTACAAACTGAATAAAATTGAGGTTTTTTTGAGTAATAAAGTAATCATCAGAGTGCTATCAGGGAATAAGAATAATATGCTTATTCAGATGTGTGTAATACACTAGAAAAAAGCCTTTTAGGGTATTATATGAAACAAGTGAAATACTTTCCAGAGCCATGTTGTGCAAACAAATTAATTTGTTCCATACTGGCAGATGTTAAACATATCTCTAGGTAAAATAAAATGCATAAGTACATAAAGTATGGAATCATTTACATTTCCTGTTCCCAAAGGGGCATTCATTAATTGTTTACCAGATGCCCATTTAGATGGCGAATTTTAATCTTCATCACATCAGGATTCAGTCCACCTTCATGGATGTCTGATAAGATAAACCGATTCAACCATGGAAACTGTATCAAGCTGTAGTCTGTTTTATTAAAGCTAAAAACCAAGCTTTTTTGAAAGAGTGCAGCATTTGTACAACATTTGAAAATATAATTGAAAATTACAGCATAAATAATGTTAATACAGATATGGGACAAATTATCCAGAATGCTCGGGATCAATAGCCCCAATAGGCTGGTTTTGCTTCCAATGCTTCCTCTTGACCTAGATTTCCTCCAGCACAAAGGTGATTCAGTAGTAAACATTCCTTTGAATAAAAAAGGCACAATAGATACAATACAAGGATTTTTAGATGTAGTCATATGTTGTACATGAATGCTTTGGACCATGTTTAAAGACTCACCCGGTGTGGCGTGGCTCTTAGGGCGCGCTCGCCTCGGCATATCTTAAATGCATGCTGGCGTCATCACGCCAGTGCGTCTTTAAGATACGCCGAGGCGCGCGAAATTTAAAGGTATAAATAGCCTATTTTGATTACTGGAACTTGCCATTATAGGAGTTTGTTACTGGAGCTGTTAGCATTGTGCTATTGTGTATATCAGATCTTGTTTCCTGTTTTGACCCCTGCCTGGCTATTCGATGATCCTGACTTCTGTAATCTGACCCTTGCCTGTTATCTGATTGAATCCCTTCTGATTGATCACCCGATTTGAACCTTGCATGTCTGACATTGTTTGCTCTCTGCCTACCCTGACCCAGCCTGATTTGACTACGATCCTGTTCTAAGTCTTGTACTATGACCTTCTGCCCAAAGACTTTGCTAACCGTTGTGCCCCTTTGCTTGGTCAGAACCCTTTGCCTTGCACCTCTTGTTTTAAGACCTGGCGGCATCTGAGTAGCTGAGGGCTCCTCCCGAGGCCAAAGGCGGCTGCTACAGGCAGAAGCACGAGCCAAGACCAGGGTGCTTGGCATCGGTTCCGACTTTAGGGTGCCAACCGTTACACCATGGCTCTTTTGCATGTTCCTGTTGGAGAAGCTTTTCCCGTTTACCTTTATAACTAATTTTTACTCTCGCAAGTTTTTGAAGTAAATTGAATTCATTTTAAAAATAGGTCTTTAAGTTTTAAATATGTGTCAACATTTTTTATTAGGTAAGCAGCATTTTTGTTTACGACCCATATGTTAATATGTTAACAGAAGCCTTTGTATCTGCAGTATAATGTGTCTCATATGAGTTTCCAAACTCTACTTTTATGTGGGTTCCAGATGACAGAAACAGTTTTTGCATCTCTTGAAAATATGTTTGGGGAAGAAGAATAACCACCATTCTAAACAAATATCAGAAACATCAGGAGTCATTTTAAGGGTTGCTATTTGCTAGACCAAGCTTTTGGTTTGAATTGCCTTTACATTACTCTATATGAAAGAGATTGTTTTCTATTACTAGTTGTATTTTTAGACAGATAAGGTACTTATCTGACCAGCTGTTTTGGGTATTTAAATATTTTTTGTGCTCTGTAGCAAGTCTATGACACATGTTAGTGGGATCCTTTACCAATTTTGGTAAATGTTAATATTTCTGCCATTAGTCTTTCTTTGGGGTATATGACCTTTGTACTGGCCTCTTGAAAAAAGTATACATATGTTCCCTGGGAATACATTGGCCTACCATAAAATTCATAGTGGTTTTTTTTTTGTAATTTCTGTATTTTTAATGGTTTCAGCAAATCCTTTGGCAGGGCTAGGTATATATGAGTCTGTGCCAGGCCCCACCAAACATTTTTTTTTCAATGGGGTCCTTGCATATTGTTGTTATGAGGGTGATTATTGTGCAAATAAATTGTACTTTTTATTTGCCACTTGCTCTTAATATTAATTTGGTGGTGCTTTAGGTGTCACTATATGTGTGCTGTAAAACAGAACACCAGAGTAACAACAGTGATGAGAAATCAGAAAGGACAAGAACATCCTGAAGGAAATACCAGATTGTTAAATACTCTAGACTCCAGACACTGCACTTCAGTCATTTGTTCCCAAACTTTGTGAGGAAGTTACTGAGGTAAAAAAGGACACAAACAGTGAAAATCTTGGTCGCCAAAGCTCACAATGGTCTTTGCAAAAGTTTTTTTTCTCTTACGAAACATATTACATTCCCCCATAAGAATCTTACAGACTGAATTTGGGGAAAAGTTAAATTAGAGTATACAGAAAACTGATCATTATACTACGGAATCCACAAGTCAATATGATATCAATTTATCAAAGGATACAATGTAGGAATGAATAGGAATATTTAGAGAAGCAAAAACATACAAAAGTTGCCAGATTTTAATACATCAAAGTTATTATTAAAGCCAGTATGAAATCAATAATGTATCCCTGGTAGGCAGGAGCTAACAGACTAGTTAGTAGATGTTAAAAAATATTTTATGCTTTTAAGAAATTGCTTACAAGTTATTATATGGGTTGACATTTTGAATGATTAAAAATGGAAAATGGAATGAAGATATTGATGTAAAATCGAACTTAAATGTGGCACTATAATGTGCAAAATAATAAATTTAAAAAATGACAGAGGTTAATTAATTTTATAGAAATGCTGCCAAAATGCACTTGCTGAATTTTATATAGTTTGATTTTTTAACTGCATCAGGACCTAGACATTGTGTTAAAAATAATATGAAGCAATATTAAATTCTGAAACTATCCTCATCTTTTGTATGTCCCTTTGAGCAGTTTATTACTTCTCTGCAGTTCGCACACATCACACTCCATAAAGTGCAGTTAAGTTCAGCTAGAGAACATCTATATTAAAGTAAGGATTAGTAGTATTACATTTGGTAGAAATAATATAAATGCAAGTTAAACACTTAGGGGCACATTTACTTAGCTTGAGTGAAAGATTAGAAGGAAATATACTTCGAATTTCGAAGTATTTTTTGGCTACTTCGACCATCGAATTGGCTACTTCGACCTTCGACTACGACTTCAACTTCGAATCGAACGATTCGAAGTAAAAATTGTTCAACTATTCGAACATTTGATAGTCGAAGTACTGTCTCTTTAAAAAAAACTTCGACCACCTACATCGCCACCTAAAACCTACCGAGCACCAATATTAGCCTATGGGGAAGGGCAATTTCTGATCGAAGGAAAATCGTTCGATCGATGGATTAAAATCCTTCGAATAGTTTGATTCAAAGGATTTGATTGAATGATTTTTTCGAATTGCGGTAAATCCTTCGACTTTGATATTTGAAGTCGAAGGATTTAACTTCAATGGTCGAATATCGAGGGTTAATTACCCTCGATATTCGACCCATAGTAAATGTGCCCCTTAGGGTTTCATTAATTGATCTAGGGATTTTTGTAGATAACAAGTTGTTCCAGGCAGAGCAATTATGTGGCTACTAAAGCAAATACAGTACTGTCTTGCATAAAAAAGGCATTAACTCTAGCAATGAAAACATGATTTTGCCATTTTATAGGTCCCTGGTAAAACCTCATCTGGAGTATGCGGTGCAGTTTTGGGCCCCAGTCCTTAAGAAGGATATAAATGACCTGGAGAGAGTGCAGAGACATGCAACTGGTTTGAGGGATGGAAGATTTAAATTATGAGGGTAAACTGTCAAGGTTAGAATTTTTTCTCTGGAAAAAAGACACCTGCGAGGGGACATGATTACACTTTATAAGTACATTATAGGACATTATAGACAAATAGCAGGGAACTTTTTTTTTCCATAAAGAGGATCACTGCACCAGAGGCCACCCCATTAGACTAGAAAAGAATGTAGCACACTTAATATTTGTACCTGTAAGACTGCTGGGTAATGTAGTCCCCCCGTGCCTTCCACTACAGTACAGAGGAACTAGTTAATGCTTCAGACTGCAGGAAGGAAGGAATTTTCTCCAGCCAATGATAAAGGAGACAGTCTGTGCCCTGCCCTCTCAGCCAGGAACAGGAAGAGGAAGGAGCCTGGGACAGGAGGAGGAGAGACCAGCCAGCATGGAGAGATGTGCTGAGAGATCTAGAGACTGGGTTTGTGTTCCAGCCTGCTGAGTGACCAGCCAGAGAGAGACACTGCTATTAACCTGCAAGGGGAGAACACTGCAGTGTGCAGCCTGCTTGAAGCTGTGTGCTGCTGTTCCCTGGAGGAAGTTTTGTTGTCAGCACCCATTGTGATCCAGGAGTACAACAGTCAGCCATCTTGATAAGGAGAAAGCCACAGTGTGGAGAGAAGCAAGGTTCTTTGTCAACTGTAAGTTATTAACCCTTTGTGCTACCAGTTTAAGGAACTTTGGGAGTTATAAAACAGACATTATCCTGCTAGTCCATTGGAGGGTGAGACATATTGTGCAAGGAGAGCTGACAGCATTGCACCATCTATACCCTTACCAAGGGACACATCACCAGTTCTTTTATTGTGGTCACATCCAGAGAGATAATCCAGTTGCACTGTTCAGCAGCATCCCAATGTGGAATTTGCCATTCATTTAGACTGCTGTGCTATTTGTAGCCCATCCAGTTCTTTCAACTCAGTAAGGGGCCCCCCCATCGGTACACAACTGTTTCAGGACTTAGGTGTGCACACCGGGGTTTGAAGGGTCTTACAGGGGTTGTATTTGTTAAATTGTCAGATTTACTACAGTGTTAGCAGAATACTAATTGTCATATTATTGTTTTATTTCTAACCAATCATCTCTTACAGCTGCAGCTGTTTAATAAAGTCAGGTTGTGCCTGTTGCACTGCCGTCTTGTGTGCCTGGTTACTGGGGCCCTGGGGTGTCACCTGGTTAAGAAAAGCAGACTCATATCGACTACTGCCAACACCTACGGGTTCGCTACAAGAACTTTGAAAATAATTACTCTAAAGCAGAGTAGGTGGTTTTTCCCAGTGAGGCTGTTAATGCTTTTAACAGGGGTTGGATGATTTCATGGACAGGCATAATGTCATACACCAGTGTTGTCCAACTTCGGTGGTATCAAGGGATGGAATTTTTCTGGCCTACATGATGGAGGGCTGGTAATGGAAGCCAGTGTTTACCACTCCCTTTTATTAAACCACACCCATGTTATCACAAGAGATGTTAAGAGAATACCCACATTAATGGTGGTAGCACACAAAAAAAAACAAATGATTGTTGGTCACTGCAGGGAAATCACTCATAACATATCTGAAAAAAGTTTATATTAGTTCATACAGTATTAGGACATACCCTTAAATCCATGTGCCTCCTCCTCCCCTGTGCATATCACAGCAAATCCCAGTACATTATTAAACACCTTGGGAACGTCGCTAACAAGTATTTCCAAATGCTAACACACCCCACCAGGTTCACCTCCCACAGGCAGAGCAGGCAGAGTATGACACATACAGACAGAGTAGGGCAGCCAGAGTACAGCACAAATACAGCCAAAGTAGGGTAGGCAGAGTATGATACACACAGGCAGCATAGAGCAGGCAGAGTATGGTACACACAGGCAGAGTAGGGCAGGCAGAGTATTGCACAAAAAGACAGAATAGGGCAGACAGAGTATTGCATACACAGGCAGAGTATGGCACACAGAGGCAGAGTAGGACAGGCAGAGTATAGCACACACAGGCAGAATAGGGCAGGCAGCTTATGGCACACACAGGGAGCATAGGGCAGGCAGAGTATAGCACCCACAGGCAGAATATTGCAGGCAGAGTATGGCACACACAGGCAGATGATGTCATACACAGGCAGAGTATGGCAAACACAGGCACTGTTGGACAGAATATGGCACACATGGGTAGGGTAGAGCAAGCACAGGTATAGCAGGGTAGGACAGGGAAACCTATCAGGACCACTCTAAGATGAACACTATGTACTATACTAAGGGGACCATATAATAATCTCCCTAATGCTTTATTTACCAGTAGGTCATTCCAGCAGACACGAGGGCACCCATTCTGAATATAAGAAAATAGGTTCTGGCTAAATTTTTGGTAGAGGGTTTTTATAGTGAGAGCTGTGAAGTTCATACTGCCAGATACATTAGATAGCTTTAAGAAGGGGTATGATTTTTTAGCAAGAGAGGAAATACAGGGTTTTGAAAGATAGATCATAGTACAAGTTGATCCAGAGACTAGTCCGATTGCCATCTTGGAGTCAGGAAGGAATTTTTGTCTCCCTCTGAGGCAAATTGGAGAGGCTTCAAAAGGGCTTGTTTGCCTTTCTCTGGATCAACTAGCATTTGGGTAGGTTATATATAGATATAAAAGGTTGAAATTGATGGATGTGTGTATTTTTTCAACCTAACTTACTATGTTACTATGTACTATGTTACTATACTGTACAAGCTTTTGTATTTATTGACAGAATAGAGCTTATTCATGGTCCTAAGTGCAGTGTGCATAGAGCATGATCAGACAATAATCCATATTTAACCATAATGCAGTGTTTTTATCCATAATTCTAGAATAATCACTGATGCCTATTGACCATTGTGTCAAAACTAACACAATTGTGCATGTATGGTAGCAAATTGGATGCAAATTAAAATTTTGTGATGGTGGTTAGTGCAATTGTAATATGATGAAAGGAACATGTTTGGACAGAAATCTCTTTAATGATTGGAAGCAATAAGCACAACATTTGTGTCCATTTTAGCTTGACCAGAATTTTGACTGCATTTGTAAATGAGCTTCAGAAAATGAAAGACCTGTTACCCATAAAACTGATAATTAAGGGAAGGCCATCTCCTTTTTTTCTATATGAAACTGTACCTTAATTCAATCCTCAATTGAGCAAAACAGTTCCATTGGGCTTATTTAATGTTTAAAGGGTTTTTTTTTAAGTAAAACATTCTTAATACTGTGTCATATACCTGTATTGTTAACCAAAATGTTAAACAACAGTTATTCTGTGATGCTGGGGGATGTAATGCAACAACAGCATTGTCGGTCCAGAGATCAGTGCAGTTAACAACCACAAATACTTCCCTTGAGTAACAGATAATTACCAAGAGCATTGTAATCAGCAGTGTGTCTCTGGATCATTATCCAGATCTAAGCCAGCATGTCACAAAGCAATGTGTGAAACTTGCCTTTGTAATCCAAAAAAATGTACAATGTATTAATCACTGTAAATTCTTTTTTGGAGTTGACATTTCCCCATGTATTCCTTCATTAATAAACTGAGGCATGCTGGGAATTAGAGTTTCAGCAGCAGGTGATGTATTAAAATCAAAGACTTACCATATTACGTGATGATGAGCATACTGATTGCAAATAAACTGCATTTTAAATCCACCTATTTTACACATCTATAATGGTGTTGCTCCACCTGTATGTTACGGGATTACAATTTACGGCATGATTTGAGATATTATGAAAGGCTAAAGCTGGGAGCTGTAGTCTAGCATCATCGTGGTTCTATTGTTTAATATCCTTGTATTATAGCAAATGGTGTACCAGGGAAATAATACCTTTCACTGTAATATGGCTGAATTAACTGTTATCTTACACTGCTGTTACAGGGAGACCCTTTGACTGAAACCTTTAGTGATGAATACATTGAAGAACCACATAAATCTTACCGATATACTATATATAGTCATGGAGCTTCTCTGTGACTTATACATTTTTTATTGTTGACTAATTTAATGTTATTAATTATTTTATATTTATTTTTTATTGTGCTTTTTTTTAATTCTATCACAATCTGCATTGTTCTTGATTACTTGTATATGTCTCTGAAAATTTTGTGTGCAATATTTAGGGGCAGATTTATCAGGGATCGAATTTCGAAGTGATAAATACTTCGAAATTCGACCATCGAATGGCTTTATTCACCGAATCTGACCATTTTGTGGTCAAAGTAAAATCGATCAAACGAACGATGAAATCCTTCGAATCTAACGATTCGAAGGATTTCATCCATCGATCAAACGATTTTTCTTCGACTTCAAAAAACTTAGAAAACTGCTCTAGAAGGTCCCCATAGGCTAACATAGCACTTCGGCAGGTTTAATTTGGTGAAGTATTGAAGTCAAAGTTTTTTCAAAGAGACAGTACTTCTATTATCGAATGGTCGAATATTCATACGATTTTACTTCTAATCGAATTCGAAGTCGTAGTATCCTATCCGATGGTGGAAGTATTCAAAAAATTACTTTGAATTACGAATTTTTTTACTTCAAAAATTCCCTTGAATTCACTTCATGACAGTTGATAAATCTGCCCCTTAAAGACCTCTGCTGGCCACAATGTTTTGTAAACTAATTCATCCTGGGCATCAAACTGCTGATGAGCGAATCTGTCTTGCAGATTATTACCCTTTTTCCAAATTTTTCCACATTTTGCTGATGGCAACTTTTTGTCTGTGACAATTTTGTCTTGGCGACTTTTTTGTTGCACTGAAATTTTTCACAGCAGGTTTTTTGCCACCTGTTCCGCATAAATAATTGCAGATGGTAAAGTGTGTAATTTTACAGAAAAATCATACCTGCAGAAAAAATTCACTCTTTTCAATCACTATTGCTTTTACCTGTAAGGCATATACACGTTCAGACAAACCCAAAATGGGCATATATGTCTTTCTACTCCAAACCACCAAACAGCAAAGTTGGCTGAAATGTTATGAATACGTAAGGTGGTAAAAAGTAGTCATTTAGTTGTAGTACCTCAGTTTCACCACAAATAGTGTTTAGTGTTTAGAAAAAAAAAGTTCATATATTGCAACAGAAAAGTAAAATACTATTGAAATACCATTATTCTGAGCACATTTCAATAAAATTGTCTGTACATGTTGATCAGGTTGTCTCCCTTTTTTGCAAAAAAGAATGTATTTAGTTGGCAGTAGTGATTGGTGCATTTTTTCGCAGCCACGGATTCGAGGGGAAATTCCACAATTCTCCATCTGCAAATTGTTTCGTGAAACTGTGACAAAAAAATTGCAGTCACAACAAAGTCTCCAAGATAAAAATGTCTCAGAGACAAAAAAAGTTGCCACAAGTTTTTTATGGGCTTGCAAAAAGTTGACACTGATTGAATTCAATGTGTTACACTGATTGAATTCAATGTGTTACACAAATTTTTCGTTGTTCCACTTTTCGCCAATTTTCCATCAAAGTGAAGCGGGACAGATTCACTCATCACTAATTGCCAGATTTTAAATCTGGACTACAAATGGTGTCACTATTTAAGTATATTGACATTGACATAAAGGAAATGAGGTTAAGAAAGAAATGCATCTGGATTGAAACATTTCCATAAAAACAGAGGCTTTCTACACAGGCAATGTTGTAGAAATGTGCAAAATCCAGAGTTTCCTATTCAGTAATTTTAAGAACAGGTTTATTTGGTGGAAATGTATTTAAAAAAAACATTTCCACCAAATGATAATCTGTTATAATGGGCATTGAACAACACGGAATCAGTAAAGTATTATCTTATTTGTCTCCCAGTATTTTAGAAAAATACATATTTTATGTGATTAAACAATCATTTTGCATAGGATTGTAATTGCTTTAATGTATTCTCATTGCATAGCTATATTCTCTGACAAGTTTAATGGAGATAAATGAAAATTTTAAATACTGACAATGATTTCTGTTAATTAAATGGCAACATTTCCGACAACCTTATACATTTGACCCTTGACAAATGGAAGGTAGAAGAACATTTAAATTAAAAATACATAAGTTATTTGAAATGTCATGCATAGAATGTATGAACACGGGGTCAGGATGCATACCTGCACACAAATGATATTTCATAGCTTTCTTTTTAAGAAGGCAACTCTAAGTGTGTCTCTTAAGCAGGGATCCCCAACCTTTACAACCTGTGAGCAACATTCAAAAGTAAAAGGAGTTGGGGAGCAACACAATCATGTTCCTGGGGTGCCAAATAAGTGCTGTGATTGGCCATTTAGTAACCCCTATGTGGATTGTCAACCTACATTGAGGCTCTGTTTGGCAGTACACCAGCACTTTCCTCCAAGCCTGGAATTCAAAAATAAGCACCTGCTTTGAGGCCATTGGGAGCAACATCCAAGGGGTTGGAGAGCAACATGTTGCTCACGAGATACTGGTTGGGGATCACTGCTCTACAGCATCCTGCGGTTTGTTTTAAAGGTTTAAGCATTACAAGTGAGAATTTCACATTTCTGTAGATGTCTGTTTACCTGAGTTTTTTTTATTAAAAGCGATTCTTGGAGCAAATTTATCAAAGCAAATTAATATGTTCACCTCTGGCCCTTAGGGTCAGTTTTCTTTTCTGCCACATCTATCTATATGTTAATTATGCAGCTTCTGAAATTCATCAAACAGGAGAACACATCTTTGTTTTGAAGCCCTATTACAGAACACTTTAAAGAGCATTCTGTAACAGAATATAAATAGAAAAACAGAATATATTATTGTACATTATAAAGGATCTTTTACTACATCCTAATAACCAATTACAAAATGATTTATTGAAGTTCCCCACAACACATTAATTTGATCTTTATAACACCTGTTATAATCTGATCAACATTGGCTACAACTGACTGTACCAAACCCTTAAGTATCACTATAATATTTATGAAAAAACTTGACTAAAAATAGCTTGAGTGTTGGAAATTTCTTAAAAAAGTTCAAGATCTTAGTTATTGCCACACATTTTTGTAATCATGCACCCCAGTCACCCCTTAGTGTATCATATAATTGTATCAAGACACACTTGCAAAGTACATTCGAAAGAAGACATATCTATCCACAGCAGTCATGTTCCACCAAAAAATGACTGGACTACAAGTCACAGCATTCTCCATCTTATTATTAAGGGTACTGTATTCCAGCAACTTTATAGATGGATATTTAAAGCAACACTGAACAGTGACCCAACTGATCAAATAGTATGCTCCAGTGAGACTCCTGTCTGCTCTGTTTAGACTTGAATTTGTTTTTGGCTTTATATGGTCATTGCCAAAGGCACGAATGTATTATCAATGTATTGCCTTCTTATGGGCTGAAGCAAACACTAGGCACACTAGCTGACAAGGTCATCAATAACAAAACATTACAGATTTATGCAGCAAGACTTTCAGTGACATGTAAAAGCTCTTATTCTTTTCTAACATCTTAACATAGTTGGGTGGGGGGGATATGTTAGCGATAGACTCTTTGTCACGTATGGTTTCCCAAACCCAGAAAAGATGCCAAAGTCTCTGTCACAACTCAAGCTTCTGCCTATAACAGCCGCTTTCACTTCAGGAGGAGCCCTCCACTACTCGGATGAGAACCAGGGGGAGAGTTCTGTGCAGGCAAGGGAACCATCATGCAGTGTGCCAAATGAAAAAGATACCTGCGCTGATTCTACTTCTACCACTGTAATATCTTACGCTATGGGAGAGCACCCTCTGTTACACAGATTATTCAATGAACCCTTATCAAGTGACTTTGCCGGCACTACTTTAAATATACTGCCCTTTTGTGTCCTTTTTATTTGGTTGTGATGCTTTTCATCCACTCAGTCTCTTAGGCCGTAAGAAAATAAAATAAATATATAAATCCCCTGTATATGTTCACTTTCACCTTACAGCAAATCATTAGTATTTAGAAGTATTATGTTCCAGCATGCAATACCTCTATCATTGAAGCACAATGACTTGAAGTGCAAAGGTAGCAAAGGCATTTTCTGTTGATGACCATGAAGACAGTTTAGATCATATGCTTTGATCAAAATGTGTCAGCTCAGCTGAATAGTCAAAAGATAGCATGAAACAGCTATCCATTTCCAGTTTGTGCGATTTCTCAAGTGTGCTTTTGGCACTCTTTTCCACATTCGTAACTCATTTGATTTGAGGTGCCAATCAGAGCTAATCATAGCAACAGACTTTTTTCTCTCTTTCCTTCTTTTTGCAAGTGATTGGTTTTATGTTTGCATTAACTTTATCTTGTGGTGCGTGTTCTTTTTTAGGGGGAAATAGTAAATAAAGGTCTGTGTATTACAGAGTGGAACAGATTTTTAAAAATATTTTATATGGCTATGAATGCACTTAAGATCTCTGTTAAATACACAATAAGTAGTCATAGGTTCCTATCAGTTCATCATACTGAACCTACCAAAACAACAGGATGGTAAGTACCGTTAGACAGGCATATTAGTATAATTATTTTACTCAGAACCCTCACCTGAGTTATTTAAAAAATGCCACCAATCTATCCCAATCCCACTTGTAAGGGTTTTTGAGGTATCTTATTTTTACCAGCTGTGTATCTCAGCCATTTCTAATGGAATGCATAGTTTTAGCTGTAAGCTGGGTTTTTTTCTTCTTGTGTAACATGTTGCTGTTACAAAGGCTGGTATATTCAGTACAAAACATAGTATGAAACCCATCCATTAGCTGTGTAATTAGACAGGATGTACCATTCTAGAAACAAACAAAAAGCAATCATTTGGAAAGAGAAATAGCTAAAGTAAATGTTAGTGACAGTATGGCTGGGATTATTCTGTCAAAGAGAAGATGCTCTTTTCTGTAGCTATCAACTGTAAGTCTTTGAGACAGGGTGTTATTTTCACAAAGCATCTGAAGGTTACACTCTGCAATGTCAATGAACAGTAGTAATTTATTATTTTTAACCAGCTTGTCATTTAGCCATTATGAAGATGAATAACATTTGTTATTATTTAGTGGTTTTGCATGTTGAAGAGTTGAGATACTCACAGATACCATATGTAGACCACAATTTAACGATAATGAATGCATTTTATTGCTCTTGTTAAACAAATCTTGTGGGCTGTACTTTACTCTAATGATGGCAAGTAGCTGAAATATGTTGATGGTGTTAACACCAGGTTTGGAACTGTAAATGATTTACCTGTGGCCTTGTCCAGCAGAAAAACAAAGTTCATTGGATAATAGGAAAGAGATTGTCACTAGATCTTGTGCTAATCTATTAAGGTTAGGCTTTAGATGTCTGCCTTTTAGAAATAATTTAATGAAGCTACTGTATAAGTTACCTGAGTGCATTTATTTGGAGCTGAGCCTAATTATCTGGATCTAAGCCACTTTCTGGAGTGCCCAAGGTTTATTTCTGAAGCAGATGGAGGCAATGACTTAAATGTTATCAATTTCTTTGTGAACTATTAAATGGGATACCTGAGGGAAATTCAATGTACTCAACTGCCTTTGTAAAAGACTTTTTAAAAAATAGCTAAGATGTAAAATGAGAAACTTTTATGTAATTCATCTTAAAGGACCAGTAACATCAAAAGTTGATTTTTTTTATATGTATCTGCTGATCTACAGCATACAAATAAACATTTCTTGATAGCAAATGTCCTGTTTTATATGAGTAAGATATTAATTATATAGTCCTGCAGAGAGCCAGGAATGGCATTTGACTCCTTTTTATCTTCCTGTGTAAAAACTAAACTCATTGTATTCTACAGAGAGTATTGTGTGATCTGCTATGCAACCCGTGCCTTTTTTTTTTTTTTTGCTTAAATTGCAACCCCATGGCTACACAGCAACTTGTCTATATTAACTAGAGTAGTCTTAATGAAGCAAACAGATTTTGTTTTATTAGTATGAAGCAGTGATCTCCAACCAGTGGGCAACATGTTGCTCATCAACCCTTTGGATGTTGCTCATAGTGGTCTCAAAGCATGTGTTCATTTTTGAATTCTTGGTTTGGATGTAACCTTTGGTTACATAAAAACCATATGCACTGCCAAATATAGAGCCTCTTGAAGGCTGCCAGTCCACATAGAGGCTACCAAATAGCTAATCTTAACCCTTATTTGGCACCCCCGGGACTTTTTCCAATGCTTTTACATTTGAATGTGGATCACTGGTAAAAAGCATTGGTGACCCATGTTGCAGCAGTAAATTATATTTTCATTACTTTAGAACACTTGTTTTTTGTTGTAACTGGTTGTTTTAGGAAATTGGGAATTACTAATCTCTAGGCTGGAAAACTATAGCCTCATAGAGCCTTTGAACCTGAAAAGTTTGTTGGTGTGTGGCTTTTTTGTATCAGTAAAAACAACTAACATCAACCTGATTGGGCTGGTTGGGTGTGGGTGTCCTGGGAAAAGGGTAGCATGGCTTATACTTGTTTAAATGGTCTCATGTATATATATATATAAAGAGCATTGTAAATACTTTGTTAGTTAGGCACTTTCCTCTCGCTTCCACTACATGTTTTCCTCTCCCTTTGTTCCACCCTCCATCTTAGTTGAAATTAGTTTGTATTTAAAAATATACCACTTATTCTAAGATAGGGCTGTCTAAAGTCACCAGCCTAGCACACAAAAATAGAGCAGATTTAACGAGGAGTGAGAGCACTAGATGATAGATAGATAGATAGATAGATAGATAGATAGATTGCTGATGTTGCTCACTGGAGAAAACGTTCACTTTACTGGAAAATAAGTACATATTTGTTCATTTGTTATTCTCCATGGTAGCATTAAAGCTGTAATTTATGTTTGCCATGAAATAAATGACAACCCATCACAGAAGAATAGCAATTTCTTGCAAACACTGTGCCCGGACAGTGGGGCAGGAGGAGTGCTAGGAAGGGCTCCAATCTGATTGATGTGGAAGGCAATGGGTGCATAAAAATTATGTCTGCATTTTTTCTTGTACAAAATACAGTGTTTTTTCCAGTTAAACAAAGCACATGGCAAAATTCTAGTGCAGTTTCTCAAAAGAAGATTTTTCGCTGCAAAACTGTACTGGCCAAGAAAGACATATTTACCCACTTTAGATTAAACAGAATGTGTACTTTCTATAAATAGCCAGTACCTTGTCCATTGGGAAAGGTACTTGGGAAAATAGCGCTACCTGGACCATTTGTGCTCAGGGCCGGATTTACATTGTGGGCGCCCCTAGGCCCACTAACCGTTCATCACCCCTGTCCCCTCCAGGGGGACAGGAGCAATGGGGATTGGTGCATGGGAAATTTAAAAAATGATTGTATCTCCAGCACATCCCCAGTGTTTCTGAACCAATGTGGGTGTGGTTGGGCAGCATGCCGCCCCCCTAAAATTCTGCCGCCCTAGGCCCGGGCCTAGGTGGCCTTTCCACAAATCCGGGCCTGTTTGTGCTCTTGTTGTGAAATGAGACAGATACTCTTTGTCACCAAAGGAGTAGTGTGGGACTTTGCCTGGTAGGGAATTACCAGGATAGGACTGGCACAGGGTCACCAGGGTAGTGGGTCATGCTTTTACATGCATATGTGCACTTTTACAGTTTATTTCCCCTTTAATCTGCACTTCCTTGTATAAAGTTAATATTTTTATAAAGCAAGTGTGTGTGTGTGTGTTAAATTTTTTCCTAATGGAGCCACCCGCAAGTGAATTCCTGGATCCCATTAGAGTTTTCCCAGTACTCAGGACCTGTAATTGGTAAGAAATAGGGATGGGCGAATTTGACCCGTTTCGTCAAAAATTTGCCAACGCCCATTTAAGTCTATGGGCGTCAAAAAAAATTGTCACACGGCGAAATTTTTTTGACACGCGTCTTTTTTATTTGTCGAATGACACCATACAAGCCGAAACAAGGTGAAAAAATTCACCCATCCCTAGTAAGAAATGGTATGATGTATAACCACCTATTTTGTCATTTAATAGTTCAGAATATATTATAGCACAACTTGTCTAAAATATGCGTTTTTCAAAAGATTTTTTTAGATAATCAGATAAATAAATAGCAATTCGCTAAAGTCAAGTTTTCGGATCATCAATAATACAATTCGAATTTATATACAAATTTGCTGAAATGTTTTTTGAGAAGAATTATTGATGAATGAGTTCAATTTGAGGATCAATTTGTCGACTTTGTTTTAATAAAAATTTTATTTTTTAGATTATTTAAGATTTATTTTTAGATTTTTAGATTAAACTTAAATTTATAGTAAATAACCCCCTAAATATAATATTGTAAAATTGTATAAATATTATTACAGATTATATGAACCTCCTTGCACTTTTACCCAAGGTAATTATGGTGGTGGATAATGCATTTTCCATATTAATTTTGATTGAACTGAATATTTTTTTTATTTTGTTTTGATTTTTAATGTTGTATTTTGTATCCCAATTTGGTTGGGATACACTATAGTATACTGTACTGTACTGTAGTGTACTGTATGTATTAGCATTACAACCAAAGTTACTCCTAAAATATTTTAAATAAATCGGGTATCCATTCTATATTAGTTAATAGCATCTATAAACCTTTTCCATGGAATCAAATTTGTGAATAATATAGAATGAGTATTTATAATCCCTATATACGCTGAATCAGTTCGATTTATACTACTTACAACACTACAGCAACTTTACATGATGGCTTGCAAACAAGGTTCCATTGCTGTGTCAAGGCATGCAATATAGAGCAAGGTATTTGCAAAGTGATCTCTTTTGCCTTGCTTGACTATAATAGAGCCTTATACCTACTGATTAACTGGTTCCTGAGTTTCTGAATTTGATCTCAGCCTGATTCCTATCTGTATTGCTGTGACTGTCTTCAACACACTGATTCCTCATATTTCTGCAGCCTGCCCAGACACTACCCTCACTCTGACTGAATTTTGCCAGTTGATTTGGTTACCACACTGTGGCGTAGAATGTCTCTACTTGTTCCTGAACTTTTCCTTTGTGACTTCCTGGCAGAGAAAGTGCAGGAAAGGCTTGCCTTCTTTAATCAATGGCTCCCAATCAAACTATATGTGTGTATAAAGAGAGACACACAATCAGCAACGGTGTTGAGGTTGTAAATTTACTATGGGTTAGTGATGCTAGAACTTGACTTCAAAGGCTACTGAGTGTGATATTGAAAGTTTGATTCTTGTGTGATTCACGTGGTCCTGTTTTAAATTTATATCACTCCTTTTGCCAGGGGTCTAATTTATTATTAGTAAAATCCATGATCCTAATTCAAACTATCAGAAGAGTCCACCGAGACAATCATAGTGATTATTCTTCTCAAGTATCTAATAACACACAATCTATTTTGTTATTATCATAGACCTTGTTTGTGGAAATAGTCAAGTTTGTGCTTCCTTACTAGGGATGTAGCGAACTGCCGATTTGGTGTTCGCGAACGCCGTTCACGAACACCGGCAAAAAATGCGAACGTTCGCGAACAGTTCGCGAACTTCGAACACCCGCTAAAATCGTTCGATTCGAACGATCGAAGGATTTTAATCGTTCGATCGAACGATTTTCATTCTAATCGAACGATCGAACCATTCGATCGAATGCTTTTCATTCGATCGAATGCTTACAATCGTTCGAACGAATGGAAATCGTTCGATTTTTAGCGGTCGAAGGAATTCGAATGGTCGAACGATTTGTATTCGAATCGAACGCGAACTCAAAATGCGAACGTTGCGCGACGTTCGCGAACATTCGGCGGACGCGAACGGTCGAAGTTCGCGCGAACAAGTTCACCGGCGAACAGTTCGCTACATCCCTATTCCTTACTTATGGTGATAAAGGCTCCAATGATCTTTTATGGGTCACTCAAATTAATGTTATATATTTCTGATTCATGATATGCCACAGTGACTGACTCTTTGCCACCTTAATGGAACTGGATATTTCCAGGAATCAGTTATGTGTACTGTATCCCAAATGTCTATCATGGGGTATCGCTATCTCTTAGGTAACCATTTGGCTACGAAGGTTACTCTTCTTACAAAATGCATAATAACGAATTTGAGCCAAAAAATTGAGAGCAGAGATTGGTGACAAGTGGAGCAAGAGGCAGCAAACCGGACCACGAGTGGGAGTGCCTGGCACTTAGGAGTTTATCCGTCTGCTTAACCGATGGATCGTCTGAGTATAAGAGCTAACAGGGTTCTGACCGTTAACATCGCGGTACTGCACAAATTGTCTCTACCTTTATGTCTTTTTGAGGATTGTGGAGGAGTGAATGAGTGAATGATCTTTATATTTTTTGTTTTATTAAAGATCATTAGTAGCTTGGGAATTTGTCAAAATATCTAGTAGGGATGCAAAGAATACACTATTTTGGGATCTTACAGAATCCTAAATCCTTCATGAATCCTTCATGAAAGATCTGGCCGAATCCAAAATCAAATCCAAACCCTAATTTAAAGTGGAGGACATATTTAGTAGTTTAATTCACAACATGTCTTAATGTTTTTGATGCCAATTGATAACTGGTTGAGTGCAGTGGACCTTTTGTCTTTGTTCTTGTACTTCAGTGCTGTGTCCCATTTGCTTTTTCTCCTACTATTGACATTTGTTTTGCTGTACTACAGTATTCATTTTCCTCACCCATATCTAGTTTTGCTTTTTGTCTGCAATACCTTATTATTCACTTTTCCTCTGTTGTATTTCCACTATATTTAAAAAATTGTTCTCTATCCCTTTGTTCACTTTCTCTGCCATTTCCAATTTTTCTACACAGTCTGCAATCCGTTATTCACTTTTCATGCCTATTTTTTCTTTTACTCTTTCTTTTACTCTACTGTGGTACCATTGTTTATTTAATTTGTTCTCAGTTGGTTTTGCCTTTTTTCTACTGTGCCCCCATTATGCACGTTGAGTCTCTGAAGCCGAATACTGAGCGAAGTTTTGCTAACGTTAATTCGCCAGCACGAGCATTTCATAGAGAACTTTCGCTATTGTTCATTTATGCCTAGTGAAACTTCGTTAGTACTCTTATGTTTAGGTCAATTTGAAAAGGGCCATTACATATATGTCGTATAGAGGTCTATATTAAAGATGTTGATGCAAATGTGGCCACTTATTATTACAAATATCCAAGGAAGCAAAATAAAGACAAAAGAGATCCTCTAATGCCCTTGACATGAGCCCACCCTAAAACAAATGTTGCATGCCCCTCAAATGGTTGGAAAAAAAAATGCCACTGTTTTTTTTTATAACTTTTATGACTTTTCGGCATGCAGGATATGGTGTCCCTGACACAAGATTGAGGAGGATGTAGCTTCATGTTATCAGTTCGCCAGGTCTAAGGTGAGAAAGGAAACTCGATGATCTCCTTCGCTAGCTATTTGTCCTCTACACCTTGCAGATGTGCCTGAAGAGGGGATTTCTAATGAATTTTCGCTAGTGACAGTCACTTCGCCCTTAAGTAAATCTGCCCCATAGCCTGAACCTTGGCTCCCTGTAACATAGCACTATGCAACCCCATCAATGTCCTTTTGTGTGCCCTCTGCAGCCAAAACAGTGTTGTCCCTAATAAAAACCAAAAAGTCACATATAATCATAGGATATATGTTTAGAAAACATGTTGAAAAAGCAAACATGGTGGGTTGCATTGTAAAGTTAAGATGAGAATAGTAGGTAAGTCATGCCCTTCCCTACTACATATAATAAATTATGTGACGAGTAATATGTGTTTTGTGGATAATAGCTTTAACACTGATACACAAAGTTCATAGAACAATATACAATGGAAAAATATAGAACATTGATTATAATATTTTGATTGAATGCAATAGGTTGCTAGATTTGATCCAAATTTTGCACCTGTTACATACATTACACCCATAGATTTTAGTCTAGTCACTTGTCAGGCTTTAGTTTTCCTTTAAATCATTTCACAGTAATTCTGTATGTGCATTACAGACACTTCCACTATTAAAGATTTTTGTTTGTAATAGTTCAAAAGTAAGTAATTAAGATTCACATGTTTCTGTTTAAATGTTTCACTTTCTACTGTTCATTATGTTTTGCTTTTTGAGTCTTTCAGAGGTTTTTGTATTCATATCAAACCAACTTAAGCCAGCTGTCACTGAATACAACAGACAAGGGCAAGTCCATTCCTCTTTTTTACAGAAACTGTTTGTGCTCATTTTGTTTTATGGTAATTTGGTTAAGAAATGTGTCTAGCAACGGATCAATAGGAAATTTGAAATATACAAGTAAGAACGGGCAGTAAATCTACAGCTGTTCAAGAAATGGAACAATTTTCCTTAATTTTTTTCTTAATTTTCATTCATTTTTATTTATGGTTTTAAATAAAATCTCCCTTTTATGTGATTGTTCAGACAAGGTTTTTTTTTATCTCTATGTTTCAATGTACACTCAGTAAGGGTTATCTACAAAAGTAACTATTATGGCCTCTTGGGCATTGAAGCCAAATTACCTAGTTTAATATATAACAATGATGGCAACCAGCCCAGCAGAGCTCTAGATGCTGAACTACATTTGTTGGCATCCCACTAATAGCTAAAAACAACATTTGGAGGGCTCCCTGTTCTGTGGTTTTCAAGCTTGATGAATATTGTTCACATTTAGTAAGCTGTTCACAAAATTCTGAAACCTGTACACCACAGTCTGAAAGTTTTCCCTGCATTCTAAGATATTATCTTATTCCCTTTTCTTCAGAATGAATTAGTCTTGGGATCTGCAGTTTCCGCCTACAGTGTCAACACGTGGGAGGATTTGCAGATTTATGTTTACATTTCTGGCCTGTTCCAGTGCCTCAGATTATATTACGGTATATATTTTTTTTTCAAAAGGAAATTTTACATTCAAGTTTTAGTTTAAATTTGAATATGGTTAGGAATACTTTTCATAATAACAAAACTATACCAGCTATTGGGCTGCCCTCCAGGGAATATGAGGTATGGTTTTCCCTGTTAGTGGAGATATATATATATATATATATATATATATATATATATATATATATATATAGTACAGTGTAGCAACAATATATATATATATATATATATATATATATATATATATATATATATATATATATATATATATATTTTAAATTGTTTTTTAAAACCCCTCTCAGTTATAAGTCTTCCATTACATACAGGATTTTATACTCTGATTTTGCTAATGGTGTAGTTCCAAGACCGCCATATCTGTCAGTTGTGTACTAGATTACTGTATTTTACTGGTTCTATTACACAGTATGTGGCTTCCCAGTTCATCAACACAGAGCACGTAAGACACAATCCTCCCTTTTCTGCTGCTTCTGTAATGATGTTTCTGAGTGTGTTGGATAGGAAAAAATATATACTTTTCACTCCATAGCTTAATGTTATTAAAGGACACATTTTCTGATTTTCTTTTTTTTTTATGTTGTTGCAAGTTGTTTGCTATGATCTGAATGGTTATGATGAGTAGGAAAAAGAGAGGAAGATATGTTGTTGAAAAGCACACAACAATGTGTTTTATTGTTAAGGGAATACATTTTTAATATATTTGGTCAGATGTACTCTCAACTTTTTTTTAAAACTAGTGTTTACGACTTACTAGTGTATGCTGCATACAAATTTTAAATAATCAGTTTTTTTGTGACAAAATTACTGATTTCATGATATAAATAAGAATATGGAGTGTTAGCAAAATGCTGAAAGAGTAATAATAGCATTACAATTAGTGATGGGCGAATTTGCGCGATTCGCCACCAGCGAATAAATTCGCGAAATGCCCGCGAAAATTCGCGGCAAAAATTCACCGGCGTCAAAAACGGGCGCCGGCGTCAAAAACGAGACGCCGGCAACGTTTCGCAAATTTTTTGCCGTTTCGCGAATTTCGCTAATTTTTCGGCGAAGCAAAACGGCGCAAATTCGCCCATCACTAATTACAATCCAGAGTGAATAATAGAGATTGGGTTTTTCATTCACAGAGCAGGTTTATTAAAATTTTTAGTTACTTTTTACCTAATTTGTCCAAGCACACTTTCAAGCTTTTTGATCATTTGATGGGGCATTCTTTGAAAACTGAGTCAGACTATATAAATGACTCTACACTATAATGAAGTGCTCTACCTGTGGGGTTTCCACTTGTTGAAAGTGGTGGGTGCTCAACCAGAAATCCCCTAATGAGTACACCATAGTGAACATGTATTTAAAGGAGAGGTGAGGGGGAGGTAATTAAACCTCTCCTAATTCACATGTACAAATGACTGGAAAAAACCATAAACATTTGTCATAATATTTGGTTTAAAACACACTAATCACTGTGTTTAATAAGGTGTGCACTTTTGTGTAAAAACACTAACACAGTAATTTGAATCTCCATACCTTAAGTCAACGAAAAATGATTTAAACGTTAATTTAAACCAATTGAATTGTTTTGCCCCCAACAAGGATTTATTATATCATAGGTGGGATAAAGTAGAAGTTCCTGTTTTATTGTAACAGAAAAAATTAATAATTTTAAAAATGTAAATTATTTAAATTAAAATAAAGTCTATGGGAGATGGCCCTTTCTGGATAATGAGTTTCCGGATAACTGATCCCATACCGGTATATAACGGGGTAAAGTAATAAAAAAACTTAAATTAATCTAGTTAAACCATATGAGAGTTTATATATATATATATATATCAGATGTTTATTTCAAACAGCTGACCAGGAAATCCCATCTGCTGTTTGGTTAGTATTGTTTATTAGACAAGTTTTCCTACAAACTTTTTATTACATTACCCCATAGCATGTTAGTCTTTAGTCACTACTCATATTTGTATTACTTTAACAAGCAATTCAGACTCACCACCTACTCCCTTTATTAGTTATCTCAGAGGGACTGTGGAGGATTCAGTGTGCCTGCATTCTTGCAGAGCTCCGCAAGCTGCATTTATCCAAGACAAAAAGAAAAAAAATATATGGAACACTTCCTCATACAAATCACAGTTTATTAATCCAAAACTCAGGCGGCTGTTGTGGAATGGACCACTTACACTAGTCAGGAACACCCCTTAATCATAAATTGGATTAATAAACTGTGATTTTTATTCTACTTTATGTATGTGCCATACATTTATTTTTCTTTTTATATTACTATATGTAATATTTTAAGGTTTGGTGTCATCTATACATAGGTTGGATATGCAGCATGAAGATGCTGTGACAGGGTGTTTGGAAAACACCACTGTCTTGGAGGAAAGTGGATTGAAAAGAGTGCATTTAAGTTGCATGATATGTTTTGCAGAGGGATATCCAGCACAGGTAGGGTTATATTAACATCCAAGTAGTTAAGTGGCAGATGAGAGAGGAGCTACTGTACCTAGGAATGTGAACAATATTCATCAAGCTTGAAAAACACAGAATGGGGAGCCCTCCAAATGTTGCTTTTAGCTATTAGTGGGATGCCACATCTTAGGGGCTCTCCGGACACCTCCTAGTATGGAGGAAAGTGTGGTGCTGCTGGGAGAAACATTGCTTGGCTTAAGGGTCTTGCTGCCAGAAAGAGTGTTGCAGCGGCTGATGAGTATAAATCCCAGGAGGGGAAGCCAGCAGGACTGAGTGAGAAACAGGGCCGGAACTAGGGGTAGGCAGGGTAGGCACGTGCCTAGGGCGCAAAGCTGGGAGGGTGCCAGGCACGTACCTGCTCTGTCGCCTACCCCATGTGTGGTCTCGTCTCTCCCCAACTGCCGCTGAGGGTTTCTGCCTAATAACGTTTCTGTGCATGTGCACATGCCGTTTCTTCGCATGAACGCATGGCGTTTCTGCACATGCGCGCTCAAGCTCAGTTTCGCGCATGCGTGCACTCACCTGGCGCCGGATCTGCTGAGAAGCCCAAATGCTCTGGAGTTCCAGAGGGTGAGAGTTTCCCTAGATGGTGAGAGCACAGAGGGGGGAAACCCCTGAATGTTTTGAATTGAGGTTGCTGAACTGTACCCTGAATGCTTTGCATTGAAGTTGCTTAGTTAATTAGTTAATTTGTTTTTATACATATTGTATACCGAAAATATGTCTGAAAACAAAATTATATTTCTATTATACTTTTGCACCAGATTTGTGAAATAAAAAGAAATTGATCATCTGTTTATGTATAGAACACATGTTCTGAAGCAAATACAAAAAATCTCTTTTAGATAGTATTACCTTGTTGTTTGGCCATATATTTCCTGCAAACCTTTCCAGCTGGGTTAGCAACTCTTTAATTGCGGGAAAAAGAATAAATCCATGTGGAATAGAAAGGTACCTTCATGTTGGGTTTTTGTTCCCAACTGGAGTGGTTTCCAGTAGTAGTCTATTTATTTTCCTGTGTAGATTGTTATTGATGCTCTTAATAGTCTGCACTGTGTTTGTATCACAATACAATAAAGTGAATTACGAAACAGAAGGACAATTGCAACAGTGTTCTACAATCAATGCTTCTATAATATCCTGAATGACGGTTCCATGCTGTGTCCATTAAGCTATTCTATTTTCTATTTACCAAGCTTCCTTTTAAACATGGTTAGGAAACTTTTATAAATGAATTATTCCTTCAAGCATTTATTGGAGGATTGTACATTTGCAAACCTAAATAAGCAAAGAAAAAGCAATTCACGGCTGTAGAATGACTACTGAAGATCAACAATGTTCAATCAGTGTTTGCAATAAATAGTTTATTAAGCTAAGCAGATATACTGTGTACTACAAAATTAAACATTTATATCCGTGGGCCAATATTTCAAAGTGTGTTAAATGGGGATCAAATACACCACACATTGCTGCCTTATTGGCAGGTACAGTATGTATTCATTTCCAATGTAAAAGTTTTCAGCGTAAAATACCAGAACACAATGCAACAGACACTTAAACTTTTCCTATTTCTATAAATGGGTTATGCAATACAGATTATGAGTCTTAATAACAGCTTTAAATACTGCAATCAGGTGGAGTTAAAGTGAATATATAACTTTATAAATCTGTCATTTATTTCTTTTCATGCACTTTTTGTCGCTATATGAACCCAGGGAGCAGCTTTGCCTATAGACAGACTTGACAAAGGTTAAATATCTGTCATTATATATCTCATATACTAACACACATGCAATTTGTTTAATCACTTGTCCTTGTTGTTCTTCATATGTAGATAGAACTGATTTCTACACATGGATGCTCATAGGTCAGACATCAATACAGCTAAACCTATTGTGAACCATTTTCTGTAGTATTGACATAGGCTACCACATCTAGGCATCTACATCCCTAGATGTGGGGTGAGACAGGGACAAAAAATTGGGCACCATTTCACCTAAAGGTTTAAATGAAAATCACTGCTTGAATTGTTTTTTAGTTTTTTATGTGCAATAAAATACTTTTTCTGGTGTGGTAATGTTCTAAAATTAGTCTCTCGCTGTGTTTTGCTATAATATGTATATATGAGTTGTCAAAGTGCTGCTTTATGGTGACAATAATATTCTGAGTGACATTTGTCCCCCTGCCACCTGATTATGCTGTGTGCCTAGGCAGTCCAATGAGGCTTGGGTTGCATTTTGTAACTTCATGTGACTTTGGTACTTGGAAAAACATCTTGACAAAGTTTATGGAACAGAACTAAAATATTTATGGAATACCATATAAGGAAATAATCAGTGTGACATTATCCACTTATCAGTGACTAAATTTAAACATAGTACAGAAGGCAGAACGAACAAGTGATTGGAATCTGCCCCCAAATGGAAAACACAGTAGTAAACTATAATTCACAAAACTTCTTAGTGTGGCACCTCAGATCCAAGCAGGCCCAAACTAGAGGGTGAGAATTGAGAGCAGGAGGAATCACCGCATACAACTCTGCATATTAAAAAGCAGTAGTTAATGTAACAGCGGTGAAAGGAGAGCGCTAATAAGGCAGAGAGATTAGTCAGATCTCTCTCAGCTTCAACTCCCTTCCTCTAACCTACAGGCCCTGTTTGTTTATCTGGCAGGAGCAGGATCTATAAAAAGTCACCTACCACAGCTGATTGGAGGAAACCAGTGGGTAGGTTAACCCTTATCCATCTTGACAGTTGATTAACTGTTGCAGAAAGGAGAATACAAATCTTTTGAGCAATATTATGGGACAGACTTGATATGTGAATTTTTTTAACTCTAATAAATTCGAATGTACTCACAACTCAAATGGGGGGTTATTTCTGAAAAAAATCCAACATCTAATATTCGAATATGAATGACCCCAAAATTTTAATCAAATTTGAATCGAGTTTTCCTCCGAAAAAAACTCAAATGTCAGGAAGGCAATTAACATCTTCATATGGTTCAAAGAACTTCTGTCATTGACTTCTACATGAACTTGGCAGGTTTTAGGTGGCGAATAGTCGAATTTGAAAGTCATGTCAACAAGATACAACTTCACATCTGTCTTATGGTGACAGTTTTATTTGTTCCTTCAAACTGCTGTGAAGATAATAATAAAAATATTACCTTGTACTTGATCTAAACTAAGATATAATTAATCCTTATTGGAATCAAAACCAACTTATTGGGTTTATTAAATGTTTACATAATTTTCTAGAAGACTTAAGGTACGAAGATCCACATTACAAAATTGGAGGGCAAAATACACCATCTCACATTGCCCTAATAGGGGAAAGTTAAAAAAAATATGGATTTGTGTGTTAAAAATAAATTTCAGGTTTTTCTGATAGATTTTACAGATGTTTTTAACAATGTCCTGAGGGCTCATTAATGCAGCCCGATGCCACGTTCTTCTTCTAATTGCTGAAAACATATTCCATTGCCAAACTGAGCTAAATTAAAAAATTACTTAAGGAAAGCACATTCTGAACAGATTTTCTTAAACCAAACAATTTTCATCCAAAGCTTCATCACTGAGTGGGTAATATTTCCTGGTAACGACTCAAAAATGTGGAAGGAGGCATTTCTGCACAACTACCTGGGATAGCCATATGTAATGTGTTTTACATTCAGCAATTCAAATGAATTCAGAAGGGTAGGTATTTTTGGAGGAAGTTGCCCCATCTGTCAGGGTCATAAAAGTGAGTGTCTGAAGGACAGGAAATCAAGATAACTTCATTACAATGCAATATAGAATCTCCATCCAAGATTCAAATGAGGCTTGTATATCACATTCACAATGTAAACATTAAACATGGGACAAACAATATCAAAAAATTACTGTTTGTACTGGAATAAAGTTGTGTTTAGAGGTACATCAAAGTTGAGCTTTATAGCTGCAGTTGAAGAACATATGTGAGGGGACTATTGCATGAGAGGTTTAAGCAACATCACATAAAACCTACAGTTAAACATAGTAGGAGAAATGTTGCACTTATTCTAGCCTCAGTGACTAACACAGGATTGATATGCTGAGGAAGAGAGCTACCACTGGTTTCTACAGACATATCATCCTTTTTCTTTAGAGTTGTATGGAGCAGGATTCAATGACCCTTAACATACATCAAAGCTAGGCAAAGAAGGGCAAGATCAAGAAGTTAAGAGACCTTAATTTAGGATATTCTAAAATTGTTTTGTAAAACACTGGAAAAACAAATAAGACAAATGGTGGACATTCCAAATATTGGGTTAATTTGATTGTTAGTAATCACAAATGTTTAACTTAAATTATTATGTAATCTTGTTTGAAAAACTAAATTTAAGTGAAATTGTGCATTAATTTTGTATACATGATAAAACAAGTAGCGGACTGGGGGTGGACTCAAATGTACTGTCTATTGTTTATTTTATAGGGTATAAAGTTTAGAATATTTTCCTGCTGCTTATAATGAAATATCGATAAATATGAACCACTACATGTATTTTGTATTTGATACATATTTTACAAAATCATTTTGTTTTTTTTCAACAATTGCTTTCTTGAAAAGCTTTCATGGTTAGAAAATGAATACTGCTGTAAAATACATTTTCCCTTGTATTGTAAATACCCCAAAGTCTAATATTGATTTTCCTCCTTAGGAAGTAGAATGTCAGTAGCTACAGGTTTCCAGACTCAAACAGGCGCATATCGCTGCAAATAACTATTTGACAGCAAGAATCAATGATTTTTCTTTAAGACGAATGAAAAGACTCAATAACTAATTAGTCTGTTTCTCTATTTTTTTTTCTGTAGTTCTAACTAGTTGTCTGAATGTTTCTTCTGCTGTTGTGTGGCAGGACACTGTCTCATTTACCATAATAGTGTACAGAATGCTAAGCTATAACTTTCTTTTACTGAACAATACCCAAAAATGGGTATGCCTTTCGAAGAAGGAGCACAAAATAGTTGACTATCTTTTTTTTTATTTTTTTAAAGAGAAAATAGAGGAGTGTTTTCCATTTATTTTACAAAGAACCAAAGGAAAAATATTCTTCAGGTACAAATATGTGCATTTTCTGGAAAACCTTAATAATTTCCCAAGTGCCTACAGCAGAAGTCACAATTAGCTCAAGTTGCCAATCCCTACAATAATAAAAAGCATACAATTCATAGAGATGTTGTATGGAAGAAAAATAGCTATTGACCAGTATTTTGACTGGCAAAAGACATAACATATGGTATGTTCCATCCTGACTGCACAAAAGAATGAATATTTGACCTATAGTGAATATTCTATGGCCCTTATTGTAGTCATCCTTGGAATTCTTTCACTTATTAAGTTGATACGGCTTAAGTGATTGGTTATTGATTTTCTTGTGGGCTGAAGTGTTTCTTTACATTTCTTCTGTTACTACCAGCTGAGACTTGATGAATACCTTTTGATGAATTTAATATCTAGCAAAACTTTTTCAAGCTTAATTTGCCATGTTGGCCTTAAAAAAACTCTATTTTATACAGTATGCAGTAAGCAATATATACAATGTAATTATCAAACATAAAATGCCACAGTTATACTAATAAGGTACAGAGCTGGATGCACAGAATTGTAGCCATTAAAATATTATAAACAACATGTTTGTGCCAACTTGCACTAACCTTTACTAGCGCTGTGTATTGATTTGCTGATTGTGCCTTCTTTGTTGCATGTGGTGCAAGCTGTAAGGTTAGTGCACTCTGCTTATTATATTCTTATTAAATTCCTTCTAACAAACTAGTCAACCCAAAAAAATCAAGTTTTTGCCTAATAAAACAAAATATAATTCTATGCAACTTTGCAATATACATTCATTACAAATGTTCTATGGTTTTTAAGTTATTTATATATGTTATATATTATTATTAAAAAGCAGCATTTCTCCCTTTCTGTTCTCTGCCCTGGTGGCTCAGACTGTTGATACAATGTAAAACAAGGCAGCTGATTAACAAATAATTGGGTGAAATGTTAATGGTTTAATATAAATGTTTAAGTAAATATGTTTAGGTTTGCCACTAGGGGGAGCTAGAGGATAACAGTTGTAAGGGAAAGGCCCAGTGGGTGGAGAAAAGTAAGTTATATAAGAAAAGATTTCAGGAAGTGATATTAGAGATGTGTCATGGAAAGCAAGATGTGCAGGGGGCTCTGCAGCAGTAGAGTCATCTCCTGGAAGAGGTACTGAGCCTAGGTAGTGTGAGGCCTAGTGGTGAAATAGTACACTCTAGGAAGTGTTAGTTAGAGAGGTAACTAGCATGGGCAGCTATGGTCCCAACTAGGAGTGAGTGGGCATAGTATTCCCAGCGGGAATCTCGTCTGCCAGGGTTTAAGAGAAAAAGCTAGATCTGGATTGAGCTGACCAGAGCAAAGGAGGGGTGCCTGGCAGTGTGTTGTTATGGGCAATGTTCTGCAAAAGGCTAGGAGATTGAGCCCTGTGAATGTGCTGCTGCGTTACTGAGGGATTTTGAAACTCTTTGAATTTTTTTTTGAAATGCAACTCTCTGCATCGTGTGCTTTACTGGAGGTTATATACCACATGGAGGGTCGGTTATCGCTTTTACAAGCAGACCAGTCTTTGCTGGGGAACTAAGAATTTTGCAACATTGTTTAAAAAGTAACTAGCAGGAGTTTCAATAGCAATTGTTTACAAACAACTTTAAAAGCACTGAAAATGTTTAATAAATGTATATTGGAAAATTGCTTAGAATTATGTATTCTTGGCAATTTTTTTAAACTCCAAACAACATTTCCCTAGTTGTCCATTTGATGATGCTAAGCAGCAGTGATCTGACCTCCTATCTCCCCCAAAGCTATTGAGACTACAAAGGCCAAGTTAAGTATAATAACAAAGCTGGAATCTTTTATCACTTGCTATTTATTTCTGCTACAGTTACCAATTAGTGATAAGTGAAAAATGTCACCATGTACAGATTTGCTACAGCTTCCTTGTTTCACTGGCGGCAAAACTTTTTACGAAACTGTGTAAAAAAGTCACCCTACAACTCGTTTTGCTTTGCTCGACAAAAAAAGAGACATGCAACAAAAAAAAGAGACAAGTGACAAACACATACATTATTTTATCCTTCCCATCTCCTTCCACATCAACTAAAGGGATTTGAGCCATCCCATAGTCTATATAAGGACATACACATAAATATATGGTTTATTCATTTTATAGATGCAAAGCACCCAGATATTATCCGTTGGTGGTCAAATCTCTTATTAGTTGTGCTTGTGTTTGTAAGCAATATAGTGTAGTAGTAGATATCATTACTAGTTGACCAGAGATTATGTCAAAAATCATGTTTTTTAAAAAAAATTGGCTACATGGGAGCCTTTTTTTCCATTGATAAAGCAGTTGCAGCCTAGTGGATAGGAGGTTCCCTATCAATGTAGGGCACGTGTGTAGCAGTATACTGAGCTAATAATTTATGTGAGTTTGCCCTCCTAAAAAACACCCATAGACTCTAATGTAGTTTGTTACAACAAAAGATGCACAACAAAAAATAATTTGTTGTGCAACATAAACATTTCACAAATTATTGGTTGTTTTTGTCAGTGAAGAAAAATGGGACAGATTTGCTCATCAATATTGCCAATCCAACAGCTTCTTGGGTGGCAGCAACAAAATAGAATGAAAGATAATGCAGGTAGAAATTACAAGTCATCTGTTTGAAGGCAAACTTCTTATTAGTTACAATGGTTTGCTTTGGAAAACAAGTAGCCATGAGCAAAAATGGCCCAATTTGCTTAGCAAAAAAATTGGAACACCTGGTTTGTGATATGGTGAAATTTCACTGAATGTATTGCAGTCAATGGCAGTTTTTTTTTTTTTGGCTGTGTTTTTTTCTCCCAGCAAATACATTGGAGTAAATGGGCCTTTTTCTTTTTTCTCAAGCCATATAAATTGGAGTCAATCAACTTTTTTTCATGTTTTTTTTCTAGCATCAATTTGTCAGTTGCCAGTACTGTAAGTCAGTGTGTTTTTTCTAGAATTCTTTCTTTAATGTCAAATGTATTGGAGTCAATGAATGTTTTGAGTGTCACGAAAATGCTAATTTCTTGGCAGTATTTGTAAAGTATTTGCTAAAAAATGTGCTCATCCCTAGTTACAAGACGTTGGCATACTTTGCACCTTATATTACTTTTTCTTATTGAGAGCTTCATGATCATGTGTTAATGGGATAATGTTCATGGGGTAGTTCACCTTCAAGTTAACACTTTCGTGGGAATGTAATAAAAGTCACTAATGGAAAAACTATTTGCAATGCGAAAAGTTATGCCTTTGCGCAAACAAATTTTGCTTTGTGCAAATTTAACATAGCCTTTTGCAAACCCGGAAACTGTTTAGCGACCACATCCGACAGTGGAAGACCGTTTGCGAATTTTATAGTTTGCGCCAATGCGCAGTAAATGTAATAAAACTTCTTACTGAAAAAGTCGTTATGTTTGCTCCAAAAGATTATGACACCTTCCAGCACTTCTTAAGAGTGCGCAATTAAAATTTGCAATGCGTAATTAAAATTTGCAATGCAATAATAGTTTAAGGAACAATATTGCATTGCGAGATGTGGATTTTTAGTCTTATTGATGCGAATTGTTTTGCTCTTTATGATAGTATGTTAAAGAACGGGCAATCCTTAGGAACATTTCAACTGGTCTTTATTTTTTATAGTTTTTCAGTTATTTTGCCTTCTTTTTCTGACTCTTTCCACCTTTGAAATGAGGTCACTGGCACAGCAGCCCATAAACTATTACTCTGTGGCGCTACAATTTTATTGGTATTGTTCATTTTTATTCATTTTTATAAATATATATCTTTCTATTCAGGCCCTCTCCCCTCCAGCCTTGTTACTAGGGTAATTTGGACCCTAGTAACCAGATGGCTGCTGAAATTGCAAACTGTCGAGCTGCTAAAAAAAGTATGCAAAAGCCACAAATAATAAAATATGAAGAACAACTGCAAATTGTCTTAGAATATCACGATCTATCATATTAAAGGTTAGTTTAAAAGTGAAAAGCACCTTTAAATGGATATTTAACTTGTTCCCCTGTTATATATGACCCATAAACCCCTGCATTCCTGACACCTGAAGGCTTCCTTCATTCTCTGTATGAGACTAATGCAAATGAAAACTCGTCAAAAACTTGTCGTGAGGGCTGTGTAAAGCAAATCATTATTCATGCAAAGGCTAAGGTTGTTTAAAGAGGAATCTAATGTGGATAATGTATGTTGAGATTATGAAAACCTTGAAACAGATTATGGAAACCTTGTGCCTACTGAGTGCCATTTAAAAGGATGCCACTAATGGATCTACAGTATAATGTTAAATATCCCATTAAGTGAATGTAATTCAACCTGCTGGTAATGACGTAAAATTATATGTAAGTTGAAATATAGGTCACTAAATGGCAACTGTCACCACACAAAGAAGGCATAGATAGTAATGTAATGATAACTACAGTGTGATGACTCTTTCAAGGCCAGGTGTAGTTTGGAAACAGACATATTGTTCTTGATATGAAAAAGTTGCTTTATTAGCAAGGACTTTTTCAAACAATTGGGTAATAATAGACTAATAACTGAGAGCAGATTTATAATCCATTATGAATTGTGGTTGGGCAAATCTTTCCAAAAAGCTGGTTCTTGCCAAAAAGAAAAGGTTTACCTGATTTTAGGTAAGATTTTTTTTTAAACCATCAAAACAAAAGCAATCAACTGCTGAAAAGTGAGTTCAGGCACTAGCATTGATTTCCCAAGCCATGAACCTTAATGGATAGTAAATCTGGTATGAAATGAGGAGTTTCAACATTTGCCAGCCCTACAATTGCAGAACAGTTGCAGTCCTTTGTATACTAAAGGGGGAATATAAAAAAAAATTCCAAGCAATGTGTAAAATATTGTTTGCTGATATTACATTGTTAAGCAAAGTTTAGCGTTAACACCTGCTCTGGAGTTTTGTTAACTATTTAGTCGCAAAATACATTTTATGATTTTGAAATTACATTCACTGTGCATGTTTGCAAACGTGGCTAGGAAGTCATTAAGGTCTGTAATCAGTCAAAAAGGATGCAAACATGGATTCTAACATTGGCAATGCTCTATGCAAACATTTTTGCACTAACAAACATATTACATTCCCTCATAAGGATCTATCAGCTTTCTGAGTCGATACATTATTATATCATAATAATTTTTATAGTGCTATAGCGAAGAGAAGATTGATGGTCCTTTTGAGGCTTTGGCAGGTGCAAAAGCTCTTCTGCATGTCAAAAGAAGATAGATTTTAACATTATTGCATGAGGCCAATAAGTGGCAAGACAGTGATATGAAAGAGCCCTACCTTTTTTTTGTATTATGTACAAGCCGGAGGGGATAAATTGTGGATGATAAGTATATATCCCCATTCTTTAGGTTTTAAAATAATCCCTTTAAGAGCCACCCTTTAAGAGACACCATGGGGTTAACCAGCCAGAGGTGGGCTTAACATCCAAGGGTTGTTAAGGAGGTGAGCAGCAGATGAATGTGGTGTGAGAGTGAGAAGGAATTCACATGATGGTGATTTTGCTGTTGACTGGGAGAAAGAGTTTCTCAAAAGAAAAGGTCAGGCTGTTTACTCCATTCAGAGGGGACACTGTGTTGGCTGAAGTAAGCTATTCCAGTGTTGAACTTGTATTGCTGAAGTAAAGCTTTTTTGTTTTCTGTACCATTGCTCGCTGCTGGAAGCCTGTTGATTCTAAAGTAAACAAACGGTTTTCCTTTCACTTTGGAGTGTCCTGCATTTATGGTGCAATCCCTGCTGTGACCCCCTAAACTTCACAACTCATGTCTACATGCCTATCCAAAACAACCTGAATAAGCTACGACAGCTATAAAGCATGAAATTCCCAACACAGCATGCATCAATTTGCAGTATTCCTTATTTAGCATATATTTGAAAAACAGGTGGTGATAGCTTCAGAACAGTCCCTTCCGATCCATGGAAGGCAACACAAAATATAGAATTCAAGAACCATATTCACAATTTTTCAGGGGTCATTTATTGCGATACCTCAATTTCTCCACAATCAGTTGCAAGTTAATCTCCATTCTTTTAAGGTACTTGAGCTAAAATGCTCTCTTTGCACTTCAATATAGTTGTGCTCGACACCTCTCAGTGCCCCCTTCTGACTAAAGATATTTGTTACATTCAAGATCAGTGCAAAATTAGGAAACAAAAAATTACACCTGATTAAAGCTTTGTTGAGTTGTTTAAGCAATTGACTGCTAATTTTGCTCTTTAGATTTATGGCTTTGTATTTAGGGGTTAATTGCTAGGTCTGCTGCCTAACCAGGATTCAGTATTGGGCCAAAGACCTGACAGAGTAACTGGTTATTAACTAAATAAACAGTGAGTTCAATGCAATTGAGTACTGTAATACAAGGTGCAGCGGGTAGTCAATCAGCCAATCAGCAGATAGGATTTACTGGACACCTGTTTTAAAGCAAGAGTATAATTGATTGCTATGGATTTTTGCACCTGGGTAAACTATGGGTCGAAGTGGGCTTTTCTATAAAGGCAATTCGCAGGGACATTTACAATTTACTAAAAGGCAAAGAGGATAACGAAAAAGCTCAATGCTAGAAAACGATCATTACTCCGCAAATTTATCAAATTCATCGAACTTTCCAAAATGTTACCCTTTTCACCAGAGTCTGTTTCTCCAGGATTTACTTGGCAAAGATGAAGCTACATCCTAACAATCTTATGTTAGTGACATCATATCCTGTATGTCAACTAAGTCATAACAAAGACAAAACACTGTTTTTTTTTAAAAAAATTTAATGTGGTATTATGTTCAAAAGTTGTCACTGTTAAATATGTTTTTTAATTTTTTTTTAACCATTTGAAGCTCATGCCACATTTGTGTAAGTGTGGGCTCATATCTAAGACAATAGAGGATTTATTTTGTCTTTATTTTGCTTCCTTGGACATTTTTAATAATAAGTGGCCACGTCCAGCAATTTCACCACTAATAAAGACATATATATGACCTATATGTATCCGCCATTTTTAAATTGACGTAATCGTTGTTAACAACGTTTTTGAAACTTCGCCAGCGTTCATCTGCACATTTTGATAAATACGCATATTCCCTCCAAATCAACGTCTTACGAAGTTGCACAAAGTGTGGCAGAGCCTTCCGAGGCGAGAATTCACACTTTTTTTACACTTTTTGAACCAGAGTTCCAACTGTTTGTATGCAAGAGTTGCTCCACCCTTTTGACTGAATTTAAAGGTATGATTAATGAGAGTAAGAGGAGATAGGAAAGAACTAGTACCTGTTAGCTGTTCCAGCAATTATTTATGGGTTACCCTGTTGTGTAGTTACTGTCACAGTTCATAGCAATTTTTGATAAGTTAGTAATGATATTTGGTATCAAAGTAATCAGATGGGCAGAAAGTCAAGAAGGTTAAACAGTTATGATATAAAAATGTTTTTGAAAAAATGACAATGACATTAAAATTAAATGAGCAGAAAAGTTGCAAAAGCAATCTTTATTTTGCCCCGACTTATAACATAAAGACTAATGACCTGAAATAATGAGAAATACGTAAAGCTCACTGGAAATGTTGCTTCACATAAACATTATGTAAGGACTGCAACTTTGTTATGATGTTGTTGTAAACCTGTGATTGATTTTGTACCCCTAGCTTTTTTAAATGTATCTTAATTTATAGAGCAGAGAATGCTTTATCAGCATAAACAATAAAACAAGATGTTCCTAAAGAGTAAGCAGATGTAAAATATGCGCTCATCATTTGTACTTCTTTTTATTTTTTGCTTATATTGATTCTACAAGAGAGATATGCAACCTTAAGGGCTCCAGAGGTAGCAGAACTACAGTAAACCCTAGAGGTATTCTGGGAGTTTTTATTCTACCTCATCTGGACCATCCAAGGCTACCCATTCCAAGTTTAAATACCATTACATTTGGCTCAATGTACAGATTTAGTATTTATGTAGATACCAGTGTTAAAGGTTAATGTATCTATTAAGATTTATAATGCAGTTATACTGAAAAAGATGAAACAACAACACTTTTACTTAAAAAACAACTTTTTATGTGATACATGGTCTTTTCAATTAATCTTTATTAATCTAAAACCCAGTTCTCTGTAAGTCTCTGTAGTTTCTATTGATTTTCTTTCTATAAGGGCATTCTCTTGTTCATACTGTATTATATTCTAACTTTTGAACCAGATCCTAGGGATGGGCAAATTTTTTCGCCTTGTTTCGCCAAAAAAATGACGCCCATAGACTTGTATGGCGTTGTGTGTCAAAATAAAAAGACGCACGTAGACTTTAATGGGCGTCAGCGACATTTTGACAGCGGCACATTTTTGGCAAAACGAAACAGGTCAAATTCACCCATCCCTACCAGTTACTGGTTGGTATAGTTAATGGGATTCTAGTTTCTACCATACAGCCATAGAGAGCTACAGAACAGAAAAATGCAGATTGACTTAGAATACAATTGTTCCTTACTAAAAAGTACATTTACCGTATATACTCGAGTATAAGCCGACCCGTGTATAAGCCGAGGTACCTAATTTACCTAAGAAAACTGGGAAAATTTATTGACTCTAGTATAAGCCTAGGGTGAGAAATACATTTTAGGACATGGCCAATTTAAATTTTTTTCTTACTATAATTTTTTCTCCTTCACTGATCCTTTTTAATTATTTTTAACATTATTTCTCTGCCTTCATTTTCTATGCAATTTGCCCTCTTTGTATTTCCATGTGTCATTCTCTTCTACACAGTATATGAACAAATGTCAAAATGTACAATTCTTCCACCACTCACTTTTTTTATTTTAATGTTATCTAAACCCCCTGCTTCTATTTCCTTTTATGCCTAAGATGCCATATATATCTGCTTTCCCTGTACCTTTGCCCCCTCCTCACCATCCACAAATAGCTTGTGTCTAGACTCTAGTACTTTTTCCACTGTGCCTTTCTTCTTCAGACTTGACATGCTTGTAATTTACAGTCATGGTGTGACCTATGTAGTACAACAAACCTGGAGGAGCACATTGAACAAAAGAGATAAACTCTGGCCCCAGCCAAATTATTTGAATCACTGAGCTATGTGGATCGGTTGCTTCTAGCTGAACTCTGGCTCTGACACTGATCAGTCACTGCGCGACAGCAGAAACTCCGTACCGATCTGCTCCGTGACTCCAACAGTGTCCGACTGCGGCCAGAGTTCAGTAGAGGGTTACAAGCCAAAATGATTGCACTGAAGTGGTTTGTTTGAAAAAGAAGGCAAACGGAAGGTAAAAGACTTACCACATTACTCATTTGCAAAGCTACACCCCCAGTCATCCACTCGTTCTGGCCCTGCCTGTCCTAGTCTTAAACACATTACGTTTAAGAAACTCAACGCCAGCCTACATCTCACTTACCATCCACGTGTGCCAAGGTTCTCTTACTTGCGGGAGGAGCGCACAAAGTTTCTGGAACGCGCCGCACTGGCCATTTGGGATTGACAGGCAAAAATTAAGGGCAGCTTGTGAGGATGTAGCGGGACTGGAACACTGTGACCCCGTAGCCATGCGGCACCTGTTGGTTCATCGATGGGAGTCAGATCTCACGTGTATGAAGAGGGGAAACTGGGCCCCTAAAACAAGGTGGTTGTGGGTAATCCTGCCCTGCAAGTACTGAGTGACGAGAGCTGAGAGGGGAGGGGCTGAGGGATAAGGAAACAGAATCAAGCCACGAGGGGGGAGAAGTATGGGCAGCACGAAGGAGTCACTGCACGCTACAATCAGTGAGTAAGCAGTAACTTTTTAGCTGACCCGAGTATAAGCCGAGGTAGACTTTTTCAGCACATTTTGGGTGCTGAAAAACTCAGCTTATACTCGAGTATATACGGTAAGTTATTTTGATATAAGGTATAAGGTAGTATGCCATAGAATGGCTAATTCTAAGCAACTTTTCGATTGGTCTTCATTTTTTTAATATTTTTAAATTATTTGCCTATTTGATTTATTTAAAAAAAATAAATGCTCTGTAAGGCTATAAATTATTGTTATTGCTACTTTGTATATCTTTCTATTCAGAGCCTCTCCTATACATATTTCTGTCTCTTATTCAAATCAATGCATGTTGCAGGGTAGTTTGGATCCTAGCATTCGGAAACATTTGTTTCAAATTTTAAAAACTCGATTCGAGTCATGAAGGCTAAAAACAACTTCAAATTGATCCCAGGACATCTCCCATTGACTTAAACAGCAATTCGCAGGTTTTAGGTGGAAAATAGTCAAATTCGAGTTCTTAAACGGCGAGAGTATGATAAATCTCGAAAATCGAGTTTGAATGTTTTAAAAAACTCGAATTTGAATAATTCTCTAGTCAAATTTAACAATTTTCGTTTTGACCCTTGATAAATCTGCCCTTAAGTGTGAAATGTTCTGTGAATTGCATTTCTTTTATGACTTTAATTATATTCCAAAAGGTAGTAGTAAAAAGTATCTGTATTCTTAGGGGCACATTTACTAAGGGTCGAATATCGTGGGTTAATAAACCCTCGAATTCGACCCTCGAAGTAAAATCCTTCGAATTTAAATATCGAATTCGAAGGATTTAGCGCAAACGAATGAAGTAAAAATCGTTTGATCAAATGATAAAATCCTTCAAATCGAATGATTCTAAGGATTTTAATTGAGCGATCGAAAGGATTTTTCCTAGATCAAAAAAAGCTTAGAAAAGTGATGGGGAAGGTCCCCATAGGCTAACATTGTACCTCGGTAGGTTTAAACTGCCGAAGTATGTAGTCAAAGTTTTTTTTTTAAAGAGACAGTACTTTGACTATCGAATGGTCGAATAGTCGAACGATTTTTACTTTGAATCGTTCGAATCGAAGTTGAAGTCGAAGGTCGTAGTAGCCTATTCGATGGCCGAAGTACCCAAAAAAAATCGAAATTATAAGTTTTTTTCATTCGAATCCTTCACTCGAGCTTAGTAAATGTGCCCCTAAATGTACTAACTGCTGGGTTAGACACTTGTCACTTTTCAGTGCCTTTTAAATCTTCTGGATAATATCCAACTTTTCCAATCATTCATGTTGGGCAATTGTTAAGCAAATCATAATGGGGATCACCCAGAAGAGAATAAATCAAATAGAACACACTCCTGTATCATTCGCACATACTGTAAATTATATAGTGAATAAAATACCCCCTCTTGTAAAATATAAGGATATTATAAATTACCCAGGAGCTCCATGACCATATAAAAACACGAGGCAGATGGCCGAATGTTTTTATACAGGTCATGGAACTCCGCAGTGACTTCTAATATCCTCATATTTTGCAACAGTGAGTAATGTAACAGAAGTTTCAATGAGTCGTGTAATAGAAATGCCATCACTAAACTCTGATTATAACCAATGACATCACTAAGCACAAGGATATAATTTATAGGATATTCATGGCTCTTGTGTATTATAAAAAGTTATTCAAACAATCAAAAAAATAGCCACCCCCATCCCTCCATTTATCATTCAAAAGTCTGTTACAGCTAACTGATATTTTAGTAATTGACTTTAAAGTATTTTTATTAAAGTATTTAAATTAAATAATATTTCAGCATGTTGTAAGACAAGTCTGAGCTTTGATTTCTTTCTGTATAACAGGAAATAGCATGAATTATTTTTTATCATGACAATAAATTTGGGTTGCACATTAGACGCTGCACGACACAAAGGCAATAAATGTATACTGTGTATTTTATACCCATTAATCAGCACATGCTTTGTTCTGAAGCCAGTCTATCTAGAAATATATTACATAGTACTCTGGGGACATTTATTAAGTTAAGTCCAAGAATTACTATTACCTAATACATACTTAATAATAGTCATTGACTCAGTACAAAAAGGTGTTAAGTGGTCATTAAAATTGATGTTTAAGGTTACCTTGCTCTTAATTGCTTTTTTTTCCAGTTCCATTCAGAGGAAAAAGAAATATGGGCAAGGTATGCTCTAGATTATTCTTTTTACTAAATATTGATTTAGAATTTTAGCCATATTAAATATTATTACGTGGACTCCTTCACACAATATATGTTAGTGCTTTATATTGAACAGTCAAGCTTAGTCAATTCTAGGAAACTGGTTATTCATTAAAGGATTTGATTTGTGAGTGATAACATTTTCTACACAAAGGTTGGTGTGCAATCAGCGGGACAGTGTTTTTCGTCCATAAAAGCAAAATGGCTGCATTCAACACAATGTGTACTTTTGTGAGATGGTTCCTATGTGATGCTGAGGTACAGTATATGTTTATGCTTGTGCATTTTTATATCTTTTTGAAATAAAGCAACTTTTGAAAAACATATTTGTTCCAGGTATGATGCACTAGGATATATTGCATACAGCATTGCCTTTTAAGTTTAACATTGTGACATGGGAAAGTATGGAGAGTAAATCATCTCTCGGGTCTAAAGCCTTGGGAAATGAATTTATTCACAGAGGCTGATTTTCTAATGATCAATATTGAACAATCGATTCTAATCAATCCATGAAATGAGAGAATTTTCAATTGGTTTTCAACTTTTATTATTTGTGGTTTTTGAATTATGTATCTTTTTATTCAGAAGCTCTCCAGTTTGCAATCTGGTTACTAGGGTCCAAAATAGCATGCGACCATGCATTCATTTGAATAAGAGACTGGAATATGAATAGGAGAGGGTCTGAATAGAAAAATAAGTTATAAAAAAATAGCAATAACAATACATTTGTAGCCTTAATGAGCCCTTGTTTTTTTAGATGGGGTCAGTGACCCGTTTTTGAAAGCTGGAAAGAGTCAGAAGAAAAAGGTAAATAATTCAAAAACTATACAAAAAAATTAAAACCAATTGAAATGTTGCTTAGAATAGCATACTAAACATTAAAGGTTAACCACTCCTTTAAAAGAGTTGCTCACCTTAAATGTACTTTTAGTGTTTAATAATTGTATTTTATGTCAATCTGCATTTTTCTGTTCTGTAGCTCTCTATGGCTGTATGGTAGCTAGAATCCCATTAACTATAGCAATCAGTAAGTGTTTCAAAAGTTAGAATTTAATACAGTATGGACAAGAGAATGACCTTAGCCATGAGTAATGATGGGTCCAGGTGCACATGCCCCAGACCTTCAATAATCAGATGACCAAGTAGATCAAAGGCTGGCACAAACTGGACTTCAGTCAAAAAGGTTTTATTAACAAAAGTATTAAATTGTATAGTGTTGCAAAAAAGCCTGACATGATTTGTGTCCCTTCTGGGCACTTAATCATAGGCTAATGAGACAGTCCATAAAGCATGCTATTTAAGAGACAAAAGACCAATCACAAAGAGTTTAACAACATCCATCATATTACACCAAACAAAATGCTGACTCTAAACAGCATAAACATTTTTTTTGTATATACAAATTTGTATATGTCATATACACACAAAAACTGTAGATTACATAATTAGAATAAAGTTATGATTAAGTGTAAATAACAAAAATAGAAAAAAGTTATGAGCATAGCTATAAAAACTAATCCTAACACTGAAGTATAACAAAAGACAAATTCCAAAATGATCTTGTATTGAGGTAGAAGATCCACTTTGTTTCTTTTCTTAATAATTCAGCCACCATATCGCCCCCCTCTGGGACTTGGGATGAGTTTTTCTATACCCGTAACTGAAAAATAAGTCAGTGACCTAGATCAGAAAAATGTTTTGCAATTGCTGCAGTGCATCTTTCATTAGTAATATTATTCAAGTATTCCCGTATTCTGTTTTTAAGTGCTTGCTTAGTTTGACCCACATATTGTTTGTTACATTTGGTAGAGGTTATAAGATATCTAACGCATTAAGGGGCCGATTCACTAACTTCGAGTGAAGGATTCGAAGGTAAAAAACGTAGAATTTCAAAGTTTTTTTTTGGCTACTTCGACCATCGAATTGGGCTACTTCGACCTTCGACTACGATTCATAGTAAAAATCGCTTGACTATTCGACCATTCGATAGTCGAAGTACTGTCTCTTTAAAAAAAACTTCGACCCCCTAGTTGCCATCTAAAAGCTACCGAAGTCAATGTTAGCCTATGGGGAAGGTCCCCATAGGCTTGCCTAACTTTTTTTGATCGAAGGATATTCCTTCGATCGTTGGATTAAAATCCTTTGAATCGTTCAATTCGAAGGATTTTATTGTTCGATCGAAGGAATTATCCTTTGATCGTTCGATCGAACTATCTGCGCTAAATCCTTCGACTTCGATATTCGAAGTCAAAGGATTTTAATTCCTAGTCGAATATCGAGGGTTAATTAACCCTCGATATTCGACCCTTAGTGAATCGACCCCTTAGTGTTGATAAATTGCTTTATGCTATAAACTTTATTAGTATAAAATGAATTAAAATGTTTTGCTGCATATTTACAAGTAATGCAACAATTTTAGATGCCTATAGAACTCAACCATGAGCTATTTTCTTTTTTTCTTGTTACCACAATGCTAGGAGATCTTTTAACCCAAAAATAAATTTATGACTCCAAAATAACCTCGAAAGTCTTTTTTTTTTTTGTGGAAAACACAATTTGACCCTTAATAGGGAACTCAACCATGAGCTATTTTCTTTTTTTTATGACTCAAAAATAACCTCGAAAGTCTTTTTTTTTTTTGTGGAAAACACAACTTGACCCTTAATAAATATCCCCTTAATGTTCTAGTTCTTCTACATACAAACCTATGGTCCCTCCAAGAATTTCATTTAAAACAGGATCTGTTTGCAAAATGTCTATATTTTTAGTAGTAATTTTACGTTTTGTGTTGAATTGAGGACTATTTGCATAAATAAAAAAAAGTTCCAAGTTTTTCTTTAGAGCTGGAAAAAAATCTTTGTTGTTCACACATGGGGGATAAAATCATTTTTGATTCTATATGTTTTTAGAGTGTATCTCTTTTCATTTGTGCAGTTCTTTAAAAAGCTATATCAAAATCTTAAGTAACCTCTGTTTAACAACCTTTCACTTAATATATTAGATTTTTCAATGAAGTCATCAAAAAACTGACTTCATGGTATGTTCTTTATCAAAAGATTAGGATGGCAGGAATCTGCATATAATAATATATTTGCTGAGAATTATTTTCTGTAAATAGTAGACACAACACTATTTTCTATTCCTTTTAGGGCAATTTATAAAAAATGTATACCTTGTATATTACATTTATAAGTAAATTTTAATGTGTTATTAATAAAATCAATTGTTTTTGTAATCTTTGTACTGTACCTGACCAAATCAAAAGAAAATCACCCATCAACCTTCCATAATAGTGAATAGCATAGAATAGACACTCCCTGTAACATTTATTCTCACCAACCTAAGCGAATGGATGGATGGAGCGAATTTGGCACCCATAGCCATGCCACAGCATTGTAAATAATATGTAAAACTTTTAAAAGAGAAGAAATTAAATTTAAATCATAAGTGCTATAGCGTGTCAAATTTGATGGCTTTAAGCCCTAAGTGATGAGGTATACAAGAATATATGGATGCAAGCCCAAATATATTTGTTATTCTACTGAAATTTATTTCAGGCATGTATCACGTGACCACTATCTTTTAAGTAGCTTGGCAAACATAGGACCAAAGGGTTACAAGTGATAATCTATGTATTTGCACAAGTGTTCACCCGAGGAAGCAATCCCAGCAATTATGGGGCATTTTTTCAGTTACAATTATAGAAGGACTAATCCCAAACCCCAGAGGGAGCAATATGGTGGCCAAATTATTAAGAAAAGCTTGGTTCTGAAAGCTTGCTATGATTATCTAAGTTGGCCAATAAAGGTATTACCTTGTTATTTTTCTTGCCATAAGAAAGTGGATCTCCAACTCAATAGTAGACAGTCAAATGGAATTAATTTGAAATGTGATGCTTCTTATTATACTTGAATGTTAGGATTAGTTTTTATAGCTATGCTCATAACTTTTATCGACCTACTGTATGTAATTTACCAACCACTGGCGTTGAGGAAAACAACCATTACAGCCCCACCCCCACAAGTGCATCCTCAATTAGGTACAGAGGGAGGCTAGTAAAGGTGAGGTATGGGAGCCTGCAAAGTCTTTCGAAGTAACACCCGTGGAATGCTTTAGGGGTCAGGTTTCTTGGCTGTAAATGAGTACAGGTAAATGCAGGATTAGCGGTAGAAGCGGCAGCATGCAGGGAACTAAAGTCACAAGGGGGAGGATTCAACAAGCAGCTTAGCATCAGCCGCTAGCGTGGTCTGGCAGATATGAAGGTCAGCGGCGGTAGTAAGGGTTAGCCACGTATCTCAGCATAGCACAGAAGTGTCAGGCAGGCGTCCGAGTTGGCAACAGAAGATCACAGAGAGCAGGATAACAAGGGTTAAACCCGGGGCATAGTCAATTAGGCAAGCAGAGTCGGCAACAGTGAACCAATGTCCAAGCGGGTATCAAGGGTTATTGTGAGAGAGTAGTCAAATGGCAAAGCAGAGTTGGCAACAGTGAATAAAAGTCCAAGCAGGGTTCAAATAGTATCAGACGGTCATTTACTCAAAGGAAAATGATGTCCGAGCACTGGGAGAACCTCTGCGCCAAATTAAGTAGCAACGCTTGCAACATCACGCATCGCCAACCGGAATCCCCGGAGCCGGCATTACAACGCTGGACCCGAGGACCAGGCACCGGTAGGATTCTGACATTACTCTTGCTCATAACTTTATTCTATTTATGTGTGTATATGACATATAAAGATTTGTATATAGTGATGGGCGAATTTATGCGCCAGGCGCAAATTCGCGGCGAATTTGCGGCGAATTTGCGCGATTCGCCACCAGCGAATAAATTCGCGAAACGCCCGCGAAAATTCACTGCAAAAATTCAAAAACGGGCGCCGGCGTCAAAAAAACTGGCGCCGGCGTCAAAAACGAGAAATTCGCGAATTTTTCGGCAAAGCGAAACGGCGCAAATTCGCCCATCACTATTTGTATATGCAAAAAAAAAAAAACTATGCTGTTTAGGGACAGCATTTTTTTTGGTGTAATATGATTGATTGGTGTCATATGATTGGTGTAATATGATTGGAAGAGTTGCTAAACTCTTTGTGATTGGCCTTTTGACTCTTAAATAGTGTGCTTATGGTCTCGTGAGCATATGATTAAGTACTCAGATGGGGCACTAAACAAATCAGGTTTTTTTGCAACACAATAAGGTGTTATACTTTTTTAAATAAAACTTTTTTTAAGTGCCATTTGTACCAGCGTTTGTTCTACATGGTCGTGTTATCAGGAGTACTGTACACTTTCTGCACCTTGCACCGGATGCACCAACAGTTTTATGCCATTTAGCGCTTAAGAGTTTGTGCTCACCCTTTATAAATGAGCACTTTTATGTCATTCTTTCCAAGTCCTTTTCTGTTTTTGTTTTGTTTTTGTCCTTAGCAGACTACTTTTGAAAATTACTTTACACAAAGTTGTGTGGAACAACTGCTTTGGAAAAAAATGGAAACATGTGCAGCCAAAGGTACAAATTCATATTGTAAAATCTAGTATGAAGCATGTTGACAATAGTACATGCAAAACAAATTATTTGCTAAATAAATATCAGGCAATTATTACTCTTCCAGTACATTTCTGTTTTTACTTTTTAAAATGCAATTAAATGTGATGTGTGTTCTACTGTACATGCCTCGATAATATAAATAAAGCTCAATTCATCAGTACCCAAAGCACAACATATAATATGCACATCCATCACTGACTGCAAATACCAATTCAAATTATACTCTGTGTACAGCAATTTTTCAAAAATATGCATTAAAGTAATGATCAGCATATCGGAATAGCAAAATGAGCCAAATGGTGCAGAGCAAGGTTATAAAGGATCGCTTTTTCCTTGGTATAAAATGTGTTTTTACTCACACTGCAAGTTAACAAAGCCATACAGTAAATTTTAGTCTACTGTTTAAAATAATGCTGTTTATCTCAATTTGTGCATAATTAACCAGATCTTAGGAAGTATTTCTAAATTTGTACACCTGTATCCCTTTTAATAAACATTGCGTTTATAGAATAAGAATGCACCTGCTAAAAGGAAGCTCTTGCTAAAAATATAACATTGGAAAGGGGGGTATTCAACAAAAACATCTCTAGGTAAGTTGCCCTAACTATTCTAATTTCTGTTGGTTAATGACATTATATCTTATATTTTTTGTGTTCACGATAGCTTCTATTACATTCGATACATTTTGATAGACCATTTTTAGAAGTGTTACAAGTTTTATTTACTGCTAAACATTTGATTCCGAAGAAGACGCAGATCATGCAAACTGTCATATTCAGCTACATTCACGCAACTGGCAAAAAAGCAAAACAACCAAGTCTTAGCCCAATTAGACCATCCCAGCGGCTGTTGTTTCAGGACATTATTTGCCTGTGTATGGGGTTCAACCAAAGGCCTTACTTATTTCAACAGAAAGGTTGGAGAATCTCATTGGTGGAGGGCCTGACTAGGCAGTGGCTTCAATTCTAAAGGAATAGGCACCAACAGGCCCGGACTGATAATATGCCATTTCGGGCAAATGCCCGAGGGGCCGCTCTCTCCTGTATTCAAGTGGGCCGCCCACTGCCTTATTACATGCGGCGCTGCACTTAAACTCTGCCCCGTTTTTTTTTTGAGTACTGCCCTGCTGCCTTTAAAGCTAAAACTAGCGTCAGACTGAGGGGGTGGGGACAGGAGCACAGGGCCGGCTGCTCGCTGCCAGCGTAGGAGCAGCTTTTCCTTCCTGCACGTGTCAGGCTGAGGAGGAGGGAGAGGAGCACAGGGCAGGACGATCGCTCAGCATTTAGGACCCAGGAGCAGCTTTTACTTGGTGCAGACTGTCACAGAGGTTTCCCCGATCCTCTTCAGTCTGAGACCCGCCTCCTGCCTGTTATTTTCCTCTGCCAGTGAAGAACAAGCGATCGCCAGCACAGCAGAACAGCCAATGAGCTGCAGACACTCATTCGAAATTCCCACCCACTGTTGCACTGTGCTGCACTCCTTCACACTGGTAAAACTGTGTAAGACTAATAGTTTGTGGCTGACTGCTTTCCAGATTCCCCTTCTGCCCTCAAACCCCCCCCCCCACACACACACCTAAACTATGTGCAGGGAGAATAGTGGTAAGTGGAACTAAAGCTTTTTTTTTTTTTTACTAAAACTATCTGCCAGTCTTAATTTACTCTCCCCTAAGCATTGCCTTTATCAAGACTCTTGCAGGCATTTGGCTTATTTTTGTTTCTCCCACTGTGACTCCATTAATTATTATATGTATAAATATTATATGTATATTATAAGGGATAATGTACCCCCTACTGTAAATGATAAGGATATTAGAAGTCACTGAGGGGTTGTTCTGTGACCATATAAAGGCACAAGGCAGCAGGCTGAGTTATACAGGGAACTCGGAGTATCACTAACGTATTATAAGGAATAATGTACCCCCTACTGTAAATGATAAGGATATTAGAAGTCACTGAGGGGTTCTGTGACCATATAAAGACACAAGGCTGCAGGCTGAGTTATACAGGGAACTCTGAGTATCACTCATGTATTATAAGGGATAATGTACCCCCAACTGTAAATGATAAGGATATTAGAACTCACTAAGGGGTTGTTTGAACATATAATTTATCGCAGTTTTATATTAGATATATGTGTATATATATATATATATATATATATATATATATATATATATATATATATATATATATATATATATATATATATATATATATAAAAAATGTGCATGTGTATAAGCAAAAGACCTGCAAACATTTATGTGTGGGCTGCTTTTTTTTTTTTTGCCAGGGCTGCTTTTTACTCCCAGTCCGGCCCTGGGCACCAAACCATGTCAAGGAAGGAATCCAATGGCTATGACTAGTGTCAAAAAATAGCGGCCCCATTATAATTACTCTTGTTTCAATGTCATCACACACACCATGCTATTTTGACCTGGGTAGCAAAGTAAGCATATTGCTTAAACCAGCAAGGGAGCTTTTAAAAGGAGATCTACAGTATACCCTAAAAAATAATATGACTAAAAATGCCATGTTTTATATGCTGAACTTATTGCACCAGCCTAAATAGCAGCAATGATCCAGGACTTCAAACTTGTCACAGGGGGGTCACCATCTTGGAAAGTGTCTGCAACATGTTCAGAGGGCTCTGAGCAGCTGTTGAGAAGCTAAACTTAGGGATTGTCACAAATTATCAAGCAGAAAATGAGGTTGGCTTGTTATAAAAGCTGATGCTAAAGGGCTGATTATTAAATTCTGATTCGAGTTGCACTTGTTTCTGTGCTTCCATGTAGTAATTTTCTGTATTAATTACTAATCAGCCTTATATTGTGATATTTATATTCTGTGTACTGTATATTTTTGTCAGTCCCTAAACTCAGTAAGTGACAACAGCACAGAGCATGTGCAGTGAATCAGCATAAAAGAAAATTGGGAGCTACAGGGGAATCTTTGGAGGCACATATCTTTACTGACAAAAGAGTGTGGTTGCCTTGGCTGGTGCAGAAGCCCAAAGCATAATGTTCAACATTTATAGCCTACTTTTTTTAGTTACATTTTAGTTCTCCTTTAAGTCTAAACAAATTATAATACTTGTGCCTGGATAATTTGTATTTTACTTATATTTTTTCGGTGCTTGGATGAACCTTCACGCTTGAGTTTATCAACTGCTACTGAGAAAGAAACAAAGTGATGTGTAAGATTACTCTGGTCACTAGTACCCTGGCCTTAAGGCTAAGCCTCCTGTTTTGCTATAAGAACAGTTCTTTGTTTCGCTGTACAGTGGAGTGATATTTCTGAGCACCTGGTAACTTCTAGTTTCTTCTTTTCACATGCCCTATACATCTCTACACTCTCATGTAACTCCTTTTTCACCTTGTGCATAACTTTATCATGTAAAAAGGGTATAAATAAACCTGTCAATTCTTTACACAGGGTTCTAACCCTTTGTGAACTCAGAATTCACAGAGCTTGTGTCAAATAATCTTTGTCTTTTACCTCAAGTGGTCTCCGTTAACTGAATTTCCCTGATACTAAAAACAATATACAACCACTATACACACAAAAATAAGTAGTTACCATCAAGGCACAAGGTATGTACTGTTTTATTATTACAGAAATAATTTTTTAAAAATGTATTTTTAAATTATCTTTTAATAATAAGTATTTGCTTAAAAAATACTCTGGGAGAGATGGTCTTTCTGTAATTCAGAGCTTTCTGCATACAGAATCCTGAACTTTTGTTGTGTATTATGTAAGTCACAATAAGTTTTGGGACAGCTAAAATGTTGTGACTGTACAACAATAACGTTTAGTGAGAGGCTTGAACTTGTTACCATCTGCTGTAACAAGTCCTAATTTGGAATGTTCTAAGAAAAACAGACAGGAAAGCAAAATGAGAGGCATATAATCTGCAAACTTCAAACATTATATTATTAGTTAATTCATTCTAACCATAATTCAGCAGGAAGACTTTATTGTGGTGCTTTAAATAATACATTCACATGCAAGCTGGCTTTTATTTGGGTGGGAAGGGGCAGGTGGAATGACCACCATAGCTTTGTTGATGGTTTAGCTTAATGTAATACCAGCAAAACTAATAGCCATTCACATTTTAATATGTAAGTTGACATTTACTGCCTTTAGGCCCTTCTTCTAATGCTTACAATCAGCTGATCTGTCCTGACATCATTTTTATTTGTAAGTGCCTCATATTTAAACCATAGCAGTATGTTTTATCCACAAAATATCACCCTTAATGCTGATCTTTGTTTAATCTACTTAAAAGATTGTTATTTCCACAGGAGAATATGAACAATACTTTGAAATAAAAAATATTGTAGGTGGTCATATGGTTTATAGAGTGAATAATTTAACACGGTTTCAAATTTAAAAATGATGTTGCTTTATTAGTTCCATTAAAATTTGTTAGCTTTGGTACAGTGCATGACAATCACCACTGACGCATTTCATGCCCTATGGCACTTCCTTGTGTTACAGATTCCTAAAAAGACACAACTTTATAGCAAATCTGGATTGCAAACAATTTACACAATGTGTTTCTTAAAAGTATATTACACATATACAAACCCAATTTTGCATCTGTCTTTACATTTATATTCCTTACATATATCCATTAAGATTTTTAAAACCATCATAGATTATTAAAAGAACTCTTTTTGTTTCCATGTATGTTATTTTCTCTCTTTTGGGGATAATTCAATCCAGATTTGCTATAAAGTTGTGTCTTTTTGGAAATCTGTAACACTCTGAGGAAGTGCCATAGGGCATGAAACGCGTCAGTGGTGATTGTCATGCACTGTACCAAAGCTAACAAATTTTAAAGCAACATCATTTTTAAATTTGAAACCATGTTTGATTAAATCCGTAATGTGTGATGTAGATGAAAGTTCCTAGGCCAGGAACCCGGATTCAGAGACACGTGATGTCTGGAACCAATCGGAGATCACCCACACTGAAGTGAAAGTTTGTTCAGATATAGATGGTGCGAGGCTGCGCCATTTTGGCTGTTACAGTGTGGTGAGTTTGAACTCCGTGAGACAGACGTGGGGAACGCAGATGTAATATGTGGAAGGTGTATTAGTGTGACGCTCTGAAGACATGAAGTGGCGACCGAAGTACTGAACCGCTATAGACACGCAGAGTATATTGGAAATAGTGTATACCACTGGAATACCAGAAGGCATAAGTGATTTGGGGATCAGCTGCAGCGATACGGAGGTGGAAACCGTTGCAGTTCTCTATACATACAGAGCCTACTGAAAGTAGTACCTACCGCTGGAATATCCGAAGACATAAGCGACCTGGGAAACTGCAGCGGCGACATGGAGGTGGAAATTGTAGCAGTCCGAAAGCGCTATATATAGGTCCGTAGGATTCGTAGTACTGAACTGATAAGAATTTGATTCCTACAACATATAAAGAGACTATAAAGATGTGAAACGCCTATCATGTAACTCTGCTGTGAGAATTTCCAAAAAATACATTGTGGAAATATAAAGTGAAAGTATATTTTTTTCCCAAAATTTAATTTTGTATAGCAACCATAAAACGAATTAATTATATGGTACAAGATGGCGATGGGACAGTGCAATGATGATATTGAAACATGTATGTTATCAAGCTCGTCTACATATAAAGAAAGGATAAAAAGAGCAAGGATGCTATTTTGTATGGACACTAAAGTAACAGCTGATAGTACAGAACAACCTTTGCCTGAAGGTACACAAAAAATAATGGAGGATCTCTTTAAGAAATTAAATAAACTGTCACATAAAGAACTCAACGTATGGTGGGAGATCTCAACACTTGAAAATTATTTGGAGGTGGAAAGAGTACCAAGAGGTTTACGTTTAAAAAAAATTCCGGCTTTTGACCTACAAGATGAGGATCTCATGCAAGAATGGTATATGACTTTATCTGAATGCTCCTTTAACCTGATGGGAATTTTAATACGTAAATACAAAAAAGAACAAATTCGGTTAAATGAGGAGATAGAAGAAATCAAAACCCAATTGAGATAGGGATGTCAGGAGTTCCCCTAGTCTGCCACTGGAAGATATCCTGAAAACTGGGCAATACCCATCACCTGCTGTCAACTTACTCTCTGCTGTATATTCCCTAGCCTGTGGGGATTCAGCCTATACATGCTGTGAGTATATGCTTCCTTTATGCTGCTGTGTATGTTCTATGCTCCATTGTGGATCAATGTGCTAAATGATCTATGTGCTATTGTTCAATAAATTACACTACACCCTTTCCTCCACACCGTTGCGAGGGCTTACCCCTGAGAAAGAGAGCTCATGGGTGGTCTCAGCCCACCAAGGAAAGTAGCTTAAACTGCCCTAGCACAAGTCAGTTTACTATAGCGCTACAGTAAAATTTAAGGATATTATAAGTCACTGAGGTGTTCATGCCCCAGTGTTTTCTAATATCCTCATATTTTACAACAGGGGATATATTAATATTATAATATATGTGTTTCAGTGAATTGTGTGACACAGATTACATTACTGCACCGATTAAAACTGATAACATCACCAAGCAACATTTATAAGGCTATACCTTACAGGATATTCATGACTCTTGTGTATTTGAGAAGTGGTGACTGATTTACAAATGTATTTAATGAATTGTACCATTGTGGTTTACCATAGCAAGCAATCAGACTCTTGCTTTCATTTCCTTATATGTAATATACTTCAAAGCTGATTTCAGGTCTTCTGATAACTTAAACACTCACGAATACAGTATTTCCAGACACAGTGGGGGCAAAATGGGAAAATTTGCACCTGGGCAGTAACTCATGACAACCAATCAGACAATTGCTCTCATTGTTCTACCTGTAGCTTTCTAAGAAATTTTACTGATAAAACATTTCCTTACAGAATTGTTTTTATGCCATAATTAGTTTAATCATAATGGCGCAGTCAGGGATGCGTCTGCCATGAGGCAAGGTGAGCTGCCCCAGGGCGGATAAGGGGCCAGACTCATTCCATGTTTTTCCCATCTTTATAATTTCTTCTTCCACTGATCTTCTCCATGTTTTTCGAGGCCGTCCCCTTCTTCTTAATCCTTGTGGATTCCATTCTAGGGCTCTTCTTTCTATAGATTCCTTACCTTTCCTGAGTGTGTGCAGTGGCGGAACTACCGGGGAGCAGGGGGTGCGAGCGGCCACTAAAATCCCTGCAATTCGGCCCGTACAGAGGGGGCGGGGGCCCGGCTGCGTATCACGCACCAGGGCCCGCCCCCCTCTAGTTACGGTACTGAGTGTGTGGCCTATCTAACCCCACTTCATTTTCCTTAACTGAATTTCTATTGATAGCTGGTTAGTGTTTTTCCACAGTTCTTCATTTGTCACTTTCTCCGGCCATTTTATATTCATAAGTCTCCGTAGGCACCTGTTTACAAAGATCTGGATTTTTGTAGTAATAGGTTGTGTGACCTTCCAAGTTTCACTTGCATATAAAAGGACTGCTTTCATATTAGTATTAAACATGCAAACTTTGGTTCTTTTTGAGATGTTTTTATTTCTCCATATAGGGTACAACTGGATAAATGCTCCATTTGCTTTCTTTATTCAATTTTTTACATCATCTTCTGCACCACCGTCTCTGGTAACAACACTTTCCAAGTAGGTAAACGACTCCACCAGTTCTATTTCATAGTCGCTAATATTCAATCTCTTTGTAGCAGTATCCTCATTTCTTTTGTTTTGTTGGCATTGATACATAGCCCTGTAATTTCTGCTTCATTTTGTAACCTTTCCAGTTTTCCTTTCATATCTATATACCTTTGAGACAATAAACATGTCATCAGCAAATTCTAGATCTTCTAGTGTTTCTATCATGCTCCATCGTATTCCTCTTGTCTGTTCCCTTAGAACTCTTCTCATTATGCTGTCCAATACCACACACAAAGTTATATACAAAGTTAAACATAGTGATATTTATGAAGGTGAGTATTTTAATTTACTTCAGAAATGTACACCATAATTTTACACTACCTCAGATTAATTCAATGGGAAAAAGCCTGGCAAAGAAAAAGTGGTGCAAATTTGAGTGCAACTTTTTATTTCTGACACCAAATTATTCCAGCATATAATATGATTGGTCAAAATGTTTCTCTTGAACCAGGGAGCAGATTCAGGTGATAGTGCTCAATGCATGTGCTGAGCACGACAAGTAATAACACAACTGACACAGGAATCCGCTTTAAATGTTTATCCGTTCACTTAAAACTGATAAATCACACAATATATCAAGCTGCTTGGAATCCTTCTGGATTACCCAGTTTAATTTCTAATAAATCTGCCCAAAGTGGCTAATTTTTTTTCTTGCTGCGGCAAAAATGTTTTGCCGGTGAATTTTCGTCTCGGTTTCGCAAAAACATTCATGGGCGGCAAACGCAAAAATTCCCCACACATCCATGCCTGCCGAATAAATTTACCCATCACTAGTGGCAATATGTGGCTTTATAATTATTCTCTTTCAGATATAGGTGTCTGTGTAGAACTGAACCAGCCCAGGGTTATACCAGTGAGCACCACCGAGCGATCCACTTCCGTCTTCTTCTTTCTTCAAATTTCCCAATGCAAACGCATGCAAGTTGAACGAAATAGCCGACTTTTTAGTTAAACTTCGGCTTTTCGTTCTACTGTTCATGCACAGCCGTGCGAAGAAGGAGGAAGATGAAAGAAGATTGCTCCGTGGTGCTAACTGGTATAACCCTGAGCCAGTGCAGTTTGGTCCCGGGGTTTCACTGGCCCGGGGTTTCAGGTAAGTCAATACAATCACTTGGTTGTACCTAACATTTGGTACATAGAACTCCTTGATTTGAGTCACTGTGTGATTGCTGCTGGCTGTGTCAGTGGATACACAAAAGAAGTCTAGCTACTCCTTGCAGTTCTGGTTAGAACAAGGGGGAAATATCTGAATGCCAATTCATTTAATAAATAGATTTGTTAAACAATCAGGAGAATGCTAAAAACATGCATAGATATCAGCTCTTATATTTACCAAAAATATCCACAGTGCTACCTTTATCGGAATGAATAAATCTATTTAATTAAATAATAATTAAAATTATGGTATGCGCATGACTGCTCAAGAACTTGTCAAAGGAAAATTTACCCTTATTTTTTTGAGTAATAGCATCCAAAACAGTAGACAGTTTATTGATTAAAGAGATTTCAAAAGCTAATACACTTTCTGTTCATATGTAAACACTGAGGGTACATCTATTGGTTAATTAGATGTCAAAATTGACCCACTCAGCAGATATTGCTTTAGGTAATGTTTTAATTTGGAGGCTGCCATATTCTGAGAGATGATGGGCAAGGTATGTAGAATAACAATGGCCAGCAACCTCAGTTTTTTTTCCATAGCAATAAAAATTTCTAAAATCCTAATCCATTTAGAATAAGTCCTACACTGTAAGATTCTCTAATCAGGCAAGGCTTGGGATAAATGTAATTATTTTGAAATTATAAAAATGTGTGAAATAAGTAATACTTAATTACTTAATACTGTCCTCAAGAGTATATCTAATGAATCCAGCTGAACTATGAAACAGCAGCGTGAGTAATGGCACTCTTTTAATTGTTTTTAATAGTGTAGGGGGAATACAAAGATTGGAATGTACTTCATAAAATTTACAAGTCATTTTTTAATGTGTCTCACAGGTATACTGATAGCAGTATTTAACATATAGTTTGTGGAACCCTTGTGCATGATTTACTCTATAATTAAAATGAAGTCATAAACTAATTTCTTACACTGTTCAACCAGCCTATTACAGTATGTCCTTATTGTCTGCCATGAAATAAACATAAATCTCGATATACAATTACATACTTGGAATTTTATCAATAGGCAAGATTGTGTTTTCCGCAATTTGAGTAAAAAAAAAAGAAGAAAAAATGTTGACACCGAAAACCTGCCAAGTCAGTAGGATGTTTTAGCTGAAGCATTCAGGGAATATGATGTTTGAGGGTTTTTTCCAAGATTAATAAAAAAGATATCACAGTCCCGTTGAAAATGAATAAAAATATGTATTTTTGTTTGCAATGACTTTTCTGAAGCATAACACAATAGCATTTTCTTAAATATACTGTTGGTTGAGAATTGTGGGGGGGGAAAGTTGCTGTCCTTTCCTGAGTTGCTAATTCATTTCTTAAAAATTGATACATTTGCACAATTGTGTATAATTTATCCTAACTTCATTGTAATTCCTTTGTGGGCCAGGCCTTCTTTAATGTCTTGGTTTGTCTGTATGTCTGTTTGTACATCCTTAAGTATCGCATTGTCATACTTAATTCATAAATGTTTTCATAATGCACTGTATTTGTTTTTGTAGCTTACTGTTCTTTTTCTTCAAGGGAATATTTCTATGGATGATGGAGCATGATACATACATCTAAGTATAGGTCTAGTGCACGCTATGCTCTGCATGGTTTAAATGACCACTTTATCTTTTTTCCGAGATAGTCAAGAATATCATGTCTGTAGTGAGCTAAACAAGTCTTACTAATGTGTTTGTGCTTGACATACAATAGAGAGAAGTGTCAATCAGTGTCAGTTTTAATATTGACAATTTAAAAAATAAAATCCCATTCTAAGCTATTTCAGTTTTATTTTGTATTAAATTTGAATGTGGTGATGGTGAATGTTCTGGTGTCAAATATATACAGTATTACAATTGTAGCCTTGTAGAATTGGAATCCAAAGAAGTTGTCTGTAACAGGCAAATGTCAGTTCAGTCAGTGATACAGTGGTGGTTAAGGAAAGACAGAGGTCAAGGAATAAAGAATCAGATTTGAAGCACACCTAGAAACTATCTAGAATAGACATAAGATAGGCAAAGGAAAATGAAGGTGCCTTTAAATATTTACATTTTTTGCCAAGCGTGATGACAGCAGAAGCGGAGCACCAAACAAAATGATGCGTGTAATAAAACCAACAGGACACATGCAACAACTTTCTTGGAAGAGGCTGCAGGTGTTCCCACCTCCGCACTATACCACCAGGCACCGATACATGCCCTTTCCATCCAAAACACTCTCCTCGCATATTATTTTCTCCGTAAATTCCTCTCTCCATAGCTATATATTTCTTTCACAGACCACATCTCTGGCCAATGTTAGTATCAGTCCTCTCTTTCTCTAGGGTTATCTCTTGTATGTCTCTTACCTCTGTACCCGTGTCTGCCAACCTTGCCTTTCTGCTCATTTCCCATTCTGCTCTGCTCAGATGTTTCTGCACTCCTTCTGAATAATAAGATGCCCCTTATCTCAAAGTCTAATAAAGGCTATATCTTAGTGATGGGTGGGGGTTTGTTCATACAGAACTCTCAATACTATCTTTACATTACTATCTAACATTCCAATTGACAACTCAGTGTCTCCTGCCACCTCTAAACTCCTCTCTCTAACAACTTCATTTTGTCTCTCTCAGTGGACTCACCCACCCACATTGAGGGTCATAGTCTCGATCTTATATTCTGCCACTAGTGCCACCCATCCAACCTTACTAATTCTTACTAATTTCACGCATGCATAACTGAGGATGCACATGCGTGCAAGGTCCCCATAGGCTTGCCTAACTTTTTTTGGTCGAAGGATAATCCTTCAATCATTGGATTAAAATCCTTCAAATCGTTCGGTTCGAAGGATTTAATCGTTCGATCGATGGATTATTCCTTCGATTGTTCGATCGAAATTTTTGCGCAAAATCCTTTGACTTCGATATTCAAAGTCGAAGGATTTTCATTCCCCAGTCGAATATCGAGGGTTAATTAACCCTCGATATTCGACCCTTGATGCATCGACCCCTAGATGAAGTTAGCAAACTTTTAGCCTACTCAAAACCAACAACCTGCTCCCTTGACCCCATACCCTCTTGCCTCCTTTATCCAATCTCTGATACTTTCTATCTCCTGCACTTACCCACTGATGCAACCTTTCATTCTACCTACTGGTACTTTTCCATCCTTATGCAGAAAAGCACTAATCACTCCTGTCCTCAAAAAACCTTCCCTTGATCCAATGTCTCCTGCTAACTTTCCCTTCTCCCATTCGCATACAAATTACTGCAAAGGCTTGTTTACAAACGCCTGATCCAGCATCTCACTCACAACTCCATTCTCAACCCCCTACAATCTGACTTCCGCCCATCACACTCAATTGAAACTGCACTCACCAAAGTAACCAATGATTTTCTACTTGCAAAGTCTAAAGGTCACTATTCCATACAAATACTCTCTCTGCAGCTTTTGACACAGATGACCACCCACTCCTAGACATTCTTCACTCAGCTGGCATTCGTGACACTACTCTTTCATTGTTTACATCTTATCTGTCTGACCGTTCCTTTAAAGTTGCCTACTCTACTTCTACTACGTTCCCTCTCTCTGTCGGAGTACCTCAAGTCTCTATTCTAGGCCCCCTGCTATTCTCGCACACACCAAATTCCTGGACAGAGCACTCTTCGGATAACATCAAGGAATCGCTTGCTCATCAAGTCATTGGTAAAAAAACTTCATTTTATTTAAATATTAAACATCTTAACAAACTGTTAAACCCTGCGCCATGAGGTCTGATGCGTTTCGTGTCACTGCACTTCATCAGAGACCCCTGCTATTCTCGCTTTATACTACTTTGTTAGGAAAACGTATTCAGTCGTTTGGACTTCAGTATCAGCTCTATGCTGATGACACCCAGCTTTTCTTGTTTACTCCTGACCTCTCTCCTTCTGTCCTTTCCCAAGTCACAGACAGCCTCTCTGCTGTCTCCTCCAGTGCCACCGTAAACTAAACCTTTCAAAAACAGAACTCATTATATTTCCTCCATGATCTTCCCCTGTCCCTTAGATATCACTCACAGTAAACAACACTACCTTTCATTCCACCACAGAGGCACGCTGCCTAGGAGTTATCTTACTCTCGCATCTGTCTTTTTCACCACATATCCAAACACTTGCAAAATCTTGTCATATTCAACTGTGCAACATTGCCTGAATACAGCCATATCTTATCATCTACTGCCTTGATTACTGCAACCTACTCCGCACAGTTATTCCAACAACCTCACCGCTCTATATCAGCTGCTCCCATATACATGTCCCTTCACTGGCTCCCAATCTCCTCTAGAATCAAATTCAAACTAATCACACTTACTTGTAAGGCCCTTAACAGTGAAGCCCCTCCCTCTATTTCATCTCTGATCTCCATTCACACAACCTTTGCTCTGCTTCTGACCTTCGCCTCGCTTCTCCTTTCATCACTACTGCCCATTCTCATCTACAAGACTTCTCTAGGGCCTCTGCTTTTCTCTGGAACTCTCTGCCTCGAGCTGTCTGACTTTCCTGCTGTAATCTGAGCTCAGAGCTGTAAGTGAGCAGGGAGAGACTCAGGCAGGAAGTGATGTAACACCAAGGTTATATGGCAGCTTCTATCCTAAACAAACAGAGACAGTTGAGGCTATATAGCAACCTATCAGTGATTAGCTTTTTAAAGCCAGCTGCAAGAAGAACAATGAATGCAGCAATCTGATTGGTTGCTATAGGTAACAGCCCATGGGCAAATTTGCCCAGTGTTGATAAATGAGCCCCAGTGTCTAGGGCTATTTACTCAGGTATGGTAAAGCATTCTGCAGAATAAATATAGCATTCTAGCTTGCACTATTGTGGCCAATATGTTGGCAATAAACTGTCTTGGAGCTTTCTCTATTCCTATAATGCCCGTTGGCCTTGACGCATTTATCAAACTCATAACTTTTCAATGGGGTGTTAGATCTTAATGCAGCTCAGCAGTAGTTCTGAGCACTAACACTCACCTGAAGTCAATGTGAAGGAATGTGGGGATTCATGAACTGGACAATTAATTTACTGATCAATAATAAATAATTCCCCAAAGTTTTTTGGATATCGACATTTATATTTTTTGGTCCTTAATTGTCATTTCATATAACAAAAAGGTTCTGTAAGCTTTCCTACTTGAATGAGAGTTTACTTAGGAGCTATTTGACTGTGAAATTTTACCTGATGGCATAACATTAATTACCTTGCACTTTGAACAAGAATTCCTTGCCATGGTGAATGACTTCTGAAAAGAAGAAGATAAGGGAATTGAAATTGTATTCCTGAAAGTTATACCATAAGCACTGACACACGGTATAATCAGCTTCTAAGGGGATGGTGATTTTGACCTCTTATGAAACCATGCTAAATTAGGATTAGAATTGTCATATAGAGACATTTGTAGTTCTATAAGAGGTAAAAGGAAGTAAAGGTTAAGCCTTGCAAGGCTGTTATACCGAATTTCTGAGATCATATTTTTGTACCACGCATTTTTGTGCAGGTTGCATAGAGATATATGGCAATCTTCTACTGTAAACAACATCTGATGTATATGTTATGACCTAAACCTCCATAAAACTCTCTCACTGTGCCCCCTTATTACTGCCACCAATGATTCTCTTGTTTTACCTTAGATACAGTAATTATATAGACAGATTTATCCATGCAAATAAATGGGGAGGACTCATGAGTAGAGATGGGCGAAAAATTTGCAATGTACAGATTCACCACGAACTTGCGAGTTCCACCGGCAATTTTCGTGAAACTTTCAAAAATTCACCATGCAGTTAGTTTCACAACAAAAAAAAGATAAAAAGAATTGCACATGCAACTATTGCATGTAACATTTTATCCTTCCCCTCTCCTTCCCCATCAAACAAATGGATCTGAGTTGTCCCACTATCTTTATAAAGACATACAAATAAATATATGGTTTATTCATTTTAATATGGGATACAAAGTACACAGATATTATCTGCTGGTGGTCAGAATTATTATTAGTTGTGCCGGTGTTAATAAGCTAGCACAGGTATGGGACCTATTATCCCGAATGCTCAGGACCTGGGGTTTTCCGAATAATGGATCTTTCCATAAATTGGAACTTCATACCTTGGGATATATTTATCAAATAGTAAAGTAAGAGATGACCACAGTCCACTAGAGTGAAATTCTGCCACTCTCCATTCATTTCTATGGGATTTTTAAAAGAGTATTTATCAATGGGTGAAAGTGAAAATTCCCCCATCAATAAATAAGCCTTTAAAAATGCTTTAGAAATGAATGGAGAGTGGCGGAATATCACTGTAGTGGATTGCGGTGATCTCTAACTTAAATCTTTGATAAATATACCCCCTAGAGTCTACTAGAAAATCATGTAACCATTAAATAAACCCAACAGGCTGGGTTTGCTTCCAGTAAGGAATAATTATATCTTAGTTGAGATCACGTACAAGGTACTGTTAAATTATTACACAGAAAAAGTAATTCATTTTTAAATATTAGGATTATTTAGATAAAATTAAGTTTCCATAATTTGAAGCTTTCTGGATAATGGAATTCCGGACAATGGATCCTATACCCGTAGTAATATATAAACTATAAATGGTTATTTTTACTTAAACAGCAACATAGTTACAATGTGTAGTAGTATATACCAATAACAGTCAACCAGAGGTAATGGTAACATGGGAGCCTTTTTTTCTGATGGAAAAGCAGTTGAAGCCTATTGGATAGAAGGTCCTCTAACAATGTAGGGCAAGTGTGTAGCAGTGTACTGAGCAAAAAATGCAGGTGATTTTGCCTTCCCAATTTTTTTGGTAGTCCAACAGCAGAAACAAGGTGCCAGGAAAAAAATGCCCATGGACTCGCAACAAAAAAAGTTTCACAATTTTTTCACAGTTTTGCAAATTTTTTATCAGTTTCACAAATTTTTCAGCAAAGTAAAACAGGACAGATTCACTCATCACTACAAAAATGACAGCAATAACATTCTTCTATAGATCGTTGAAACATGCATTCTCTAATTAACAAAAAATCAGCTTCGCCTCAAACCTACCATTCTATCCAATGTCTGTCAAATTGTACAATACAAATCCCACAGGGTGCATGATCCAGTCCTACTAAGGGACCATTATTATTCTATAAAAGGAGAAACTGATGTTTCAAACCAATTCCACTTTAGCACCAGAGGGACATGCCTAGTTCAAAAAGAGACATTCATTTGAAGACAGAACAGTATTAGCTGCCTTAAACAGCAGAGAATTAGCTGTCAGACTATTGATGCAATGCACCACTCCAATATTATTAAATATAAAAATCCCACTTTTGTTCCTCATACACCCCCCCATGGGTTATTGCCATGTAAAAATAAAATTGAACTCTGGAGAACCAAATCAGCTTATGTGTATTTTATTCAGTCACAACATGTTTCGGACAGAGATGTCCTTCATCAGGTGCTAGCTAGCTAGCTGATGAAGGACATATCTGTCCGAAACATGTTGTGACTGAATAAAATACACAGAAGCTGATTTGGTTCTCCAGAGTTCAATTTTATTTTTATCTTGGATATATTGTGGCTTGGACGGTGCCACTTACTCTGTTGTGCAGAACCGTGATACATTTGGAGTGAGGGACCACCCTACAACCAATCTATTTACCTGTGTTATTGCCATGTAGACTGGAAAGCTTTAATATATTCCCTTGCTCCTTGGCCTGTGTTTCCGCTGAAACTAACATTCAATTATTTGGGCTCCCCACAAATTTTAACTAAAAAATCCCCGGCCAATATAGCTCCCTTTTATTCCCAATATTATGACATCCTGTCTGGATTTGAACTTGTAACATGTAGGTTTTTGTATAGGCTCTGCTGTGGTATATAAGCAGGCAGCTAAGATCCTGATTTACTGGTATCCTTGTATTCCATGGTAGGCATGGTGAACTCAACTTGTTAATCTGGCCACAGGTGATTAGTATTAGCCATTAGTCTGGCTATATAACTCCCTGCTCTGCAGTGACTCATTGCCCGTTATAGGTCAAGCTTGCTTGTTCCTAGGTGCTCTTAATACTGCTTTGCTTGTTCCTTGATTCTCGCTACCTGCTAATGTCCCCTGTGTGACTTCCTGGTTCTGATCCCAGCTTGTTCCTAACATAGAGTTTGTCTCTTGATTCTGCTGTTATCTGGTTCTGAGCCAGCCTGTCTGACTATGTCCCAATCCTTCCTTACCAGCTCCTTTCCTGAATATACATTTGGCACCTGTAAGACGCGCCGGGAGATCCTCCTCTGTTCTTACTTCCCGGCGCGTCTCTGCTCTTCTCAAGGGGCGCAGGTGTGCGAATGGACACCAGCGTCTCATCGCTGTCGTTAGATGCTGAGCATCAGGACCTCCACGTTTTGACGCCGAGCATGAGCATCATGACATCATCTGTAAGCGCGGATTTTCAAACTTTGGTGCCAAATCTCCCTTAAAAGGTTCAGTCTCCATTTTGAAAGTACCCAAGCTAGCCTTCAGTTTATCTGTTCTTGATCAAGCATGTATCCTGTTTATTTATATCCTGGTTTTGAGTTCTGCCTGATCATTTGACTACGATTATTGCCACCTGCCTTGAACCCTTCGTCTGACTCTGATTATGCCTTCTCTTCATCCTTGCCGGTACCTTGTTTACGTTCCTGCTACTTACTTCCTTGTATGCTTCCACAGTAGAAAGCCTGGGGCCCCAAAAGGGCGTCGGTGAACACCAGTGCATCTAGAGGTACTGTTCACTGCACAAGGTTCCTAATAATGAGACAGCACCCTTGCTTGTCCCTGTACTGGAGTACTGGATTATCATGCAATAAGTCCTGGTGGCACCTGAGAAGCTGAGGGCCAGGCCCACAGTCAAAAGTTGATGTTATGGGCAGGGTTTCGCTTTGCTATAAAGTGGCAGATATCACCCCAGACTCATTGTGGTGTACTAGTTACAGTACCTCACCAGCACCCCATTTTCCTATTAAAGCTTATAAACCTTGCATAATACCTTGAAGTGCATCTTGACAACATCTATGACTATATAACTCCAAAATGCAAGCTTCTCAGCAATTAGCTGTGCAGGAGTCTCCTCTTGCATTACCATTGGGCCAGACTACAGTACTTTGAAGTTTAATTTTTCTTGTCAGTAGCATCAGCAATGTTCCTTTGAGCACCTGTAACATAGGCATTAATAGCACCTTAGCATTAATAAATATATTGCAAGTCAAGGGCACACTTAAATACACCTGATAAAATGGTTCTCAACTGCTGAGCATTTAAGTAAATAAAATACCCCATCCTTATGCAACTAAAATATATCTGTGAAGATGTGGAATTCTCTCCCTGAATCAGTTGTACTGGCTGATACATTAGATAGCTTTAAGAAGGGGTTGGATGGCTTTTTAGCAAGTGAGGGAATACAAAGTTCTGGAAGATAGCTCATAGTACAAGTTGATCCAGGGACTAGTCCGATTGCCATTTTGGAGTCAGGAAGGAATTTTTCCCCTCCTGAGGCAAATTGGAGAGGCTTCAGATGGGTGTTTTTGCCTTCCCTCTGGATCAACTGGCAGTTAGACAGGTTAAACTTGATGGACGTGTGTCTTTTTTTCAACCTAACTTGCTATGTTACTATGTAAAAGTGATCATTGTGCAGAATGCTATTGCAGATAGGTTTTTGTTGATGGGTTATTTAGAGTGAAGTAGAACTGATTTCAAACATCGGTTTTTAGGACTGGATCATGCACCATATATCCAGGTATGCGGCCCTGTCTACTTGGGCTTTGTATTGTACAATTTGGTAGGAATGGGATAGCATAGTAGGCTGTAGTTTTTTAGTTTAGAGAATGCACGTTAATCTGTTTCAGTGATCTGTAGGAGAATTTTGTTGTATGCCATATTATATTACAAAGGATTATATAATGGGTCAGGTTTTAAAGGTACGTAATAGAATTAATCCAGCACACGAAATCTGCTCAAGGGTTATTACCCGTGTTTAATGTCAAGCCAAACAGGTTACAACGTTTCGGGGGCGTACCCCTTGCATTTCGTTTGGCTCAGGTTTTAAAGGAGAACTGAAGAAGTAGGCTAGAAATGTTGTTCATTATGTTTTGTTCTTCTGTACCAGTCCAAGGCAACCACAGCAGGGAAGCAGGGAAGCCCTCAAAGATGCCCCAGTATCTCCCCATCTTCTTTTCTGCTGATTCTTTGCACATGCTCTGTGCTGTTGTCACTTACTGAGCTTAGGGACCCACTCACAATATACAGTACACATAGAACAGAAATGTCACAATATAAGGCTGATTAGTAATTAATACAGATAATTCCTAGATAATTCCTACATAGCAGCATAGAACCCAGTGCAACTAGCATCAGAATTTAATAATAAGCCTTGTAGCATCAGCTTATATTACAGGCCAACCTAATTTTCTGCTGGATAATTTATGACGACCCCTAAGTTTAGGTTCTCAACAGCTGCTCAGAGCTCACTGAGCATGTGAGTGTCGCAGATACTTTCCATTCACTTTCCATTCCCTGTGACAACTTTGAAGTCCTGGATCATTGCTGCTATTGACAAGTTGAAACTTTAGCCTGGTGCAATAAGTTCAGTATATAGAATATGCCATTTGTAGCCTTATTCATTTTTAGGGTTTAGTTTACCTTTAAAAGACTTCTAAAATCCTGACAGGTAGAAAGGGGGTTTAAGTTAGTACTAAATGCACGTTAAGTGGAGATAGTACCTGTCATGTGAGTGTAGTGGGGAACTTTATCAATTCAATTGTATCTAAATGCATAAGATTGTTCAGTTTGTATGACAGGGGATATGCATAGTATTCTTTTTGCCTTTAAGGGCAGCTACGTAGACAGCAAGCTGTGGCCTTGGGAGCAGTTTGTCAGGTTAGTAGATGGAAATATGTAGGTTGAAAGTGTATATTAAGTCAGGTAGAATATACTAGATTACTAGTTTTGGAGTGATCAAAGGAAAGGGTGCTTTAGGTATGTTTGCTATGGTCAGGGGGGTTGGGTGGTATATGGATATCGATTTTGTTCAGTTTAGTTTTGGTGTATCTCTATTTTTAGGTGTACCAGCGTGTCTCACTTATATGATAGTTTGACACTGCTATGTATTTAGAGAGCCAAGGAGAGCTGGAGTAGGGTAATAAGCAGCTGGGATTCAACAGGATTCAGCAGGAAGCTAAGGTTAGTAGATAGTTGGAGATAAGGGACATTTGTGGGATAGTCGAGAAATGGTTAGGTTTAGGGGCATATTCTTTGGATAGTAGTTATCCATGAATATGTTACCTTCATTGATATGTTTAAAATTTGAAAGGATATGGAAACATTGTTGTTCAACCATATTTTTATTAAATGTAGCTTTTTTGCATATTAAATAACTTCATAATTGTTTATTCTGCACTTTTTTTGTAGGGAAAAGAAGATCCGCCTCCATTACCTTTTATAGTACTTTTGCATATCTTGTCCATATTCCCATTATGGTCTAATGCACAAAACCAGCCTGTAAAGCAGGCAAATACTGTGCCATAATTCCCATGGAAGATTGAGGCAAATGAAACCAACATCAATACAATGCAAATAACTTCAATGTTATTACAGTAACTGGTTTATAATGTATAACAATAATATTCTATTCATCCAGTTAACTAAGCAAAGAATACCACAGATAAAGTATTGTTTTTTTTTAAGTTGAAATGGAAAATATATAGGTTATTAATTGAATGTAGCAATAGAAACCCCCCCCCCCCAAGTTAACATGAAGAAGATAAAAAGTGAAAATGATTCATGGTAATGCCTTTTGTGTTCCATCTTATACATTCCGAATTTAACACAACTTCTAAATGAAGTTGGAAGAAGGATAGAGCTTTTTAAATCTAACAGCTCAAATTAGTTTTCAAAAATGAAGAATGAATCAAAGTTACCTTCACTTATAATAACATTTAATTTATATGCACTTTTAATCTAATAACCCAGTGCAGGCACACTTTCCTTTTTGTAGGTCTGTCAGACTGTGGATGTAGTGGAGCTAATTGAGCATATAGAACTAATGTACTGACCTATTCATTAGCTTCTTTGTCTGAGATTTATAGCTGTCACTATAAACCAGATTTTCATAATTTCATCTGTTCTCAAAAACCTTTTTGAAGGTTCAACTTAACTGTACATTCCTACCTTTCTAAAAACCAAAAGGATGTCAAGGAAAATTATGTTTATATATTTTTGGTGCAGTGCATTCAGTTTTTTTATAATTTGATGCATAAAACACAATTTAACTTTTTTAAAGAAGTCTGTTAATGAGTTTTAGTTACTTATATTTATTTTCAAAGGGATACAGTTAAATATCTTCCTATGTTATGACTTAAATGTAGACATTTACATTTTCATAATCTAAAATGTATGGTGTTATGAATCTTATTGAATTCTGTTAGCTTCAGTAAATTTGAGCACTTTTGATAAACACATGCAAAACAATAATACCAGATATGCATATAATAAATAAACAGTATCTACAAAAAGGCACAAATACAGACATATGATGAGCATTAATGTTGTTATAAAAAAATAGAAAAATGTTGCTTTCAATACATTATTTGACATTGCTTGTTGCCTCTTTGTCCCTGTTGTTGAGAAACAACAGAGGATGAACTAGCAGGGTGAAGCGACAGGGGTGGAATTGACAGTGGTAAAACCTAAAAGATTCAGTAAATAAAAGAAGCAATAGATTATCTCCTGGTGTGACTGTTTTTAAATTACTGAGTTTAAATGAACTTCCTTCTCTGTCGACTGTCTTTCACTTGTCTGTTACTGGCCTGCAGTGACTTTTTATTGATATATTTCCTTTTATATTCTTCTAGGTTTTAACTTTATTTTATTCATTGCTTCATGTAGGGGGTAGTTGGCATAAGGTCTATTTTTTCCACAATATCCTATGCTGATTTTTTGATACTGATACAAGATAATAATCTCTTTTGTAAAGTATGCTGTATTATCTTAAAATCAATTGAATGCACAAAACGTTCTTCTTAATATTCCTACACCTTCTGTATTGAACATGTCTTTTAACATAAACTCAGCATTTTGAAACTGGCTACCCACATTGCTAGGGATCAAAATTTCAGATGGGCCCTAATTCTTATGGTGTAGCACAGGTAATGCAGGAATCTGTACTGTATATGTTTACGCTATGATGATATTGCCCAACTAAAGATTAGCATCCAAGGCATTTTTGTGGCCTTAATTTGTGAATAAACTTCTGCTTAAGACATCTCCATTTTCTTTTTAGAAATTAGCTGTCCAATATGTCTTACATTAGGTTACTGTCAAAATTGCTGTCAAGATTAATCACAGCTGTAGTACTGTTCTGAAGAGCCTATGCACAAGGTAGCCAGGTGAAAGCAGGAATGAAATGCAGGGAATTAAAACTTAAATAAGCAAATTTAAAAAGGTAAGCCAAAATTGCAGGCTGAAAGGCAAGTTCATATGAAGGCATTAAGTCAGGACAAATGACAGAACAACACTAAGGGCAGAACTCCACAGAGCATTGTGATGTGATGCACTGCGCTGAGAGGAAATGCGGGTGACCAATCAGAGTAGCTGAATTGCATCTACAAACTACACTACTGTTGGATGAAGATGCAGTGTGCGGTGTTCACATTGGACAGTCGCATCGTGTCCAATGCATGTAGTTTGTAGCTGCGATGTTTCTATAACTTACATTATTTTCGGCTCCTCCAGCTGCGTTACCTCTCAGCATGGCGCATGGCATCACACTGCTCCATGGAGTTCTGCACTTAGTCAGGCCAAGGGTCAAACCAAAAGTTCAGCAGTGACAAAAATGACACAGGGAATACACTCACTAAATAGGAGCAGAATAATATACTTATGATATTCAGATGGGAGACTCAGATAATTCTGACTTGATCAAAACGAATAGTTTAGGGCCCTTACTCACCGGCGTTTGAAGCTGCGCTCCCCTGCGTTCCGGTTTTATGCATTCAGCCACACAGGAGTAGACGCGCTGAATTCTTTTCAATGTGACTGTACTCACAAAGGCGCATGTAAGCGCTGAAAAATGCAACATGCTGCGTCCCAACCTGCGTTCAGCGATTACATGCATCTGTGTGAGTACAGCCGCATTGAAAAGAATTCAGCGTGTCTGCACCTGCGCTCCCCTGTGGCTAAACACATTAAACCAGAACGCAGGGGAGCGCAGCTTCAAATGCCCATGAGTAAGGACCCTTAATGATCCTACCAAGAGAGCAGCAAAGAACATGCTTTAAAAGCCCTTTAATTGGGAAATTACCTGCAACTGGATCAGGTGATTAACAGAAGCTATCCTCTCTCTCCTGTGGCCCAACCAGGTGGAGCAGCAGCACATGAACAGGGGGGTTACAAGTTCTAAACTGGGTAGATCCTCACAGTTACAGGCCTACAACATGGAAGATTTTTGACAGCTCTTCCCTAAAGCAAAAATTACACAGTAATAACCCAGTGGAGGGTGTTGTGGAACTGGAAGAATGCACACAGAGATGCCAGACTGCAGTGTAGAAGTCAGCTTCGTTCCTGGCTGCTCTCTCCACACTGTTCGCACCTCCCCCTTCACTTCCCCTTCCTGTGTCCATAATTTTCCCATTACTCCACCCAGTGCTAAGCTGTTAATGCATATTAAAATAAACATTCAACACCACTTTCATTAGAACAAAGGAAGGACACTACTGTTTATGTATTATATCTACTGCATTTTGTAGATCTTGCTTAAATATCTTCAGATCCAATCTATGTTCATAAAAGCCACACTGAAAAGAGTGGAAAACATTTTTTCACCTGAACTGATGTTGCGTGAGATACTGTAGATTAGATCAAAGAATTCAATCTATGGTTTTACTGTACAGATATAGGATCCATTATCCAGAAGCCCCCGAATGACAGGAAGGCCATCTCCCATAGACTCCATTATGAGAAAATAATTCACGTTTTAAAAAATGATTCCTTTTTCTCTGTAATAAGAAAATAGTACCTGGTACTTGAAGATATAATGAATCCTTATTGGAGGCGAAAAAACCCTATTGGGTTTATTTAACACTTAAATGATTTTTAAGTAATGACCTAATGTATGGAGATCCAAATTATGGAATGATCCATTATCTAGAAACCCCAGGTCCCGAGCATTCTTCACAACCGACTCCATATCTGTATCAGAGAACTTTGTGCTGCAACATCAGAACTTAAGATAGTGAGAAGGAGATCTCCAGCAACCTAAATACAGGGCTTAGTCTATAGTTTTGCCATTTCAGATAATTCTGTGCTGCAAGATCACAGCTGAGAATAAAATTCTGGATGGATCAAAATTCATACACGGACATGGTCGACTCTGTGCATAGGTCTCTATGTGTACTTTAAAAGGTGTCTCTTTAAGTCGATGTCCAAATTGTTGTCAGTGTTCTCATGGAAATTACTTTGTTGTTAACTTTAACTGAAACCCCATAATTTTACCAGGTTTTCAGAAATTATAAGCAGAAAATAAAATGCTGACGATTCTTTTTCTCTTTGTGTCAAGTCAATGCAAAACTTCTTCTAAATAGAAAAAACAATGAAGATTACAGTTGTATTGGGATTAAGTACTTCCATTAAAAATGGAGATGTTATTAACAGGCAACATGTTGAAAAAAGTAATGAAATTGTGTTTTGACACAATAAAAAGGTCGACCACAGGCAGCACAAATCTGTGGTTTATATTTATGCACATCACTTATTGCAATTACCCATAACATTAAATTTGTATTATCTGCAGACAGTATTTAGCATTATCTTCTACCCATAATAAATATAAGAATAGCAGTGTAAATTAATTATTAGCCACACAAAACAAGATAAGTATCTCTAGTAAAAATAAACTACACATGCGAGACAATTTTCTACACATTTTATTTTGTACTGATGAGTCCCTTAGTAAGTATTACTTCCAAATAAACAGAATTGACAATATTTCAATTATAATTATTTGTACTGGTTCCAATTAAAATTTACATCAGGGATTAATGACTAGGGGTACTGTGGATGGGCTCTAACACCCCAATGATCAGTATGGTGGGCAAATGCTCATTATGATCAAACCCATTTTGATGAATTGACACATTCATCAACTTTAATAAATGAGCCAATTCTTTTAATACTCCGCTAACTGTTAATGCAAGTGTTAAGTTGTGTTGTTAACATTTAAACTTTTAGGAATCCATTTTGAATGATGTACTAACTTATTTCTATAATAAATGTAAACTCTACAAACGTACTGTAGCTCCTTACTCACTGTGATCTTTCCCTTATTCCTTATATTTCACTTTATTATGCCCAGAGTGTTTGATTGATGCATCCATGTAGTCAGTACCATCTTACCAATGCATTATAGGAGCTTGTGATTATAACCCTTATACTGTATCTATAACCCTTATAGATAAAAAGTGTCATAATAATTAAACTGCACCACGAAAAAAAATATGTTAGAAAAAGGTAAAATAAATTACCTGATAAAAATGGCTTACCCCATAAGGGACTTCAATATAAATATTTCAGATTAAAATATCAGATTAAAAAACAGCAAGACAAAAAATCAAAATATAAATACAAATATGGAATCAGTTTTTCTGGAAACCCATTATCACAGAAGATCAAAAATTTAGGAATGCTATTACCTGAAGACTCCTATTTAAATACCAATCCAATCCCATTAGTTTTATTATTAAATGACTTTATAAGATTTAAGGCATGGTGCTCTAAGGAAAGAACCCTCATCCAAAAAAACTCTAGGTGCCATGTAATCTGTATAATTGATCTCATATTTGTATAGGGTAAGGTGCCAAAACATGTATAATATAAAAAAAGGCCTGTTATTGTCTGTTATCATGTTTTGTGAGACTATAGTAAACATTCTATATAGTAAACATAGAGCTTAGAGCTTATTTGTGTGAGTGTGTGAACATGTAACAGCGTTGTGTTGTGACACATTTACATATAGGTATACAGTATGTTTCTATTTTATTTTAGTTAGTGTTTCATATAGAATGACTTTATTAAGGGAGCATCATTATACTATATGTGGTGGCTTCTTTACTTTTTTTATGTTATATAAGGAATCCATAGAGGGCAAAACAGACTTGGGCTATCAAAATCCATTTTATGGTGCTTCATCTGAACCAGGGGTTACCCAAACTTTTTCACCTGTGAGCCACATTCAAATGTAAAAAGAGTTGGAGAGCAACACAAGCATGAAAAAGTACCTTGGGGTGCCAAATAAGAGCTGTGAGTGGGTATTGGTAGCACCTATGTGGATTGGCAGCTTACAGGAAGCTCAACTTGGTACTATACTTTTTTCTGCAATTAAAACTCGTTTCCATGCTTGGAATTCAAAAATAAACCCCTGCTTTGAGGACACTGAGAGCAACATCCAAGGGGTTGGAGAGCTACTGGTTGGGGATCACTGATTCTGGACCATGGTGTCACGGTCGGCACCCTAAACCCAGAACCAATGCTAAGTACCCTGTTCGCGGCTCTTGCTTCTGCCTTTAACAGGCGCCTTTCACCTCGGGAGGAGCCCTCGGCTAATCGGATGCCACCAGGTCTTATTAAGAGAGGTGCCAAGCGAAGGTTTCTGGATGAGCAAAGGGGCACGACGATATAGCAAAAGTCTTTTGGACAGAAGGTCACCGCACAAGGTGAAGGCAGAAAGCGTAGTCAAATCCGGCCGGGTGGGGGCAGGCAGAGTACAAGCAGAGTCAAACAGGCAAGGGTCAAACCAGGAGATCAATCAGAAGGTGTTCAGATACAGAAGAGTCGTTACCAGGCAGGGTCAGGATTTCAGAAGTCAGGATAGTCACAAACAGGCAGGGGTCACATCAGGTAATCAGATGTCAGAAGCTTAAACAGCACAGAGGCACCAGGAACTCGCAAGGAAGAAACCTATAACGGGCAGTGAAAAAATACAAAATGTGCCTTTAAATACGCCTATATACAGAAGAAGTGTGCCGCGCGCCCTAGTTACCAGCACACACAGAAGAGGAGTGGTGTGGCGGGCCCTTATATCACAAACAGGAACTAGTGATGGGCGAATTTGGGGTGTTTCGCTTCACCTAAAAATTTCCTGACAAATTAGTAAAACGTCGAAAATTTTTCAAAACAGCTTTTTTTTTGACGCCGGAGTAAATTCGCTGGCAGAAATGCGCCGGTGTCCAAAAAAACAGATGCCGGAATTCGCCTCAAATTTGCACCTGGCGAATAAATTCGCCCAACACTAACAGGAACCCAAGAATTCTCCTCAGGGCTGTAACCCTTCCATTGCACTAGATACTGTAACTTACCCCGCACAAGGCGAGATTTAAGGAGATCTTGGACTACAAATTCAGGCTGACCCTCTACCAACACTGGGGGAGGAAAGGATTGTGGATGAACCTGTGATGTTAGTTTCAAAAGAGACACATGAAAGGAGTTAAATATTTTAAAATTGTCAGGTAATTTGAGACGAACAGAAGAAGGATTGATTATTTCAGTAATGGGATATGGACCAATAAACCCGGGTCCCAATTTGAGTGAAGGTTTGATATTTTTTTGTGGATAACCAAACTGAGTCTCCTATCTGATATTTGGGTGCTTCCCTACGAGACCTATCAGCTGCCCTTTTTTGAGCAGCCATGACTGCAGAAAGAGAATCGTGCACGCCGGACCAGATCTTGGCAAATTGCTTGACAGAAGAATTGACAGAGGGTTCAGAGGATAAAGAACCAGAAAAAGAAAATGCTTTGGGATGTAAGTGTCAGGGAGCCAGGATACTCCCACCAGGGAGGTTGTCAGGATCAAGGAGGAAGCCCACAAGGGAATCAAGGTTGCGGTGTCCAAAAAGGGTTAAACACAAGATTTATCAGAGTCCAGGCAAGAGTTCAAGGGCAGGCAGAATAATAAGCAAAGTCCAAAGTCCAGGCAAGAGGTCAGGCAACAAACAGGAACAAGATATAGTCTCAAAATAACAGACAGGAAACCCAGGAAACACACTGTAATGAATCCTATACTTGGGCGCCATTCTGGCGTCTTGGTAGCGTTTTTATATTTGAATCTGGCACCATAGTGACGTCATTGGTGTCCTTGCGCCGACGTCGATGCGCTGACGTCATTGCGCCAGCGCCACTACCCACGTGGCGGCCATGGGCGCCGCCATTTTGGGAGCGACGCCGGCAGGGGAGGACACGCCGCCCGGAGCTCCTGGAACTGCTCCGGGCGGCGATCGTGACAGTACCCCCCCACTCACGGGGGGCCTCTGGACCACCAGGACTTGGCTTCTGGGGAAATTTGGAGTGGAAATCCCTCACAAGACGAGGAGCATGAACATCAGAGTGTCCTTCCCAGGAGCATTCTTCAGGGCCAAAGCCCTTCCACTTGATGAGATACTGAAGAGAACCCCTGGAGATTCTGGAGTCAAGGATCTTTTCCACCTCATATTCTTGTTGACCATCCACAGAGATAGTAGGAGGGGGAGGCTGGACAACAGAAAAGCGGTTGGAGGTAGCGGGTTTCACCAAGGAGACATGAAACACGTTGGGAATTCGCATCTCAGGGGGAAGCTGAAGTCTGCCGGCCACAGGATTGATCATCTCAGAGATGGAGAATGGACCTACGAACTTCGGACCCAACTTAGGAGATGGCACCTTCAACCGAATGTTCCTGGAAGACAACCAGACTTTATCACCGACCTTGTAGGGAGGAGAGGGTCTACGTCTACGATCTGCAAACGTCTTATGAACCAGAGCGCTCTTCTCCAAGTTCGACTTGGTTGCAGCCCAAATAGCAGACATGTGGGCTGCATGATCATCTGCGGCCGGGACATCAGACAACACAAAGTCCTGTGGGAAGGCTTGAGGATGTTGACCATACACCAACATAAATGGGGACCTTCCAGTGGAAGTGTGGCAGGCATTGTTATGAGCGAATTCCGCCCAGAGGAGGAGATCAGACCAATCATCTTGACGTGGTTCATCAGGAACTGTTCCAAAGCTTGGTTCACTCGTTCAGCTGCTCCATTTGTCTGGGGATGATAAGCGGAGGAGAACTGGAGATTAATACCCAGATCTTTGCACAGGGAACGCCAAAACTTCACCGTGAACTGGCAACCTCTGTCAGAGACGATCTCGGCCGAGAAGCCATGCAGGCGAAAAATGAACTGAATAAACAACTGTGACAACTCCACTGCAGATGGAAGCTTCCGTAGAGGGATGAAGTGAGCCATCTTGCTAAAGCGGTCAATGACGACCCAGATCACGGTGTTCCCACTGGAGGGAGGAAGTTCAACTATGAAGTCCATTGCCAAGTGCGTCCAAGGACGAGAGGGGACAGACAATGGCCATAGTAACCCGCTAGGGCGAGAATGGCTAGACTTGGAAGTGGCACAAACGGTACAGGCAGTAACAAAGTCTTTGACATCTTTACGAATTGCCGGCCACCAGACTAGATGCCGTAAAAGTTCAAGAGTTTTAGCAGGACCAGGATGTCCAGCTTGTTTGGAGCTATGAGTCTGTTGCAGGATAGGCAGACGAAGTTCAGGAGGTACATATGCCATTCCGATGGGGGTATCAGGAGGGGCAGAAGATTGACCAGCCAGAATTTGATCAGCAAATTGAGGGTACAAAGAAGCGATGATCTTGACAGGAGGAATAATTGGTTCTTGTCTTTCAGTAGAACGATCTGCCGGAGTGAAACTTCTTGGAGCCAGGGCGATAAGTCAAGACAAAGTTAAATCGGGAGAAGAAGAGAGCCCACCTTGCCTGTCTGGGATTCAGCCTCTTGAGAGATTGAATGAACTCAAGATTCTTGTGATCTGTGTAGATCGTGACCGGGATCAAGGAACCTTCAAGGAGGTGACGCCACTCTTCTAAGGCAAGCTTGACAGCCAGGAGTTCTCGATTTCTTACATCATAATTCTGTTCAGCAGGAGAGAACTTCATAGAGAAATACGCACATGGGTGCAACTTTCCATCAGAGGGATGTCTTTGGGACAGGATATCTCCAGCTCCAACTTCAGAAGCATCCACCTCGATGAAGAAAGGTAACTCTGGATCAGGATGACGGAGAACCGAAGCAGAAGTGAAGGCGTCCTTCAAGGATTGAAAAGCTTCAATAGCAGGTGGGGGCCATGAACTGGGTTTACCCCCTTTTCGGATGAGGGCCAGGATAGGAGCAATACGAGAAGAGAACCCCTTAATGAATTGCCAGTAGTAATTGGCAAAACCAACGAATCTCTGGATAGCCTTGGTGCTCAGCGGTAGTGGCCATTCCTGAATTGCAGACACTTTCACAGGATCCATCTCGAAACCCTCTGGGGAGATGATATAGCCCAGAAAAGGAATCCTGGACACTTCAAACACGCATTTCTCCAGTTTGGCAAAGAGGGAGTTCTTCCTCAAACGAGAAAGTACTTTCTTCACCTGGGAGCGATGGCTTACAAGGTCCTTAAAGAAAATCAGGATGTCATCCAGTTACACGACCACAAACTTTCCCAAGAGATCCCGGAAAATGTCATTCACGAATTCTTGAAAGACAGCGGGGGCATTGCAGAGACCAAAGGGCATCACAAGGTATTCATAGTGCCCATCACGAGTGTTGAATGCTGTCTTCCATTCGTCACCTTCGCGGATGCGGATGGGTTATACGCCCCACAGAGATCCAACTTAGTGAAGATTTTAGCCCCCTTCAGTTGGTCGAAAAGTTCTGCAATCAGAGGCAAGGGATACCGGTTCTTAATGGTGATTTTATTAAGACCCCGGTAGTCAATACAAGGACGTAGGCCTTCATCCTTCTTCTCCACGAAGAAGAATCCAGCCCCTGCAGGAGAAGTAGAAGGGCGAATAAACCCCCGCTGGAGATTTTCCTGGATATATTCCTTCATAGCAGAGGTCTCTCCTGGGGATAGAGGATAAGTGTGACCTCTAGGAGGCATGGTTCCAGGCAGGAGATCAACTGGGCAATCGTAGTGACGATGAGGACAGAGAAATTCTGCAGACTTTTTACAGAAGACATCAGAGAATTCCTTGTAAAAGGAGGGAAGTGTCTTCAAATCAGATGTAGAAATATTCACCCTCTGGATGGGTTCAGCAGGAAGGCAGTGTTGTTGGCAGTATGGACTCCAATGGGAAACCTGCCCCGAGGACCAATCAATGATAGGGTTATGCAGGTGTAACGAAGGAAGCCCCAAGACGACTGGAACAGAAGGACAGGAAATAATCAGGAACGATAGCTTTTCTTTGTGTAAAGTCCCAACCTGCACAGGCAATTCTCCAGTCGTCATAGAGATAAACTCGGATTCAAGGGGTCGGTCATCAATGGCGGTTACTTGAAGTGGAGGAGTTAAAGGAAACAGGGGAACATTCATATACTTGGCAAAGAGAGCGTCCATGAAGTTTCCGGCAGCTCCAGAGTCAATAAAAGCAAGCCAACAATGGTCTTAGTGGACAGACGGATCTGTAAAGGCAAAAGAAACCTGTGAGAGTTCTCTTGTGACTTGGGAGTAACGCCCCCCTACATGATTCTTTCCAAGGTTACCTTGAAGAGGGGAACTCAGAGGCTTCACGGGACAGGAGTTGGCAAAATGAGATTGACCGCCACAGTAGAGACAAAGTCCAGCCGTACGTCTCCGGAGTTTCTCCTGTTCAGAGAGACGAGCTCTTCCGACTTGCATAGGTTCCTCCGGAGGAATAACAGAAGGCTGCTGGGGGGTAGGAGGTAATAGGGGTCTTTGAAAGCGAGGAGCTTCAGCTTGATGTTCTCTCTGACGGGTGTCCACCTTGACAGACAACGCAATGAGGTCTTCAACCTGCGAGGGTAATTCTCGGGAGACCAGGTCATCTTTGAGGCGAAGAGAGAGACCATTGTAGAAGGCAGCATGATAGGCATCATTGTTCCAGCGAGTCTCAGCAGCGAGAGTGCGGAATTCAATGGCATATTCCGCTACACTACGATTCCCTTGGTGGATCTGGAACAGACGAGAAGCAGCGGTCGCCACTCGACCGGGTGGCGTCGAACACCGTCCGGAATTCTTTCAGGAAGGCTTTAGCATCATCAATAAGAGGAGACTCCTTCTCCCAGTGCGGAGATGCCCATTCAAGTGCTTTCCCTGCCAGACGAGATCACAAAACCAACCTTAGCTCGCTCAGAGTTAAATTCAGCAGGTTGCAGAGCGAACCGGATCTGGCACTGTTTCACAAAACCACGACAGGCATGAGGGTCGCCACTGTAGAGAGGCGGTGCCGGAATACGTGGACCAGAAGAGAAGGCCTGTGTAGCCATGTCGGCAGCAACTGGCATGGGCGTTGTCGGCGTAGGAATAGTCGGCGTCAGCATGGATAATTTTTCCATAATCGACTCCAGCGTGTGTCCGACATAATTTTGCCGAGCTTCGTACACCTCCATACAAGAATGCAGACCTCGAAATGCCCGACCGAAATCAGGCTGAGCTTCCTCAGTGGGATCTATGGCCCAAGTATAATGTCAGGGAGCCGGGATGCTCCCACCAGGGAGGTTGTCAGGATCAAGGAGGAAGCCCACAAGTGAATCAAGGTCGCGGTGTCCAAAAAGGGTTAAACACAAGATTTATCAGAGTCCAGGCAAGAGTTCAAGGGCAGGCAGAATAATAAGCAAAGGCCAAAGTCCAGGCAAGAGGTCAGGCAACAAACAGGAACAAGATATAGTCTCAAAATAACAGACAGGAAACCCAGGAAGCACAGTGTAATGAATCCTATACTTGGGTGCCATTCTGGCATCTTGGTAGCGTTTTTATATTTGAATTTGGCGCCATAGTGACGTCATTGGCGTCCTTGCGCCGACGTTGACGCGCTGACGTCATTGCGCCAGCGCCGCTACCCACGTGGCGGCCATGGGCGCCGCCATTTTGGGAGCGACGCCGGCAGGGGAGGACACACCGCCCGGAGCTCCTAGAACTGCGATTGTGACAGTAAGCATTAACAATAAAAAATGGTGATTGACCAGTAGAAGCATGAGTTGCATTATTGTAAGCAAATTCTGCCCAGGGTAATAGTTCAGCCCATGAGGATTGGTTGCCAGACACACAACACCTTAAGAATTGTCCAAAATCAATATGAGTCCAAGGAAATTACGGTTTCCCCCAACACGTCCAGCAAATCTTTAGGCTCTCCTCTGCCCGTTTATAATAATCTTCCAAAAAGCAAGGTTCGCTGTGTTCCTCAAAACGACAAGTATTTTAAGGAAGGGGAATAACAGAAAAATATATAGTGTAGTATATTAAACACTTAAAATTCTCACCCTTAGTAAAATTCACAACATTTGTGTCTTATTACACAAACCTTTCACATGACACTTTGTGTATGTCAATCGTTTCCCGTGAGCAGTGTTAAAAGGAAAAATTTAAAAAGAGGTTCCAAACTGTGTTTCTTTTACCTTTTAGTGTATGGTTAAAAACACTCTAAAAATTCTGTATGTGAATATATACATAAAATATTTTTTTTGTGACCCCACCAGATTCTAGCAATCACACGCAACTTAGTTGTAGATAGGTAGAAAGGAAAATCAGAAGGTATAACCACTGGGATCCTAATGCCTCCAGTGGTACGATACACACGTGAGTCACAACAGGCAGGGTTTAAGAATATTCTATTCCAGGTTCTAGGATCCTCCTCTGTTATTCATATATAGAGAGATAAAAACAGCAGCATGTGAAGAATTACTTAAAAACGGTTTAATCAAAATTCAAAGTTACTCTCACAAAAAATTTCTTTATAGCCGCATTTAAAAGTTTTCTGTGTGCGTCCCAAAAATGCTAAGGCTCCTTGGCGTCCCTCAGAGTTCCTGCGCAAATGTAAAGGGTTGGTTCTGCACCGAACACACGTACTCCCACTTACGCGTTTCGCCTCAATGGCTTCTTCCTGAGTGATGACGTTCCCTTGTTCCCTGATGCTTTATCTCTCGTGATCTCTCAACCAAACTTTGCGCAACTTTATCAGTCCTGCACAATTCACTCTCCATATACTGACATCAGGCTGAAGGATAATAGCAATTCCCCACATTGATACATTGTTTCCTAACTGATTAAAAAACGATACTTCTATTGAAATAGTAATTCTAAACATTAAAACGCTACTGTTGCTAAAAAACATTCCTATTAAAAATGGAAACAAATTCTTTAAAAAAGCTTAGTATTTAAATCAATATTTTTGTTGCAAATGCAATTTCTCCTGAATGTATTTCACAAATAGTGTTTAAGGAGCCAGTAGTCTAATGTCAATGTATATAACTCAAAACTATCTCAAAATAGCTAGGGTTTCAGCATTATTCTAGGAAGGCTCTTGGATTAAAGTCCACATTAAGGCCCAATGGAACAAGAGACCTTATCCTATGTATCCACCAGCTCTCTCTCTAAAGTGTTTTATTTATTATATTCCCTCCCATCCAATCTTCGTTAACCCTCTCTACACCCCACCATTTTAAACCTGTCGGGCTCTTGTTATGTTTCTCTTGAAAATGTTTTGATACCAGATGTTTTATATTTCCTTTCTTTATGTTGTTTATATGTTCTCCTATCCTCTTTTTTAGTTTTCTGTAGTAGCCTAAAAGACTATGACAACCAATCAAAAATCTTAAAAAATAGGTTTATTGAGAGAGGATATAAAGAAAGAGAAATAAAGGAGTCATATGAAAAAAATAAGAAAAGAGGATAGAGACCAAATGCTAGAATACAAAAAAGAAAGATGAAGGAGTGCATACAAACAAAACAGAGGAAACTTTCAGCATGTGTTTTGTAACACAATATAATTCAAAAGCTAGGGAGATAAGTAAGATTGTTGAAAAACACTGGAATGTTTTAAGCTTAGATAAGGAGCTACAAACGATCCTTCCTAAAAAACCAAAGGGCCCCAAACATTAAACAAAAATTGGTACACACGTGCCATGCTGGGACCATGGGAAAGAGAAATGAAAGATACCCTGGCTTCTTTTCATGTGGCCTCTGTAAAGCTTGCAGATATGGTACAAAAAAAAAAAGTTTAGTAGTAAAGCAACTGGAAAAAATTTCAAAATAAAAGAGTTAAGAAAATGTGAAACTGTAAATGTAATCTACATATTGTAATGCCCATGTGGCCTCCAATATGTGGGAAAGACCAACAGAAAACTGAAAGGAAATATAAAACATCTGATATCAAAACATTTTCAAGAGAAACATAACAAGAGCCCCACAGGTTTAAAATGGTGGGGTGTAGAGAGGGTTAACCAAGATTGGAGGGGAGGGAATGTAATAAATAAAACACTTCAGAGAGAGAGAGCTGGTGGATACATAGGATAAGGTCTCTGATTCCATTGGGCCTTAATGTGGACTTTAATCTAAGAGCCTTCCTAGAATAATGCTGAAACCCTAGCTATTTGAGATAGTTTTGAGTTATATACATTGACATTAGACTACTGGCTCCTTAAACAGTATTCGTGAAATACATTCTGGAGAAATTGCATTTGCAACAAAAATATCGATTTAAATACTTAGGGGTCAATTCATTAACTTCGAGTGTAGGAAAAGAAGAAAAAAAACTTCGAATTTCGAAGTGTTTTTTGGCTACTTCGACCATTGAATGGGCTACTTCGACCTTCGACTACGACTTCGACTTCGAATCAAAGGATTCGAACTAAAAATCGTTCGACTATTCGACCATTCGATAGTCGAAGTACTGTCTCTTTAAGAAAAAACTTCGACCCCCTAGTTCGCCACCTAAAAGCTACCGAACCCAATGTTAGCCTATGGGGAAGGTCCCCATAGGCTTGGCTAAATTTTTTTGGTCGAAGGATAATCCTTCGATCGTTGGATTAAAATCCTTCGATTCGAAGGATTTAATCATTCGATCGAACGATTATTCCTTCGATCGTTCGATCGCAGTATTTTCATTCCCAGTCGAATATCGAGGGTTAATTAACCCTCGATATTCGACCCTTGATGAATTTGCCCCTAAGCTTTTTTAAAGAATTTGTTTCCATTTTTAATAGGAATGTTTTTTAGCAACAGTAGCGTTTTAATGTTTAGAATTACTATTTCAATAGAAGTATCATTTTTTAATCAGTTAGGAAACAATGTATCAATGTGGGGAATTGCTATTATCCTTCAGCCTGATGTTAGTATATGGAGAGTGAATTGTGCAGGACTGATAAAGTTGCGCAAAGTTTGGTTGAGAGATCACGAGAGATAAAGCATCAGGGAACAAGGGAACGTCATCGCTCAGGAAGAAGCCATTGAGGCGAAACGCGTAAGTGGGAGTACGTGTGTTCGGTGCAGAAGCAATCCTTTACATTTGCGCAGGAAACTCTGAGGGACGCCGAGGAGCCTTAGCATTTTTGGGACACACACAGAAAACTTTTAAATACAGCTACAAAGAAATTGTTTGTGAGTGTAACTTTGAATTTTGATTAAACCGTTTTTAAGTAATTCTGCACATGCTGTGTTTTTATCTCTCTATATATGAATAACGGAGGAGGATCCTAGAACCTGGAATAGAATATCCTTAAACCCTGCCTGTTGGGACTCACGTCTGGTGAGTGTATCGTACCACTGGAGGCATTAGGATCCCAGTGGTTATACCTTCTGATTTTCCTTTCTACCTATCTACCACTAAGTTGCGTGTGATTGCTAGAATCTGGTGGGGTCACGAAAAAAATATTTTAAATATATATTCACATACAGAATTTTTAGAGTGTTTTTAACCATACACTAAAAGGTAAACGAAACACAGTTTGGAACCTCTTTTTAAATTTTTCCTTTTAAAACTGCTCACGGGAAACGATTGACATACACAAAGTGTCACATGAAAGGTTTGTGTAATAAGCTACAAATGTTGTGAATATCACTAAGGGTGAAAATTTTAAGTTTTTAATATGCTACACTATATATTTTTCTGTTATTCCCTTTCCTCAAAATACTTTTTGTTTTGAGGAACACAGCGAACCTTGCTTTTTGGAACCTTAAAGGAACAGTTCAGTGTGAAAATAATAACTGTGTAAATAAATAGGCTGTGCGTTTCTAATATAGTAAGTTAGCCAAAAATGTAATAGATAAATGCTGGAGGGAATAGATGTCTAATAAAACAGCCAGAATCCAACTTCCTGCTTTTCAGCTCTATAACTCTGAGTTAGTCAGCGACTTGAAGGGGGGCCACATGGTACATTTATGTTCAGTGAGTTTGTAATTGACCCTCAGCATTCAGCTCAGATTCAAAAGCAACAGATATGACCCATTTTTCCCCCACTCAAGTTTCTGATTGGTTACTGTTTGGTAACCAGGGTAACCAGTCAGTGTAAACCAAGAGAGCTGAAAAGCAGGAAGTAGTGTTGTAGCTGTTATATTACACATCCAGTCACTCCAGCCTTTATACATTACATTTTTGGCTAACTAACTATATTAGAAACATTTTTTATTTTGCACAGCCTATCTATTTACCCAGCTTTTATTTTTACACTGAACAATTCCTTTAAGAATTGTTCAAGGGACTGATTAACTCTTTCAGTTTGACCATTGGTTTGAGGGTTGTATGCGGTAATGACAAATCAATCCCAACCAAAGAGCAGAATGCTCGCCAAAATTTAGAAACTAACTGCACCCCTCCATCAGAAACAATATTGACCAGAAAACCATGTAATTTGAAAATATTGAGTGTTAATCTGAGACCTAAACTGTCAAGAGCTATAATGGCCTAAAAAACCACAAATCCACAGCCTCATGTAAACACTTGACAGTTTAGGGCTTAGATTAACACTCAAGACCACAGTCCCGGTTGCTCTGCCTTCTCTGCCTTTGTGGTGTCTCAGGGATTAGAAATAATTTAGGTAGTAGATTTGGAACAACTCCACCTCTCTCCTTTTCCATTTTCCTATTTCAATTCATGAACCTGAGTACTTTTTTTTTAGTATCTATCCTAGTTAATGCGGTTACTCTAATGAATTTATAATCAATTACCTGAGTTATAATGAATCATCGATTTAGCACTGGAAAGCACTTTAACCTTTATTAATAATTTTTTAGTCCAATTTGGACATAGGTACTATAATCAAAAATTATTGCCACAATTTATAATTATTTTATTGTGGGCAGAATTATCTATTGGTTCTTATAAAAACTTTTTAATTTTAATTTATTTGAATGAATTCCATTGCACTGCACTTTATCTACAATTCATTTTAATCGTCTAATTCTTATTAGCTATATAATTAATTTGTAGCACTGCACTTTAGTATTTAACACTTCATGTGATTGGTCTAACGACAATCAGAGGGTTTGCACTGGAATATATCAAGTCTTTAAATTAACAGGTATTTTTTCCTTTTTCTTTGTTTTTTTGAATCATTAAGTACTGACTTAGGTCAGACCTCTGCCTCAAAGTTTTTGACATCTTGTTTAAATGAAGGCCACCACATATTACAAGACAGCAAAGTTAAGGTTTTAGAGATACCAGGATGTCCTGCCATTTTAGAATTATGAGCCTCACCCAGAACCTGTTCCCTTAAGTCCTCAGGTACAAATAACCTCACAGGAGGAGTATCTACAGGGGCAGAAGATTGTACTGAAGACAATAGTGTGGCAAGATCTGATCCCAAAACCACCACAATCAACTCACCAGGAATGATGGGAACACACTCAATAGGTTCAGAAAGATTAGACTCAAAACTTCTAGAGAGTGCATCTGCCTTAGTGTTTTTGGAACCAGGCCTGTATGTGAGAGAAAAATTAAACCGAGTAAAAAATAAAGCCCATCTAGCTTGCCTAGGATTCAACCGTTTAGCAGATTTGATGTATAACAGGTTTTTGTGGTCAGCAAAGACCATTATGTTAGTTTAGCCCCCTCCAACAGGTGTCGCCATTCCTCAAAGGGCCAACAGTTCTCTATTACCAATGTCATAATTGGCTTTGGCAGGTGAAAATTTCCTAGAGAAGAATGTACATGGATGCACCTTGTTGGTTATCAGATGCCTTTGAGAAAGGACTGTTTCTGCCCCAACTTCTGAGGCATCAACCTCTACAATAAAAGGAAGAGTAGTATCAGGGTGACGGAGAATGGGAGCAGACACAAATTCCTTTTTAAGGAATTCAAAGGCTTAAATAGCCTCAGGAGGCCACATACTTGGATCCGCACTCTTTTTGGTTAGATCCATAATTGGAGACACCACCAAAGAAAAGTTTTTTATAAATTGATGATAATAGTTAGCAAAACCTAAGAACCTTTGGGTTACACGTAAGGAAGAGGCCCATTCCAATACGGCCTTAACCTTCCCGGGATCCATTTCTAGAAACTTATCGGAGATTTTGAACACCAAAAATTGGACAGAAGAAACCTCAAAGGTGTATTTCTCCAGTTTTGCAATTAAATTATTCTTCCTTAACCTGGGCAAAACCTCCCGGAAATGTTTCTGATGATCACCCAAGTTAGAGGAAAAGATTAGAATATCGTCAAGATATACCACTACGAATAACCCCAACAAGTCCCGGAAGATGTCATTGACAAATTTCTGGAACACTGCGGGGGCGTTGCAAAGACCAAATGGCATAACTAAATATTCGTAGTGTTCGTCCCTGGCGTTAAAGGCTGTTTTCCACTCATCCTCTTCCCTGATAAGAATGAGGTTATATGCACCCCTAAGGTCAAGTTTAGAATAGATGGTAGCATTCTTGACCTGATCGAATAACTCAGAAATCAGCGGAAGAGGATATCGGTTTTTGATGGTAATTTTGTTAAGGCCCCTATAATCAATACATGGGCGAAGACCTCCATCCTTCTTGCCCACGAAAAAGAACCCAGCTCCAGCAGGGGAACTAGAGGGCCTAATGAAACCTCTTTCAAGGTTTTCTTTGATGTGCTCTTTCATTGCTTGGGCTTCGGGCAATGAAAGAGGATAAGTTCTCCCTCTAGGAGGAGTAGACCCAGGAATGAGGTCAATTGGGCAGTCATAGCGCCTATGTGGGGGTAATGTTTCCACGGCTTTTTTAGAGAACACATCAGAGAATTCAGCATAAGCCACGGGTTAAACCCTCTAGGGATTTGACTGCTACCAATTGAGGAACACTTATGCAACAGCCCTTACATTTTTGACCCCACTGAAGAATCTTTTCCAGTTACCCAGTCAATATGTGGGTTATGTACCTGTAACCAAGGTAGACCTAAAATTAGAGGAGAAGACGAAGACCCCTCGATAAGATAGAAGAAATTCCGTGCCACCCCAGTACCCACAAAAGCAGAAACCTTAACAGAGCCCGTAGGCCAGGTTAAATTAATAGGGGATTTTGCCAATGACTAAGTGCTAGGTAAGCATGAAACGCGTTAGGCGCCATAAGGAGTTATTTTTCTAATGTATTTTAATACTTTGATGTAATAAACTTTATTATTTAATTGTTAGCATGCCTTGGAGAATTATTTTAGTATACGGTTGTACCTCTGTTTGGTCACTAGAGGACTCTGGCATGCTGAATATTAATGTTTACTAGCTTCTACTTCCAATTTGTTTAAAACAGTAAATTAATAGGTACCCTGATCCTAGAGGAAAATTGGGGAGAGGAAACTTCTCAACCCAAATGGAGCTCCCCTTCTCCATTTAGGCTTTCAAGTTTCCTGGCCTCTTAGGACACTGGTTAAGAAAATTACCCTTATCCCCACAGTAAATATACAAACCCTGAGACTGCCTGCGGGCCTTTTCCTCAGGAGTTAGACGAGTAATGCCTAATTGCATGGGTTCTTCCTGAGGTAGATGCACAGAGGGGTTAGATGGCTTAACATTAGTAAACCCAGTAGGAAAGGAAGTACCCTTCTCACCCCTTCTCTCCCTCTGTCTTCTATCTACTTGGATGGCAAGAGACATTAGATCATCCAAATTAGTGACTGTGAGGAGGCATGTGCATATTGTGTAGCAAACTAACACCTTAGCTGTTAATACACTTAACATATAGAAAAATCACGCTGAGACAAAACTTCCTTTATGTGGGTGAGGGTCGGCCACAGCTTTTATTTGAACAGATTATTATTCATAACGTAAACAGAAAAAAGCTTGCCATTACATCACTAACCATTAATCTCCAGATGCCAGCCACCGCAGCCGCGGTGGGCATGTAGGTTACGCCAACCAGATAGAATATATAACCAATGGCAAGGACACTTTTTACCCCGCTGTGACAATGAAAAAGGAAAAACAAATGGAAAGAAATGGATATATAAATAAATATATATATATATATTTTTTTTTTTTTTTTTTTTAAACAACAGTAGAAAGATATAAATGACATAACAAACACGGAGGAAAAAGACGGGAGGGTGGGAGGGCAGCTCCACCAGCGCTCCAGGATCCAGGGGGAAGAGGAAGCAGGTAAGCAAACTTCAGTATATATACACACCCTCCCCTTCTACCCCAACCCAGTGTCGGACTGGGACACCAGGGGCCCACCCAAAAACCTTACACCAGGGGCCCACCAAGAAAATTTAGACCAAGGGCCCACTCTCAGTACTATTATTATTCCTCTCCTCACTCAAGCTCTTTTCTCCTAGTCTCTTTAGTTATACATACTATAACCTATTATTCCATCTATTTAGCCTCTTTGTTCTCATAGAAATAGGGAATGGCCATGAAATAGGCCAAATGTTTAGGAGCACTAGGGCCCACTGACACCTTGGCCCACCGGGAGTTTTCCTGGTATCCCGGTGGGCCAGTCCGACACTGCCCCAACCTATCCTGCTCTAACTACCTCCCTGGCAACCAATCCCCAGCTCTGCCATCCCTCCTCCCAGTCACTGGCACCCTCGCTACACCCTTTGGTGCCCTCCAGACTGTGAGGAGGCATGTGCATATTGTGTAGCAAACTAACACCTTAGCTGTTAATACACTTAACATATAGAAAAATCACGCTGAGACAAAACTTCCTTTATGTGGGTGAGGGTCGGCCACAGCTTTTATTTGAACAGATTATTATTCATAACGTAAACAGAAAAAAGCTTGCCATTACATCACTAACCATTAATCTCCAGATGCCAGCCACTGCAGCCGCGGTGGGCATGTAGGTTACGCCAACCAGATAGAATATATAACCAATGGCAAGGACACTTTTTACCCCGCCACGGAGGAGGTCATGTAAGCCTACACTGAACTCCGACCCCCACCCAAACGCAACAGAGCCTCACCAATACCATCCTGCAAACCGGAAAGAAAAATGTCCATGCCAATATCGTTTAAATGGACACCATCACGCAACATGAGGCCTTGATCAATACCTTCTAACTGCCGGTGCCGGACTACAACACCCCCCCTGTCGCGAACAAAACGGGAAATTCTAGCGTTAAGAAGACGCCGGGCTCTCTCTATCGCATCTGGATCCCTGGTGCCCCGCCAGGATAGCCGGGGAACAATTTCGGACCAAACCAGTACCATTTCAGAGAAAAAGGCTTTAAATCTGGCCATATCGGACCTAAGCAAAGACAAAAGTTCCGCAATGCGCATTTGGCCGAGGTCATTCCCGCCTGCATGAATAACTAGCACAACTGGGGGGGGAGTAATTCTGCTGATTGCCACCACCTCTGGTAAAACCTGTAACCAGCGTAACCCACTAACTCCGCGCCATTGAAATTGAACCCCTCGAAAGCCCAAGGTGTCTCCTCCAGGACGAACGGCCACTCTTTGTTCAGCCCGACGGATATAGGAGTGCCCGACCAGCCAAACCGTCACTGTTGGAGGCCCTGCAAAAAATTAAAGCGTCAGTAAATCAGGCCGAACATAAGTCGTAAAACATGCTGATTTCCAGCGACCTAACTTCTTGATATGTTCATCGTTGAGACCGCTCAGACTCGCTTCCGTCGCCGCTCCAATGCGGAACGAGTGAGTTCCGAAATCAACTGGGTTGAAACCAAGTCGAGCCAAACAACGTTTAAATATGGTTGCGAACTGAAAGCGGGTCAAAGGGGAACCATCAAGATGAGAAAGGAAACAGGCACTAGGAGCCCTAATGGAAGAAAAATTGGAAACTAACGTGTAAGGACATGCCGGACCAGCTATAGCTGTTAACGGGATCCAACACCCCTGTCCCATAACATCCGTCTTGGACCTTCGAATGCGTAAACGAATGGTGTAGTTATGAGTGAGAACATCATTAGCTAGCAAACCTCCCGGTTTGAACTTACTCTGCGGGACCAGTTCGCCAACCCGCAACGCTGCAAAGAATGCCAGAGCAAAAGCTGTTCGTAAAAGGGAGACCTCGTAACTGGACGTACACACGTCAGGCAAAACCGCCAACAGTCGGCACAACAGTGCAAAAGATACAGGTCTCCTGGACTCTTTCCGAACATAACTCCTCCTCCAACCTTTCATAGCTTGCAGAATGGCAAATCGTTTGGTGACATCTTCCACCCCCAGAAGTTTAAACAAAAAGGCTAAAGCCGACAGGCGTTTCCTTGCGACAGCTACGGAGTGGCCTTGTCCCCGAAGCTGTAAAATGTACTCCACCGCAACCGTAAAACAGGTTTCGGACGCCCAAGCGGCGCCATCTGGAAACAAAGAGAACCACTCAGCCCAAGCCTTACCATGCGTAGCCCAAGTTGCTGGGGCCACTGAAGATCGAATCAAGCTCATAAGCTGCGCTCCACTATCTCCCACAAGGAAATTGGGCATTCCTGACCAATGGAATCGGCCTCCGGGACTAGGTCTCTAAATTTCTGTCACTGTGAACGAGAAAGAGCATCAGCTGCTGTATTGTCAACCCCTGGTACGTGCTTTGCCCGAAACCAAATGTTATGTGTTAAGCAAAGCAGGACCAGCCGCCGTAACAAAGATAAAACAGGTAAAGATGAAGATGTTAAGTTGTTAATGGCAAACACAACACTCAGATTATCAGTCCAAAAGCAAACTTTTTTATGAGACATGGCTGCGCCCCAGAGGTCCACAGCCGCCACTATGGGGAATAGTTCGAGTAGGGTTAGATTTCGACAAAGGCCAGCCTCGACCCAGTGTTGTGGCCAGGCGCCGAAACACCATTGGTTGCCGAGGATAGCCCCAAAACCTATGGAGCCGGCTGCATCTGTAAATAGGGCCAAGTCGCTATTAGGGACTTCGTGACTCAACCAGCAAGACCTCCCATTGAAAACCTGTAAAAATTGTTTCCAAACTTCTAGGTCATCCTTCAATTGTCGAGTGATCCTGATAAAGTGGTGGGAAGATTTAGCACCCTTAGTGGCCAGGGACAATCTCCGGGAAAAAACTCTTCCCATGGGCATGATTCTACAAGCAAACACCAGTAAACCCAAAAGGGACTGTAGTTGTTTTAAAGTAACTTTGGATGCACCTTGGACCAGTTCGACCAGAGCTAGCAACGGAATTCCATCTCAATGGTGTCAATCTCAATTCCGAGAAAAGTCAGCACAACTGTAGGGCCTTCAGTTTTAGTCTCGGCGAGAGGGACCCCAAACTTTCGAGCGAAAAAACGAAAAGTGGATAGCAGGTCCGTACAAATGCTACTGGACGCTGGGCCAACAAAGAGGAAATCATCCAGGTAATGAGTTAAAGAATGGGAGCCTGACTCTGTTTTAACCACCCACTCCAGGAAAGAGCTAAAAACCTCAAAATAGAAACACGAGATAGAGCAACCCATTGGCAGGCACATGTCGTAATAAAATTGTTCTTGGAAATAGCAGCCCAATAGATGAAAACAATCTTTATGGACCGGTAGGAGCCGGAATGCGGATTCAATATCGGCTTTAGCCAAAAGTGCACCCCTACCCGCCTGCCGAACCAATGCGATTGCTCGATCAAATGGGGCATACGAAACCGAAGCATCTTCCTTGCTAATCCCATCGTTAACCGACCCACCTTTGGGGTAAGAGAGGTGATGGATCAACCTGAATTTACCCGGTTCTTTTTTGGGAACCACACCCAAAGGTGAAACCCTCAAATTGGGAAATGGTAAAGCATCAAAGGGGCCCGCTATTCTGCCTAGCTCTACCTCCTTTTGTAATTTGTCTGCTACCACGCCCTGATGTACTTCCGCTGATCTGAGGTTAGTGGCAAATAATGGCTTGAATTTCAATTGAAAGGGAATAAAAAATCCAAAAAGAAAACCACACCTAAGCAGGGCGGCTTCCCGTTTCTTGGGGTACCGATCTAGCCAAGGTGACATTGCTAGTACGTTCACTGGGGTTCTCCGTCCTACCTGGGAGTTGGGGAGCTGAGAGGGGCTTACCCTTTTTAAAGCACCTAAGGGCTGAGTGGGCTCCCCCACAAATGGAGCATTCATGCTTAAATTTGCAGGTGCCGAAAAATCTGCAGTGGCCCTCATTAAAGAGCCAGCAGACCCCGGGCCGTCTGGGGGCCGCAGAGCTAACCTGTGAATGCCCAGCGGCCCCCGCAGAAAAGGGGGGGGGTCGTTGGGCCATCATGAGTCTGATCCACACATCTGTAGCCTTCATGTCCCAACCTAGATCTGGACTAAGGGCAAGCTTCCTCCTGAACTCTTCGTCATATCTCCACCAGGCTGATCCCCCATGTACTTTGTAAGCCCCATAAATAAGGTCCTGATAAACAAAGAGCTGAGAACACTTCTGCGGATGCTTCTGACCAATAACGCCCGCAAGCACAGAAAAGGCTTGAAGCCAATTACCAAATGTTCTAGCCACTCTAGGCTTCCTGTCCTCGCTTTTGTCGAAACGCCTCTCTTTGTCCACTGTCACTTGATCAGGGGAGATAAGGGACCAAATATCAATAAAGTCATTTTTCCAAATTTTGTCCCTGATCTCTGCTGACAAATGAGAGCCCAGTGGGCTAACCCCACAAAAATACACATCTTTGTAAGTACTAGCGGATGGGAGTTCAGCTGGTGGAGTAGCAGAAGAGGCATCCAATTTGCCTAAAATTTGTTTAAGCGCCACAAGAACTTCTCTATTCTGATTGCTAGCACCCACCCACGCCCCAGAACACTCATACTCACTTGGTCTCGAAGGCATGGGTGAAGGAGCAGCAGGACTCTGCTGTTGAACCCCATCGTCATCTCTATGAGAACGGCGAAACCGGCGGGAACCCTGGTGTGTTTTGCGCCGTTTGCTCCTAACCCGATCCTCTGAACTCCCATGTGAGGAAGAGGAGGGGGAGTATGATGCAGGAGACTGAGAGGAAGAGGAGTGAGTGGATAGTGGGGAATGGACCCGGGAACCCCGGCTGTAGGCAGTAGCCTCAGGTGACCGGGTACCAAGCCTTACCCGACTACCAGTTGAAACCTGGCTATGATGCCTGTCGGCCCCCCGGGAGGCATGACTGCGCTCTTCGGAACAAGCCCTCCCTTGAGTGGGGGGCAAACTAGGGGATATGTGCACCCTGTCAATGTGATGGGAAATATGTCCCTGTGAAAACCCCCTTACATGCTGCTCAGAACGAATGGGAGACTGTGGGGGTTCGCTATCCCCCCCAGAAGATAAAGGGGGAGCAGTCACATTATCAGGGGCGAAAGTAAGAAGAGGGCCCCTTTGCTGAGTGACACGTGCAGCTGGTCTAGAGGCCTGCGATGAAGCAGGCAGGCGCACTGCTGGTAATATAGCAGGGGGAGGTGTGGGGACGCGAGCAGCTGGGCGTTTGGCTGCCCGTGCTCTGGTGCACCTTTTAGGCAGGGGAGGCGCGCTAACATCCGGAGGGGCTCCTGCCTCCGTGTTAGCCGCCTTGTTCCTTACTGTTGCGCAGCGCGCGGATGTTCTTTTCCGTGCGCTGCGTGTGTTGGGCCTGGGGGGACTAGGACTGAGGCGGGAGGGGGGGCGGGAGCGGCGCGCAGGCCCCTCTGCTGTGCGCCTAGCAGCAGGCCTGCTGCGTCTCGTCCCTGGAGTGGAAGAAGAAGGAGGAACAAGCTCAGCTAAGAGCTCTTCCACCCAACCTGACCCTTGCTGCAAAACTCTGTCCCTCACCTGTGAGGCCAAACTATCTGCCATGATGGGGGCTGGACACGCTTCTGGCAGCAGCTCCACCAGCGCTCCAGGATCCAGGGGGAAGAGGAAGCAGGTAAGCAAACTTCAGTATATATACACACCCTCCCCTTCTACCCCAACCTATCCTGCTCTAACTACCTCCCTGGCAACCAATACCCAGCTCTGCCATCCCTCCTCCCAGTCACTGGCACCCTCGCTACACCCTTTGGTGCCCTCCAAGATAGTAGTTTACTAGGCTGTCTTTGACAGTATCAGAGGCTACGAAGAGCCATGTCGTTCCAACCAGTTTCTACAGTCCACCGGCGGAACTCAGTGCAATACACCTCTGCATCCCGTTTTCTCGGGCGTAATTTACGAATCGCGGTATCGGCTGATGATCCATGATCCGGTTCATCGTAAAGTATCGACATAGTGCTAAAGAAGGATTCATGGGAAAAACGGGCAGGGTCAGAGAAGGATAATTTTAAAGACTAAATTTGAGGTATAGTTTGCATGCCTCCTGAAAGACAATGAATTTGGTTCAATCCCCACTAAATTTTTCAGGGAAAGAAATTTTGGGTTCATGGGATTTATGAGTATGAGGGCCAGAACTAGGGGTAGGCAGAGTAGGCACGTGCCTAGGGCGCAAACCTGGGGGGGCACCAGGCACACGCCTTCTCTGCTTCTCCTACCGCCTAGTCCGGTCTCCGCTTGCAGATGTATCCGACGTGTGTGTACTTTTAAGCGTATGAACGCTGCTCCTTACGGCTTTTTATTTTTGAGCATAAGTGTGTTGGCTTTTCGCGCATGCGCACATTCAGTTTATTTCACCCATGCACGCATTCGGTACATCTGTTCAGAAGCGTCCAACCTGCATGACAGGGTGTGCAAGCCTTGCACCAGATAGTCCTGTTTCTGCTCTTGTACCTCCAAGCGCTGCAGAAGAGTGGTGAGGAGCACTTACGTAGTGGGTGGAGCAGCAGCAGCATTACCTTCGCTGTCCGTGGCCCGTTATATGTCACGGTCGGCACCCTAAACCCAGAACCAATGCTAAGCACCCTGTTCGCGGCTCTTGCTTCTGCCTTTAACAGCCGCCTTTCACCTCGGGAGGAGCCCTTGGCTAATCGGATGCCGCCAGGTCTTATTAAGAGAGGTGCCAAGCGAAGGGTTCTGGATGAGCAAAGGGGCACGACGGTAAAGCAAAAGTCTTTTGGGCAGAAACTCACCGTACAAGGCAAATGCAGAAAGCGTAGTCAAATCAGGCCTGGTCAGGGCAGGCAGAGTACAAGCAGAGTCAAACAAGGTGATCAATCAGAAGGGGTTCAGATACAGAAGAGTCGGTTACCAGGCAGGGTCAGGATTTCAGAAGTCAGGATAGTCACAAACAAGCAGGGGTCACAACAGGTAATCAGAAATCAGAAGCTTAAACAGCACAGAGGCACCAGGAACTCGCAAGGAAGAAACCTATAACGGGCAGTGAGAAAATACAAAATGTGCCTTTAAATACATTTGAATTTCATGCCATTGCGCTCAGGGTCATCACGCCGCACCACTAGACCACCAGGGTGAGTCGTTACACATGGTCTTCAAGTTGGATAGTGCTGTCTTCAGGTATGCCATTCTCTTGGGGTACCCTATCGTGATTCTTTGACTAATTTGTGGTCTAACTACTCAGGTTCTACATGCAGTAGGAAGAAAATAACTAGACACTTTCTGTCTTATATACATCTGGTGGAAGGGGGGGTATCGACTGATGCATGGAACGTAGACTATCCCAAAGAGAAGGCATGAATTATCAGTGAGAGTCAGCAATAGTAGCACTTTGTAAAACCATTGATCATTTTAGACTTAACTATTTGTTTCTGAATAGTTGTAGTGCCTGAATTAAGCATGTGATTGGCCTTGGAGATAAATGAGCCAGGCATGATTATTCTCAAATGTTATGTTGTTTAAAGTAAGCTTAACTAGGTTATTACTAGTATAAATACTAGTTGACTTATAAGGTGCTTACCCTTACCCTATTTGTGTTTTCCATTTATCAAATCTAGTACAGGTATAGGATCCTTTATCCGGAAACCCGATATCCAGAAAGCTCCGAATGGCCCCATTTTATCCAAATAATCCAAATTTTTAAAGATGATTTCCTTTTTCTCTGTAATAATAAAGCAGTAGCTTGTACTTGATCCCAATTAAGATATAATTAATCCTTATTGGAAGCAAAACCAGCCTATTGGGTTTATTTAATGTTTAAATGAATTCCTAGTACACATAAGGCATGAAGACCCAAATTACTGAAAGATCCATTATCCAGAAAACCCCAGGTCCCGAGCATTCTGGATAACAGGTCCCATACCTGTACAAATAATTTACCGTGACAGTTTGTATTTGTAATATAAAATAGGTCAGTGTAAAATTCTGCATAGGAACTTCATCACCTGATTTTAAAATAATGCAATTACCTATGAATTAGTAATTAGTCATTATGGAATGTATTCATTAAATGTATAGCACTAAATTAAAATGCTAATATCGTTTGCTGTAAATTGGCACACAGCATTCAGTTTAGGAAATTTAGCAGACCAATAGCACATTATTAGCTAGCAAGTTTTAACTTGTGACTTGACCGGTGAAAACCATTAGCAGGTTTTGCTCAAGCTTTATAAAGGAAAATTTGCTTTATTGCCAATCACTCTGCTCTTTATTCCAGTTTGTTGTTTAGCTTCTGCACATTACAGTTTGTTTAAGTTAAATATTTAGTTAAATATATTTGTTTTACATTTGTTTTAATAGCTAAATAGTTATTTGTTTTTGGATTAGGAGTGTGTTGTGGAAGCTTAACTGGAAAACACGTGGGACCATACTTTCTTGACCATGCTTGCTATGATGTAAGGGGTGATTTTGCTCTATAAATAAAGTTATAAATATCAAAATCACAGTTACCGCTTGGTAAAAGCGGTCAACCTGTATGCAGTACCACTCTATAGGACAGAATGGTGGTTGACTGCAGAAAGCAGACTAGACTTTCTAACAAACTGACACAATACCACAAATATACCTATTATGATGGGGCTATTTATTAAACCTCGGTTTTCTCTGGTAGAGTTTTAAAGGGGAAAACTTGAGTTTTTAGAAAAAAATCTTATTTTTTAGAGATTTATTTTACTCCAAAGCTGCTAAAAATCCAAATCCAAAAATACTCCAGCTAAAACCGGTTGAGGTCATGTACAAGACAAAGGTAGATGTCCCTGAAGATGTTTCTTGACATTGTGATCTGTGCTGGTTTTCATTTGATAATTCAATACAACTGAGTTGTCACAGTGGCAATTTGATAAAGTTTCAATTTGGAAACTGAAAACTGAATTTGAAAACAGATGTATGATTTTGTCACAAATTTTTTTGCACTGATTTTTGGTAAATTAAAGGGATTCTGATTTGGGAGTTTGGTTTTTGATTTTTTTTATTAGAGTGAGAAAAAGTCACTTAAAAAATAAAAATATATGGTCTTCTAGGGTCATATAACAGTCAGGGGAATTTTAGTGTGCTTTTTATTGGTGCAATTCTTATAAAATTCTATATTGTGCTGATGTGGGGTTTTGATCTATGTCAGAAATCTCCATAAAAATATATTCAGTTTCTCTCCCTAACATTGTCTCGTTGAAGAGAACTTTTGAAGAATTATCTAACTTTAAAGTTAATTATGCTAAATTTTTACGTATTTTCAAATCCAATGAAGCAATACAAATAAAATCAGAGGTACAGCGGAACAATGCATCTATTCTTCTTTAGTCATATACAATCATTACATTTGTCAATCTGCTCAAGGTCATTGTGATCAACTCAGACTTTATATGCATGTTTGCTGCTATTATACAAAAGGTATTATAGGGTCATATGCTATATCTCCTGAGGGGAGGGAGGGCAAGCAGTATTTTAGCCTGTTGAATTAAGAGGAAAATTAAGAAATAGAAAGAAAAAGGATTTAACTTTAACTGCAACTTTACCCATTGTCGGATATCGGATTGTTGACATCACTGTCAAGGTATGTAGGATTCTTTGATTATGCATTATATGACAGTATTGGTCATCATGGAGTTGGACAGATGGCCTCAGGACCTGAACTTCATGCCAATTCCTTAAGTGACTTTGTAACGTAAAAAATGTTTTCTGGTGATTTGTCTGCTGCTGAAAGTTATTTTTCCTCTATGAGCAGCGAGTCTCGCTCCCTTAGCTGCACCGGGTGATTTATTTCCCTGTCTAGCATAACTTCTTCGGGTTGGCTTGGGTTTAGTTTATGCATCTATTATCAATTTTTTTATAGTCTTCTTTTTCCAGGACTAAAGTATGTCCAGTAATACTACTTTGAATGTAGTTTTGAGTTTCTTGTGATGAGTTTTAGTTCCTCAAATCTCTGTATTTCATTAACTTTATGTATCCAGTCTCTGAGTTTGTATTTTTTTGTGTCTTCCAGTATCTAGGGATGAGTATCTTTGCAGTGTCCAAGAGCACCACTATGAGGGATTTCTTGTATTTTGTGAGTGATAACTGAGTTCCGTGCAATAACAAATAGGCCGGGTCATTAGGAATGTCTGTGTCAGTTAGTTTCTTAATTATGTCTGACTGTATGCCAGTAATTAGTTAGTGCTTTGCACCCCCAATAGATGTGTTGCATCTCCAGCATAATGATGATGTTGAGGGTAAGAATCTTTTTAATTGGGTTGGGTTTCTGTACCAGTGGGAGAGGATTTTATAGTTCTGTTCTTGGAATTTGCAGCAAGGGGAGGAGGAGTATGAGATTGATATTATTTTCCTCCATGCCTCCTCTTTTAGTTCACAGTTCAGCTCATTTTCCCAATTAGTTTTAAATGATATGCTTGGGTCCGAGGAAAGGGCAGAGAGACATTTCTAGATGTAGGAAATGATTTTGGTCGGTGTGCAGCTGGACTCCCAAAAGGATTTCTATCTGTGTTGGTGGTTGGTTTGTAATTGTGGTTAATTTTTTGTGTGGAGATCCATTTGCCAGTTGACATTAATTCATCCCAGATGTGTAATGTTTATAGTAGTTTTGTGTCACTTTTATCTTTGAATTCTCTTTCTTTTGTGGGTATCTATTGTATGGCCCATAGTGGGGGTACTACAAACTCCTGTTCTAAGTGGATCCATAATTTATCTGCTCTATGGAATGTCCAGTCTAAACATCGGTTTACCATTGCGTTTTTCAAATACAGGTCCCAGTTAGGGAGGCCTAGGCCCCCATTATTTTTAGGTGCTGTTAGTTAGGTAATGCTTCTGAGTTTGTGTATCACTTTTTTTGGGGGGGGGGGGCTATGGTATTGTCTGGAAGAGATAGAGAAAGCTCGTTACCACATTCATCTTTAGGATATTTATTCTTCCTAGCCAGGAAAAAGTTTGTTTTGACCAGTCTTGTTACTATCATGCCTTTGTTACTATCACTTCAAAAATTAGTAGAGAATTTGAGTAAACTACAATTATCGTGGTCTGGGAGAATACAAGTCATGAAAATGATCCTCATTTCTAAGTTACTATATCTACTCCAAGTACTACCAATTTATGTACCACAATCCTTTTTGGCCTCGATTAAATCTTTGATATCGAGATTCATATGGAAAGGTAAAAATCCGAGACCCAAGCATCATCTACTGATACTACGCAAAGGAAAACTGGGTCTTGGTGTTCCAGATACTTACCTTTATTACTTTTCGATACACTTGGTCTGTATCCTCATGTGGTCCTCTGAAAAAGAAAGACTGGTTTGGCTTGGAACAATGTTTTTTTAAATATCCGATCGTAAATAATCTGTGGTGCGAAGGTGACAATCTCTCTAAGGAGAAAGCACCCGCTGATTGTGGCTACACCGGATATATGGTATAAAAACAAAGAATTATATTAATTAACAAGACCACCATATGTGCTCTAACCCTTAGGGGCAGATTTACTAAGCTCGAGTGAATTATTCGAATGGGAAAAAAATTTGAATTTCAAAGTATTTTTTTGGGTACTTCAACCATCGAATTGGTCAAATTCAATCGAATTCAATCTAATATTTTGATCGATCGCTTCAAACGATTTTATCATTCGATCGAAGGATTTTTATTCGACCACAAAAAACTTAGAAAAGTGCTGGGGAAGGTCCCCATAGGCTAACATTGCATCTCGGTAGGTTTAAAGTGGTGAAGTATGAAGTCGAAATATTTTTTAAAGAGACAGTACTTCGACTATCGAATAGTTGACCGATTTTTACTGTGAAACGTTCGAATCATTCGATACGATCGAATTCGATCAAATTTGACCAATTCGATGGTCGAAGTACCCAAAACTATACTGCAAAATTCGAATTTTTTCCCATTCGAATTATTCACACGAGCATAGTAAATCTGCCCCTATGTGTTTATTTGGGTAGCCTCTCTCTGAAATTCTCCTGCATTTCATCTAGTCTTCCAGCCAGCATTTGTTCATCACTTACAATTCATTTTACCCTGCTAAATTGTGATTTTGGGCAATGATTTTTTGACCTGTGCTGGGTGGAAGGAGTCAAAATGCAGGAGAGTGTTCCTGTCGGTGGGCATCACGTATAGATCCATAGATATAGATATCCCACAATTCATTATCTCAGTATCAAGAAAATAAACACATTCCCGACTAACATGAGTTGTAAATTTATTGCATGGTAAAGAGGAGTTAATGTCACTCACAGAATTATCTATGGCCCAATGTGGCCCCGTCCATAAAAAGAATACATCATCTATAAAGCGAAACCACAAGCATTTTTCGTGCGTAATTGTTTTTAATGTATTTTAATATTTGTGTTTTGCAGATGTCTTATTTTTCTTGATTATGTACGGATGTGTAACAAGATATGAGATAACAAGATACTGTCCAAGACTGTGCAAGATTGTAACAACTTATTGTTTTAAAAATGGTAACAAGCATTGTAACAAATTATAAATAATAAGGGCAGTAGATGGTGTAATGTTCTCTGTCTATAAAAGGATGTAATTATGTAGCAGTTGGTTAGCTTGAAAAAAGGCCAAACAATTCCTGAAATGTCGCTGTTATCCAGATCGTTGCCAAGTGTATAGAAGAAAGGCTTTTTACTTTAAACATAAACCGGTGCTGTACTTTAAGGGGCAGATTTATTAAGGGTAGAATTTTGAATAAAAAAAGATCAATCAAAATTTATTAAAAAAATCAGTCTTTAACTTCGGTTGAATAGGCTGTGTTCGACTAATTTGAATCGAAGTTTTAGAGCATTCAATTCGAATCAAAGTATTTGCCCCAAAAAACATCGATTTTTCAAAGTCCACCAAATGACTTCAAATAGGTTCTAGGAGTTCCCCCATAGGCTAAAATAGCAATTTGGCAGGTTTTAAATGGTGAATGTTCGAAGTCGAAGTTTTAAAGAGACAGTACATGATAAATTTCGATATTTGAATAGTCAAATTTTTTTCAAAATCAAATCGAATTTTGGCCTATTCCACAAAATTAGCTCGAAATTCTAATTTTTTTACTTCGAATTTTCACTTCGACCCTTGATAAATCTGCCCCTAAGTATTCTAGTAAGATAGTACACCCATATGCATATCTTATTCACGTCAATATTTTTTATTGCAATGAAATGGTGGCATCTGTATAGAACTATTTCATTCTATGTTTGACTTGTTGTCGGACTTGCTTGATTATCATGATCGCAGACAATGTTTTATTTGTGTACAGTATATCCCTCCCCAAATCCTCCCCCCTTTCTTTCTGTATCCCCTATCCTCCTCCCTCAAAATCATAAATAAAGAATTACAAATATATATATATATATACAAAGTGGACCAGCAACATTGAACATTGTATACTCTGATTGACCAAGCACCCACTTACGACCAACAAGGAAGGAGTGCAGGTACTTTGTGAATGTCTATATATATATATATATAAGCATAGAAATATTGGCACTCACGAAAAACAAAGTCCAAAAATGCCTGGGTGCCCGTTTCAAAAAATCAAAATAGTACATCCAAAAAACCGCACTACTCAGGTCTTATATCAATTTAAAATAAAGTATTTTTAATGGCACATACTGACGTTTCGGCTGCTGCTGCAGCCTTTCTCAAAGCACAAAAAACGAATACAACCACCAAAATAAATACACAGTATTGGCACGAACCTCCAGTGACCTCACCAACGTGAAATGACGTGTAGAAAGTGTTAACCCCTCACCCCTGATTAGAACATCCGTGTGACGTGTAGAGAGTGTTGACCCCTCACCTGATCAAAGCTCATAGTGCACCCATTGTGAAGCTTATCTAGCTTCCATACAATTATTTATGTGTCCTGGGTCTTGCAATAAATTTAATCCAGTACTTAAAATCACATTGTGTCAACATTTATTAGTTAGTTTAAATTCACTCATCCTCTGCCGTGCACACTGTGTATTCTGCTGTGACATATCCCCAAGATGCAACAAAGTAACAAAATGACATTCCAATCTTCCCCCGTACTTTAACTAAGTATCAACCTGTGTCAATGTGTGAATGTGTGCAGTAAATCATTTTAACTCACTCTTCATAATCTCGCGTATATCCGGATATCTCCAATTAAGATACTTCGTGCAATTGACCTATATCCGTGTGTGTTCCGGCTGTCTATACCTCTGGTCCTACTAAAGTCTAAGGCTTTGGCAAAAAATGTCATATCACATAATTATTAAAAGAAAAAATTTTTTCAATGGACAAAAAACTTCTTCAAGAGAATTTATCTTGAAACAGGCCTCCAATCCATAGGACGGCGTTAAAGAAAAAAATGGTGCATGAAAGGTTAAAGAACAAACATATTGAATAAAGGATATATGAAATGCCCCTATGTGAATATACAAACCTAGGGACCTTGTTTCCGCACAGTGGTCCTTACCAATAAAACGCCTCAGTTTTATTCCAACAAAAATTGCGTTACATCCAACATTAAGGGAACATTCAATACTTGTTACCCAAGCGATATGGATTGTCGATGCTTTTTTGTTGTATTTTTATCAGTGCTATCTATGAATTTCTATTATATATATATATTTTTTTATTATTATTATATTTTTATTAATTTATTGTAAGTATTTTCGTTGGCATTTCTTCGTATTCGTATTTAGAAAATTTACAACATGCTTATAGTGATCCCCACGATCTGAGGATACTATTTGAAGTGTGCAGGCACCACTGGGACTGGTTCACTCGTGTGGACTGGACGCCAACTTCCATATGGGGGTACCTTACCCACCCGGCGTTCCAATAAAATCCCGTTATTTATTTCAACGAATTTAGCCCCTTAGTACACTGTGTCAATGGTGCCAATGTGTGCGGAAAGACAAAGGTCCTCTTGGTTCTACCGGTATGGTTAGGATAGAGGGACCAAAGAAGATAATCCTGGTGAAATAAGGGTCCTAAAGCACTAGAAAAGAATAAACCCATAATTTTTTTTAGGAACGAAAAAGTGCTCAGATAAGATTTAAAAGGTTAATGATAAAAATATCTATTAATCAAAAAACAAAACAAAAAAACAAACCCAAAAGCCGGAACACCTATATATCACGGACTCAATATAAATAGCAGCAAATCCATTAAATCCATTGGCTAATTCATCCTAATACAACCTGTAAATCTAATTAACGTATCAAAAAATTAAAATCAATAATTCGAGACACAATCTAACAATTTTCATTATGTTCCAAAAAATTCCCTTGATAAAGGGCCTGGTAGGCTCGAAACGTTGCCTTTTGCATATGGGCTAAATAAAATTTCCTTTTGAACACAACTGCAACCAGACTCAGTGTGCTGCTGGCTTTCTTCTGAACAATCCCAATATTGTGATAAGACCTGCCGACAAGGGAGGGGCGATTGTGATACAGGAGTACAAAGACTATCGAGGGGAAATTTTGAGACAGCTGACGGACACCCATGTCTATTTAGAATTGTCACATGATCCGACATTGAAATTTAAGAAACAGATTGATTCAATAATTGAAATCGGATTCCAACAAAGCTGGCTTACTGAACAGGAAAGAAGTTTCCTTATACAAGATTTCCCTGTTTGTCCGATTCTGTACACACTCCCCAAAATTCATAAAGACTCTAGATCCCCTCCTGGACGCCCGATCGTGAGTGCTAGAGACTCTGTACTGCAACCGATTGCTATGTATGTTGACCATTATTTACAGCCCCTGGTCCAGAATACATCTACATACATTCAGGACACAGGAGATTTTCTTAGCAAATTGAAGGGAGCAGTGCCACTGCCACCCAACATTAAATTGGCTACTATGGACGTGTCATCATTATATACAGTCATTCCAACAGAGGAGGGTCTGAAGGTGGTGGAAGAATGCTTGATCAACAACCCAGATCAATCAAGACCACCCACTGAGTACCTTATGCAATTACTCCGTCTATGTTTAACCTTGAATTACTTCAAATTTGAATTCTCGTATTTTTTACAGATAAGTGGGACGAGTATGTCTAAATATGAGAAGACATATATCCTTGAGAAGTATGGTCATTGTATATATCAGTTATTTAGCTTTATCGATGATCTGTTCCTTTTATGGACAGGGAGTGTTGAAGAATTCCACAATATGATCATTGAGCTAAACTCCATACCTTCTACAATACGATTCACGGCGAATATTGATGAGACCCAAATCTCTTTTTTAGATGTGCTGTTAAAATGTACAGGAACGGGACTCGAGACCACTACATATATAAAAGACACGGATCGAAATACTTTATTACCTCACTCTTCCTGCCATCCTCCACATCTATTGAAAGGAATACCGTATTCACAAATGATAAGGATGGTCAGGAATAATTCGGAAAAGGAATAGCTGGGAAAACAACTTGATGACCTCATCAACCGGTTTTTACACCGGGGATATAGATTGGAGGAACTAGAGGAATGTAAGTCCAGGGCTCTGGCGTTCACACAAGATGACCTTCTAACAAAAGTAGCTGGTCCAACTCAACATCGAGACTCTGATAGATTAATTTTCACTACAACGTATGCCCCAGACACGAGACCGCTAGTTGAAGCCGTCAGAAACCATTGGACAGTTTTGGAAAGAGATAAAACATTACCTCCCATATTCAGGAACTGCCCTCAAATAGCGTACAAAAGAGGCAGAAATCTAAGAGATGTATTAGTAAAGACGGATCCAACTCATTGTTATCAAGCTAAAAACTCTGACATGTGGTTAAACCCGAAGAAACTGGGATGTTTTAAATGCCCCTCTTGCACAACTTGCAATAAATTGATTACTGGCTCGTCATTCAACCATCCACATACGGGGAAATTGATAAAAATAACACACAAACTAACCTGTACCTCAAAATTCTTGATTTACTTCATAAAATGCCCATGTGACTTGTTTTATGTTGGAAAAACAATTACGACTTTCCGCGAACGCATAGGGAACCATGGAGCCTCGATCCGGGCAGCCTTAGAGACCAGAAAAGCAGAGACACCGGTGGCTCAACATTTCCTGATGAAGAAACATTCACTAGCCAGCCTTAGGTGTATGATTTTTGACCATGTTCCCTCACCCATTAGAGGGGGCAATCGGGAAAAACTATTGCTACAATTGGAACTTCGTTGGATCCACAAATTGAATACGCTGAATCCCAATGGACTGAATGAAGTAGTCTCCTATTCGCCATTTCTGTGAAAGGTGGTGAAAATATTAACAGAGAAGTGGACTTTAGCCATTATATTTATATTTTTATTTGATTCTGATTATTGATAAGAAAATTTATCAGAAAAATTTACACATCGGGGAACTGGTAACAGAAAGCTGATTAGCCATTAATCATAACACTTTAAACAATTTGGGAATTTTTTGGAACATAATGAAATTGTTAGATTGTGTCTCGAATTATTGATTTTAATTTTTTGATACGTTAATTAGATTTACAGGTTGCATTAGGATGAATTAGCCAATGGATTTAATGGATTTGCTGCTATTTATATTGAGTCCGTGATATATAGGTGTTCCGGCTTTTGGGTTTGTTTTTTTGTTTTGTTTTTTGTTTTTTGATTAATAGATATTTTTATCATTAACCTTTTAAATCTTATCTGAGCACTTTTTCGTTCCTAAAAAAAACGAAAAAAATGGGTTTGTTCTTTTCTAGTGCTTTAGGACCCTTTTTTCACCAGGATTATCTTCTTTGGTCCCTCTATCCTAACCATACCGGTAGAACCAAGAGGACCTTTGTCTTTCAGCACACATTGGCACCATTGACACAGCGTAATAAGGGGCTAAATTCGTTGAAATAAATAACGGGATTTTATTGGAACGCCGGGTGGGTAAGGTACCCCCATATGGAAGTTGGCGTCCAGTCCACAAGAGTGAACCAGTCCCAGTGGTGCCTGCACACTTCAAATAGTATCCTGGCAATGAAATAAGAGCCACGATGTGGTCCTCAGATCGTGGGGATCACTATTAGCATGTTGTAAATTTTCTAAATACGAATACGAAGAAATGCCAACGAAAATACTTACAATAAATTAATAAAAATATAAGAATAATAAAAAAAAATATATATAATAGAAATTCATAGATAGCACTGATAAAAATACAACAAAAAAGCATCGACGATCCATATCGCTTGGGTAACAAGTATTGAATGTTCCCTTAATGTTGGATGTATCACAATTTTTGTTGGAATAAAACTGAGGCGTTTTATTGGTAAGGACCACTGTGCGGAAACAAGGTCCCTAGGTTTGTATATTCACATAGGGGCATTTCATATATCCTTTATTCACTATGTTTGTTCTTTAACCTTTCATGCACCATTTTTTTCTTTAACGCCGTCCTATGGATTGGAGGCCTGTTTCAAGATAAATTCTCTTGAAGAAGTTTTTTGTCCATTGAAAAAATTTTTTCTTTTAATAATTATGTGATATGACATTTTTTGCCAAAGCCTTAGACTTTAGTAGGACCAGAGGTATAGACAGCCGGAACATACACGGATATAGGTCAATTGCACGAAGTATCTTAATTGGAGATATCCGGATATACGCGAGATTATGAAGAGTGAGTTAAAATGATTTACTGCACACATTCACACATTCACACAGGTATGTATATATATATCTATATATATATATATATATATATATATAGATAGATATATACACAGTATGCATGGTACACGTATGGAACCTGTTATCTAGGTTTTTTGTAATTTGGATCTTCATGCAATAAAGGTGAATTCTATCTTAGTTGGGACCAAGTAGAAGGTACTGTTTTATTATTACAGAGAAAAGGGAAATAATTTTCTAAAATTTTAATTAATTGGATAAAATAGAGTCTATCAGCGATGGCCTTTCAGTATTTTCAGAGCTTTCTGGATAACAGGTTTCTAGATAATGGACATGGACATTAATTGACATTGGTATTGAGATTTCCAAGTATTTTTTCTAAATTTTGTGCAGTAATAAAATATGTTTCTGATATTTTTTAATTTGAGGTATTTAGAACCAAATATCTTGCTATAGAGGTAACACAAGTAGAAAACTTAAAATGAACTGAGAAACTGTCCCAGCGCTGTGGACATCTGCGAGCTGGCGGCCGGTTACTGTTCAGCGCTGTGGGCCAGGAACATCCCTTTCTTCCCGGATCTGCACATAACCGAACAGGTGGCTCTGTTGCGACGAACCCGGAGTTAGCTGCTCAGTGCTCCATGCCCCTTCATGTGGCCCCTCTCCTGGCTGCTTCTGAACTCCATGCTAATATACCACGCTGAATACACACCCTGCGGCAGCAGAAGCGCAGGAGGAAGAATAGGTATCGGCACCGGTTCTTCAAGGCAGGAATGGACGCACTGCCCTCCTCTACTTTCCTGCACCCCTCGTGAATCCAATGGGGAGCCCCCCAACATTGCATTCCTACTGCTGCTCCTGCGAGGATGAAGAAAAGCTGGAGAATGAGATGGCTGCAGAGGACACGCTGTCAGTGAATAGCCAGGGAGGAGAAGTCAAGCGCCGCAGAATTGATGGTCGCCTTTTCGCCGTTTCTGAAGAGGACAGGAAGTGGAGTTTATGTAAGTTATTTCTTAATAAAGGCTTTGCTATTTTAAACTTTAATTTGTCTTGGTGTTATTTTTTCGTTGTATACTAACGAATTTTTTTAAAAAAAATTTTGATGTTACTGGTCCTTTAACAAAAGAGATCAATCAAAATATATATTTATTTAAAAAAGCTATTGACACATACAGTAGCTACAGAAATAATACACATAGAACAAGTTACACTACATAGTATGTATAATTAATAAATACAAATAAAGTTACAAATATAACTCCACTGCCACTGCCTCCCTGATACTTATCCTTTCATTTGGTCTGGCATCTGCGTCCTCACTGCCGAAACTTCAGAAACTCTCTGCTTCAGTTAAACTATTCTATAACCTAAAGACTGACCATATGTACATGTGTAAGGTTCTGACTGGACACTGGGCATTAAATTAATCTTAGGGAGTTGGTCTTGGGTTCCTGAGGCAGTCCATTCTAGAATTAGGACAATAAAAGGTGAGAAATGGAATTTGAGGACAAAAGACTACTCTTGGTTGGTTTAGCAACTGTATGTTAAATAGTGTTTGAAGCTAGAATTTGTTGTATCCTGTTACCTGTTAAGATGTAAATCACATAACATTCTTAGATACACAATACACAATATATATATATATATATATATATATATATATATATATATATATATATATATATATATATATATATTTGTGTGTGTGTGATTTCTTATTAAATACAATTAGCATATTAAAGCAGCTCCCTTTTTCAATTATCCCTTTGCAGATGATTCCATTAATCTCGTATGTATTCCCGTTTAGGCTTTTCTTCTTTTTGTCCCAGTATGACTTATGATTAAGAATAGCAATAAAAAATAGGATTGAGAAAGACAGAGCACAGCATGCACATTTGAAAACTGTATACAATAAATAGATTTGTAATACATGGTTGTCCCAACATAGCCTGTTACAGGTTTGCAATTTAAATCAAACATAACGCAGTGTCTTTGATTGAATCAATAAGTGCAAATAACAGCTTGGAAGCATGCTTTATTTAACAAACAAAAAAAAATGTTTTACCACTGCCCTCTGAAGGCTGTACTTCAACCTCCTGCTGCTAGATTTGTTTGCTTTTCTTTTGAAAATGATTTTTTTCCTTAATTTAAAAACAGACAGGGAGGCAGTGGGAGCACTTGGGGATGGCCTTTCTACTGTAAAGGCACATTTTGAAAAGCATATTCCACAATAATTCAACCTCATGCAAACACCCCTGTAGTTCTTTCAAATGCCAGATGCCAGTCTCCCTTTTTAAACTGTAGAAAATAAAGTACGTGGAAAGACAGTATAGGAGAGAACAAAAAAAAACCTTTGACAACTACATAGCATTTTTCAAGTACACCGATGGGCTTTAAAACATCTTTATAAAAAAACAAGCAATTCACATACACATATATTTAATTAAAATAGCACCCTAAAATCTACAGTGTAACTGTGTCATTTGCAGCTATTATAAGTGACAGTATATGCTCCCTGAGTGACCTTTACCTTTGGGTTATTGTGTAGTACAATGTGGCTACTGGGCAGCTGTCATTGTGTGTGTTTGAGTACTTTGAACATGCCACAAGCAGAGATGCTTAACTTGTGGAGATGAAAATATCCAAGGATATTTCTGCTTCATATACTACATAATACTAGAAATTCTAAATACTCTTACATACACAAAATATTCAAACATATAAAAGTGTTTTATAGAACAATGACGTCTATTTTTTTTTATAAAATTTTACTTTTTTTTGTGTTGCATCTACCAGTCCTGGTAACCCACAATAGAAAACAATGCATTGCCTATGCAATGCAATGAGATGTAAAACTGAGGGTGAACTGGCTAGAGTGAAATGGCTGGGATGATTTTCAACACCCATTCTATGCCATGCCACAGCTTCTCTAAAGGAGAAGCCTAACTAAAGAAGTAGATAGAAATGTTGTACATTTTGTTTTGGGCTTCTGTACCAGGCCAAGGCAACCACAGCCCTTTAGCAGGGAAGATCTGTGCCTCCAAAGATGCCCCAGTAGGTCCCCATCTTTTTTCCTGCTGAATTACTGTACATGCTCTGTGCTGCTGTCATTTACTGAGCTTAGGGTCCGACTCACAATATAAACTACACATAGAATATATATGTGACAATATAAGACTGATTAGCAATTAATACAGATTATATAGAATAGAAATGTCACAATATAAGGCTGATTAGTAATTAATACAGATAATTACTACATGGCAGCACAGAAACCAGTGCAATTATCATCAACATTTAATAATTAGCCCTGTAGCATCAGCTTGTATCACAGACAAATCTCATTTTCTGCTTGATAATTTGTGACAACCCCTAGGCTTCCCAACAGCTGCTCAGAGCCCACTGAGTGTTCCAGACACTTTCCAAGTCGGTGACCCCCTGTGACAAGTTTGACATCCTGGGTCATTGCTGCTATAGAGAAACTGACACTTTATGGTACAATAAGTTAAGTATATAAAATATGCCATGTTTAACCATATTCATTTGTAGGGTTTAGTTCTCCTTTAAGGGACTAGAGAGTCTAACCAATATTTAAGAGCAAGATGACATACCCTCATTTGCCCCTTGGAGTTTTTGGACCATTTTGTTAGCCAGTTAATCACCAGCTACAGCTGGGGTCAGTAAATGTGTAATTGTCCATCTTTTCATCATTTCTCATCCCCTTAAAACTTTTCACTGCTTTATTTGATGCTATTCCTACTTATTTCCTGCCCCTGACAACACAGACCCACCCATTATCTACCCAGTGACATCAGCAGTCTGTCGCTTCACCTCCCCCATAATTTCACCTGTCCTTTCAGGTCAAGTCCATCAGAAAGGTGGCAACCCTATATGGAATCCATGAGAATGTCAATCTCAAACCAAGATGGGGTCATGTCTCATATATCCTGCTTCCAAAATAACTCATGTGTAGGTTAAAATAAAATGATTTTGCTGGTTAAGGAAGACCCAAATCCAAACCATTAGTTAGGAGATATAGAGTATATTTGTATTGGCTGTATACTTTGAAATAAACTTTCTTTTGAATCGTACTTTAAATACTGTAAGTACTTAAAGCATCTGTTGCTTGTAAAGGTATTAAGGAAGTGCTACTGAAATATATTTAAAAAGGATTTATTATCTAGAAAGGTGGATGGCTGTAAAAATATTTGATATCCTGTATAAACACAAAATATCCATCACAATAAAAAGCAGGTACATAGAGCTTGATGCAACCATTAATAAGACATGTATTGTTCATAACTATATATCTCCCATAAGTACCATATATACTAGAGTATAAGCCGAGTTTTTCAGCATCCAAAATGTACTGAAAAAGTCTACCTCGGCTCGGGTCAGCGGGCAGTAGCTGAGATTGCAGTCACTTTTAATCATTCCTATACCAACAGTACACTTGGGGAGAGACTGCAATATCCCACAATGCCCTCTGTTGGTTATATGAAAGAATAACAGTGCACCCTCTGTTGGTTATATGAAAGAATAACAGTGACTGCAATATCACACAGCGCCATCTGTTGGTTATATGAAAGAATAACAGTGACTGCAATATCACACAGCACCCTCTGTTGGTCATATGAAAGAATAACAGTGCACCCTCTGTTGGTTATATGAAAGAATAACAGTGACTGCAATATCACACAGCGCCATCTGTTGGTTATATGAAAGAATAACAGTGACTGCAATATCACACAGCACCCTCTGTTGGTCATATGAAAGAATAACAGTGCACCCTCTGTTGGTTATATGAAAGAATAACAGTGACTGCAAAATCACACAGTGCCATCTGTTGGTTATATGAAAGAATAACAGTGTGCCCTCTGTTGGTTATATGAAAGAATAACAGTGACTGCAATATCACACAGCACCCTCTGTTGGTTATATGAAATAATAACAGTGTGCCCTCTGTTGTTAACCTCTGATGCAGCCGGACGCGCAGTGAGGAGCTCCGTGCGGGGAAACTTTTATTAAGCAGGCTGGAGCACCCTAAGCGATCGCAGAAAGGTCAGCGACCCGACTATAAGCAACCGGACATCATGGGGAAGCTGAGAAAGCGTCCGTCACCGCAAAAAATGACGGCCTTTTACCCGAAATCCGGACCGCTGCCTGATGTGTGTCTCTCCCTCCAAGATGGCGCCGGCTCTGGCAGCAACAGCCCTATGCGCGCAGTTTCAGAGGCAAGTGCAGAATCTCAAGTACAAACTGACATGCGATCCCCACAAGCCATAACCCTGCCCATACTAAAGAGTCTACTTACCTCGTTAAGGTCAGATCTTCAGGCAGACTTCAAGGGCGCCATTGCAGAGCTCCATAAGGAAGTGAGGCAGATAGGGGACCGGACTGACCATCTGGAGGGGAAAATGGCGGAGTTAGTGAGCTCCCACAACGAACTGATAGACTCCACTGCAGCACTTGAGCAGGAACTTTCTCAACTGCACAATAAAATCGCTGACCTGGAAGACAGGAACAGGAGGAACAATATCAGACTGAGGGGAGTCTCAGAACAGGTACAAATGGAAGACCTGCATCTATATCTAAATAGCATGTTCCAAGAGATGTTCCCAGATATTAATCCTGATCTCCTCCTAATAGACAGGGCTCACAGACTGCCAAAAAATAAAAATGCGCCCCCTAATGTGCCCAGAGAGGTGATTTTGAGGCTACACCTTTTCCACATTAAGGAACTCACTCTGAAGGCGTTTAGGGATAAGCAGGGTATACCTGAGAAATACAATATGCTCCAATGCTATCCTGACCTCTCAGCTCACACGATGAAAAAACGCAAAGAATTCCTTCCCATCACCACAGTGCTGAGAGAAGCACAATTACCCTACAGATGGCTGTTTCCAGTGAAGATTAGGGTCGTCTACAAAGATACACCCTATATTATGGACACGCCACAACATGGGGCCCGACTATTGAAGCAATGGCACCTTCTACCGAATCAGGACATGATGCCACGACCAGCCGCTAAGCAACCCCAGATTCCACAGGAATGGCAAGTACAAAAAACTGCACACTGCAGAACACCATCCTGCCAGGATCCCCCTAGCCCAGACCAGGTGGATACCATTGGCGACGCCTGAAGACCTCTGTCAGCTCAGACACCACTATGGCTACAAATGAGGCAACATACTCCACACCTGACGACATTCAACTAAACTGACTTTTTTGTTTCCCCCGCGAAACGGAACTCCCTCTGTTAGAAGGATCTTCCCCCCGACCATGGCTTCAAAGTGCAATGTACTGCACGATACCACCCTGGCGACAGGCAAACCAACTTATGGCACCGACCACCGCCTAGAAGCCACTCTACTTGATGCTATTTATAGTATTGCTGTACATAAATTTGTATGTATTAATGCTCTTCAATTACTGTCACTGATGTTCTTCTCTTTTCCTACCTTTTCTGCTCTTCTTCTCCCCACCCCACCCCAACCCTGCCCGAGGTTTGATGACCCCCACTCGGACTGTATTGCGGTTCACTGCAAGTACCTCTAAAGCGGCAACCCACCCATCCTGCTGCTGGCCACAAAAGCCATGCTTCACCAGATGACAAACAGTGAGTACCAAAAACCAGCACCGCATACACACAACAACAAAATGGCAGTTACTGTAACCACGTTAAATGTCAACGGGTTAAATAGCCCGAACAAAAGATCCCACTTATTGCTCTGGGCTAGACAAACGAAACCGTCCATACTGTGCCTCCAAGAAACCCACATTGCCAAAGACCAACCCAATAGATTAATTTGCAAGGAATACCCATTACAATTATATGCGAACAGCCCTGTGAAGAAGAGAGGGGTGACAATCTGGTTCCACTCCTCTATCACACCCCGAGTGCTCAAACAACAAGCAGATCCACAGGGCAGGTACATTATCGTCACGATCGAACTACAAGATCAAATTTATACAGTAGCATCGGCTTATGCCCCGAATATAAAACAGTCCTACTTTTACCGCACCTTCTTTAGAACCCTGGATAAACTGAACCAAGGGAAAGTCATAATAGGGGGTGACTTCAATATACCTTTAACTCATGCCATGGACACCAGCTCTGCAAATGACCAAAAGCCTAGAAGGGAAGTGCTCGCTCATGCACTAAATTTGAAAAACCTCTTAAACAAACATAATCTATTCGATGTCTGGAGAACATCACACCCAACGGACAGAGACTATACTCATTATTCTCATTCGCATGTAAGATACGCTAGGTTAGATTATATATTTACAGACAAAGACACCCTCCAGGCAGTCGCAAATATACAAATTGGGCTGATGACTTGGACAGATCATGCACCTGTAACTATGACCAGTAAATTAAATGAAACCATGCCATTCACCTCACACTGGAGATTAAATGAATCACTGCTACTTAATACAGAAATAACTCAACAGTGTTCTCACATACTACAGGAATACTTCACCCTCAACGACAATGGCGAAGTCTCGACACCTATGGTTTGGTGTGCACATAAACCAGTACTTCGAGGACATCTCATAAAATATGGCTCATTAGTTAAAAAACAGCGTGAACAGAAAAAGCAAGAACTAACGAAACTGCTATTGGATCTAGAAACACAAAATAAAACGCAACCCAACAAGCAAACCACTAAACAACTTAGAGCTGTAAAGGCGCAACTGTGTGAGATAGATCTGTTTAAAATGCATTACCACCTCCAAAGGCTACGCCTCACGCAATACACAAAAGGTAATAAAGCTTCAAAATTGCTTGCAAACCTCCTGAAACAGAAACAGAGGAAACAAGCCATAGACCATCTGATGGACAAAGATGGAGGTAAAATCACGAACCCCAAGAAGATAGCAGACAAATTTGCAGAATATTATGCATCTCTGTACAATCTAAACCATGATGTGTCAACTCCACAACCAGTACAACATGCTATTACTGATTTTCTAGAACGAGCCAATCTCCCACAAATATCACCACCTCAATTAGACTTATTAAATGCTCCTATCCTACCCAAGGAAATCCAGGAGGCGATCGATTCCACCCCAACAGGGAAGGCCCCAGGACCGGATGGCCTATCTGCTGCCTATTATAAAACCTTCCGTTATATCCTGATTCCTCAACTGACACAACTCTTCAACCACTTCCGCCAACATGGTAAAATACCAGAATAAATGCTGAAGGCTACGATAACAACTATCCCCAAACCAGGCAAGACCCCGAATCAATGCCCCAATTTCCGACCTATATCACTGTTGAATCGGGATATCAAACTGTATGCTAAAGTGTTGGCGAATAGACTTAAAGAAATTCTACCAAACATCATCCATAAAGATCAATCTGGCTTCACTGTGGGTAGACATGGGGCAGACAATACTAGAAAACTTATCTCCTTGATAGAAAAAACTACATGCCAAAAAACACCTGCACTTTTACTAGCTCTAGATGCCGAAAAGGCGTTTGACAGAGTCCACTGGCGGTATATGGAAAATACCCTGCAAGCATTTGGCTTTCGTGGTCTGATACTGCAATCGATCCTAGCATTGTACTCCACACCGACAGCACAAGTCACTAACATGGGATTTCTCTCACAACCCTTCTGCATCACAAATGGCACGAGACAAGGTTGCCCACTCTCCCCGCTTATATTTAACCTAATCCTGGAGCCGCTGGCAAAAACGATAAGAGACACGACAGACATCACGGGAATATCCTCATCCCAGTCAGAACATAAAGTAGCGCTTTTTGCAGACGACATTATGCTAACCCTTACAAACCCGACTCTATCTCTATCAAAACTTACCCAGGTATTAACGTCTTATAGTCAGGTGTCCTATTACAAGCTCAACGTTAGTAAAACACAAGCCCTCTTACTAAATACCACAACGGATACAAAGACCGAACTACAACACTTGTACCCGTTCCAGTGGAGAACAGACACTATTTCCTACCTCGGTATCAAACTGGGTAGCACGGTGGCGAAGACTTACAGCAACAACTTCCCAAAACTGTTGAGAGAAACCCAAACCCAACTGGAAAAGTGGAAAACCTCATATATCTCTTGGCTGGGACGAATAGCAGCAGTCAAGATGATGTTACTGCCCAAATTCCTATACCTATTCAGGACCCTCCCAATCACAGTGCCAAAAACTTTTCTCCTGCAATCGCAAAAAACTATAGACTTGTTCATCTGGGGTGGTAAGAAGCCTAGACTCAAATGCGGTATAATGCAACTTCACCAAAAATCAGGAGGATTTGGTATACCCAGTATCGATTACTACTACAGAGCTAAAATATTAGAGCAACTCACCCTATGGAACCTTCCATGTGATAGCAAGCACTGGCTGGAGATAGAACAAGACCAAGCTCGTCCATTCACACTACAACAATTAATGTGGACCAAGTCTTCCTCACACAAACTTGACCTAGCTTCATTATTCCACACTACAATGACAGCTTTGAAAGTCTGGAATTTGCTGAAGAAACACGAATACATCCATATATTCCCCACAAAACACTCTACTATCAAGATACTAGAGACGGAAATTCCTGACATCTCCCTAGCCAATTGGGAAACTCTAGGACTCACAAGCATAGCACAGCTATTTTCGAATAATGACTTAAAACTCTACGAGACGCTTCAAACTGAGTTTAATATCCCTAAACAAGATTTCTACAAATATTTACGTATCAGGCACTTCCTAGGTCCACATACTAATCGCCTCTCCAGACCTCAAACACCCTTTGAACGCATATGTTTCAATAGTGCTGGTAAAAAGAAAGGACTGTCTAAAGTTTATCAAGCCATTATGCCAGACATTGGGCCCACTAAACCGATACACATCCAAAGATGGGAACAAGACCTTGACATTGATCTCCCGCTACCTCAATGGTCCCAAATAGCGTATATTGCCGCTAAGTACACCAAGTGCACCAATCATATAGAAAATTGCAGAAAGATACTTTTTAGGTGGTACAAAACACCTTCAATACTACACAAAATGTTCCCCAATGTGTCAGACCAATGTTGGAGATGTAATGCTGCGAAAGGCACCATGATACATATTTGGTGGTCATGCCACAAAATATTGCCTTTCTGGCGAGCGATTAACGACTTGCTCTCAGAAATATTCAATGTACCAATACATCTATCACCAGCCATGGCACTATTAAACCTTGGGTTACAAGACTTTATTCCTGAAACAAGGAAATTGACTTTCCATGTTCTTACTGCAGCCCGCCTCTTAATACCAAGACACTGGAAATCTATGGAAATACCCGATAGAGATACTACAATCCGTCTAATAGACTCCAATCTCTTACATGAAAAGTATGCTGCAACGACCCTTGTGCAAATCACCAAAAATCTGGCAACTCACGAATTGTGGACAAAATGGAAACAAAATTATCATATACCCGAATATCCCTAATGAAACGGATTTACAAACCTTTTTAAGCCAGTGAAAAGATCAGATATCTGTACTGGTCAACCTATGGACACTAAACTACAGGAAGCACATCAAACCTCTTCCCCCCCCAATCAAGTTAACTACTATGGTTCCATGGACTGCACAAGTTACAAACCTCTCCACCCCCCCCACACTCTCCACTGTTGCTTACCTTTCTGGCTTCACCGCTCCTTTCCTTCTCCTTTCTTCTTCCCCAGTCTTCACTGGAAATTTTCAATGTTCTTCTGAAAATCAATAAAAAACTCAAATTATAAAAAAAAAATCAGTGTGCCCTCTGTTGGTTATATGAAAGAATACCAGTGATTGCAATATCACACAGCGCCATCTGTTGGTTATATGAAAGAATAACAGTGACTGCAAAATCACACAGTGCCCTCTGTTGGTTATATGAAAGATTAACAGTGACTGCAATATCACACAGCGCCCTTTGTTGGTTATATGAAAGAATAACAGTGACTGCAATATCACACACGCCCTCTGTTGGTTATATTAAAGAATAACAGTGACTGCAATATCACACAGCGCCCTCTGTTGGTTATATGAAGGGTTAACAGTGATGGCAATATCACACAGCGCCCTCTGTTGGTTATACGAAAGATTAACAGTGATGGCAATATCACACAGCACCCTCTGCACATGGTAGTGGGACAGTGGGACAATGCACACAGTAATCCGTTTGGCAATTCTCTGTCACCATCAACTTTGCAAAGAAGTCCGGTTGATCGCTGGGGGGGTCGCTTTGGCAGAATGTGCGCTGCTGGGAGACAGGGCTGTAGTTGTGTCTAGGCTTATACTAGAGTCAATACGTTTTCCCAGTTTTCGTAGGTAAAATTAGGTACCTCGGCTTATACTCGGGTCGGCTTATACACGAGTATATACGGTAACACTATTTTATATAAATGCGCGAGTGCCAAAATAAAATCCTCTCAAATCTAAATTCATGATTAAACAAATTAGGGGAGCTGACACAAGAGGTATTTATAATTCATAGTTATATTTGACTGAATAAACACTAATTTTCTCTTGTACTGAAAAAGTACTGTCTTTCTGAACATTTATATACTGCCTGTATATTTGCGTGTGCACATAGAAGTTTTATTCAAATTAGCTATTCAACCACTATCTTAAACACAGAAATAATATTGCACCTACTGATGTGGCTGGTGGGAAGTTCAGATGTATTTATTCTATTGATGGGTTCAAGAACTTCTAAACCAGCTGAACAATGTCAGTTGAGAATGTGTCCAGTGTTTCAAAAATCTAATAAAACTAGGACTGGACAACAATATTTTTATGTATCTGAATGGTATTCACTCTTTTGTGCTGAAATCAGTTTAAGTATTAGAACATAAAAATGTAAGCACGCCTTTTGCTGTGGTTCAGTTCATCAGTACATAATTAATATTCACAAGATGCATGATGCAAAACACAGCTGAACAAACTGTGCAGAAGTAAATAAACAGAAAAAGGGAAGAAAAAAATGACAATTAAATTTGCTTTCCCTCTTTCTCTTATAACTACAATGCTCTTTTTCCAACTCATTTTCAAATATTATAATATAAAAAGGATGATCATAATAGTGATAATATATGTGATGTAAACCAGGGCTACCACAATATAAAAAATATTTTTTTTTGTTGCACTTTATAAAGTCAGCTGTTGTTTCATAATAATATTGATCATCAAAACAAAACTTAATTGGCCAATACAACCTCTGCAGCATTTTCATTTTGTCATTACGTGACAAGTTTTTGGGCAACTTTTTAAACCGTCTTTAGTTTATGTTTTGTTGCACTAAAGTCTAAATAAAATGTTAAATAAAAGAGTCTGATTTATACATACCTCAGTGTATTTAATTCATATATCTATCTGGTTTCTAAGGTAGCACATTATCAAAGTTGCTGGATTACAATTCTTTACATATTCCATTACTTGCATCCATTAAATCAGTGCCTTCCAACTACTATGGTTCTGAGGGTCATAATGTTCTGTCCTCCATGGTGGAGGGCCTATAATGTAAGCCTGTTTTAACCAAACCCTGTTTTTAAACCACACATGAACATTTTTAAGACCATAGCAACCCTGTGAACATAATTAAACACCTTAGCAAACCTCCAACAACTATTTCCAAATGCTAACAATCCCCCACCAGGATGACCTCCCACAGGCAGTTTAGGACAGGCAGAGTATGGCACACAGGCAGAATAGGTCAGGCATCCTTGACACATCCTTGTAAAATACAAAAGATGGGACTAAAGGACCAACACCAAATAACTGCATAGATGTGCTTTATTGTAAAATTGCAGAACTTGTTTCAGGCATCATGAACCTGTTCTAAAGTTTGTACATTTTCAATGAAATGCTAAATATTTAAAAATGTTTCCATAGAGATATTTTGTTTTAGACAGTATTGAGATTTGGATTTTGTAATATTCTTAGACTTAAAGTGGACATTATCACTTTTAGAAACTAAGGACTTTTAACATATGGAGGAACACATAAAGTGGAAACTTATACAAATTGACTCATATATTTTGCAGAATCCCCTTGACAAAGGCTATTGTGCCGAAACGTTGGGGTTATTCTCATTTTGGCAGGTGTATCCGCTACTTGTAATTTCTTGTCTGCCTTTTTCTGTACTCAAGGGTGGTATGTATACCATTATCATGCAAAATGTTTCTTGTTATTTGTAAAACATTATGTTGTATATTTTGTGTCCTTTTACTAGTAAAGCATATTACAATCTTACCACCTGAGTCAAAAGTCTCTTTGAGTGTGCAGACCTGACTTTTCGTATTTGCTATATTTAGTTGCTCGGTAGGGGCGACTTATGGTTTTTCTTGCACCTCTTTTCTGATATTTGTTCCTTTATAATTTGATTTAGGTGTGCCCTCCATTTACCTGTATTTTCATATATTTTGCACACCAGGAGTGGTCCACACAATAAGTTAAATTGTTACTTTTAAAGAACAACAAAATCCTTTCCAAATGGGCCATTATCTTTCTTCCTTTAAATTTTCTCTCTGGGTTTAACTAATGGAAAGGTTAAGAAATGAAAGTCTATTTATTGTCCATTTGTTTTATTTCCTAAAGCTTAAATGAAGCTGTTACTAGCTCATCTTTCACTCTTAGCCTTGTCTCAGCGGCCATTATCTAAGTGGCAAATTGGCCTGTTGTGTTTATAATCCTATTATAGAAAGCTATAAAGGTTCTTAGCAATCCAAGGGGTTAGCATGACATCACAGAAGCTGTGGAGCATTGAACAGAACCATAAATGCCACATTTCTTTGCAGGAAAACATTCTCATAACTTATAATGGGTGATCCCATAAATCTATGCCATTATAACTAATACCCAGGCCTTACTTCACTTCGAAAAACTGACAATATCTTTAGAAATAGTGTGCAACGAGCATATCTACTTAGAATATTATTGTGGATACACTTTCTTACTACATATAAAAAGTTAGGGGCATTTCCCGGGGGGGGGCAGTTAGGCTAGGGGGAGGAGGGAGGGTGGTCTATGTGGGGTGGGGGTAGGGGATTTTTTGCTAAAGGGTTGAATTCTCTTAAGATTCAAATTGAAGAGCTATTGAATAAAAAGCTAAATAACTCTCAAACCTCAATAATAAAAAATTAAAACCAATAGCAAATTGTCTCAGAATATCACTTTCTACATCATACTAAAAGTTATCACAAAGGTGAACAACCCCTTTAAGTAGCACCATATTTTTCATTCTGTCCTCACAAATACTGCTCTTTGAAAAGAGAAACGAACATTTTACAAATATACACCTATTTAAAAACTTGTTAATTTTGAATATGTAATTGGGGAGCATGTCTAATTCATCAATTCTGCTTGTCTTTGAACTGCAATATAAAAAGGTTCATAATCAGCACTACAGTATATAAATAAAGGAAAATCATAGGATTTATAAACATGGCAGTTGTTTTTTGCACTCATTCTTCATTGAAAGTCCCAAAGTCCCAGTTCATAGAAAAGTATTTTTCATTTCAGGAAGCAATTAAAATTCTATTCAGGGTACCTGAATAAGCATTCAGCCATGTTCTGAAAGGTGCACTTGGTCACTAAATGAGCACTATTGCTATTACTAGACAAGTACTATTGTATTCAAGCAATCTATAAGAATGAGACTCTTCAGAGAGTAAAGTTAAAAAAAATGCAAACAAAAATTGTATGCAAGCCACATTTTTCACAAACCTTCATAATAGTACCTGCTTCTCTATTTTAACTAAGTGCGGAATTAAATGATTCTTTTGGAACACAGACTGAGAAAGAAACACTGTTGTAGTTGTTATTTACAGTAACTTATGAGAAATGTTGGTATAAATTATTATCACATTAATTTTGGTCTAAATTAAAACCATATGGAAAATGAAAACATGGGAATAAAGGATGAAAGCAGAATAAATGCTTAGTTGTGGTTTATGTTACCTGTAAGTCCACACAACATGATTCAGGCTGAGCTTTTACTCAAATGTGTATATTTTCAGTGAAACACTAGACAAAAAGAAAGTCCCTCCCACCATTGTTCAACATCTACTGTATATAAATATATATATATATATATATATATACATATCAAGGATGAAGGCCCCAACGAGGGCCAAAACGTTGGATATATATATATATATATATATATATATATATATATATATATATATATATCCAACGTTTTGGCCCTCGTTGGGGCCTTCATCCTTGATAAAGGCCCCAATGAGGGCCGAAACGTTGGATACACGATGTTAAAATAAAGAATTGAATTGAAAATGTTTGGTGTGCGGGTCCATCTTGAAGATTATATGCAACAATTAACGAGCACCCACGAGCTGATTGACAAGTAAGTGCGGGTACCTCCACAAGCATTATATATATATATATTTTTTTTTTTATTTCAAAAACCAGATATTAATATCTGTAAAGATGAGGGTCCTTAAATAGTAATGATTTTATTTAATTGTTTATAACCAGAGTTAAGGCTGTTTGCATTTTTGTCACAACGTTTCCTGTTTTTCATTTACTGAATGTACTCAATGGACCCTCATAGTATTGAGGAAGATTGTCCCACTTTTGGAAATCTCCAGTACATCACAAGTGATTGTGCAAGTCTGTAGGCAATACCATTTCCCTTAAGTGCTTGAGTAAAGGAACATTGAACCAGTCACTTGGAATTTGCTGGAGGTTTCCAAATTGAAACTATTCACCCTAGCATATAATATGAAGGTTCATTGCATACAGACTTGCACAAACACACACACATATACACCAGAGCATGTAAGGTGTTTAGCGACCCAAATGCTTAATTATTCTTTAATATTATATAATCATAATATATATTTATATAATATTTTAATACATTTACCCATGTGTCATCATGATCCCTGTTGCGTTATATATCATGTACGATATATATATGCCTTGTGTAAAAACCTCTAATACCTGTTCTTATTTTAACAGTCCCATAGGCATTCTTTCTGCATGCAGAGCTTTTCAGTATTAGGATCGTTAATTCAGATGTCTACTGAGACTTTAATCAATGACGATCCAACTTTAAATCTGCTGTAATAATAAATGTAATGGAAATGACTAATGTCTTTTGTAGAAAGGATAACAAGTAATTAGACCATAATTAGTTGGACATACAAATTTGCTCTAGAGACACCAGTCATGACAAAATAGATGGCAACCTGTCATATTCCAGATATCTGAAGTAATATACTACATAGTATTAACTCATTTAAGATTGAAGTAACTAATATGGTCACAATATAAATAAATTAAGTTTACCACATTCCTATACTTAAAGGAAAATAAACCCGAGCCCACCCTCCTCAATATTTAAACTCTGTTGGCCAATTCTGCAGATTTATGGCAGGTCAGCACACAGGGGAAGTTTTAAACAGAATAGATGTTGCGGAGAGGAAGCTTGGAGGGGGTGAAATGGGCTAAGGTTTAGTTCTCCTTTTAATAATAAACCTTTTTTTGTAGTAGTAGTTAGTTGTAAAGACTGAATATACTGGAATTTGTACAATGTTGAAGTAGTTCCATCTAATATAAATCAAAAGGCACATTTATTGATAGTAGAAAATATTTTGCAAGCTTGTCGAAACTGAGTTACAGTTCCCCTTGAGGTGCATTTTCCTTGTCATGACATGCACAAGTCAATAAGTGCAAATTTATTTATTTGCTTATTTTCTTTGATAGAAACCCCAATGGTCAGATGGTTTGTGGTAGCCCATGAAGGCCAAACTCATCAATGTGAAATGGATATGTTTTCTGTGTAGCCATTTACTTTGATTTCTTTGAACCTAAGCAAAATTTTGCTATGTATAGTAGTATTGGTAGGCCCTAAGAACAGTTTTCATACTGAGTGCAAAAGATAAGAACTGTAATAAAAGACACTCACCCTGGTGGTCAGGTGGTGCTGCGGGGACGACCGCCACGCCGCTTCTCTTCAGCCGCCATATTGGGTACTTAAGTCGCGCCCGCGCCTCGTTTCATATATTGATGCGGACGCACTGGCGCAATGGCGTGAAAATCAAACTCTATTTAAGGCGCAATTGGGCTGTTGATCATTGCCCGTTATAGGATTTATTCCTGGAGCTTCTGAGCATTGTGCTAATCTGTTTATCTGTTTTGAACCTGTTGTGAACCTTGCCTGGCTATTGATTATCCTGACTTCTGAATTTTGACCCTTGCCTGATTACCGACTTCGATTCTGCTTAGCCCCTCTGATTGACTTCCTGGTTTGACCCTTGCCTGCCTGACTACGTTTATTCTCTGCCTGCTCCAACCCGGCCTGATCTGACTACTCTATTGCCTAACGTCTTGTACCATGACCTTCTGCCCAAAGATTTTGCTTACAGTTGTGCCCCTGTCTAGAACCCCTTGCTTTGAACCTCTAGTTTTAAGACCTGGCGGCATCTGAGTAGCTGAGGGCTCCATCCGAGGCCAAAGGCGGCTGCTACAGGCAGAAGCACAAGCCGAGACCAGGGTGCTTGGCATCGGTTCTAGATTTAGGGTGCCAACCGTTACAAGAACATTTGTACTTTTTATAGATGCTAAAAAAAAAAAATCTAAAAACTAGTACAATAATTAAATGAGAACAGGGCTCATTAATTAAGTATGCAGCAAAAATTGATAATGCAAGAAATAGGCACTACGCACTCCTGTTTTTTACACTTTGAACATTGTCTCGTGGGTGGTGCCTTGAAGCACAACTATTGCTTCCTATAAGACATGTAACCTAGAGAGCACTGGGGATACAAGGTACTTGGAAGTCTAGTACTTGCCACCCGCCTATCACAGGCTTAAAGTATCAGGTTCCCTTGTGTCTAATAATCTATGCTTTGAACCTTATACTTTGTACCTTTGCTTGAACCTTGCGTCTGAGTTGAGCACTGCATGTAACTGACTTCATTCTGGGAATGTGGTTTACAGGATTCTTCGCTATTATTCATTTCAGAGATACCTATTGGACACTTCTTAAATAAATATTAAATCATCCAACTACTTTGCCCCAACAAAGGTCCAAAACAGGACGGAAATGTTGACAATACATTTTTATGAAGTCCAGGAGTGCATCTGTTGCTGAAAAACGTTACTTATGATTTACAAGACGTCATATGCTGATTATATATGGTGCACCACACATGGGACTATATATATATATATATATATATATATATATATATATATATATATATATATATATATATATATATATATATTATATGTATTCATATCACACAGCACCCTCAATTTGGAACTGTTTGCCAAGAACAGTCCAAAAGGCATCTTCTCTTGATGTTTTTAAAAGCAGACTCAAGAATTTGTCTGTCTGTAATGTTTTAAGCGCTTTGAGCCACACAGCAGAAAATCCCTTTAAAAATTTTATTATTATTAATTAACTGTTACAAAATTTTATACCAAGAATTTTCCCCACAAGTACATTTATTTATCTTGCCCATTTGCCATTTTCAAATGCAGTAAAGCTATTCTGACAGTGCTATTGTTTCACGAAAGATGGCTAACTTTAAAAATAAATGTCATCCACAGCAGACTCCGCTCTTACAGCATTTTACAATATCTACTGGCATTCCTTTATGATTTTGTCGGATTTTATTATTTAATAGCTTAATTAAGCTATATTTAAATAAACATGAAATATTAGTTCCCTTCTTTAATCCACATGTATTTTAAGATTTACTGGGATTTTTCTTAGCTTCAGAATTTATTTTACTCTTTTATGCTTCCCCAAAGAATTTTACCTTGTTCCTTTTATTCCTTCCTCACTCTTTATGAGATATGGCATTAGATAAAATGTTGTTTGCCTAGAGACACTGTTGTAGTTAATACTAGCAATCAACAAAGTGGTTTAATTATTGCCTTTTAACAGTAACCATTATCGGTGAAGAGCTAGCTGAAGCTATTAGAAGTACTTTCCATTTCTCCTCTCTTTTATGTTGGAATAGTACCAAATCAGCTTCCATCAATCTAAGCAGCAGAGATCCCATAAATCTTTAAAAATATAGACATTATAGTAGAATAGAGGGCAGGTGCCAGCTTAAGAAATACTGATGCTTTTTTGAACTGCTGGCAAATTCAACATGTATATATATATAAAATCACAATCCGGTGCACTCTCAACCGAATGGCATCAGCCTCGGTGCTGGTCAAAAAAACATGTAATAGATACAAAAAAACGCACTCCTGGGATTTATTTAGTGAAAAAATCAAACAAAATGTATTCAACGTTTCGGCAACAACACTTGTGCCGTCTTCAGGAAACCAACGGACAAAAACAGCCTCATTCAGGCACAATCACATCATCCTTCACACATGTCCCGGGGGGTCCTATATTCACAGTTTTTAAGAGTTATCCGGAACAATTCGGATAGGAATACAGTGCAACTACAACTCACTACCTTAGCTGAACAGTTTGTGGCAAGAGGTTATGACAGGGTGTTGGTGAATGAACAGTTGAGAAGAGCGGAATTGATGACCCAGGAGGCCTTACTTTCCTCCAGATTTGATTTTTTTTGACTAAGGATGTGTTTGAACCCCCTAGGACCGGTACCACCTGGTTGGATAGACCCCTTAAGAAAGGGTGTTTTAAATGTGTCGGCTGCCTGACTTGTAGTGGGATGCTGCAGGGCTCCCGTTTTTCATATCCCAGAACAGGGACTAGGTTTGACATTAGATATAGGGTGACCTGCACTTCGGACCATGTGGTTTACATGGCTTGGTGCCCGTGTGGGCTACATTACGTGGGCAAAGCTGCGACCATGTATAGAGAGAGAATGAATAATCACAGAAGTGCGATACGGATAGCCTTAGCATCCGGAAAAGCAGACCAACCAGTCGCACGAAACTGGCTCAAATCCAAGCACTCTCTACCACAGTTTTGGCACATGATCATTGATCATGTGCCTGTCCCGGGTAGAGGAGGGAACAGGGAACTAATGTTGGTGCAAAGGGAGACACAATGGATCTTTAAGTTGGACACCTTAGCCCCAAAAGGGCTAAATGAGACATTACCAATGTCTCCATTTTACTAAGGATGCAATTAGAACTTTTGCTCACCATGAAGACAGTTACAAGTTGGTTTTTTACATCCCCCTCTTTTTTGGGATGACAATGGTATTGTGGATGACTATCTATCTCCCTGGAGGGGGATCAAGAATGGACTCAGGCACCCACAGTTGAGGGAGCAGACATCTGTGATGGACTCTGTGCCTTGGACTATATGAGGGCACTAATAATCTGCCCCTCTTTATTCAAGATTGTGGTTACATTATGACAATTTTTGATGTTGATTGTAGCATCAGAGGGGGTGGGAAGTATCTCTTTTTCCTATCTGTGAGTTTTAGAAAAAAAAATTTCTTTGTGTTTTTTTTCCTCAGGATCAACGGAGCACCAGACAGGGTTAATGTGTGGATTGAAGGCATATAGCCCACGTTCTACTGTGTACTCTGGTGCTGCTTGAACCCCCTGGTGACAGATGGATTCGAAAGGTCTCAACCTCCGTGCAACTGCATGGACGAGGCACAAGGGTGGCAGGTACAGGGAGAGAGGGGATCAAATAAGATGGGCAAGGGCCTGAGATAATGGGCGATATCCCCCTTGGCACACGGTACGATGGGAGGTTAGACCTGTGGACATGTTGCCTGAGGGGGTAATGACACAATATACCATATGCGGTAGGAAGCCTCTGTGATATTAGTCCCTTCCGCTTCCAAGTACTATGCCTTGCGGCAAAGCGTCCGGTTCCAGGACAATGGGGGGGAGCCTAACACGCACACGAGCAGTTGGAATGCACGCTGTGAGGAGAGAGACAGCAGCTTGATACGTTAATAGGGAAGGACATGAGCAGCTAGCGTATGGTGCGCACAGTTGTGACAAGGGGCAATAAGGGCAAATATATCCACCTATTTGATCCTCCTGGGGTAAGTGTACTGTTTTGTACGCCTTTGACTGCAATTGTGAATGGAATTCGTAAGACTGTATGGTATCTTTGTTTTTAACCACACATGGGCGCTGAAAACGTCAGTGCTGCTCGCACATCAATGAGTCACTGGTGGACACTTGTATACCTATCCTATAATGTGATCACAATGAAGAATGGGACAGTTAACACTTATGCTCTCACTTGGACAATTGAACCTTAATCTTGAGATTTGACTCTTGATGATCCTTTGTTGTGTTTGAAACCTAATGATGACGTCATTCACACCTTCATAAACACGAGCATTGTTCACCTTCCTGAAGACGGCACAAGTGTTGTTGCCAAAACGTTGAGCAAATTTTGTTTGATTTTTTCACTAAATACGTCATAGGAGTGCGTAATTAACGGAACACAGAATACCACTAAAACCACGAAGCAAAAAAGATCTTAAAAAAGAAGGAGGGCAGTTCTCGTTCACTTCTACATGGCCTCGGCAGCGCTTAGGTGGGGCATGTTTGAATTAATCATTTTGAAAAAATTAAAAAAATCATAAATTTAAGTGATATGAGAAATATACATTTTTTGCTCTAAAAAGTGTTTTGTTAATCAGCCGGGTAGGGTGAAAGAGAATCCAGATTATTGACTGCCAAAAAATTAGCTTTTGAAAAAACTGCCTGCATGGATAGGTAAGAATATTAATGAGAGAACCTATACATGAGCCTGTTTATTGGATATATAGTGTCATAATTTACAACTGTAATGGGAGACATTGAACACTAAGGTGCAATCTAGGATTTAAAACTTTAATAATTAATCTAGAACATAAAATCACACTTTTTCCCTATGTAAATAATTGATGCATGAATGCCCTTCATCCTAACTGTATTACTAAAATCTCTACCTTATATATCTCAGAATTGAGTGTGTCTTGCATAACATTTTAAAACCTTATGGAGATAAGGCTCATACTGAATAAAATCTTTATGCAGGAAAAAAGGAACTGGATTTCAAGAGCATTGGGTTAACTTTTTTTCTAGCAGTATAATTTCGATAGCCACAATGATTACATATTAATGGAAGATGTTGATGTCACTTAGAGAGAATATATAGAGGTTCTCTTGGAGGAGTACTAGATAATATTAATGAGAGGGTGAAAAATTTGTGAAATTGCTAAGGAAATTCTAGTGGTTGTAATGAGTGATGCCTTTACTACTTAGTCATCTTCCTCAATAGTTAAAATATCAACTAAGCTTTTCATAGATAAGATTCTTCATTTGTCACATGCATAGTTATACAAATACAACATGCAGTGAAATGCATCCTGATTCACTTTTTTAGACTGTGCAAAGTTAAAAAATACATAAAAAAAAATATTCAAATTTTTTAAAATTAAGGGGCAGATTTATCAAGGGTCGAATTTCGAAGTGGAAAATACTTAGAAATTCGACCATCGAATTGAATACTACGAAATTCGAAGTCGAATTTGTAGGATTTTTTGCATCGTACGATCGCATTCCAATCGTAGTATGATCATATGATCATACTCCGATCGTACTTCGAATCGTTTGATTTGAATGATTTTATGATGTAGTACGATTTTCCTTCGAATACAAAAAAATATGCTCTGGAAGGTCCCCATAGGCTAACATAGCACTTCGGCACTTAGGTTTAAGTTGGCAAAGTATTGAAGTCGAAGTTTTTTTTAAAGAGTCAGTACTTCGATTATCGAATGGTCGAATAGTTGAACGATGGTTGAAGTATCCAAAAATTACTTTGAATTTTGAATTTTTTAACTTTGAAAATTCCCTCGATTTCACTTCGACACTTGATAAATCTGCCCTTAAGTATAGCAGTAGAGCATATGTAGTACAAGATTAACCATGTTATTTACATAAGTGACAGTGAGTATAAAAATATAAAATATAAAAATATCGGTGCATTACAGTATACCAAACCATATTATGGTGATGGTGAATATAATAAAAGAAAACGGTGCAGTAACAGTACACATTATTAAAGTGCAATATATGTGAATTGTATAGCACTGTATTGTGGTGATGTAATGTGTCTCACAGATCAAGTAGGTGCAAGTGAAAAAAGGGAGAGGGGGTAGGAGATATGGGTAAGATGACATAAACCATATTATTTACATAGTGACATTGAGTGAAGATTGTATAAAAGATATTAAAATATAAAAAAAATATAAAAAAACAGCAGTGCAAAGAGGTGCAGATACTAAATAAAATAACTGCTTTTAAGGGGACAGAATAGGGTTTATCTGTTGTACAGGAAATTCCCCTTCTTTTGGATTAGTACTTATAGGTTATACATGAATTGTTAAAGATGAAGGGCATATATACCTTTTCAACCCAAATAATATAAATGCACCCTCCTGAGTTTCTTTTCACATTTCCAACTAAACTGCTTCTACTGTCTTTTTTGAGATACTTTATCTATTTCTCACCTTCATTCTGCAATGAATATCAGTGCTATGTACAGCATATGCTATTTATTTGCTAAACTATCCATAGATATTCTTCAAGAACATTTATTGGGGATACACTGTATGATTTTAAACACAGGTGTAGAGGCACAGTTTTACCCATCTGTCCAGGTTCCTAACTTGATGATTATCTATATAGTTTATACACAAATTAAAAACTTTTTTGTTTAGTTACACAGTGCAGTGTTGTTTTATATGTTGGCTGAAAAACCTTAAACCTTAAGCTTTCATAATATGGTTGTGAAACTAGCACAAAAATTCTCATCTGTAACTAATGTTTAGGAAGACACTATTGGTACACTGATCTCTTGTAGGACAGTATCACTGTCTATATATCTATGCAGTAGCGTTCCTAGAGGGGGGCGGGCCCTGGTGCGTGACGCGCAGCTGGGCCCCGCCCCCTCCGTACGGCCGAATTTTAGTGGGGATTTCAGTGGCGTGCGGCGCTGCCGGGGGACCCTGAGGGGGTGCGGGCCCTGGCCCGCTCACACCCCCTGCCCCCCCCCCGGTAGTTCTGCCACTATATCTATGTTTTTTACACTTTGGCTAGATTTCACAAAGGAACCAGTGATTTTTTTGCCGTAGACCATTTTATTTCATACCTAATTTCTGTTTTATGCACTAGGGGGCAGATTTACTAACATTTGTGGGGGGTTTTTCTCCAAATGGTACTTTTTATCACCAAAAGTATTTTTAAGCAATTACTCTAAACAAACAAAAATTCAATATTTACTAAGCGTAAAAACCACGAAAAAATCGAATACAAAACGTCTCCATCTAAAAGGTGGCGAGGTCATGTAGAAGTCAAGGGGAGCTGTACTTTGCAAATTGTAAAATCTTTCTTTGCATTGAGCTTATAGAGGTTTTTTACTAGTTTGTGACCACACAAAAATTCTTATGAAAACAAGGATTTTGAGGTTTTCTGATTCTTATCCTCTGCTTTTTATAATTGGATCTATTCATAAATAAGTAGATATTTGTGATTTTTTAAAATGTGAGTTTAGTCGAGGTTGAAAAAACCTCTAAAATGATAAATAGACCTCCCCGCATTTACTTCACACAATATACATAATGCCTAGCCTCACTTGAAAACACATGGTTTACTGGAAAGACCAATGGTGTTGATGGCAAGAAAAAAATAAGGTGGCCTGCTTAAAAGACCAGTAACATAAATTTTTTAAAAAAAAATTAATTTCTACTTAACAAAAAAAAAAAACCAAGGCAGTTTTAACTTTCAATTCACAAAGTCTATATTACGAAATTACTTACCGATTCTCTGCTTGCTCTCCTCTTCAAAAACGGCAACAGGACGACAATCCATTGCTCGGCGCTTGATTTCTCCTCCCTGTCTCCTCCTTCTGTCCCCTCTAATTTGATCCTAGCTGTATAGCTGTATTGTATATGCTTTTATTTTCAGTTACTTTAAACTCTAGTATAGTGTAATAAATGGAAAAGGGGTTTATAACTTTCATGTTTAGATGCAAAATGCAATGAAAATTGTACTATAATAACTCTAAATCCAATAATATATATATATATATATATATATACATATATATATATATATATATATATATATATATATACACATATATATATATATATAGTTAAATATTTATTTATAAAATATATTGTAACAGTGGATGTCAATTTGAAAGTTTCCGAACTACTACTTCCGATTATCTTTGAAGAACCAACAATCATTTTAATTCCATAAGATTGCAGAGTACCAAGACAAAAGTACTTTTACAATGTAGTGGTGACAAGGTCTAATTATTAGGAACATTATAAAAGGTAAAAAATTTAAACTGCCAAGAGCTTAGCAAGCCCTTTCACAATGTACTATTTATGTTCTATGGAGACAGTATAATATTGATGTCGCTATATAGAATGTATATAAAAAATAAAGTCAAAGTTTTTGTTGAAGTTTATAGTACATAGAGCAAGTATAATTCTTCTATTATTCGTGTATGTATTTGATGGAGATTCTTTGGCCAAAATTCACATTAAATCAATGCATTAAGGCAAACCTGATATATTATGATGAATAAAGCAAAGTATTACCTGTGCCTCTATGACTTTCTGCAAAGAGTCCCCTGGGCTACCACCAGTTGTTACTGAATGATCAAATAAGATAGATCAATAATCAATAAAACGTTTCCCTATAGACTACTATGGGAGTTGATAGATCATGCCAGTTGATCTTTTGGGGGTTTGAGGGATTGATTCCCTGGAAGGCTAGGATCATGTTGAACACATAGTTATATAGTTACATAGTTAAATCTGGTTGTAAAAAGACAAATTCCATCAAGTTCAACCCCAACAAATAAAAACCCAGCATCCATACACACACCCCTCCATACCTTCACATAAATTAAATATACCCATATCTATACTAACTATAGAGTTTAGTATCACAATAGCCTTAGATATTATTTCTGTCGAAGAAATCATCTAAGCCACTCTTAAAAGCATTAACAGGATCATCCATCACGACATCAACCGACAGTGCATTCCACAATCTCACTGTCCTCACTGTGAAGAACCACCTACTGTACGTTGCTTCAAATGAAAGTTCTTTTCTTCTAGTCTGAAAGAGTGGCCTCTGGTGCAGTGATCCTTTTTAATGGTAAAAAGGTCGCCTGCTATTTGTCTATAATGTCCTCTAATGTACTTGTAAAGTGAATACATGTCCCATCGCAAGCACATTTTTCCAGAGGAAACAGCCCCAACCTTGGCAGTCAACTCTCATAATTTAAGTCTTCCACCCCCCTAACCAATTTAGTTGCACGTCTGTCACTTCTTCCTGGGGAGATGTCGTGGAGTACTGGGAAGTTGGTAGCCTAAAGAGGAGTTAACAAAGTATTTACAAACTTGTAGTAGAAAACGGCAAGCAGGGATACAGTCCATAATCGGGCAAAACAGTAAAGGCAGGCAGCAGACAAACGAAGTCGAGGGACAAGCCAGAAGTCAGAACCTGGGAATTCACAAGCAGAGCAAAGAGGTGTACTAGGGAACAGGAACAAGTCAGTGTCACGAACGCCGCCCGGAGCAGTTCCAGGAGCTCCGGGCGGCGCGTCTATTCCTTTCCGGCGTCGCTCCCAAAATGGCGGCACCCATGGCCGCCACGTGGGTAGCGGCGCCGGCGCAAACACGCCAGCACATCAACGCCGGCGTCAGGACGCCAATGACGTCACTATTTGAACTTAAAAGCGCAACCCAGGCGCCAGAATGGGTTCCCTGTGAGCTGCTATTCTTTAAATCTTGTTCCTGATTGTTATCCTGACCCTTTGCCTGGACTTTGGACTTTGCTGTTATCTGCCTGCCCGTGAACTCTTGCCTGGATTCTGACTACTCCTTCGATTAACCCTTTGGACACCGCGACCTTGCTCCCTCAAGAGGGCTTCCTCCTCGATCCTGACTACCTCCCTGGAGGGAGCTCCCGGCTCCCTGACAGTCAGGAAGGAACTTGGAACAAGGTGGGTCACAGGAACTTGGAACTAGGAACTAGGAACCAGGAACAGGATCAGACGAATTCAGGAACAGCAAGGTCACGGGAAACAGCTTAATGAACAAGCACTGGGAAACGATCAAGGGCAGGTTTATAAAGGGTCAGGATTGGATCATGAGAAACAGATGAGAATAATGAGATGGGTGGAGAGGTAAAGCAGAAGACTGAGGTATATCAGGAACACAAATGAACAAAACAAGACAAAGGACCTCCAGTGGCATGAAAGGCAAGTGCACCGGTAAGTTAGCACAGAGTTTGAAACCAACGTCTCTGCATTTTCTCCAGCTCATTTATATCCCTCTTAAAGACTGGAGTCTGAAACTGCACTGCATACTCCAGATGAGGCCTTACCAGGTACCTATAAAGAGGCATAATTATGTTAAAGCCCTTTGTTATGCAAGACAAACTTTATTTGCTTTAGTGGCCACAGAATGACACTGCCCAGAATTAGACAATTTGTAATCTACGAAAACCCCCTAGATCCTTCTCAGTTAAGAAAACTCCCAACACACTGCCATTTAGTGTATAACATGCATTTATATTATTTTTGCCAAAGTGCATAATGTTACATTTATCAACATTGAACCTCATTTTCCAGTTTGCTGCCTAGTTTTCCAACTTAGTCACATCACTCTGCAAAGTGGCAGCATCCTGCATGGAACCTATAGTTCTGCACAATTTAGTATCATCTGCAAAACTGGAAACAGTACTTTCAATGCCCACCTCCAGGTCATCAATAAACAAGTTGAAAAGCAAGGGACCTAGTACAGAGCCCTGCGGTACTCCATTAACAACACTGGTCCAATTAGAAAATGTTCCATTTACCACCACTCTTTGTAGTCTATCTTTGAGCAAATTCTCTATCCAGGTACAAATAATATGTTCCAGGCCACCATTCCTTAATTTAACAAGTAGCCTTCTGTGTGGCACTGTATCAAATACTTTAGCAAAGTCTAAGTAAATCACATCCACTGCCATCCCAGAATCTAGGTCCCTGCTCACTTTCTCATAAAAAGAAATTAACTTAGTCTGGCAAGATCTATTACGCATTAAACCATGCTGGTACAGACTCATAGTATTATGATTTGCTATGAAGTCCAGTATCTTATCCTTTATTAACCCTTCAAATAACTTTCCTACCACTGACGTCAAACTAACTGGCCTATAGTTTTGAGGCTGAGAACGGGATTACTTTTTGAATAGCGGCACCACATTAGCAATTCGCCAGTCTCTCGGGCCCATGCCAGACCTTAATCAATCCTGAAAAATTAAGTAGAGAGGTTTGACAATCACAGAGCTAAGCTCGCTAAGTACCCTAGGATGAATACCATCCAGCCCTGGACCTTTGTTTATTATAAAGGGGACCCATCACCCAAAAAAATTATTCCAAATCCTATTTTAACATGTCAAGCAAAATAAACTTTAATTACACTGTATAAATTATTTGTTTCCATCAGTCTGGGAACTCATAATTATAGCCGTTTTGTCGGTTGGTGGCGCAGAAGTAGCAGCAGTGGCCTCTTCGGACCCCGGGTAGTCCTCCAAAACCAATATATCAGTTTTGATTTACTCTACAAATCCCATCTGGGCAACTGGCTGTGGGAAGAGAACCCAAGATAGCGCTGCAGTATTAGCAGCAGTAGTAGCGGCCTAGGTACTGGATCATATGGCTTCTGTGTTCCTGAGCCCTGCGGGATGAACTCCAGAGAGGGTGGTGAACGCATCTACCAACGAGAAACACTACTGTGGTGCAGGGATCTGCTGACAACTTACCTGCGGGATGATCTGCAAACCCCAAACGGCCAGCTGCCCCATCCTTATTTCTCTCCAACGTCTGCTCCCTAGAGAATAAGATAGACTACATTGACCTTCAGAGAGCCACCCTGCAGGAATTCAGAGACTGCTGCATCCTTGTATTCACAGAAACATGGCACACTGACAGAATACCGGATGGAGCCATTCAGTCAGAAGGGCTTGCCTTATTTCGTGCAGAAGAAATGTGGCTCTGTGTGGTAAGACTCGGGGGGTTGTGTGTCTACATTAATGTGGAATGGTGCAATAACTCTGTACTAATCTTCACCCACTGCTCATCGCTGGTAGAGCTCATGATTGTGAGATGCAGACCTTTCTATCTGCAACGGGAATTTACCACTGTGTTCATCATCACGGTATATATATCCCCCCCAGTGCAAATACTAAAGAGGCACTCTGTGAGATGTATGGAGGATTGTTTATTGTTGCCGGAGACTTCAACCATGTAAATCTCAAGGCGGCTCTTCCAAAATTCTACGTGAACTGCTGAGGTTTCGGAACCTTGCCTTCAGATCAAGTGATAAGGCAGCTCTAAGAACGGCAAGAGCAAAACTGTCCAAGGCCATCAAGGCAGAGAAACGTGCATATAGTCATAGGATACATAGCCAATTTCAAGAAAGTGGGCACACCAGGCGCATGTGGCAAGGCATTCAGGCTATCACCAACTACAGGATGACAACACCAGTCTGTGATGATGATGCCTCCCTTCCAGATATGCTTAATACATTTTATGCCCAGTTTAACGAAATGAAGGTGACGAAGACCATACCCCCACACAATGACCAGGTGCTATGTCTAACCAAGTCTGATGTGTGGAACACTCTCCGCAGACTCAACCCACGTAAGGCTTCTGGACCAGACAATATCCCTGGAAGAGTGCTCAGAAAATGTGCAGACCAGCTGGCAGATGTTCTCACCAACATCTTCAAAATCTCCCTGCTTCAAGGAGTCCATCATCATTCCCGTGCCAAAGAAGTCCCACGTGTCCTGCCTAAATGACTATCATCCTATCGCACTAACATCCACCATAATGAAGTGCTTCGAGAGGCTGGTCATGAGACACATCAAAGAGGTCATCATCTCTGGATCCACTGCAATTCGCCTACTGTTCCAATCGCTCAATAGATGATGCCATCGCCACTACCCTGCACTTGTCACTTAGCCATCTAGACAATAAAGACACATATGTATGTATGCTGTTCATAGACGTTAGCTCAGCATTCAATACAATCATTCCTCAGCACTTGAGTGTTAAGCTGAGCATGCTGGGCCTGAACATCTCTATCTGCAACTGGATCCTGGACTTCCTGACCAAGAGACCTCAGGTAGTCCGAATGGGAAAAAACACCTCCAGTACCATCACACTGAGCACGGGAGCTCCCCAAGGTTGTGTGCTTAGTCCACTGCTGTTCACACTGCTGACTCATGACTGTGTGGCAAATCATGGATCCAATCACATCAAATTTGCTGATGATACAACCGTAGTAGGTCTCATCAGCAAGAACAACGAGTCAGCATAAAGACAAGAGGTGAAATGGCTAACGGACTGGTGCAAAGTCAAAAATCTGTCTATAAATACAAACAAAACAAAGGAAATAGTTGTTGACTTCAGCAGAACATGTGGGGATCATTCTCCACTGATGGATCTCTGGTGGAAATTGTCAAAAGCACCAAATTCCTTGGGGTACATATGGCGGAGAACCTCTCCTGGTCCCTTAACACCAGTCTATAGTGAAGAAAGCACAGTAGCGTCTCTACTTTCTGCGAAAGCTGGAAAAAGCCCACCTTCCACCACCCATTCTCACTATCTTCTACAGAGGGTCTATTGAAAGCATTTTATGCAGCTGCATCACTACCTAGTATGGAAACTGCTCTGTATCAAATCACAAGATCCTGCAGCGGGTGGTGAGGACAGCGGAAAAGATCATTGGTGTCTCGCTTCCTGCCATTATGGATATTTACCACACCTTCTGTCTCCAGAAGGCTACCAGCATTGTCAGGGATAGCACCCACCCTTCACATGATCTCTTTACCCTCCTGCCATCCTGTAAAAGATACCGCAGTATTCGAGCGCTGACTTCCAGAATGCAAAACAGTCTATTTCCACAAGCCATCAGGTACAAGGACGGAACTAAATATATACATAAGGAACTGAAATGTCAACTTTGCCCAGCATGACCGTGTATTAGAGTTTTTGTATAGCACCAGGGGGTTCTGGAGGAACATCATTTCGTTTCTACTATGTACTATATTTACTGTATATGGCTGAAATGACAATAAAATCCACTTGACTTGACTTGACTATAGCAAGCAGGCAGGAGCCATTTTGTGGACACTGTTATCAAGGCAAGCCTTGCATCATCTCAGAATCTTGTTTGTGCACCAGAATGGGGGACCTAATGTCCATCCACATGCCCTGGCTACACAATTAAATGTGCTGAATGGAAAAGTGAAAGTAATTGCTTGTCCCGCCTCTATGCCTAAGGCTTCCCATTTTTGTTCTGTGTTTAACCCTGAGAAAAACATTTCCCACTTAACATTTTGCAGAGTGATGACATTATACTGCCAAAATCTCCACGTCTAAAAAATTTTTATTTTAGTTAATCTCTTATAGAATTGCCTCTGCAACAGAATCTCAAAGGAGACCATGTTATGATCGCTATTCCCTAAATGATCACCCACACAAATGCTAGAGATGAGTTCAGTATTATTAGTTATCACAAAATCCAAAAGAGAGTTATTCCTAGTAGGTTCTTGAACGAGCTGGAATAAAAAGTTGTCATTAAGTATATTTACAAAGCTACTAGCTTTTTTTTTTTTTGGCAACCCCATTACCCCAGTCAATGTCTGGATAATTGAAGTCACCCACAGTAATAACTTGACCTAGTTGTGAAGCTGCTTCTATTTGTAAAAGTAGCTGGGCTTCATACTCGTCACTTATACAAGGTGGTTTAGAGCATACACCAATTTTCTTTGTAACCTGTTGCCCTCCTAAAAATGGTGTAACTGTTTAAATTCACAGTCTAGTCACATGTTTCATCCCACCAGGTCTCATTGATACCAATTATATCATCATTTTTAGAGCATGTAATTAATTCTAGGTCTCCCATTTTACCTGACAAACTCTGTGCATTTGCCAGCATACAGCGGAGGTTGCTACTTTTTCTACTAAACTTTGCATTACTTAGTGGAGAATTATATCTTAAATTAGTTTTAGCCTGTTTTCCTTGTAACAGAGGGACCTCCTTAGCTGGTAAACTGTATGACTAATTCCACTGCCCCATCTACCCTAGCTTCCCCATAATTCTTTATCTTACCCACCCCCTTGCCTAGTTTAAACACTCCTCCAACCTCTTAGCCATTCTTTCTCCTAGCACAGTGGACCCCCTTCCATTGATGTGCAATCCATTATGACTGTATAGGTTGTACCCAAAGGAAAAATCTGCCCAGTGCTCTAGGAACCCAAACCCTTCTTTCCTAGACCAAGACTTTAGCCACGCATTTAGCTCCATAAGTTTCCACTTAAAAGTGGCACAGTCCAAATAGAAGAGGGGGATGGTGGTTAGCACAGCTTTTCCAAATGATATGCATCCAATTCCTTAATAGTTGCTCTGTGCTGCAAAAGATCCAAGTATAGGAGAAGGAAGAGGAACTCCAGCAGTATCACTGCAAACAACTTTTTATTCCAGGCAGTGGTAAACACAACATGTTTCAGGTCCAATACCTTTTCTCTTCCTTCTCCTATACTTTAAACATGGCACAGGTAAACTTTCTGAAAAAATTAAATTGGAAGACACATTTTTAATGCATTTGTTGAACTCGTAAAATTTCTAAGGTTGAATAGATTTCCTCAATAAATAATTGATAAATCTTCCCCTTTGTCTTTGCAGTTACTGCATGGCCAATAGGGCTCCACGGAGGCTTACTATTTACTTGCACAGGTTTAAATTTGCCTTCTGTTTGTTAATTTGAGCTAAAAATTAGTTTAATGACAATGAAAACAATAGTATGGAGCCAAGAACACAAAACATTGTCAATTATTACAGGCTGTGGGAAGAAGTGTACAGCCTCCCATTAGTACTCATGCAGGCAGTACTTCATCAGCCTTGCATTCTACCTGAGAGGTTATAAACTAACCATAGAGTTAACAGAGCAAGGACTCTTACTTGATTATACTCTTGTTTAGGGTTGCTTTAAGAATCTATATACATATGATTACTCGACTACAGCTCCCATAATGCTTTAACCCTTAATTATATTCTGTAGCATTATGGAGACTGAAGTCCAGAAAAATTTAGATGGTGCAACAATTCAAAACAACAAACGAATTAGTTATAAACAGTATGATGCGTTAGGAACAAAAGCAACATATTAACATGTAATTATTGTTATCAGCATTCACAGTGTAGTTTTATAAACTGCATAATGAAACAGTTTTTAATAAGTAGAAATGAACTGAGCTGACAGGTAATTGACTTTTTGAATAGTATTGTTTTTTGTAACACAAAGGCTTCTTTTGAAATTCTTTAAGCTTCTGTAACAAAATAATGATATAACATTAGATACAATATGTGACTATCAATTGTAAATATGTGTTTTGTTTGTTTCTAAAGAGATTATAGAGCAATTAAACAAAGCTGTATTTGTAAAAGTGTATTTAATGTATGCATTCATTTTGCATCTAGCTTTTTTGTGTGCAATTGCAGAACACAAACAAAATCCACATTTTTATTAGGATTGTATGTAGTTTATTTATTTTTTGGGTTGTATAAAGCCTGCATAACAAGCAAGACTACAGGGCACTCATAAACAATAAGAAATACAATCAAATGTCTGTTCTCCATACCCTCCTGCATACCTCACTAACTGAGTCACTTTACACTGTCCTCAGGACTACAAACTTCTACTATTTCCTACTTCCAACTTTCTGCCTTGATCCTTTTGTTCATGTAACTGACTCTAAAGTGCTGTACCATCTCTTATAAACTCCACTTACAATTAATTACCTCAACCCTAAACCAACTTTTTTTACATAAACCGACTACTGGGCTGAATCCAGCTCTTACTTGGAATGTATTCTCATCATTGAAACAAGCTTATTCTTAAAAAGGTTGTCTTTACCCATCCTCTTTCCCTTAGTATTGTACTATCTCTCTTATCCCTGGAAAATATTTTGTTCTTTCATATTACCAACTTTCTCCACACCCATAATATGTAATCTGATTTTTTGACCAATGTAGGGAATGGATAAATATATATTCCCATTGACTATGCATTCCCCAAAGATTGTGCCCAAAGGTCTAAGGGAAATAGTAATTCCCCATGTCCTGGGTCACAATATGACCCCTAGCTATCCCAGGCTTGGCCACTTGGTGATATAATATAAAATAACATTTGCTATCATATAAATACTTGAGCCATGTGGTGTAAGAAGGAGTCTGCAGAGGAATTCTGCTAGAGGCTTTTGCCTGTCCATCTCCTATGTGGAGTCATTCTTAGTCAAGGCTAGGAATAAATAGCTAGACCCTGTAATAGTCTCTCTAGGAGAGCCAGATATATTAGGGCTACCTAAATTGAGCAGCTTTGGCTCCAACAAGTAGTGATAGAAGGCATTACTGTAAATCCCAAAGGCATTGTGGCCTAGTCAGGGAACCAGAGACAGGGCAATAGGGAATTAGAGAGACCTGGGTTTCCTATAAGAAGTGTCCCCAGAGGAAACAGGAGAAACTTTCGGTAGACCTGTTGTCAGCATTGAGTATGTATTGACTCTTATGCCACAGTTGCCTTCTGTATTGTTGTCCTATGCTCCCTTGTGGATATGTTCTATTATAGTCGTTCAAAAACCACTGGCACCCAATTATTGTGCTTTGAATAGAGTTACAATTGCAATTTTGTGAAATTCGAGGCGAAGTGAAACCGGACAAATTTGCACATCACTATCTATTTATCAAACAGTGTAAAAAACAGTGGAGTGGTGAAAGCGCACTTGGGATTGCTACATTCTGTTACTTGTGTCTGATTTTCGATTTGGTGTGAGGAGCAGAACTCCCTTTGTGCATCCCCTATCAGCAATAATATATAGAGTGCTGCCTAACAGATACGTGGGAATGTAATAAAAGTCAGTAATGGAAAAACTGTTCACAATGCGAAAAGCTATGCCTTTGCACGGACAAATTTTTGCTCTGCGCGAATTTAATATAGCTACTGCTAACCCGGAAACTGTTTAGCGACCACTTCCAACAGTGGAAAACCATTTGTGTATTTTATATTCTATATTTTGCTCCAATGTGCAGTAAATGTAATAAAACTTGCTCCAAAAGATTACGACACCAAGTACTTCTTAAGAGTGCGCAATTAAAATTTGCATTGCACAATTTAAATTTGCAATGCAATAACAATTTAAGGAACAATATTACATTGTGAGATGTGGAGTTTTATTCATATTGGTGCAAATTGTTTTTCTCTTTGCGACTTTAATTACATTCCCCCCATAGTACTCTATTCAAGAGGCTAGCCATTTGTCTCTGTGCTCCCAAATTGAGCGCAGAGGCCTGCTGCAATTTAAAGGAACAGAATGCAGTATTTAAAGTAATGTTCTTTTTGCACTTTGCACATTGTATTATATTAAGTAAATAAACGTTTTGTAGTCAGTGACTTGGCTGGAATCAAAATAAGGACCCCAAGGCTGCAAAGTTCTAATATTGCATACCATTAAAACATTGCATTGATCATGTTAAATTGTGTGGTGTTAACTGCACAATAGCCAGTACTGAGGAACATATTTATAAAGGTGTCTAACAACAGCATTGAAATCTTTTTGTCGCTTTAAAAGGCACACCCCCACTAAGTATGTGCATCTATCACTGGTGGGTCCTATGAATGTGGATGAAGGAGATGTCTGCATTCATAGGCACCACCAATGGCTTTAACAAGTCATTAAACAGATATTTTTGCTTTATTACTTCATGTAAACCAAGATTTCTCTCACACCAAATCAAATGCTTTCTACAATCCCTTGATCAAATGTCAATTAATGTCTGTCTGTAGTACCTCTCTCTCAATTTCCATGTTTTTTTTTCTCTTCGCAATGAAGCATTTTGCTGCTCCTAGTGCTTTGACAACCCAGAAATAAACCCCATCTATTATGGTTTTAAAATGGAACACTGGCACAGTATCCTTAGGCTTCAGCTTTGATCTGCAGTGATTGCGATAGCTACAAAAAATCTGCTTTTTTATTTTTAATTAAAGTTGACTGGTCTTGATAATTGAACAGAAAATATCAAGTTTTACAGCTTTAAATTAAACACTTGGGGACAGGTGTCAAATCAAGTGAAAAAGCTCTGTGACCTGGGTTTTTCCAGATAAGGGATCTTTTTGAAATTTGTAACACCATATCTTGTCTACTAAAAAAGTATATGAATGCAAATTGAACAGGATTGTTTTGACTTTGGTAAGAATTAATTATATCTTAGTTGGGATCAAGTACAAAGAACTTTTATTATTACCCAGAAAAAAGAAATTATTTAAAAAAAAAATTAATTATTTGATTAAAGTGGTCTATGTCAAATAGCCTTCCCTTAATTTGCAGCTTTCTGGATAAAGGGTTTCCGGATAATGGATCCTATAACTGTATATGGAAAGTTGGTAACTCAGAGAAAAATCTCCATGTATGGGAGATAAAATCTTTTTTAATCTGAACTGAAAGGAAATGTCTTGGCCAGTGATAAATGTGCCGCTAGTAATAGTCTCAAGTGCAGATTTGTTCCTTCTTTCGAGCTTCATTTGTGTAGCAGACTGAAACAGGTTCTCTTGCATTACTCCCTTGAATGATGCATGATGGGTTATTCATAGCCTCACAGCATAATGACCCCACCGCCCACCACCATATTTCATGAAAAGTATGGTGTTTTGTTAGAGTGGGCAGTGTTAGGGTTGCCAACACATTTGTATTTATTTTTTGGTCTGTTGTGCTTGTAGTTGTTTGTGAGATTCCGTAGAAGGTACAAGGTGGTATTAGCATAGGAGATTATTGTGTGCTTTTGGCTTCATAATATTACACTGCAATCAAATATAAGAAGGGAAGACATGCTGGTGTTTAGTTGGCCTATTATAAAAAACTGATTTGTCGCTGACAAATGCAAAGAACATGGAGCCCGATTTACAGAGATCAGGAGGACTTGTCATTGAAGCCTTCTTACATTTTAATTGGGCTGCTGACCAGGAAGAGCAGGGGGATGAGGGGATGGACTATGAAAATAAGAAAATGTGGACTATGAAAATATGTTATGAATGTTTCTCGGGATTTGTAGCCCAGCAGCAACCGAGTAAAATGTGGTTAAGTAATAATGGTTAGATATACCTTTAATTACAGATGCAAGAGTATCATCATCAGTATCTGAGAATCCTCCCTACTAGCCTTTTTCTCAGGCATATATCATTGCTATCTAACATATTAAATCTTTTTTTTTTTACAGTGTTACACTACACTAAACCAAACAATGTAACCAAGATAGAAGCACCACAATTAAATTAAAGCATAATTATCATTATAGAATAATCTTGCATCAACTGAGCTGATGATCCTAGAGGACGTGTATAAAGTTTTCTTGTGCTGTGTTGCACTACAAATCCATCTTTATAGTGTTTTGTGGACTACAGCTCCCACCATGCCTTTTGCCTTGAAAACATGCTCTAGGTTGTAGCAACATTAGGGTAGTGCAGCACACTAAGGAACGCTTACATTCCCTTTAAACAATGCAGAAATATAATTTCTTACATAGTATCTGAATCTCTGAAATAAATACTATTTATTTGTAGATTTTTTTGGTAGATAAATTATTGTGGAATTTATTTGTCTGTTTTTTTTTATCACCCCTGTGTAAATGCTATATTGTAAAATCAAACAAACGCACATGTACTGTTGTTGTTAGATAGAATTCATCATTTCATTCTTAGCTACTCTGTTGTGAATACCAAAGTGGTCATTAGCATATTCCACTGAATGAACTGCATTTATCAGTAAAAGACCCTTGAGTTAAGCGGTATGTGAGACAATTAACATACTGAAATCAGGAATGCAAATTATATTAAATGGACATATTAGCAATAAACTATACTGTGTGTTGTTTGCTTTAGCTGTCCAAAAGATTTCCAGCAGGCAGCATATTTAAAATCTGTGCCAATACTTATTTCTATCATGTTTCTATGTTTTATTGATAATTGCTGCTGCTCTGAATTCTCTTGGCAGTAAATAATGTAATATTGCACTAATTTACTTTGAAAAACTATCCCTTGATGTTGTTCAGTTTATAGCAATCGGTTTCTGTAAATCAGATTATACATTTTATTAAGACAGTTATGATTAGTACAAAAGTGAAGTATACATCAAACTAGAAGAATACATTATGAGACGTAATGAAAAAATATGTTTGTTAAAGGAGAAGGAAAGTCTTCTTGCACTTGGGGTGCCAAATGTTAGGCACCCCCAAGTGATTGTATTTACTTACCCGAAACCCCAGAAAACTGCACCGGCCCAGGATTCTTCAAGTGAGCACCACGGATCGAACCCCATCCATCTTACTTCATGCGGCTGTGCATGCTCAGTAGAGCAAAAAGCAAACTTTAACTAAAAAGTCGGATATTTCATTCTCCTACGTATGCATCTGCCCTGGGACATTTGAAGAAAGAAGAAGCCAGAAGAGGATCGTTCCATGGTGCTTGCTGGAATAACCCCAGGCCGGTGCAGTTTTCTGCTGATAGGAACACTGTCCCAGGGTTTCAGGTAAGTAAATACAACAGAGAGTTTAAAAGAAACCACTCCGACTCACCGCAAGTGGAAGGTTAAAGTTCGGCAGCCTCAGGCATCCGGTCGGGTGCAGGAATCTTTCAGCATCCCACGCTGTACAAAGGAGAAAGCTGCGAAATTCTGCACACCAGACACCAGACTGTACTTTCAAAAATTGCTGATCTTTATTCAATCCATATTAAAACATGCTGCTGGCTTGACACGTTTTGGGCACAGCTGCTCTTAATCGTAAATACAATCACTTGGGGGTGCCTAACATTTTGCACCCCTCAAGTGCAAGACCACTTTCCTTCTCCTTTAATAAAGATCAACATTTCAGTTCTGAATGGAAATGAAAAACAATATTTTTTCCCCTTTGTCTGTAGCTGTAGCAGTAGCTGTAGCAGTGCACTGTTCTCCTTTGGGGTGCTCAATTGCGATCACATTTGCCTAAATATAATGTTTTCTTTCCCGGTGACCTAACTAGCCAAAAAAAAATCTTCGGAGGGTCGCAGTGCGCACAGTAACCATGCGCCCCTTTCTGGCATGCTTGCTTGTCCGATGTGGCTGGATTTCAGGCTCCTCCACCATGACCATAGGGTCTGCTTCCTCTATAATTGCACGCCTGTTTCTTTCCCATGTTTATGTTTATGAGTATATGAAAAATATTAAGTAAATAAATGATATACCGGTTCTTCCCTGTGATCATGTCTTGATTGACTTCTACAGTTTAATTGCTATTATACCTCTTCCCTGTGATCATGTCTTGATTGACTTCTACAGCTATTAATTGCTATTGATATTATACTTTCAGTGTCATACCAATCTATTTCAATTCCACAAGTTAGTTGCTCAAACCAACCAAAAATTCCAATACTGGAATATCAACTTATAAAGAAACACAGCGGAATTAAAATTAAAATGAATACCTTTTTATTTTTCACAATTCATTAACTAATATAATTAATCAGTGACTGGTCAGTCTACTAATTTATTAAACACTTTAAAATGGCACTGAGCTTTTGATGCTGTCAATCACCATTTCATCTTCCAGTCTTTTCATTCTCTTGATAAATACTGTCTTTTTCTGGTTTTCTTCTTACTTTTATAATTTTTTAAATGGAATATCTTCCTCTTCTTTCTTTCTGTTCGGGCTCTGTCCTAAATCCATTATTATTCTCTTTATTTACTTTGTCTGTAATCCAGCTAATCAATTCATATGGCTTCCAATGCCAGCAGGGTATATTGTATCTTTACCCTCCTAATTAGTATCCCAATGCTATCTTGTTAAAATTTCCCTCTTTCCCCACTCCAACACCCATAACATCACAGAAATCGCTATTACAATTAATGACCGCGCTATGCCCTCCTCAGGCCTGGTTCCTTGGGGCTAAATGTAATTTTACCCACTCATTTGCTGCTCATATCCAGTGAAAATCATACAATTGTTACCTTCAACCATACATTGCACAAGAAACCTGTATATGTAATTTAAGACAGCTGATTGGTTGCTATGAGTTACTGTTCCTGGGCAAACTTTGTGCTTTTTATTGTATAACAACCTAAATCACTCTCTTTTAGGGGGTTATTTATCAAAGGTCGAATTGTAGAACTTTCTGAGCTTTTTTAGACCTCAGATAAGGTTATTCTTTGTTTTATAGGAAGCAATGATAAGGACTTCAGCAGAGGAGGAGCCTGCACCCTATTGGATGAGAGGATAATTCTGGCAGTAGTGTTTAAAACAGACTGTAGAGGGGAGAGATGAGAGTTAGGGAGGTCAGTTAGTAGAAGGTTACATCTAGTTACATTTATCTTGTTGGGATAGGATGAGAGCTTGCATGAGCATCTTTGCCATAGCAGGTGAAAGGAAGGGATGGATTTTAGCAATATTGCGTAAGAGAAAGTGACAGGTTTTGACAGTGGTGTTAATATGATCAGAGAAGGAGAGAAAGGAGTCAAAAATTACCCTCAGAAAGTGTGCTGAGTTGACATGGTTAATGAGCATGCCATCAATAGAGATAGTAAATAGGGGAGTAGGACCAGGCTTAGGTGGAAAGATGATTAGTTTAGTTTTTGTTAGGTTGAGTTTGAGGTGGCGCTGGTTCATCCAGTTGGAGATTGCTAGGAGGCAGTTATAAATCTGAGCCTCTGTTTCAGCTGTTAATGAAGAGGTGGAAAATATTTGGGTATTATCAGCATACAGATCATAATTAAAGCCAAATTATTGGATGAGGTCTCCCAAAGACAGAGTGTACAGGGAGAACGACAACAGACCAAATACAGAGCCTTGCGGCACCCCTACATTATGTGGAACTGAAGATGAGCAAGCAGTAAATGATCAGTTAAAAAGGTAAGAAGAAAGCCAAGATGCAGCCTGGTTACAGATGCCAAGTAAATACAGAATCTGCATCAGGAGATAGTGGTCAACCGTATCAAATGCAGATGAGTGAGGTCAAGGAGGATAAGGATGGAGAACTGACCTTTGGTTTTGGCAACCTGAAGATCATTTGTAACTCTGCACAAAGCAGTCTCAGTAGAGTGACCAGGGCAGAAACCAACAGATAATGGGTGTGTAGAAAGTTAGTAATACGGGACAACACAATACATTCTAGGAGTTTAGAGGCATTAGGTAGAAGTGAGACAGGATGGAAATTTGACAGACATGATGGGTCAAGTGTGGCCTTTTCAAGAATAGGCTTTACACAGGCATGTTTGAAAGGAGAAGGGAAGGATCCAGAAGCTAGAGAAGAATTGAAGATGTGAGTAAGTGGTGGCATGAGATCTGCAACACAGTGTTCAAGCAGAGAAGAAGGAATTAGGGACAAGTTGTGAGTGGGGAGGACAAGAGAAGCTTAGAGACTACAGACATTGTTACAGGAGGGCAGGGATTAAGACATGCAGAAGGGGGCTGACAGAGGAACTGGTTAGCATTACTAGAGGTAGGGATCTGATTGTGGATGGACTTTACTTTTTCTTTAAAGAAATCAACAGTCCTGAGTCCTGAGGATAGTGTATCAGGTTGAGCGAAACTGCTGATGAGGGATGGAGAAAAGTATTGAATAAAGAAAACAGGCGTCGTGGGTTGGGTTTGTGATTGTAGTACTCTTGCTTTGCCTTTGACAAGGCAGAATTGAGGCACGACAGTAGAAATTTATAGTGAATAAAGTCTGCTTGCGTACAAGATTTTTTCCACATACATTTAGCAGATCTTGTACAGGAGCATAAGAATCTGTTGTGTGAATTCAGCCGGGTTCGTGGGTTTTAAGCACCAGTGGGGGAACTACCAGGAGTGTAGATGGTGCAGCTGCACTAGGATCTGCACCCCTGCACACTTTTTGGAGCCCGCCGCGTCCCAGGAAATTAGACATCAATAGTGCCACAGGCTGGCACGTTGCGTCCAATCGGGCCCCGCGATGGAATTCAGCCGGGTTCGTGGGTTTTAAGCACCAGTGGGGGAACTACCAGGAGTGTAGATGGTGCAGCTGCACTAGGATCTGCACCCCTGCACACTTTTTGGAGCCCGCCGCGTCCCAGGTTTTAAGCACCAGTGGGGGAACTACCAGGAGTGTAGATGGTGCAGCTGCACTAGGATCTGCACCCCTGCACACTTTTAGGAGCCCGCCGCGTCCCAGGAAATTAGACATCAATAGTGCCACAGACTGGCACGTTGCGTCCAATCGGGCCCCGCGATGGAATTCAGCCGGGTTCGTGGGTTTTAAGCACCAGTGGGGGAACTACCAGGAGTGTAGATGGTGCAGCTGCACTAGGATCTGCACCCCTGCACACTTTTTGGAGCCCGCCGCGTCCCAGGAAATTAGACATCAATAGTGCCACAGACTGGCACGTTGCGTCCAATCGGGCCCCGCGATGGAAGGAACCAGATCCCGATCCGGATTAGGAAGGGCGGTGTTGGGGGATGCTGGGAAGGAATCCGGTAGTTGAATCAGAAAATCAGAACGACTCTAAAGCTCCCCATAGACGCGACGATTCTTCTTGCCGAACGACCGATTTTAGGGAAGCCCGACCAATCCTTCGAAATTATCGTGCGGTTAGTGGTATTAGAACGATCGTACATCTTACGATTTTTCGTTCGACATCTGTCGGGAAATTGATCGGCCAGGTCAAAAAATCTTTGTCGGTCCCAGTGCAATCTCTCTATGTTTGCAGGGCCAAGCAGGCAGCTCCCCTTTGTTTATCTGGTAAATTGGTCTTTTTAGTTGATGGTAAATTCGTACGATCGTACGATCGTTCTGAGAAGATCGTGGTCTCACGTTCAGGACCTGATCTTTTAAAAATCTCAACATCTATGGCCAGCTTAAGTGGCAGCGAGTGTCAGATTTATTTTGTCAGTATCAAACATGGCCGCCGTGCACACTAACAATATCAATTACACCACAGGGTAACTGTGTGCATGTGTGGTCTTAGAGATGGTTGCTAGGAAATGGCAGGATGCATTTTTGAGCAGTGGCGCAGGGCAGCTATGGCTGGGGTGAGGAGTAAGTGTTAACTGAAAGTGAGGTCTATTGTGTGCCCCAAAATGGCTCTCGTATTGTCCCGGTCATGTTTCTGTCTCATGAAGGGTTAATTAATGTCCCTCCTGTTCCTCTCAAGCGATTTATATTTACCCACGTGATCACATGTTTATTTTTATATTTATTTATATACTTGTGTCTGTAACTCAGACAGTCTTCTCTTTAGCCATTATACCAGTGTAACTGTGTTATGTGTTTTCTCTCAGTAACTCCCAGTTTTACATAGAGATGCTGCAGAGAGTTGTAGTTCATCAGTAGCTTGAGGGCTACAGGGGCCTTGCTGCTAAATGACAGTGTATTTAGGGTTATTTGGGGACCCTCCACTGATCTTCTCCATGACTCAGGTGCCAGTATATACTGTATATATAAATTTAATATATAAATCTACTGTGCTGGGTACTGGGTGCTGCTGAGCTGCTGAGCTGCAGGGGGTGCCATGGGATTTATTCTGCTATGTGTGCACAATAATATCTACAATATAAAAATAAATATATACATGCCACCCTGATTGGTTCCACTACAAGTTGCTTGTGGGTTTTTCTTGCATTATAAGACTTTAAGATACAGCTTCATCGTCTCCCCCATTTCCCACCCCTGGATCCATGCTGGTTCGGTACTAGGGTTGCAACCTTTTCTGGAAAAAAATACCGGCCTTCCTATACATTTATCTTTTTTAATAACATTGGGATCAACCATCATTTTTACTGGCCAGGTGGCAGCCCTAGTCGGTACTGATGGGCATGAGCAAACCCATGAGTATATCAAGCTGAGCTGCTTTTGCCCACAGTTACTTTGCTTTCCCCACGCTCAGTGGCGGAACTACCGGGGGTGTAAAGTGTGCAGCTGCACCAGCGACTGTACCCCCGCACCCCCAATGGGGCCCGCAACCCAGCAGAGTAAAATTGTGTCTGGATCTCTGAGTTCTGACCAGCGTGCTGCGCATGACATCACCATTGTCGCGCTACGCACAATGTCACCAGCGACGCGTGCTTGTCTCCAATGGCGCAAATTTTTGTCCTGGTTTTGATGGGCCCTGCCCTACCCGCCTCTCTGGCAGCTCTGGTCTGGCTCTGATCTCAGAGCTTTTGAACTTCCTGTGTCCAGGCTGCAGCAGAAGAGCCAAGTGCTGGTAAGGACTTGGACTGTTTCTTTTACTAGCTGACACTTAGCAATTTAAATTTTTAACCTCTGGAAATTTGATATTTACTTTAATATATTTGCTGAGGTTTTTAAGCAAACAAATAACTACATCCATGGGTTATTAGCTAAGGATCTGTCACAGTGTCATCTTGATATAACTTCTGGGAGTATTTATACATGGAATTGCCACCGTGCCATCTTGATATAAGTTATGGGGCTATTGCTACATGGAATTGCCACAGTGCCACCTTGATATAAGTTATGGGGGTATTTATACTTGGAATTGCCACCTCACCATCTTGAAATAAGTTCTGGGGGTATTTATACATTGAATTCCCATCAGGCCATCTTGATATAAGTTCTGGGGGTATTTATACATGAAATTGCCACGGTGCCATCTTGCTATGAGTTCTGGGGGTATTTATACATGGAATTGCCACCATGCCAACTTGATATAAGTTCTGGGGGTATTTATACATGGAATTGCCACCGTGCCATCTTGTTTTATGGGCATTATAAATGAAATTGAATTAGTTAACTTTTAGTATGTTATAGAATGGTAAATTCTAACCAACTTTTCAATTGGTCTTCATTTTTTTCTTTTAATATTTCTCTCCTCCTGAGTCTTTCCAGCTTTCAATATAGGGGGCACTGACCCCATCTAAACAACAATGCCTTGTAAGGCTATACATTTATTGTTATTGATACTTTTTTTTTTAATTCAGGCTCTCTGCAATTCATATTTCAATCTTTTATTTAAATCAATTCATAGTCTAGCAACAAGACTGTTGAAATTGCAAACTGGATAATTGCAGGGCTGTCAGTGCAGAGGAAGAATGATAGCCAGGTGTCAAAGTCAGAAATGAAGGCAGCAAAGGTGAAGTCTGAAGGGGGTCTGTAAATGACAGCTACAAGTACAGAGAGAGGGTGGAAAATCCAAAGGGCATGCACCTCAAAATAGTTCATGAGAAGGTTGGAGGAATAGGAATAGGTTTGAATCAACAGTGAGAGGAAAATTCCAACTCCCCCACCACGTCCAATGGTTCGGGGGGGGGTGTGTGAGAGAAAGAGAGACCACCATGAGAAAGTACAGCCTCAACGGCGGTATTATTCTGTGAAATCCAGGTTTCTGTTAGTGCAAGAAGACTTAGGGGCTGATTCACTATGGGTCGAATATCGAGGGTTAATTAACTACTAGGAATTGAAATCCTTCGACTTCGAATATCGAAGTCGAAGGATTTAGCGCAGAAAATTATTCCTTCGATCGAACGATTAAATCCTTCGAATCGAACGATTCGAAGGATTTTAATCCAACGATCGAAGGAATATCCTTCGATCAAAAAAACTTAGGCAAGCCTATGGGGACCTTCCCCATAGGCTAACATTGACTTCGGTAGCTTTTATCTGCCGAACTAGGGGGTCGAAGTTTTTTTTAAAGAGACAGTACTTCGACTATCGAATGGTCGAATAGTCGAATGATTTTTAGTTCGCATCCTTCGATTCGAAGTCGTAGTCGAAGGTCGAAGTAGCCCATTCGATGGTCGAAGTAGCCCAAAAAAACCTTCGAAATTCAAAGTTTTTTTACTTCGAATCCTTCACTCGAATTTAGTGAATCAGCCCCTAAGTGAATTAGACCAAAAAAGATCATGGATTAATGTGGATTTTTTAATTAAAGAGCAGGTCTTAAGAAGGGCACAAGAAAAGGGAAGACAGGAAGAGTCTGAATCTGAATAAGGTTAGAGTAAGTAGAGTAACGAGAAGATTTGCGCAAGTTGGCAATAAAACGAGGATGAATATAAGTTGGTATGGAGCAGGTTCCAGGGCTTGGAGAGATATTATAACAACTCACCCTGGTGGTCTAGGGGGCCCAACGGGAATGCCAGCCGTGTGGTACCTCTTCTCTGTAAACTGGCGGTTCCTAGGGTGCGCACGGCATGCATTTCTGGGTTTTACACGCCATGCATGTGACGTCATCACATTCGTTTGGTGCGAAATTCGAATGTTTAAAGGGGCTCTGGATCCAAACTCATTGCCCCTTGTTAGGTTTAAATTGTTAGTATCCTGGGTACGATTTATGTCTTGTTTGATTCCAATTCTGACACTAGCCTGCCTGCCTGACTATTCTGAACTCTGCCGATATTGACCATTGCTTGCCTGACTACTCTTTGAACGCTGCCTGTACCGACCCCGACCTGACTGACCTTGCTTGAACTCTGCCTGTACCAACCACTGTCTGTCTGTCCAGCCTGCCTGACTATGCTTTTCATCTACTACCTGAACTGTTGCCTTCTGCCAAAACCTTGGGAACATACATGCCCCTTTGCTCGTATCGAACATCTGCTTTGCTGCTCTAAAGACCTGGCGGCATCTGAGTAGCTGAGGCTGCTACAGGCAGAAGATTAAGCCGTGACCAGGGAGCTTGGCACTTGTATGATCTTAATTTAGGGAGTCGTACGTGAAAGTTATCCCCTGCAGTCAGCAAAAGTAGGTAAAAAAGAGAGAAACTGTGGGAAGAGAATTTGAAGTGACTACACATCCATGTCTTGTTAGTAACTGGAGGACAAAGTAGTTGTAAAGTGTTTAAAGGGATACTGTCATGGGAAAAAAATTCTCAAAACACATCAGTTAATAGTGGTGCTCCAGCAGAATTCTGCACTGAAATCTGCTTCTCAAAACAGCAAACAGATTTTTTTATATTTAATTTTGAAATCTGACATGGGGCTAGACATATTGTCAGTTTACCAGATGCCCCCAGTCATGTGACTTGTGCTCTGATAAACTTCAGTCACTCATTACTGCAAGTTGGAGTGATATCAACCCCCTCCCTCCCCCCCCCCATCAGCCTAACAACAGAACAATGGGATGGTTACCAGATAACAGCTTCCTAACACAAGATAACAGCTGCCTGGTAGATATAAGAACAGCACTCAATAGTAAAATCCAGGTCCCACTGCAACACATTCAGTTACATTGAGTTGAAGAAACAACAGCCTGCCAGAAAAGCAGTTCCATCCTAAAGTGCTGGCTCTTTCTGAAACCACATGACCAGACAAAATGACTTGAGATGGCTGCCTATACACTAATTACAGCTAAAAAAATACACTTTCTGTTTCAGGAATTTAATTTTATATTGTAGATTATTTGCAGCTTAGACAGAGTAATTAAGAAATAAAAACTACATCTTAAAACCCAGACAAAATCCCTTTAAGAGCTGGAATATGTGGATGGGAGCAGGGAAGAAGATTTGTAAAGAGAATACTGGCAGGAGGGTTAAAGGAAGTAAGTACAGTACAGTACACCATGCATGCAAACAGAGCTGTCACGACTAACACCCAATACCAGAACAAGTTATCTGGAAAGTTCAGAATTACAGGAAGGCCAGCTCACATAGTAAAATGAGTCCTATAGAGAGAGACACACACATAAAATTCAGGTATTTTTACAGTAACACCTTTCTCAGTGTAAGTTAGTGCCTATTGTTCTTATGGCTTTTGTTGTTGTTGTTGTATGGAAATAGAGGCATATCATGGCCATAAATATAAATGCACATTGGCCAGTTCCCTTCTTGTTTTTGCAGTGTAATGCCTATTAAACTATTTTTGTTTTACTTTTGTTTCTTTGTTTTTTTTTACATATGGGGTGTCCATTTTTTTTGTCCCACAGCATATGCAATGCAATGACCAGATATTATTTCTAAAGGTAGTCATACCTGCCCACATGAGCAGCCATCTGCTCAGATAGGCAATAGCTAACTGTCCACCTTCTGTTTTTATAATTGATAACTTTGTGGAACTATTCACTTATACTGATATATTGACTGGATAGAGACAATCCTTGGAGGTCAAAAACAATTTAAATTATGTTCAGTTCCTGTTGTTCCTGACAAACAAAATTAATTATTCTATTTCTAATATCTGCATTCAGCCAATCTGTAATTATGCTATTGCTACATTTTGCACCGACATGTGCCATGTGTTTATATATTTTAAATTCTGTCTAAATTTTTTTTTATAAATCTTTATTTATTGATTTTCAAAAAGTAGGGGGAAAAGGATACAGAAAGAAAAAGGGAGGGAGAGGGACCAGGGAAGGGTAAAACAAAATTCACGTATCAAATACAATCAGTACAGGGTCAACAGTGAGTTACATCTCAATATCTCAATATTAGAACCTAGTGTTCTAAGTACTTATGAGGCTATCGCATTGGACCATATATAAACCAAAATATGCACTATACATTCATTTATCCCCGCAGAACAATTCTCTAAATGTTCCTATAGGAGCCTAGTCGGGAGCTCTCAATCTATGTCCCCTCAAATATGTCACCCAAGGCTCCCATACCTTTGCATATTGATCAGTGGTGTAGTTAAGTAAGCTAGTTATTTCCTCCATCTTCCTGGTTTCTTCTGCTAAGTTCATCCACTCTATGACTGATGGGGAAGAGGACGATTTCCAGTTTTTTGGTATTAAGGCTAAAGCGGCATGGACCAGATAACGTGTGAGCTTATCGGTCACCCAAATTTGGTTAGGAAGATCAATACCAAATAGTAAGAGGGATATATCTAAGTGATCTAATTTCGTCCCCGTGATAGAAGAAACCGTTGAACACACCGCTTCCCAAAAGGGGGTGATGGAGGGGCAGGTAAACCATATGTGTTTGAAAGAGCCTGAATCTGAGCTACACCTCCAGCATAGTTGAGAAGTACCTGGGAAAAGCCTGTGCAATCTCATCGGCACATAGTACCATCGGGTGACAAGCTTATACAGCATCTCTCGGACCCTGACTGCCCTGGAAGATTTATGCAACCGTAATAAAATCTGTCTTCTCACCGGTTGAGGTAGTACGACCTCCAGTTCCTTTTCCCAGGAATCAAAGAAGTTAGGATGAGGCAAGGCTTTGCCGTGTTGCAAAATCCGATATGATAAGGATAACGGACGAGATGGGAATTTGTTGGTGTCTATTAAATTTTCCCACATGGTAGGGTGATCAGTAATTGAGTTGGTTTCTAGAGTGTCCAAGTAATGATGTAGTTGAGTGTAGCACCATTGATCCCTAGGGTGAGTACCCCATATTCTCTGTATCACAGCTAGGGGAACTATCCTACCATCCTTGTAAAAATCAATCAGCTTGGTTTCCCTACCACCCAGTAAGCCCCATCTACCGAATGCTTGAGGATCCAGACTAGGAGGGAAATCAGGATTAAGTAAAAGAGGTTGTTGTTTAGGCAACTGAGACATAAGGTTAGAAGACCGCCTCTGTTTAAACCATACCTCCACAGTTGCCGAAATTGTTGGATGTAAAAAAAGGGCCTTAGGTACCTTAGCTTTCTGGGCCCATAATATATTACCTAGGGGAATGTCAGTCATAGCTTGTTCCACTTCAGCCCATTTCTTCATAGTAGGTTTCAGACACCAATGAAGTGTTCTGGTCAGATGCACTGAGACATAATATAAATATGGGTCTGGTAGTGCCACTCCGCCCTTGTCCCTAGGAAGTGTAAGGGTGTCTAATTTAATTCTCGGAGGCTTGCTATCCCAGATAAACTTATTAAACAACCCTCTCAATTTTGAAAAAAATTGTTGGGGAATTTTAATCGGTAAGGTTTGGAAGTAGTACAAAATTTGCGGCATGATAGACATTTTAATAGCCTGAATTTTCCCAAACCAGGTAAGTCCTAGTGTCTGCCAGTTATGTAGCTGTTTAGTCAGTTTAGTAAGTAAGGGAGGGAAATTGAGCTGGTATAATAAGGAAAGATCTGAAGTTATCTGCACACCCAAGTATTTTATTCCACCCTTTGGCCAATGGAAGGGAAACTTGCTATCAAGCATTGTTTTACAGGTGCTGGGTAAGTTAATATCCATGGCTTCGGATTTACTGGCATTTACTTTAAAATTTGAGAGTTTCCCAAACCGTGAAAATAAAGCCATAAGATTTGGGAGAGAAATAACCGGCCTAGTTATGAATAACATAAGATCGTCTGCAAAGGCAGACAATTTATGTTCTGTAGTTCCCACAATCAATCCCGAAATATCCTTCGTGTTTCTTATCGAGGCCAACAAAGTTTCCATGACCAGCACAAATAGCACAGGAGAGAGAGGACAACCTTGCCGTGTACCATTATGGATGTTTATAGTGGGAGAAAGAGTGCCATTGATGCGGACTCTGGCAGTGGGTTCAGAATATAACGCAAATATTCTAGTAATTGTGGTAATACTAAATCCAAATCCTATTAAGGTCTGATACAGAAATTCCCAGGAGATCCTATCAAATGCCTTTTCGGCGTCAATCGTTAAAAGCAGGGCAGGAATCTGTTTCATTTTGGCATAATGTATGAGGGAGAACATTTTATATGTGTTGTCCTTTCCCTCCCTGTTAGGGACAAAACCCGACTGGTCCGGGTGGATCAAGTGCATTAACTCTGTCTTTAGTCTATTAGCTATAATTTTAGCGAATATTTTTAGGTCTACATTAATGAGGGAAATAGGTCTATAACTCCCACAACTCTGCGGGTCTTTCCCTTGTTTATGTATTACTGTTATATGAGCTTCTTTCGCTTGAGCTGGAAATTGGCCGCCACTGTCTATCGCGTTAAAATATCTATGCATATAGGGAAGCAATTCTGTAGAGAAAACTTTGTAGTATAAAGAATTATAACCATCCGGACCGGGACTTTTGTTTGTTGGTATTGTTTTTAAAGTCTCTTCTATTTCTGCAACAGTAATGGGTGCGTCAATACGGTGGCATTGGAGCTGTGACAATTGTGGGAGATTGGCCTCCCGAATAAATTTCTCTATTTCGGATTTCAGAGAGGATGATGGGCTGGAATCCTGTAATTTATAAAGGGATTGATAAAACTGATGGAAGCACTGGGCTATCTGGGGCGTAGAGAAATAGGTATGGTGGTCTTTCCCTTTAACGGAGGAGATAAAGGTGGTCGGTTCCAATCTCTTTAAAATATTGGCAAAGTGTTTAGTGCTCTTATCTCCTAAATCATATGTCCTTTGCTTACATCTAAGATAGGCCTTGTAGGAGTATTGGTCTAAAGTAGATTTTAATAATAGCCGTTTACTTTCTAAAGCCTTCCATGTGTCAACCGCAATGGTCTGTTTATGAGCCTGTTCCAAGATGGCAATCTCTTTCAATAAAGTATAAATAGCTTTCTCTCTGTCCTTCTTAAGTTTCGAGCACAATGCTATAAGATGACCCCGCAACACACATTTATGAGTTTCCCACAATATGGCAGGATTCGTTCCCGAGGCATCATTATCCAAAAAGAAATTCTCTATCATAGATCTTATCTGCTTCTTTGTGGTGTCATTTAACAGCATTGTACTATTAAATCTCCAATGAAACTCAGTTTTAGTAGAATTTGGAATAGACATATGCACTACTACAGGCGAATGGTCGGAGAGAGTTCCCTGAGCAATAGTGGCAGCTTGACAAAACTGGAGCCATTTATGAGAGACAAAAACATAATCAATCCTAGAGTAGCATGCATATGTTTTCGAATAATGAGAGAAATCTATACTGTGAGCATTAAGGCATCTCCAGACGTCCACTAATTGCAGGTCCATTAAGGCTTTTTTCACTTTTTTGAGGCCTTTATAAGAGATATGACATCTTTTGGTGGATGTATCAGTTAAAGGATTGAGAGGAATATTCAAATCACCTCCTAAATAAATAATACCTTCCGCAAATGAGGACAATGTGGAAAGAAAATGACATAAAAAGTGCACCTGATCAGAGTTGGGAGCATAAACATTAGCTATTGTAATTGTTGAGTTAGCCAAACTACCTTTTAACAGCAAGTACCTGCCTTCAGAATCTTTTTTCTGATCCATAAGAACAAACGGCAAATCCTTGTGGATCATTGTCAGCACGCCCGTGCTTTTCTTCACCGGATTGTTGCTAGTAAACATTCTAGTATAGTATTTAGAGGAAAACTGAGGGACTTTGGTATCCTTAAAATGGGTTTCCTGAATCAGAGCGATCTGAGCACCTAATCTCTTACACTCGTGCAAAATTTGGGAACGTTTAATGGGCTCGTTCATACCGTTAACATTATAACTAATAATTTTACATTCCATGCAAGTAGGCATAAGTTATTGAAACAATCTTATCGATCATGCACATGGTCCAAACAAACATAGAGCTAAGTGTATTACTCACTATTACCCTAATCCCAGGAGGTAGGACAGAAGAGGGGGGAAAAGAAAGTAGGTGAAAATTTTGGGGAACAAACCGTTCCCAACTGGCCGAACCAGAGGTGGGTGTGATAAAAACCCAATTCTGGTTATCAATTCTGTTGGCCATTGTAACTTGGGGGGAGAAATTGGCAGTCGAGAGGGTATTGGGTCAGACTGTCAAGAGAACGTATGGTAGGTCTGGCCGTCGGCGGGCCTGATGGCCTATACACTTCAAAAAGGGAAAAGAAAAGACAAAGGCAAATAATCATGGAAATCAGGAACTCGTCAGTGATATCAGAAATCGAAAACAAAACAGTAACTTATCAACCAGGGGATCCACAGAAATGTCATCTGAAATCCAATGAGGAGAGCGGTCTCAACAACAATGATCCATCGACACTCTCCTGGACGGGCATAAAAACCCTGAATCAAAAACAATAGAGGCTTTCCCTCAATGGGGGGGAGCTGTGGGAGAGGCGAATCTTTCTCTGGAAGACATGTTCCTCGGTGTCCTCGGGGTCTGTCTGGGGGTGCGTTGAGCCGACCATCTCCCCTCTAACTCAAAATCAGGTACTTGGGTCCCCGTGGTGTCCACAGACCAGCCCGGTAGCTGTATCAGGGGAAGTTGCAGCTTTCTCAAGAAATGAGGGGTATCCTCTGGGACCCGTAGAGCAGATTGGGCGCCATCTTTCGATACCATCAGGGCAAATGGGAACCCCCATCTATAAGCAATGTTCTTTTCTCTGAGAACATCTGTGAGTGGCCGCAAAGCTTTTCGTTTCATTAACGTAGAGCGAGATATGTCTTGGAATAGCTTAATTGCATTGTCCTCGTAGGTTAAACTGCCAATATCCTTTGCCTTTTGGATGATTTCCTCTTTAAGTTTGAAACTGTTCAAGCAGCACAGCACATCTCTCGGGGCATTTAAAGGGGCAGCCTTCGGTTTTTGGACCCTATGGGCCCTTTCTATCGCAATGGCCTCACCAGCATCCCTTAACAAAATGCCGTTAAATATTTGCAGTAGTGCAGGCTGGATCTCATCAGTAGGTACTGTTTCAGGTAGGCCCCGAACCCTTATATTATTGCGCCTGCTCCTATTCTCGCCATCTTCCAATTGTCTCTGCATATCGGAAATGATACGAGCTTGGGCCGACAATTGGGTATGGAATAATTTTTCATTATGAAGTAGTTTGTTTTGGTTAGTTTCAATGTCATCAGTACGAGATACAATGCTCACCATGTCCCGTTTTATGTCTTGCAGCTCCTCCTTTAATGAAGCAGTGACCTCCTGTAGCATGGTCTTGAGCTCCGAGCGAGATGGGAGGTTAGCCAGGTAGGAGCGGATATTTGAATCCTCATCCGCATCGCTCTCCGGTTCTGAGGTATCTCTCTCTGCCTCCGCGTACGCTTCTCTGGCCGCCGCCATCGGCGCCATTTTGGAAGCCGCGCGGTCCGGCTTTTTCTTCACAAACAGCGGGGCCAGATCCTGTTGTGCAGAGGTTTGTCTCCGCATTGGCGTCTGCTCCTTCTCCGCTCTAGTTTTACCGGTTTTCCCCATATTATACCGTGCTTTTCAGGCCACAACCGACGGCAGGCTAGCAGAGCCCTCTTAACATGCGGCCATTACTCTCGGCGCCAAGCCACGCCCCCCTCCTGTCTAAATTTTTAATTGGAATCATTCATCAAGCAGAAAGGAGAAAAGATGAGACCATAATGAAAATACAATTTATTTTTATATGCTGTTTACAGTAAGTTTTGTAGTTCATACTGTCCAATGAATTTAGGCCAAAATCCATAGAACTAGTAAGATCTATCTAGAACAGGCTACATGATCATAACATGGTCACCTTTGAGATTATGTTTAGGGGAGTAAATAAACACAACATTTTAAACATGCAAACTTTGATTAGGTCTAGTGGGGTGGCAGGCATGCTCGCCTCTGTCTCTCCCGATACGTCTGGTTTGTCGCCATTCATAAATGACGCACACACTCCTGCACTTCTTGGTTTATATGGCTCCCTGCATCTGATGTCATTGTGCTAGGCATGAAATTCAAATATTAAAAGGCCCCATGACCTAGAACAAACGTAGGTCTGTTTTTAAATAGTTCCTGGGGGTGCTTCTTGTCTAGTTTTCCTGTCCCTGATCTCTGCTATTTCGCTGCCTGTACCGACCTTTGCCTGTTGTTAACCATTCCTCCGGATCCTGACTTTGTACTGTGTTACTACTTGCTTTGACACTGGCCTGTGCCCGGGTTTCCGATTCTGTACTGCAATGTTCGATTGGTATTGACCTGGTCTGTTCCACGACTTCACTTACTCTTTCCCTGTCACTCCCTGTTACTCATTACGGTACCCTTGTCTGCCAGAACTCTCTCCTTGGTTCTCTCATATTAAGACCTGGCGGCATCCGAGTAGCAGAGGACTCCTCATGAAGTGAAAGGCAGCTGTTATAGGCAGAAGCGTTATCTGAGAGCAGGGCCTTGGCTTTAGTTCTGGTATTTGCAGGCATTACACAACAGTAACTTTCACTTTTAAGCTACCAGAAAGTATGCACAGTATAAGTATGAGCACAGTGACATCTACAGGCCATTTGTATAAACACCACATATTCCCCCTATAGTAGGAAAGCATTTGGGCAAATGTAATAAACAACAACAATGCATCTTAAAGCAACAATATACATTATTCACATCACATAGTCCTGGGTCCATGCAGGTAGTTTTCTGATTCACTCAGTATGCCACTTTCTATTGCAGTTGACATCAGGAGTAGGAAAATGTCCTTCATCAAATGGAGCTTCTCGAAAGTCATATCCAACAGAAGCAACTTGCATTCCATATGCGTCCATCAGACAGTTCATATGTTTATGGTCCTCGCTGGCGTCTCACTTCAAGTGGTGTAGTAAATTTAGATTGTCCTTGTTTCAGTATTCCTGGATTCTTAATTCTGACTAAAGATCCAGACTGAAAGTGTTCTTCTCTGGCACCACGTTTTCTGTCAGTATAAGCCTTGCATTTGACGTGTTGATGTTTCACAATGTCAGCAGTAGATGAATTTGTAGGCACAGTATTTTGTGGAAGTTTGATATCTGCAACATGTAACAGTGTGCATCTGTCTGCAATTTATTAATTCACGAAACGCAGCGAAAATTCTGGCAAAAAAATTCACCGGCGTCGGAAAAAAATGGACGCCGGCGTAAAAAAAATGGACGCCGGCGCTGTTTCGCGTATATTTTTTCCGCTTCACGAATTTTGCAAGAAATTCGCAAATTTTCCGGCGAAGCAAAATGGCGCAAATTCGCCCATCACTAGCTGTCTGTAGTTCTTCTTTCAGACTTCTGTTGAATCGCTCGATTTCTTCTTTTGCTTGTGGGTAATACACTGAAGATTTCCTATGCACAATATTCCTCTCTCTCAAAAAGGATTCAAAGTCATATGGGACAAACTGATATTAACTCCTTTGGATTACCTTCTCTGCTGAAGACTGTAGACAGAAATGGTATTACTATTGCTGATGTTATATGAGAAACAAATGCCATTTGAGGCCATTTACTGTAATATTCTATCAAGGTTATATCAAATCTACAGTCTATAGGAGCATCTGCAAAAGGTCCAACAAAATCAATAGCAAGTTTTTTCCATGCTGAATCAGGGAATGGTACTGGTTTTACATCTGCTCTCAACTTAACTTTGTGTACAAAGTTCTTTGCACAGCCCAGTGAAGTGTTGCTTTGTGGTGAAATTTTAGACACTTACTGTGTGGCAGGCACTGTTGCTGTAGTAAGAGACCATCAACTAATTGTAGGTTTAATGCAGCAAAGAGATCCCTTCCAAGTATAGCAGTACCCTTATTCACAATATAAAAGTCAGATTTTGCAGTATTTGATTCAAATTGTACAGTCACTGGCAAGCAACCAAGCACAGGGATTGGATCCTTTAAGTAACTGACCAGTTTCAGGGCAGGTGCAACAAGGTGCAGGTGCAACAAGCGGATCTTTCAAGAAAATATCCTTTGGTAGTATAGAAACAGCTGAACCTGTATCAAGCATCAGGTTAATGGAGTAGCCTTTGTAATGGTTAAATGCTGCTCTAGGAGCAGTCTCTCTCTAATGCGAGGTGAGTTTGTTTTTTCCACTATTTGGTCTCTTAGCATTTCATCTGTTAGATGCCCAAACTCACAGGTAACAACCAGCTCTCTCAAAGCTGCTACAAATTGTTCTGTGAATTCGCCATTACGTTGTCCACGTTGGCGGAATTTATATCTTTCAGCAACCACATTTACTCTTGGTACGAACAAGTTCTTTATAGCAGTAGGAGCAGTTTCATAAGTATCATCAGGTAATGGTAATGTATACGCTGTCCCTTTGCTCCCAGGCAGTGAATAAGTAAAGCACGCTTTCTAGCAGCAGAAATCTCCCCTTGGTCAGCAGCAGCAATGTAATTTTCAAACATACGGATCCAATCAGTAAAAGGTATGGTAGGCTCACCAGGGTTTGGAAGAAAAGGTGCAGGCTGCTGCAGAGGTAGAAGAGCCATCTTTGTCGCCATTTGTTATGTTTTGGGTAGCCGAGGATGAGAAGAGTATAACAGTGCTTTATTAGCAGAGTCATGCAGGCATTTCACAACTGTAACTTTCACTTTTAAGCTACCAGAAAGTATGCACAGTATAAGCATGAGCACAGTGACATCTACAGGCCATTTGTATAAACACCACAATATGTTTTAATGGGTATGCTGTCATACAGATCCCATAGTAATCTGATACTAACACAGTGTAATGTAACATAATCTTTGTCTGCTAATACAGAAGGGTTAATAAAGTTTTGTCTTCTTGAGGAAAGAGAAGCATGGTGTCTGTGTGCAATTTCTCCTCTGTCTAAAAGAAAGCTGCAGGGTCACGTGAGATTGAGCTGCTGGTTATCTTGTAAACAGGTGGAACACTTAATATCAGAGGGTTGTCAGTTGGTTCATGAGAACAGAGAAAAAGCAGAGATTCTGAATAGGCATGGGCGAATTTGACTTATTTAGTTTCGACAAAAATTCGCCGGCAGAGAAATGTCTATGGACGGCAAAAAAATGTAGTCGCGCTGCAAATTTTTTTTTTGACATGCATCTTTTTTTTTTGTTGCACGACACCATACAAGTTTATGGGCATCAATTCCGCGACGAAACAAGGCTAAAAAATTAGCCCATCCCTAATTCTGAACTTTTATTTTTTGTCTGTCTACACAAATGAGGAACCAGCTAATGAAGGTTTCTTCTTAATATTGACAATTCTAGTAATACAACTAATGATGCATGATTCATGAACTTCAAAAGGGACTAGAACATGTAAAGATAAACAAAGGTCCAGGACCAGATTGTATTCATCCCAGGTTACTAAACGTGCTTAGCTCTGTGATTGCCAAACCTCTTTACTTATTTTTTGAGGATTCATTGAGGTCTAGCGTGGAGCTGAGAGATTGGAGAATAGCTAATGTTCTCAGCCTCAAAACAATAGGCGATTAGTCTGACGTCAGTAGTAGGAAAGCTTTTTGAAGGGGTATTAAGAGATAAAGATACTTGACTTCATTGCAAATAAAAATACTATGTGTTTGTGCCAGCATGGTTTTATGTGTAATGTGCAGGTGTCTCGACTCTAGGATAGCAGTGGATGTAATCTACTGGCACTGGTTAAATTAAGTAATGTTGGCCAGGAACATGGTATTTGCATTTGGATAGAAAACTGGCTAAAAGATATATTACAAAGAGTGGTGGTAAATGGAACACTTTCTAATTGGACCAGTGTTGTCAGTGAAGCACCACAGGGGGCATTAAAGTGTTGTTTCTATTTTTGATGATGAGACTTAATTGTGCAGAACTATAAGTTCCATGCAGGATGCTGCCACTTTGCAGAGTGATTTGACTAAGCTAGAAAACTGGGCAGCAAACTGGAAATGAGTTTCAATGTTGATAAATGCAAGGTTATGTACTTTGGCAGAAATAATACAAGTGCAATTTATACTCTAAATGGCAGTGTTTCCTTAATTGAGAAGGATCTGGAGGGTTTTGTAGATAAAAAGTTGCCTAATTCCAGGCAGTGTCATTCTATGGCTACTAAAGCAAATAAAGTATTGTCTTGCATAAAAAAGTACATTAACTCAAGGCATGAAAACATAATTTTGCCTTTTTATAGGTCCCTGGTAAGGCCTCACCTGGAGTATGCAGTGCACTTTTGTGCCCTAGTCCTTAAGAGGGATATTAATGAGCTTAAAAGAGTGCAGAGACGTGTAACTAAACTGGTTAGAGGGATGAAAGACCTATTGGCACTGGTACCAACCTACGTGAACACCTGAGTCCAAAAAAGCAGTTGAAAAAAGTAATATAACAAGACATTTTTTTCGCAATGTAATGGGAGTGATTTGTAATATTTCTCTGTACAGGGAATAGAAAAAGTGAGATTGGGGAGTAAAGGAGGTAATTTGGCAGGGCTTTTAGCAAAAATAGAATTATTTTGGATTTTTTATTTACATACTCGGTTGCCACTTAGTTTAAACTACGAGTTTGATGTAAAATGCTTTATCTAATTTATAGTGTGAACTGATATACTTATAATGAGGCGGAACCAGGGTGATAAGATTGAAATAATGTGATATATATATATAAATTACAATATTAGGAAATAAAACCTAACCTAGACTACAGGGTAGTGACTGCTAGATAAAATTTGTCTGAATTTGGGTATCCTAATATATTTACTGTCAAAATGTTGAGTTGTATAGGCAGAAAAACAATCGGCAGCATATTTGATACATTTTAGGAGCTGTGCGATTACTGGACAGTGACTTTACTCACAACCCCTCCCCATTTCCACAGATGATGATTCATCAATCACAACACCTGTACTGGCCTTACAAGCCTCAATAAACACTCCACCAGTTATTTTCCACATTTGCTCTATTTTATAGTGCAGTCTGGGATAGATATATCTCCCCTTTAGAGCCCTCCCTGCTATTGTGCCACACAATTGTGATCCAAGATGGCAGAAGTTCATAGATTGTCATTTTAGAAATAATGTTTAAATACATTGACTATGGTTTCAATATAGGCGTGGAAACCCATCTATAAAACAAAATAAGGATTTGAGATTTTTTCATGTAGTTTATGATTAATCTTTCTAGAAATTACAGTACAGAACTGAAGAGAGCACCCATTAAGACACTGAGAAAGGATGCTTCATCATGAGAAAAAGAGGACAATCAAGTTATGGAATAACCCTGCAAAATCGATAACTATGAATAGTTTATGGGAGGATGGATGACATTTAAGGATGACATGGCACATGCCATGACCATTACTTAACACCTATTATTTCTCCCCCGTAAGATTAATATTACAACTGATCTCCCAGTCTTTGACTGGTTAAATTTGATGGATTTATTTTTCTTTTCAGAGTGACCTACTGTTGACTATTATAGGAAGTGATTTGAAAGAACATTTCAGATAAACGTGATAATGCAAAAAGACTACTTCTCAAAGGAAAAATTTAAAAAAATTAACACTGGAGGAGGACACCAGGGTTAAGCATGTGAGGCAACAGTGGAGACTAGAGCAGAACAATGTGTGGATTGATCCAAAAAGAAGTTTTCGTACAGCACCAGTAGATTAAAATGCCTTCATTGGTACATTACATGGCAAACAGCCTGGTCTGCGACGTTTCAGGCCTTCAGGCCTTTTATCAAGCTCTAAAATCACCCTCTAGAAACACCCCTTTTATACAGGGGAGATTTTCGCCATCTACTGGTTACATGGTAGTAATCGCAACAAATTACGTACACATTGTTATAATAGTAACAAAATTGTGTCACCTAATAGCCACCTATTGGTTACATTTTAGTATTAAAGAGTATATTGCATACATACTGTTAGTAAGTACTTCAAATCATTAAGTTTCGTAGTAAACTCTTTGTCGGTCACAGACCAATCAGTTTATGTAAATTATCTGAAAAACAAAACAAATTAAATCACAGACCAGGCTGTTTGCCATGTAATGTACCAATAAAGGCATTTTAATCTACTGGTGCTTTACGAAAACTTATTTTTGGATCAATGGTGGAGGATGGACCACTGATGGTACGTGCACCTAATATTGCTTTCATATTGGGGAATCCAGCTGACTCAAGCAAACAAGTAATGTGTGGATTGATGACAGACATCCTTTTTAGTTGGGGATGCACCAAATCCAGAATTCGGTTTGAGAATTGGCCAGGATTCTGCTTAATCATATGCATATGTAAATTAGGGTCAGGAAGAGAAACCATGTGAATTTTCGTCACAAAACAAGGAAGTAAAAAATTCCCCCCCCCACACACTTTTTTCTTGGCACTGGGCACTTCTTGAGACCAGACCAATTTGCTTTGAATCCAGTGCAATACAATGGGAAACTATATAGTCTTTACATGTATTTTTCCATTTATTGATTCAATTAAAGTATTAAAAGATGTATTTCATGCATGGCTTTGTACTATAACCTTGCAAATGAAATGATAATTCTTTGCAATGAATAACAGAAACAGTTGATATCATACTGGAATATATAAATATATTAAAATTCATTTCCGAAACCAGGAATGTGGTAGATGTTATAGGAATTCTGCCACAAAAATCCAATGACTTCTCATTATTAAAATACACTTAAGGGATTACCAGTCATGATCAATTATACATTCTGTTATTTAATGAGCATTCTTCAACCTTCCTGTTGGATTGATGTTGTGGCAAACGTCCATGCTTCTTTTAAAAAAAAAAAAACATTGTTACATAGTATGTTACCTAAATGAAATTTCTATACATAATCCCTTTGGACCTTCCCGTAACAATATTTAAGCACATTCAAGAGACAATGAATTATTTTTACGTTCTTGTTTGTAATGCAGTACTAGGAAGTATTTCATCTATTAAATTAACTAGAAATACAATATAATGTAAAGCCTTAATAACTCAAGGCAAATTCAACCTGAAGCCTTTTTACAAGGATTTTGTTTCTATGGGAGGAAGGATAAAGCAATGAGAAAAGGGAAAACTATAAAGACATTTTATTCATGTCTATGTTTTGATTTTACTTTAAATCTTAGTTGATAATATATTGATCCTTTAGTGTTACCCAGTCAAAGTCACCCAGTGCCAACATTGCAAATGTTATGAATTGAGGTGTTGTTTTTCATGGGAATCCATATTAAGCAGTTGCCAGGATTTTTTTTATTCTAAATATCTATAGCATTCATGGTTACCCTACTTTTAGGATTCTTTGGAACATAAAACAAGCTTACTCTTTTTTTATTTGCAGGAGCTGGAGTGTTATTCATGAATGCAATGTTCATGTTTTGAGTTCTATTCATACCAGATACATTAGGTAATCATATGCATACATGATATCAAAGTATATTTTTTATTTCTCTTATAGAATCTGTGAGACAAGATGCTTCATAATTTCGCAGTTTCATATTATTTTGTGTATAAAACATATATACCTTTTATGAGAAACTGTATTTTTTCCCCAAAAATACTGTATATGATTTTGTGAGTGCTCCCTTTATAGATTTTTCTGATGCAGACGGTGCTTTGGGGTCTTTTATATTCTTTATGCACACTGTTATTGTAAGGCTAAACCTATTCTGAAATTATTTGTTAATCATACACATTTATTATTTCTCTTTTTTCCTGACTTTTGGTCCAGTACCTTGCAACTGGATTTGACTTGGTGAATCGTGTTCAAGTTGCAGTACAGATTATAATAATGGAATTTGTGTGCATGTGGCATAATTAACAACATTAGAATATATTTGATTTTTTTATGTGTCATAAGCAAATAGTTCCTCATTTTCAAAGTGTAGGGCAAGGTGCAATGTTAAAAAAATGGTATAAAACCACTATCACAAAAGTCGTTAACGGAAAAACTATTCGCAATGCGGAAAGTTATGCCTTTGCGCGAACAAATTTTGCTGTGCGAATTTAATATAGCTTTTGCGAACACAGAAACTGTTTAGCGACCACTTCCGACAGTGGAAGACTGTTTGCAAATGTTATTGTTTGCGCCAATGCGCAGTCAATATAATAAAACTTCTTACTGAAAAAGTCGTTATGTTTGCTCCAAAAGATTACGTCACCTTCAAGCACTTCTTAATGCGCAATTACAATTCGCAATGCAATAACAGTTTAAGGAACAATATTACTTTGCGAGATGTGGATTTTTATTCTTATTGGTGCGAATTGTTTTGCTCTTTATGACTTTAATTACATTCCCTCGTGTCTTTTACAAGTTTGCACCCTGCCCCACTCTAAGTAAGCTTCCAGGTGTAGATGCAAACCTTAATGATGATTAAGGTTCATGATTTTGCACAGGTTAGTGCTCTAGCATTTGTACTGTGGTCTTTGCAGCTGATGCCAATGATCTTCAGCTTAAATATCTTAAGAAACTGATTTAGATTCAGAACCACAACTGTATATTCTGATACAAATTACTTCGATTTTTTCTTGGGTTTCACTCTGAGCATTCATAATCAATAGGTTACCTCATTTTTATTCTCCTTTACTTTTTCTTGGCTCTTTGCCTAAAATTAGAATCTATTTGAGCTGAGTTAATGAAAATGAATTTAAATTAGCAGCTTATGCTGTACTCTCCATATTTTTAAAAGATGATGTGATGCCATTTCTCCCCTAGAAAAACAGCTATAGTTGAGCCACCATCGAAATCAAGGGGCCCCAATACTATTTAGTTGTGGCTTGAGCTTTTAGCACTCTGTCTGACCAGGACCCTTGGATAATGACAGCTGTTATAACTGATACAATAGTTGCTAATATTGCACAGATGCTGCTGAGAAATGTATCAACTAATGTAGCAAATTGTAACAATTCAGAATCTGCACCAGGATTACTGAGATGCCAGACTAAAAAGCCAGAGACAAGAGTATTAAACTTTAAGGGGCATATTTATTATGCTGTGTAAAAAAACAGCGGGATAATAGATTTCACATCACCAGGCTTCGCCGTGTAAAAAACAGCGTAAAATTTTCCACTTCAGCCGGAAGCAATATAAAATAATCATGGCAAATCTGGTGATCCCATGGCATCAACTTACACACACTTTGATACATTTGCAATTTTTACACAGCTTTTTTTTCAAGATTTATTATACCATGACCCTGGAAATGGCTTAAATCCATAAATACACCATCTAAAACCAGTCAAGGGCACGTAGAAGTCAATGGCAGAAGTCCCTTGAACCATTTGAAGATGTAAATAGCTGTCATGATGTTCGAGTTTTTTTTCGGTGGGCCTTGCTTGAAAACTCAATCAATCTGAACAATTCAAGTTCTTTTTCCTTGAAAACTCGATTAATTCAAATTTTCGGTTTGTCAACTCCGAACTCACTGATTCGAGTTTTTTCCATTCCAGTTATTTCTTAAATAAGAAACCATTCAAGTTGTGGGTTCATTCTAGTTCAAATAACCCCCTAAATGTCAATTTTGGAAAAACAGTCAAAAACAAGAATGAATGCAATTGAAATGCAGTTGAAAAAAGTATGTACAGTATTCCTGGTGAAAAATCTGAAAACAACTGAGCTGAAAAGTGGGTTTGGAAGGTGAACAACCCTTTTAACACTGGGGACCCAGGGAAAGTGTCCTTGCTACCCTACCATGATAATGTTCCTGAATGACTGGAAAACATACAGTATGTTTCCTGAAAACTCCAAATGATGGAGGAAGTAAAATGGTTATAATAAAATTTTTAACTTAATGGAATTCTGTTTTTATGACTAAATTATACTGTGTAATTACTACAGTGCAAATAATTCAGCCATTTAAAATGTTATTCTTTATTACTTTTTTAGTTCAAATAGTGTGTGTAGAAAGTCATCTCAGGCCACTGCACTGGAACTGTAGAATAGAACTGCTTTCAGATATTATATTGTTTCTCCGACTCAATGTAAGTGGAGGAGTTGTAGTGGGATTTGGAGGTTTTACTACTAGTGCCATTCGCCCATCTACCATTAGGTGGGGCATGGGAACATGTTTAGCAATGCATGTGCCAGGGAGCTGTTCTTCTGGTACCTTTTCATTGTTGTGTTGATAGACTGCTGGGTGGGGATATTGGTGAAATCCCTTTAGTAGTATGAAACCTCGAAAACATTAATAGCTTCGGTAAGAAGTTGTATCCTATACTCTACCAATAATGAAAAACAAAATTAGTGCCATTTTTTTATCTTAAAGCCAAAAACCTTCATGCTCATGCAAAATGTATGTACTGTATGTAAAAATGGCAGACATGCAAAGTAACATTTTTTCAAAAGGTGTTTTTTTTTTCATTTACTTCTGTTATATTCCTCCATAGGGGAAGATGTAAAAAACATAATAAGAATTTTAAAAAAAAAAAAATTAAATAAATGACAAAATAAAAGAAAGATATTTTTTCACCAGCTTTTACCTTGAATGGGTATAATTGCAAAATAAGCACAAAATGATATAAGATTTTGTTTCATTTTTATTCACGTCTGCTTTGAAAAAACACACCACATTTAATGGGATATTTTGTATGAAAATCAAGACAGCAAATAGTAAAATCTGGTGAGCATTTACATTTCTTTAATTCAGAATATGAAGGCCCAGAAATTCATGAGGACAGTGACTTTCATATCAGCAAGAATGTCCTTTCCAGAGTCAGTCATGCAGTTGGGAGTTAAACAGCAAAAGAAGCCCATGAAATATTGGCAAGCATGAGCTAATTTATTCTAGAGGGCTGCAGGACACACATAAAACAGTTTAAGAGCTAGAATGAATATATTATGTATTTTTAGTGGCACAACAAAGTTTACTTTCTTCTTTAATATACACTACTTCTCAACAAATTCAATATTTAATCTTTTTTGAGCACCTCTTGAAAGGTACTTTAGACTGTATTTCAATGATTAACTCATATGAACTGATACTTAAATGAAAATGCATTTTTTAGCTTGAAATATTTTTTTAGACATTCTTCTTTAAGTACACTTGTATTGTGGGAAAATGCCCTGTAGAGCAGTTTATTTCTACCAAATGCTTAGAGACATGAAACTGTTTATTGGTAGAAAAATACAGGGATGGAGTCACAATGAGCTAGATGATTAAATGTCAGCAAGAACTAGATCTTTGGACAGAAGAAAAAAAAACATTGTAAAAGTTTAATATCAAAATGAACTGCTTATATATAAAACTGTAAAATTAACCAGAATAAGTACTGACATGCTTCAATTGAGAATATGGGGAATAACAGTTGAATTGTCTTTAGATCTTTGGGCAAAATGTAAAAAAAATTTACAAAAGAGAAAAAAATTGCACCGATAACATCAAAAGTTTGCATTTCACAATGCAATATACATCACAAGAATGTTATTGCATTGCAAATTATAATAGCATACTATTACGGCATGCTTGAAGGTAGTGTAAGTGTCTGGTGCAAACTATTCTTGTTGTCCTACAAGCAGCACACAATGGGTTAAAGGAATTGTTCAGTGTAAAAATAATAACTGGGCAAATAGATAGGTTGTGCAAAATAAAAAACATTTTCAATATAATTAGTTAGCAAACAATTTAATGTATAAAGGCTGGAGTGACTGGATGTCTAACATAAAACCCAAAACACTACTTGCTTTTCAGCTCTCTTGGTTTCCATTGAATGGTTACCAGACAGTAACCAATCAGTGACTTGAGAGGGGCACATGGGTCATATCTGTTTGCTTTTGAATCTGAGCTGCTTGCTAAGGATCAATTGCAAACTCACTGAACAGTTATGTCCCAAGTCGCTAACTGACTCGGAGTTAGAGAGCTGAAAAGCAGGAAGCAGTGTTCTGGCTATTATGTTAGACATCCAGTCACTCCAGCCTTTATACATTACATTTTTGGCTAACTAACTATATTAGAAACATTTTTTATTTTGCACATACTATCTATTTACCCAGTTTTTATTTTTGCACTGAACTGTTCCTTTAAGGTCTGATCCAACCCCTTGTAGGACAGAAGAAGCAATCGCCAATAAGCAGAGACAATATTAGTCCCCCCGTTGCGTCGAGGTTAGGAATATTTCTCAGAGTCCTTTGCCAGAGGTCCTTTAGTTCCTGCTGGATGGATTCTCTAAAAGCATAAAAGCAAACACCTTGAAAGTTCCGATATTGGCACTTTCTGTCTTCCTTTCCAAGAATCTGGCTACTGAGCCTCTTGTTAGGAGGTTTGTTAAGGCAGTGTAAAAAATCAAGCCTAGACTTTGTTCTATTGTTGTTTCTTGGGATTTAAATACTATCTTGACAGCGTTATGTGCTTCCCATTTGAACCTTTGCAGGAGGTCAGCCTGAAACATCTTTCTTGGAAAGTGATTACCTCTGCAAGAATAACTGGGCAGCTTCAGGCTTTGGAAACAATACCTCCTTATACTCTGTTCTTTGCAGATAAGGTGATATTGAGAACCTTGCCATACTTCACACCTAAAGTACCAAGTCGACCAATATCAATTCTCAGATAATACTGCCTGATTTTTGCTAGCAACCCACTAATTCAGTGGAGGAGAAGTTGCAACTTTTGGAATTTCATAGATGTCGTTCTATATTTATTGAGAGGTCATAACAGTTCTGGTCCTCAGACGGCTTGTTTTCTCTCTTTGCTGGTAAGAGAAAAGGAAGGAAAGTCTCTAAAGCGATTATTATCTCCTGGGTGAAGAGTACTATTATTTAATCTTAGTCTGTGTTGGATAAAGATCCACTCTTTCCACTTAGAGCTCATTCTACAAGATAGGCAGAAAGATAGGCAGTGAAAGTTATGGAAAAAGTATCCTTATGGAGTAATGTGAGCTGTCTGAAGGACAACAAGCAAACTGAAAATATTTCCTGGCCTGAATTTTTCCTTTTCTTTAGTCCGTAAGGCAGCACAAATTTTGTTTATACTCCCTATAAAGTTGTTCAGCATTGATTTGTGTTTTTTCTTTTCCTTGTAATTAGCTTGTCAGTTGACACTGCTGGGGGAAGCAATGGGGGGGGGGGGGCTAATATTGTCTCTGTTCATTGGTGATTGTTTCTTCTGTCTTACCAGGGGTTGGATCATTGTGTGCTGCCTTACGGACTTATGGACTAAAGAAAAGGAAAATTTAAGGTAAGGACAAATTTTCAGTTTTCTTGTTATCCTACAGGCAGCACACAATGCAATAGTTTTTCAGTAAGACGTTTTATTACATACACATGCACTGGAGCAAACTATAAAATTAGCAAACTTTCTTCAACTGTCTTAAGTGGTCAGTAAACATTTTTTGAGTTCGCAAAAGCTAAATTTAATTTGTGCAAAGGCAAATTTGTACATTTTCACATTAAGAATATTTATCCAATAATCAACATTTATGTATTGCCATAAAATAATAGAATTGCATGGTAGATATAGGTTTCATTCATCACCTCCTATATCATTCTTTTCTAACGACGGGCAATTTTTTTTCATAATTTTTTTATACAAAATGGAAAATATATTTTCCAAATTTGAAAAATACATAACAACCACATAACAAAAGTTACCACATAATAAAGCAGGGAAAAAAATAACAGTTCGGGTTAGTTGCACTATTTTTTTATGCAATTAAGAATACTAATTATCTGCTTTCTAAAGTTACAGAAAGGAACCTTTACCTCTCAGAGAAATATATTTTCTTTTGTCTAATAGTTTCCTTGAGAGGGCACTTCATTACAAGGGAAAGATTATTGGGAACCTCCAGCAATCCCTAGGAAAAAATTTAGTATATAGTATATAGAAAAACTAAAATTAAGATGATCCCCAAAGCAGTAAACCTACAGAATGAAACAGTTTTAGCAAATAATACATACACTGACGGAACTTCAGAAATTGTTGTGGCAGCAAAATGAGGAATATAATAACCCCTCGTGAGAATAATCCCATTCTTAGTGCAGTAACAGAAATAACTACAAATAGTTTTTCCTTTGCACGTATTTAATTTAAATGTTTTGATCCTGCAATATTAACTTCATTCCATTCTTTTTTGTTGCCAATTACTACCTTTGCTGTCACTGGCATTTTCCCCTGCTCATAACTGCTATGCTGTATAGTGTATCAGTATCTTTGGTATTCTTTGAAATCTATACTACTTATGTTATATAGCTCATTCATTTGACCTATTAAGGCATTTCAGTTAATATTATTAATCCTTTGCAGATCTAAGAACTTTCCAAATACTTCCTTCCCTGTTCTTAAGTTTTTCTCTTCTGTGTCTTAACCCTTACTTAAAGGGGTGGATCCTCTTTCAGCATCTTTAGTATTTTATAGAATGGATAAAAAGCAGCTTTTCAATTGGCCTTCATTTTTCTTTTGTATAGTTTATTTACCTTCTTCTTTCCAGCTTTCGAATGGGGGTAACTGAATCCATTTCAAAGCAAATGCGCTGTAAGGCCATAAAAGCATTGTGTTTGCTACAATTTATTATGTATCTTTCTATTCAGGCCCTCTTCTATTTATATTCCAGTCTCTTATTCAAATCAATACATGGTTACTAGGGTAATTTGGACCCTAGCAACCAGATTACTGAAACGGCAAACTCAAGACCTGTTAAATGAAAATAACTCAAAAACCACAAATGAGTTATGTGTCCAAACACATTTGTTTATAGTGTTATAATTCAGAGCATTAAAAAAAACTTGCAGACAGCCTGTTTTTTAAGATCTTGTCTATGCAGGATATTTAAGCATGACTCCAGAGGAGTAGGAGAAACAAAAGAATAAAATGAGAAAACCATCAAGGTTAAAATGAGAAGGGTCAAAAAGAAAAAAACGGAAATCCTCTTATGCAAGAAATACAGTGAAAGCCTTCTGATAATAAAAGCTATTTACATCCCCGAAATACATACATTAAAATCTCAAATAAGAGACCTTTATGTATTTGTGGCCAATTTAGCAACCAGCATAATAATTCATAGCCATAATACCCAACTTTCAGACAAATTATTGTCTGCAATAAAAATACCAGCAAAGTATTTCTCTGTGACATTACTCTTTTTATGCACTGGCAAGATAAGGATTTCTGCAGCAACAAAATGGGTTGCCACGAATCGGTAGATAATGCACGGAATGAAAGGATCAGGGAATAAAGAATATTCTCTGAACAAATGAAAAAAAATAACATCCATTATTTATCATACTGTTTAAAAAAAGTTGACCAAATATACCACACCTAACCTTGCATTGCCACATAACAAACGGTACATTTATAAAGTTGTTGCTGATTTTCAGTGACAGTGTAACTCTGAGTAAAAATCCAGTGTAAAAGTAATTAGCTGCTTGACAATGTTACCGGAATACATGGCATTTATCCATTGCATTTTGTACATATTTTTTCAAGAGTGACTTCCGCCGGAACTTACTTAACACTTGAATTTTTCCCATTGACCCAAACAAACAAAATAATAGCAGGTGGCCATACAAATGTATGACCTTGCACACTACCCATATTCATACATTACTGGCTACCATAAACATGTTCAAAGTTATACAGGCAAATATATTTCGAAATATTCTTTTGTGCTGTCCCTAATGCCAGTTATTATATTCGTACGTGTTTGGTATATTCCTCACCTCCCCTGCTGTTTAATGTTTGTTAGTTCAACCCACTAGCTGGGGCCCTCCCCTGCTGTTCCTTAGTTTCAGTTGCTTTCAGTAAGTTGGATAGAGCTGCAAAACTACCAGTTCTTACCAATAGAACCCATTGATCGTTTGGTCTTTCTGAACTCCAGAATCTTTGTATTATGCAATATCCCTGAATTAAAGAACCACCTGATTATCAAGCAGTGTTTTATCGAGTAAACTCTCTGCCATCAATATATCTCAGCAAATTTACGCCGTCCATGGCGAGGGTCTCAGGAAGGGTATCTTCTGCATAAATCGTGTTGGTGACAGAATAGTAAGAACTGAGTATCATCCAGCAAGATCCATAATCCAATCTCTGCAGTCGGATAATAATCTCTGGAGAAACTTGTGAGCCCATCCACAATCTACTCTGAGGTAACTCAAACAGCCCGCAAGCCACGTGCCTGCTACACTACAAACTGTAAGTACAGCAGAACCTTCCAGAGAACTGTATCGTGTAGTGAAGAATCAGCGTTTTCAGGATTGTGCAGCGTGAATCTGCTATCAAGTTTATTATCCCAGCAGCCTTGTGTCTATGCATTGCGGGCAATTAGCCGATCTGCTAGCAAGTTGTATTTCTGTGATATCTGGGTGCATGGTGAAGATCAGTACTGTCTGCTACCTGGTGTATCCCGGGATTTTACAAGTGTGTGTTGAACTGTACCGACATTAAGAGCAGCACATGTCTAAGATCCGGCATCACACATCTGAGGCATGTCTGGACTAGTCTCAGAGATCTTTCCTGCGTAGAGTGTGTTTCCCAATATCTAACTCTGCAATCAGCTTAACTGTTCAGCTACCAGCTCTATAGCCTGCATTGGACTGCTGAATAGTATCTTGCTAATTCACTGAGTGATTTGTCAGAAATGGATCCCTCACCAGAAACAGAGGAATCTATACCTGTTACTGCTGAAGCAGCTGACATACTAGAATCGGAACAGACTGCTAAACGCAGAATCAAACCATCTGTTAAACGCATAGAAACGTATGAGGCACGAAAGGATGAAATTAATGATGGTCTGTCTGACCTATGGAATAAAACAGATCACTGCATAACCGTCACTGATGAGACAGGCAATACTAGACTGCAACTCACTGATGCACTAATAAGACTAAAGACTGCTTATTCTAACTATAAGAGACGTGCAGAGAAATATTCTTCCTTCTTGTCCAATGCCCGTATGAAAGAAGCATTGCAAGAGCTGAATGCTTTTACTATCATGGACCATCAGAGACTAATTACTTTCCTGCAAACAACAACCAGGCTGGAGACCAGAATTGCACAGTTACAGGATAATGCATCCAAGGCCTCCACTTCCTCTAGAAGGTCTAAAGGACCATCTAGAGCACTGCATTCCGTTTCACAGAAATCATCCCTAAGCAGCCAGATAATAAGGGCCAGAGCAGAAGCGGAGGCAGCCAAGGTCCAAGCTCAATGCATCAAAAGGGAAGCGGCGCTCAAGGCACATATAGCAAACACTCAAGCAGAGGCCGTCCGAAAACAAGCTGAGACTGAAGCAGAGGCTGCTCGCAAGCAAGCTGAGAATCAAGCAGAAGCAGCTCGCAATCAGGCGGAAGCAGAAGCACAGCTGGAAGTCCTCCAGAAGGAAAGAGAGGCAGCAGCAGCCATCGCAAAACTAAATGTTCTAGAACAAGCCTTTGAAGAGGAAGAGCTGGAAGTGGATCGTCCTTGTCTGACAACCCCAGCAGACCCAGTCATGAGAACTTTACGGTTTGTCTTAGATCAAGAAGTCAGAGGAACGACCTTTCCTACAATTGTAGACCCTGCATACATTTCTCCAGGGCATCGAATTGAAGATCTTGTGTTTTGTTCCAGAGAAGCTCAAACAACTGAATTAGCCAACCCGCACACCCACCAAACTAAAGGGTCCAGTGAACCAGCTTATGCTACAGGACACACCCTTAGAGATGAAGGGGAAACAAAACCTACCCCTGGATCCTATACAAGGCAGCCTTCATCTTCTCCAAACACAAAATCTTTGTCCGGACTAAACCCATCTGCAGCACCTTTCCCCCCTCCAACTCCTAAGGTTGAAGTACCAGAAGTAAGAGCTCATATAAAAAGGAAAGGACTAATATGTCTGAATTCGCCAAATACATGATTCGACGTGAGCTCCTCATCACTGGACTCACAGAATTCGACGATCGTCCAGAGCACTATAGAAGTTGGAGAGCCACATTCAGAGCAGCAATAAAGAACCTGGACATCGAACCTATGGGAGAACTTGATTTGTTAATCAAATGGCTTGGGCCTAAATCAAAAGAACAAGCTCGGTTGCTCAAGTCTGTTAACATTGAGGCACCAGCCAGGGGACTTATTCAGGTGTGGGAAAGACTAGAGCGAGATTATGGCAGTCCCGAAGTCATTGAGCGTACTTTGCTCAATAGATTCTACAACTTTCCAAGCTTTTCCAACAAAGATAACCGCAAACTCCAAGAGCTAAGTGACTTTTTCCTTGAATTGGAAACAGCAAAGTCAGACCCACATCTTCCAGGGCTCTGCTGCCTGGACACTGCTTATGGATTGTATCCAATCACAGAAAAACTGCCTCATTATCTTAAAGATAAATGGAATATGGTAGGCGCAGAGTACAAGTCACTTCATCAAGTTCTCTTTCCTCCCTTTTCCTTTTTCTGTGGGTTCATCAGGAAAATGGCTAGAGCCAAAAATGACCCAAGTTTCCTACCTCCAGACCAAACCCAATTTATTACAGAACCCGCTACGTGGGATATAGCAAGACAGCGCAAGGATCTCAGGAAAACCGTCTCTGTAGGGAAGACCGGGTTTTCCTCCAGTAAGCCAATAGCCACTCCAGAACCAAGGAAGGGGATCCTAGGATCTTGATCCTAATCTATCCTGCCCTATCCACAACAAACCACATCCACTAAGAAAGTGTCGTGTGTTCAGAGAAAAGCCCTTTGAGGAGCGAAAGACATTCTTGAAAGATCATAACATTTGCTATAGGTGTTGTGCGTCTAGCGAGCATTTTGCCAAGTACTGTAAAGCCGCTATTACGTGTTCTGAATGTAACAGTGACAAACACGTGACAGCCAACCAAAGGCAGGCTCCTTCCAATGGTGACTTCCACAACTCCTCACGGAATTACGGCGGGGAGAATGCTGAGGAACAGACTAATCCTGTGGCCACCAAGTGTACTAAAGTCTGTGGCAAGGAATTGTGCGGAAGATCTTGTGCTAAGATATGTCTGGTCAAGGTCGCTCCCATTGGGCATCCAGAAAAGGCCGTAAAAATGTACGCTATCTTAGATGACCAGAGCAACAGGTCACTAGCAAGTCCCAAGTTCTTCAAGTGCTTCAACATCCAAAGCGAAGCTCATCCCTACACCCTACGCACATGGGCTGGCCAAATGAGTGTATCAGGGAGAACAGCTTGTGGATTTCAGATAGCACCTATTGACAATGATGACTACAAACCTCTCCCCACGCTTATTGAATGTGCTCAACTGCCAGACAACAGGGAAGAGATCCCTACTCCAAATGCTGCACATCATCAACCGCATCTTAAGGGCATAGCGGACAAGATACCTGCCCTAGATGAGAGTGCTGAAATTCTAATTCTTTTGGGAAGAGATATACCAAGAGTTCACAAGGTGCAAGAACAAACCAGTGGACCAAGTGATGCCCCTTATGCCCAGAAGCTTGAGTTGGGCTGGGTTCTAATTGGTGAAGTTTGCTTAGACAGGGTTAGAAAACCCTATAAAGTGAATACCTGCAAAACAAACCTGATGGAGAACAGAGGTGAGCTCTTTGGGAAATCGTGCTCATGTCATTATCAGAAACAACCTAAACCCAACACGAACCTACAGATTATATGTGGATCAGAAGAGGACATTTGTTACAAGTCCTTATCTCCTAACTTTGGTGGCGCAATCTTTCATACCACCTGCAACGACAATAAAATAGCTCCTTCCATCGAAGACAAAGAATTCATCAAAATTATGGACAAGGAGTTTGTTAAGGATGATTCCAATAGTTGGAGCACCCCTCTGCCTTTCCGCAATCCAAGAGTCGTCCTTCCTAACAATAGCGCTCAAGCCAAGTTTAGGTTTGACTCACTCAAAAGGACATTAGGTAACAAACCTATTATGAGAGAACACTTTGTCGCATTCATGAAGAAGATCCTAGACAACAACCATGCAGAACCAGCCCCCCCTTTGAAGACAGGAGAGGAGTGTTGGTATCTTCCATCTTTTGGAGTCTATCACCCACGCAAACCGGGTCAGATCAGAGTCGTCTTTGATTCAAGCGCACAGTTTAAAGGCGTCTCTCTAAACAACGTTCTGCTTACAGGCCCAAATTTGACTAACAGTCTCATAGGAGTGTTAGTTTGGTTCAGGAAGGAACTTGTTGCATTTATGTCTGATGTTCAGCAGATGTTCCACTGCTTCCTCGTCCGAGAAGACCACAGGAATTACTTTCGGTTTCTTTGGCATCGCAATGATCTTGATGAGGATGTGATCGAATATCGAATGAGAGTTCACGTCTTCGGAAACAGCCCCTGCAGTGGCTACCTATGGCCTGAGAAGGACAGCCAAGGAGGGTGAAACAGAATTTGGTCATGATGTTCGACAGTTCATAGAGTGAGACTTTTACGTCGATGACTGCCTCAAGTCCTTGTCAACACCAAAGGAAGCTATCAACTTGTTGATAAGAACCCAGCAGCTTTTATCTAGTGCTAACTTAAGACTGCACAAGATTGTAGCCAATAAACGGTGGGCCGCCATATTCACTTGTCTAAGTATACGTGCTGTACACATTGAAGTGGTTGAATCTATGGACACATCAAGCTTCATTAACGCCTTAAGAAGATTTCTTTCTATAAGAGGTCCCGTGAAACTCCTCAGATCAGACTGCGGCACCAACTTTGTGGGAGCCTGTAGAGAGCTACAAATTGAAGTGAATCAAGTGGAAAAGCCCTCAGTCAACAGTCAATGCGAATGGAGGTTCAACCCACCTCACTCTTCACACATGGGTGAAGCTTGGGAACGGATGATTCGCATGGCTAGGAGGATCCTGGATTCCATTCTGCTGGACTTTGGTTTCGGCCGACTGACCCATGAAACCTTGACTACGTTCCTTGCAGAAGTGACTTCCATCATTAACTCTAGGCCTTTAGTACCTGTTTCATCCGATCCAGACTTTCCAGTCATCCTCACACCAGCCACCTTACTTACACAGAAAACTGGACTGATTCCGACTCCTCCAGAGGATTTTAATCATCGAGATCTTTACAAATCCCAGTGGCGACGTGTACAACTTCTTGCAAATCGTTTCTGGGGAAGGTGGAGGAAAGAATATGTATGCCTATTGCAAGGACGTCGCAAATGGCAGGAACAGAAACCCAATTTACAAGAAGGTGATCTAGTCTTGTTAAAAGATCAGCAGACTAACCGTATTGGGTGGCCTATGGCTGTGATCACCAAAGCTATTCCGAGCGAACATGGAAAGGTTCGAAAAGTAGAAGTAAAGACTGCCAGAGATGGAGTTATGAAGACCTTCTTCAGGCCAATAACAGAGACTGTCTTACTTCTGCCCCTAGAACTCATAATACTATGAGTTTGTGCCAGCATGGTTTTATGCGTAATAGATCTTGCCAGACTAACTTAATTTCTTTTTACGAGAATGTAAGTAGAGACCTCGATTCTGGGATGGCAGTGGATGTGATTTACTTAGACTTTGCTAAAGCATTTGATACAGTGCCACACAAAAGGTTACTGGTTAAATTAAGGAATGTTGGCCTGGAACATAGTATTTGTACCTGGATAGAGAACTGGCTAAAAGATAGACTACAAAGAGTGGTGGTAAATGGAACATTTTCTAATTGGACCAGTGTTGTTAGTGGAGTACCGCAGGGCTCTGTACTAGGTCCCTTGCTTTTCAACTTGTTTATTAATGACCTGGAGGTGGGCATTGAAAGTACTGTTTCTATTTTTGCAGATGATACTAAATTGTGCAGAACTATAGGTTCCATGCAGGATGCTGCCACTTTGCAAAGTGATCTGTCTAAACTGGAAAACTGGGCAGCAAACTGGAAAATGAGGTTCAACGTTGATAAATGCAAGGTTATGCACTTTGGCAAAAATAATATAAATGCAAGTTATACACTAAATGGCAGTGTGTTGGGAGTTTCCTTAAATGAAAAGGATCTAGGGGTCTTTGTAGATAACACGTTGTCTAATTCTGGGCAGTGTCATTCTGTGACTACTAAAGCAAATAAAGTTCTGTCTTGCATAAAAAAGGGCATTAACTCAAGGGATGAAAACATAATTATGCCTCTTTATAGGTCCTTGGTGAGGCCTCATCTGGAGTATGCAGTTCAGTTTTGGACTCCAGTCCTTAAGAGGGATATAAATGAGCTGGAGAGAGTGCAGAGACGTGCAACTAAATTGGTTAGAGGGACGGAAGACTTAAATTATGAGGGTAGACTGTCAAGGTTGGGGTTGTTTTCTCTGGAAAAAAGGCGCTTGCGAGGGGACATGATTACACTTTACAAGTACATTAGAGGACATTATAGACAAATGGCAGGGGACCTTTTTACCCATAAAGTGGATCACCGTACCAGAGGCCACCCCTTTAGACTAGAAGAAAAGAACTTTCATTTGAAGCAACGTAGAGGGTTCTTCACAGTCAGGACAGTGAGGTTGTGGAATGCACTGCCGGGTGATGTTGTGATGGCTGATTCAGTTAATGCCTTTAAGAATGGCTTGGATGATTTTTTGGACAGACATAATATCCAAGGCTATTGTGATACTAAACTCTATAGTTAGTATAGGTATGGGTATATAGAATTTTAATTAAAAGTAGGGAGGGGTGTGTGTATGGATGATGGGTTTTCATTTGGAGGGGTTGAACTTGATGGACTTTGTCTTTTTTCAACCCAATTTAACTATGTAACTATGTAACTATGTAACATCTCCGATGACTTCAATGACAGAAACCAAGCTGATATGGACACTTAGAAAGACTTTTGAAAAGATTAAGTTCAATGTTTATTTTGTGTCTCTTCTCATTTTGTCTTTGAGGTCCCAAGCATAAGCCATCTTTAATATGGACATTATTTTGTTGTCGCATAATATGCAATTATAATTATATAGTGGTATCTACAGATACCAGACGGGGAGTGTGCTGTCCCTAATGCCAGTTATTATATTCGTACGTGTTTGGTATATTCCTCACCTCCCCTGCTGTTTAATGTTTGTTTGTTCAACCCACTAGCTGGGGCCCTCCCCTGCTGTTCCTTAGTTTCAGTTGCTTTCAGTCAGTTGGATAGAGCTGCAAAACTACCAGTTCTTACCTACAGAACCCGTTGATCGTTTGGTCTTTCTGAACTCCAGAATCTTTGTATTATGCAATATCCCTGGATTAAAGAACCACCTGATTATCAAGCAGTGTTTTATCGAGTAAACTCTCTGCCATCAATATATCTCAGCAAATTTACGCCGTCCATGCGAGCGAGGGTCTCAGGAAGGGTATCTTCTGCATAAATCGTGTTGGTGACAGAATAACTTTCCTTTCTCTTTGGAAGTACAGCTCAATTGCCTGACATGTAAAGGGTTAGTAATAATATTGCGTAGAGATAGATACTAAACTTTTTGCATTCCATGGTCTTCTGATATCTCCCTTCTTGTGTCCTGCAATAATGGCTGCAGTGACAGGAAAAGCACAAAGCACAGCAGGGATGTTGGACTGATTAGTTTAAAAATAAACACAGAGTCTCATGCTGTTGCTTATTTTATTTATTGATATTGCAGGGGGTGGTAGAATGATTGCTTCTGAATGTTTTTCATAAGGTGACCTTGTATTTCCACAAAGGTGGCATAACATGTACACAGAATTTGTTTTATCTTTCTGAACAGAGTTTATATTTTACCAGTTAATTTCCTTGTTTAATTTTCTAATTTAATTATGATATCTTAAATGTTAGTAATATATTGGTACTTTTTGTAGGCTTTCGGAAGTAAAACAGAACTGATCAAGAATTTGAAAAATACTTTGAAGGGGACATATAACCTTTCCTAGCTGTGTTGCTGAACTACAACTCCATCATATTATTAAGGGTTACTGTATGATGAGAGTTGCAGTCCAGCTACCAGATCAATGGATTTTCAAAGCAACAATTTATTCTAAAAATACTTGCTTGAGTCCTTGTGTTGCCCGGTGAATATAAGCATAGGGAAGTAGTGCCTGTAATGGATCACAGGGGCGCTCCAACAATGAGGCGAGTTGAGACCCTTGCCTCAGATCGCAGCACCCCCCTGGTTGCCAAGGGCGGCAAAAATGCCACTCCTGGTAACTAAGAGCCAAATTTATATTTTTCAACCCGGAAATTCAGCTCTTCTAGTGCAGAGAGTGCAATTGTGCTCTCTGCACTAGAGACGTGGGCCGCCCGACCCCCTCCGGCACGATGTGGACCGCCCCCAACCCCCTCCGGTGCTGAAAAGGTGAGTGCCGTGGGGACAGGTGGGGGCGGCAAAATGAAGGCTGCCTTAGGTGGCAAAATGGACAGGATGGCCCTGATGGAACAGGTACAGAGTTCCTGTGTGCGGTTACCTTGCAACCAGCTGTACGGTGTGCTGCAGGAAATTACACAGCAGCTAGTGAGTGGCTGGCAGGAAGAGGAAGAAGCAGAGTCTGACAGAAGAGAGCAGCCTTGCAGAGAGAATTTTGCCATGGACTCACAGCATTAGTGTGTTAAGTACCACTGAATAAATGTTAGTTTGAGGAATTCACAAATAAACATCTAAGCACTTTTTATAAACTAAACTTTTAGTTGAAACAAACTTATTATCAAGGTTTAAAGCATCCTGGCAGTATTAATCAGAATTATATCTTTAAAGTTACATTGCTCGATAAAACTTTTCCCCATCTCTTCAGGGTTTTCACCTGATCTGTGCAAATATGGCCCATGTCCATGCTCTATGCAATAACACAAAATATGTCCTCCTTCTGGATGTTTGATTACAGTGTAATATCAGGATTCCAAAATAACAATATTCTCCATAAGTAAGATAGCAGTAAGATAACTGACTGGCAAACTACATTCTCATTGGTAAATTAGGGAATTTGTTATGAAAGCCATGTCATAACACATAGTTCATATAGGGCGCAGTCCCCTTGGGCAACAAAGCGATCCTGTATTTTTGCCCTAAAGCTCTGTGTACATTATGTAATAATAAAGCAATTATAACTAAATTGTTGTAGCATATATCTCTTGTATTGGTTGAAGATCGGGGTGATGATTACACTAATAGTTTTACCATGTGGCAAGTTGGACTTACTTCCATTGTGTGTCACTACTGGTATGTTAATGGAAGTGGGCTGTCTGGAACTATGCTGCTTGACACTGAACAACATTTAGGAAAAGACTTATTAAGGTTCAAGTTGTGTTTTCCATGAAAATTTAAGTTTTCGAGTTGTTGTTTTTTTTTTTTATCAAAACTCACATTTTCGGTTTAAAATAAACAAAAACTTTTTGAGATTTAGCATACCCTTACCCTGGAAATAGCTCAAATCCAAATAAACATCATCTAAAACCTGTTGAGATCATGTAGGAGTCAATGGTAGAGGCCCCATGAACCATTTGAAGATGTTATTAACATTATTGAAAACTCAAATAATTCGAGTGATTTGAGTATTGTGGTGCGGACATCTCAATTCATTTGAATTTTCAGAACTCGAACTCAAAGAATCAGGTTTTTTCCATTCAAGGTTTTTCTTAAATAAGATACCATTTGAGTTGCTAGTTCGTTTGAGTTGTTAGGGTGACAGTAGTTCCCGCTGCAAAAGGTAAACTTGTGACCGATTCACCAGGCATGTGCACACTGGTGTTTGACTGAAATATGAACAAGTGTAAAAGGCATGTTTAGGTGCAAATACGTTTAATAAATAGCATCAATAAGCAGAATGATTGTATCCATTTTTTACATCACCATACTGTCTGCAAAATGAGCCGTTATACAGTATGGTGCTAACCAATTTGTCTAACATCTAGAACGGAATAATACAAATGGGTTGCAAAGTTTCCATATTTTGTTCAATTTTCTCCAGCTTACAACACTGTATTTATTCAGTTGAATGAATACAAAACAACATGCCACAGCTTGCAAATATTTATGATTTTGATCTATGCAGTGTTTTTTGTTTTCCATGTACAATGAAAGAAATCTCAAATAAGATATTTCATGTTCAAAGGCAATTTTGTTAGATATATCATCACAAATTACTTACTGTGAGATAGCATATATTTATAAACACTTCGTGTTTTTTAAAGTAGTGGGACTTTGACTTTGTTAATGAAATGTGAAAGCTGCTTGAAATCCAAATTATATGGGAATAAGCTGCAATCACTCCTCTGAATTGCTTATCTTTTGGGTTTCCTTAGACTGACAGCTTTGTAGAAAAAATAAAAACAAATATCTTCATTTGAAATAACTATTGTAAATGGAACATGAGGAAATATAAGATATTATCAGGAGACTATCTGAAAAGAAGTCCTTGAGCATGCAACTGCATGTCCATCTGTTGTTTTAATTTGTCTGTCTAATAATTCCCAAGAAATTTGCTGGACCTACTGTTTGAATAAACAGAAATAAATCATGGCCTTTCCTTCCAGCAATAATTTGAAACAAGAGTTCACTAGGTATCACCAGCTTCCAGATGTATTTACTAAAATGCATTTTTAAATGAGGAGAATGAATGTCTCCCTAAATGACAACACTGGGATACGATTCAGAGACATGTAGCTCAACAAATCTCTCTTAACTTAAGCTAGTGGCTGCCTTGTGCCCCATGTCCTGAAATAAACTTGTCAGTCAGTGAATTCATTGCAGTCATCTTTCCAAAAATTGGTAAATTATTTCATAAACCTAATAGTGGTTAGTATGGTTAATTTGTACTGCCAGGTCCACGGATTCCCACAAATTTGTGTAGGTTTTTCTCATAGTAATAAAAACTGTCAACAGGTTAATTGGCTCCTTCTTGACTGTAGTGTTTGCCTGTGTGACTATAAAATGGAAATTAGAGTTTATTTAGGGACTACACCAAAATTACAACACTGTTGGTGTGAAGTTCTACATACATAAAAACTTGAAATACCAAACTTTTTTTTTAGAAAGTCAAGTTAGTAAAGTAAATTATTACATTTACATCTCAATATACACATGTTGTAACTTGTCAACATAATATCTTCTGGTAGGGTTTTTCCACAGCCTTACCATATTAATGAACCATTTAAGTTGCTTCAGGTGACAATTGTGTTAAAGTCTCAAAGGGTGACGTCTTATCCTTTGTTCTTGTCTATGTGAAAGAGATCACCTGTGACCTGTCCATAATATCTTCTAACATACTCTAAGGTAAGTAAACCCCCTCACAAGTTAATTATTCATAATTTCTTTGTTCCATTCATTTTACCAATTCGGTATCCCAAAATCTAGAACAGACGCCAAGGTTCAGGTCACAGCTCATGCTTCTGCCTATAAAAGCCACCTTTCACGTCAGGAGCCCTTCTTTACTCGGATGCCGACAGGTCTTAAAGTGAGAGAACCAAGGCAAGGGTTCTGGGCAGGCAAGAGAAACGGAACGTGAGACATAAGGTATGGACTGGTGGGGGCGGCAAAATGAAGGCTGTCTTCACGATTCAAGCAGCGAATCAGCAAAGGTCAAGGACAGGCACGGGTCAGGAACATTAAATCAGTCAGTGCCACGCAGGGGGTTATATAGCAAGCCTAATGGCTTACACTGATCACCTGTGGCCAGACTAGCAACAGGTGAAACAAGCCATGCCCACTTGCAAATACAAGGATAGCAATAGCAGTGAACCAGAACCTTAACTGTCTGCTCACATAGAGTAGAGGGAATGCAAACAGCAAGAAAACACCAGTTCACTGGTTCAACTCCAGGCAGGATGTAACATTTACAGGGCAGATTTATTAAATGAATAGTTCTGTGTGAAAATAAAAACTGAGTAAATAGGCTTTGCAAAATAAAAAATGTTTCTAATACAGTTAGTTAGCCAAAAATGTAACGTATAAAGGCTGGAGTGACTGTATATGTAACACTACTTCCTGCTTTTCAGCTCTATAACTCTGAGTTAGTCAGCGGCTTGAAGGGGAGCCACATGGTACATATCTGTTCAGTGAGTTTGCAATTGATCCTCAGCATGTAGCTCATATTCAAAAGCAACAGATGTGGCCCCCTCTCAAGTTCAAGTTACTGCCTGGTAACCAGGGTAACCAGTCAGTGGAAACCAAGAGAGTTGAAAAGCAGGAAGTTGAGCTATGTTCTGTTATGTTAGACATCCAGTCACTCCAGTCTTTATACGTTACATTTTTGGCTAACTAACTGTATTAGAAACATTTTTTATTTTGCACATACTATCTATTTACCCAGTTTTTATTTTTACACTGAACAATTCCTAAAGTTCGAATTTGAATTTTCGAGTTGAATTTTAGGTCAAAACTCAGAAATTCGAGTTGGTAATAATCCAAACTCGAATTCGAGATTTATTATACCTTGACCCTGGGAACAACTCAAATTAGACTATTCGGCAGCTAAAACCTGCCGCATTCATGTAGAAGTGAAAGGCAGAGGTCCAGTGACCTATTTGTGATCTGTTTAATTCAAAATAGTTTCATCCTTTACATAGATGCCCTTTTTGCATAAGTGGGTTATTTATTACCCACTTGTGTAATAACACTGGGAATATTTGTACCTGGGCAGTAATGCATAGCAACTAATTAAATGTAATTTTCATTGTTTTTACCCTAGATGGCTGTAGAAAGCAAGTCACTTATTGGTTGCTATTGGTTACTGCCAAGGTGCAAACTTGCCCAATGTTGATATATAAGCCCAACTGACACTGCCTACAATCGCAAACTCTGTTATTCACAGTAAGACTCGAATTTGTCTTAGTTAGGCAGTGGTGGGTTAAGCGCGTGACCTGTAGATAACATCCACTGCAACCCCAAAGTCTAATTTTCTGCTCATATGCTCATAGAATACAATTACATTTGTCTGGCAAGACGTGAAAAGTAGAAAATTACTATTGTAGGAAAAGTATGTTAAAAACAACATATTTGCAATAATAATATTTGCATAATGCACAACCAAATGTTATTTCACACATTTTAAAATATAGGAACAAAGAATGGAGTGCCTATGCTTTTGCCTTCAACTGTATTGCATATAAAACCATGCTGGCCCTAACCAATAGTCTCACAAATCTAACTAAATTGTGTTCTTTATTAGGCAGAAAATAACAGAAAGTAACAGAAATAGTCATTCTATTTATTTTAAATGCATATTTTCGCTCAATGTAATGTATTTCATAAATGTGCATTTGCTGCTAAATCTAACATATCTAATTATGAATACACCTGCCATAAATCAAACTGTTTTACTATTAAAGCAGCACAATCAATTTTGCAATAGGTTGTTAACCTTGTGTCCTTGATATAAATCCTTTATACTTACTGTTCATACATGGAATATAGACATTACCTTTTTAAAATATGTAGTAATATTTCAAATTACATCGATGCTATAACAATAATACCATATAAATGCAGTATAAGATAGCTTAATAACAGAACACAACGATAAAAAATTTTTTATTGAGATTTCCAGTTCCCTAGTAAAAAAAAAATGATTTGTTATAATAGTCATTCGTCAAATGCAATTTATTCTAGCTTAGCAATAGCCTTGAACATCCTTCTAAATTATTTATGTATTATTGTGACAATTAAACACCAGAAGGGGTTCATCCCTTGCTGTATGATGCTTAAATAGAGACCAGGCCACACCTGGGACTCTGGGCAGGGCCCTCTGTACTATATAGTGAGAGGATCACAATATATATATATATATATATATATATATATATATATATATATATATATATATATATATATATATATATATATATTTCTTAAGAGAAACTAATGGGTGCCAGAAACACTTAAGAAGGTATATTTATTTATGCAGCAACTGAAAGGAAACAAGTCAATGATGCTTGTGTGGTACAGTTTTTCTACAATACAACAAAATGATCATAAAACAAATAGGTCAACTGGCAGACACTGCTTCTAAAATAAGATGTTCTCTGTAGGAAAAAGTATCCTTTTCATGGAGGCTTCTTTGATATGCTGCCAGATGTCCTTTACATAACCAGATAACTAGTCCACTAACCTCCTGCTGGAGCTTTGAGCTGCTTGGCTACAATCATTGGCACAAAACAGGCTCTGATTCATTCCTATAACACAAGCTGGCATTATTATTGCAGCCCTATTCTGCTACTGCTGGAAATCTAGCACACTTTTTTTTTTTCGTTTTGGAGCTACAGGAGTCCTGTGCCTGCAATATATTTGAGAGCAGGTACACTATAAAATGACGAGCCTCCACCCAGGGCACCCAGGGTCAAGACAAACTTGGTTATAATACACCCCCCCCCCCTGAGATCTTCTCTGATCCACAATCACATACAGGGATAAGGTTGAAAGTTTTATTTGCAGAACCATGTAACTTTAAATAAGATACGGACAAATGAATCTCTTTAAAGTCTCTTTTAGATGGGTGCTGTTTGTAGTCTCAGACATGTGATTCTAACAAATAATCAACTTTCAATTTTAAAGGTGTTATTTTTATAAATCCCTGACCAACATTTTTTTAACTTTTATGGGATAGCCCTTGCCACCAATGATTTTTTAACTTGGGGGGGGGGTGACTGGCCACCAATTTTATTTTGTTTTAAATGGTGGGGAGCTCAACGCCAATGTTGCACACTTATATGTGGGCTGCTTTGTTTTTTTTTGCCAGGGCTGCTTTTCACTCCCAGTCTGGCCCTGCTTGTTTGCAATGGTTCTTAAGAAGGAGCAAAAAAACCCTAGGCTCAGAACAGAGATGCAAAATAAACAATGAACACGTTTTTTTCACCAGTTAGTAGATGTCTAAACAGATCCTAATATGCACTTTAATAACAAATTATTGTAAAGCTTGCCTAACACAGATCACAGTGGGGGGGGGGAGTTGGACCACAGCTACTTGTACCAACCAGGGGGGTTTTGTTACATAACCAGCTCTAATCCCATTGGCTGATGTGGGGTGGGCAATCAGCGATTCCCACTCAGCATAACCTGCCAGATCACTTGAGCACGGACAAGCCTAGGGAAAGAATCTTCCCTCCCACCCAACCACATTATCAAGTGTTGGTTTACTGATGTTTATTTGTAATTAATGTTGTTTACAGTTGTTACTTATATGTTTTACCTATCATCTTTGTGTCACAGATTTAGGGTATTTTGCATTGCCAATAATTATTGGGATAGAAATTTGGTGGTCCAGTCCACATAAAAATTCACAACATTTTTCCACATACATTGGAGGAAATATACTTTTTGCCACTTTCTTCTTGTGGCAAGTGCTTTGGAGTCAAAAGAAATGTTATTGTGCCAAATGCATTGGCAATGGACTTTTTTTCTTGTGTTTTTAACTGCAAAACATGTGATTTTTTTCCCCAGTGAAATAAAATAGACTGTGAAATTTGTACAGATTTTTCCACTTTCGCCAAAATACCAGGGAGAGCATGAAATGCAGCCTATATGTTATGTTAATAATAAATAATATTTAAATAAATATTGACCTAACAATAATAAATGACATAATTCATATTGTCTATAATAATGCAATTTATGTATGACTAGAAGTCAGCGCAGTTCATAAAAAGTTTGTAAATATGCATATGAGACTATAATTGATTAGAGACAATATATTGGCAATTCAACTAATGAGACACAATTAATAGAAGATGATGTAAGGAAGCAGCCTATGACTTGATGATTTGACACTGTAATGTCAATTACAGTGTCAAGTCAAGGGCTGCTTCCTTACACATGAATTGCATTATTATTGGCAATATTACATCATTAATATGGTGAATTTTTGAAATGAAGCAGCAACAGAAAATAATTTGTTATTTCAGAAAGGCATGGGCTAAGTACAGTGTAAGGCTGATGGCAGCCACTGGAGAAACGCTTAATTGTGGCCACTCAGCCTGTCATTTACAGCAATGAATGCTGGTTGTTACTAGACATAGGCTGATTTGGCAAAAAAAACACTTAAATGCGTATTGTCATAACATTGTTTTTAAATGCAATTTATAATTTTGCCATAAAAGTGATGCTTTTACATTACCTTTCTTAACCCCATGTTCCTCTAGGAGGGGGCCTTATTTGTGCAACAATAGTCTGTAAGCATTAGAAACTCTAACTGACAGGCTGGGAAGAGACAGGATTGGCAAAACAGTCAAGTTTAGGAACTTCGAGTAACAATTACTTAGAAAATCAGAATCAGCAAAAACAATCAACATGACCTATAGGCAACTTTTAATGTAGATTAATATTTTGAAAAGAAAATTTTTAGTGTCAGTATCACTTTAAGCTACCTGTCACCACTAGTGACAGACGGATTTTATTAAAGTAAATGTGGTCTGAATGGCCACATTTGTTCGCATTTGAACTAGTTATAAAATTTCTTACATGATGAAGTGGGTCATTTGTGATTTAATAAAGAGCACACACCTGCTAAAACCCAAGGTTTGACAGCATAGAAAAAAATACATATATAAACATAATATAGGACAAATAAGTCAATAGGACAACCCATTTTATAATGCCTACAAGCCCTGATTAAGCAATGCCATCGAAGATTCTGTGAAATCTAATTTCTAGTTATACAAATGTTCTTTTTAAACTCAGAAAATATTAGTTAGAAATATATTCCACAATGCAACTTTGAAAATGCTAGAAAAGTTAATTGAGGTCAAAATGTTTCCATCTGACTTACAAGTCGATCACATTGAGAACTTGTAAAAATAACATGAAACCTCGCTCTACACAAAATGCAAGTGAACTGTAAATGCGTACGTGGAGTTTGAAATTGTTCATATTAAGGGTAAAGTATAGTGAATTAATGTAAAAAGCTTTTCCCATCAGACTATATAATAAAGATATGTAATTAATCAAACAAATAGTTTATATCTCAATGAATAAATGCTGAATGGATTTTGAATAAATGAACACTTACGAAGTTGCTTGCTACAAACATAATGAACTGATTGTAACATAGTGCCTGGATGTGAACCAGGGACTTGCAGATCACTATACTGGTTAAGACACCTACAGTCATATGAAAAAGTTTGGGAACCCCTCGTAATTCTTTGGAGTTTTGTTTATCATTGGCTGAACTTACAAAGTAATAGGGATGTCGCGGACTGTTCGCCCGCGAACTAATTCGCGCGAACATCGACCGTTCGCGTCCGCCGAATGTTCGCGAACGTCGCGCGACGTTCGCCAATTTGGGTTCGCCTTAGCTGGCGCTTATTTTTGCCCTCTCACCCCAGAGCAGCAGATACATGGCAGCCAATCAGGAAGCTCTCCCTCCTGGACCACCCCCACACCCCCTGGACCACTCCCCTTCCATATATAAACTGAAGCTCTGCAGCGTTTTTTCATTCTGCCTGTGTGTGCTTGGAAGAGCTAGTGTAGGGAGAGAGCTGTTTAGTGATTTGAGGGACAGTTGATAGTAACTTTGCTGGCTAGTAATCTACTTGATACTGCTCTGTATTGTAGGGACAGAACTCTGCAGGGATTTGAGCGACATTTTAGGTTAGGTAGCTTTGCTGGCTAGTAATCTACCTTCTACTGCAGTGCTCTGTATGTAGCTGCTGTGGGCACTGCTGCTGATCTCTCATCTGCTGACTGCTGCCTGTAACCCAATAGTCCTTGTAAGGACTGCTTTTATTTTCTTTTTTGTTTTTTTTACTTTGCTACTGTAAGAGCCCAGTGCTATTAGTCTAGCTGTGTTGGGGAGTGGGACTGGTGTGCTACTCCTCCTAGTAGTTCACCACTACCAGCACCAACCAGAGTCAAAATTGTTACAAAGTATCTTATTTGCACCTGTTAGCTGTTCTGAGCTCTCTGCCAAAAGCTAATTAAGTTAGAAACTGTTTTTTTTCTGGCTGTTCAGTTCAGAGAAAAGAGGGACTGGTGTGCTGCTCCTCCTAGTAGTTCACCACTACCAGCACCAACCAGAGTCAAAATTGTTACAAAGTATCTTATTTGCACCTGTTAGCTGTTCTGAGCTCTCTGCCAAAAGCTAATTAAGTTAGAAACTGTTTTTTTTTCTGGCTGTTCAGTTCAGAGAAAAGAGGGACTTTCCAGTACAAAAGAGGGACAGGGGGTTGAGTGGTCAAAAGAGAGACAGTTGGGAGGTATGCAAGTGCCACCTAGCTGTGTGAGCTTTTTCACATTCTGACTAAATAACAATAATAATTCCGTGTCCGTAAACATCACCTGAGTGATGTTTTTACAGCAGCAATAATATATTCCGTACCCACTACTGTATACGTTGCCCTTGCAGGCATTGTTTGCCCAGTCTTTAACCAAGTGCCACCTAGCTGTGTGAGCTTTTTCACATTCCGTGTCCAGAAACATCACCTGAGTGACGTAGTGTGATTTCTGCCCTTTACAGCACAAAACGCAGCGCTGTGTCAACAATGTATTTTTCAGATACATTTTTGCCCTTGATCCCCCTCTGGCATGCCACTGTCCAGGTCGTTGCACCCTTTAAACAACTTTAAAATCATTTTTCTGGCCAGAAATGTCTTTTCTAGCTTTTAAAATTCGCCTTCCCATTGAAGTCTATGGGGTTCGCGACGTTCGCGAACCGTTCGCATTTTTGACGCAAGTTCGCGAATATGTTCGCGAACATTTTTTCCGCCGTTCGCTACATCCCTACTATATAACATGCCTTATGGAAACAGTATTGTTTCAGCTGGGACATAAAGTTTATTGGAATAACAGAAAATATGCAATATGCATAACATAATTAGACAGATGCATACATTTCGGCACCCCAACAGAGATATTACATCAATACTTAGTTGAGCCTCCTTTTGCAAATGTAACAGCCTCTAGATGCCTCCTATAGCCTTTGATGAGTGTTTGGATTCTGGATGGTGGTATTTTTGATCATTCATCCATATAAAATCTCTCCAGTTCAGTTAAATTTGATAGCTGCCGAGCTTGGACAGCCTACTTCAAATCATCTCATAGATTTTCGATGATATTCAAGTCGGGAGCCTGTGACGGCCATTCCAGAATATTGTAGTTCTCCCTCTGCATAAATGCCTTTATAAATTTCAAATTGTGTTTAGGGTCATCTTGTTGGAATATCCAACCCCTCTGTAACTTCAACTTTGTGACTGATGCTTGAACATTATCCTGAAGAATTTGTTGATATTGGGTTGAATTCATCTGACCCTCAAATTTAAAAAGGGCCCCAGTCCCTGAACTAGCCACACAGCCCCACTGCATGATGGAACCTCCACCAAATTTGACAGTAGGTAGCAGGTGTTTATCTTGGAGTTTGCGAATTTTCCAGCGAAGCGAAACGGCGCAAATTCACCCATCACTATCGGCCACCTTAAATACTTTTTCATGATTGAACACACCTGCCTATGAATTTCTCTTATACATTGGTGACACAATATTCCTGTTATGCTAAAAATCAGTGCAGAATTTCCTTCAGCTTCAAAAAATGGTACATAGTTAAGGGCAGTACTACACAGCTGATTCCGCCGCAATCCGACGTGCTGAGGTATATCGCAGGTGTCACATCGGATTCGACAGAAATAAGGTAAGTAATGGCAGTGTCAGATCTTGTCGTATTGTTGATGCGACGCGACACGACTGTCGGATGCAGACGCAGCGTGCAGCGCCTGCATCTGGCAGTCGGGTCGCATCAACGCTGCAACACGATCTGACAATTGAATTACTTACCTTATTTCCGTTGCATCTGACGTGACGCCTGCGGTTTTGCGCAGCTAGTCGGATCGCGGCTGAATCGCCCGTGTAGTCCTGCCCTTAGTCTCCTTAGCTGGTGTTAATTTGCCAACAGGTGATCTGAGTTTACCAGCAGCTTTCCTATATAACCCCAGCTCTGAGTTCACTTGTAAGAGAAAGAGAAAGTGTTCCTGCATAATCGCATGCCACATGTTGCATATAATTATCATGTTTCGATTGTTTTTCAATGTTAAAGGGGTTGTTCACCTTCCATCACTTTTTTCAGTGCTGTTGGTGTCAGATAGATCACCAGAAATAACAACTTTTTCCAATTACTTTCTATTTTGTATGTGTGACCGTTTTTCTAATATTGAAGTGTAACTCAAATCTTTTACCTCTCTAAAGCTGCTCTGGGAGGGGGGGTCACTGACTCTCTAAACTGTTTTAAATTGATACATGTAATTGATACATTTCTTATCTTTGTCCCTGCCTAGCAGAATCCCTGAGTTTCATTAAAGTGGACCTGTCACCCAGACATAAAAAGCGGTATAATAAAAGTCCTTTTCAAATAAACATGAAATACAAATTCTTTTTTTTTATTAAAGCGTTAATAACTGTTGTAAACTCATTTAAAAATCTCAGCTGTCAATCAAATATTGTCTGCCCCTCCTCTATGCCAGTGGCATAGAGGCGGGGCAGACAATTACTTTCACTTTCCATTCAGCACTTCCTAGATGTCACTGCTCTCCACACATTCCCCCGTTCTCTTTACCGTTTAATTGTGTAGCCAGGGCATGGGGATGGACATCAGGTCCCCCATTCTGGTGCACAAACAAGATTCTGAGATGATGCAAGACTTGCCTTAATAAAACTGTCCACAAAATGGCTCCTGCCTGCTTGCTATAATTATGAATTCCCAGACTGAAGGAAACACGATTCAAATAATTTATATAGTGTAATTAAAGTTAATTTTGCTTGACTAATGTGATAAATTAGGATTTGAAGTGTTTTTTTTTGGGTGACGGGTCCCCTTTAAAGGCAGCTGTTAGAATTGATACAATATTTGCTAATACTCCAGAGATGCTGCCGAGAAATGCATCAACTAAAATTGTAACAGTGCAAAATCTGCACCTGAATTACTGAGCTGCCAGACTGAAACACCAGAGACAAGGACATTAAACTTTCAACTTAGATTTTGGAAAAACTGTAAAAAAGTTAAAAATGTAAAGCAATTTGAAAAAGTCTTCAACTCAACTGAAAAAGTGTTTGGAAGGTAAAGAACATTTTTAACCCTTTAAGTGCCACAGAACATAGAATCTACATTCTGTGGATAAAAGGACCAACGTGCAACAAAACGTAGATTTTACATTTTGCAGCAGGTTTGGGAATGGAGGAGCGGCTGGCTCCATTCTAACTCGTTCCCCTGCCTCTAGGCAACAAGCAGAAGCCAAGAACGAGTGGCCCCTGGGATGCAGGCCCAGATTTGTGGTGAGGCCACAAACGCCCGGGCCAAGCGTGGCAAAATTTTAAGGGTGGCATGCCGCCCAGCCACATCATAGGGAGCACAGGGGACTAAAAGCTCCCCAGTGCTCCTGTGCTTGAGAGCATGCCTGCGGGGGAGGGGCTGCATGTTCTAAGGGACCATGCGGCTCTGGGGGGTGTGCAAGCGAAAATGGCTGGCACTGGGACTATGCAGCCTTGGGTGCCATTCTATGAAATCCGGCCCTGTTGGGGCACGATCGCCCATGTGAAATCCATGTGTCCTGCTGCTGCCTGCACTTCCTGGCTCTCCAGCTGTGCCCACTCACCAAATCCAGTGTGAGAAGACAGTCTCCTCCGGTTCCAGCTCTGCCTTCAGCCTTCAGCCTCCTGGACAATCTTCAGCTTGCCACCCCAGGTTTGTGCTCCCCGCACACACAAACACACACTTATTATATCAACACACACTTACATTCCCACTTACACACACAACTTAAAATGTTGGGGGATCAGGGGGGTCACACACATTGACAAGCTTGCACACCACATGCAATTTGGCAATTGTACACACCCATACAAATTTACACTATTTTGTGTCTTTTCTTTCTCTTATGGCATCTCCTGTTTTTTTGCCTGAAAAATGTTAATTTGCCTTTATGTATAACGTATTCACTAATTGCACTGCACAATACTTTTTGTATGTTACTTTGGTGATTATATTGCATTTTTTTTGGTGCATTTTAGCCATTTTATTGCATTTTCAGCTTTGCGTAGGTGTTGTTCACTTATTTCTGTAAAACCTATTTGGCCATGCTAAAATATTCAAACTGTGATTCTGACTGATTACACTAGGCAAAAAAACATTTTTTGTGGTTTTTTGGATTTTAATGATTTTATTGCATTTCACTCACCCATGGAAATTTTGTATATATTTGGCTATATTTCCATTTGGGCATATTGGGCATCAAGCTGTTCATTAAACCCCAGGCGTTCATATTTAGGATGTCCTTTGCTGGTACATTATGAAATGTGGGGTATATAATGGAATAAAATGCAAACTTTGTGACAATTTTTAGAAATGTTTAGCATAGCTTTGCAGTTTAGTATTTTGCAGTAGAAAGACATATTTAACCTAGAAAACCATGTACAATATATGGTTTTCTGGGGTCTCCATGCTTTTATGGGGTCTTATGGTGCATAGTACACATACCAGATGCTTATATTGTAGCAGTCATACGTGAAATTTCATATGCACTATTTGGATTTGGATTTTGGTCTCTGTATGCCACATAGTTTGGTAAATTTATGCATATGGGGCATCAAACTGTTCAGTACACCCCTGGTGTTCATATTTAGGATGCTTTATGCTGGTAGGCTATGAAATGGGGGGTATATAATGGGGTAAAATGCAAGCTTTGTAATGATGTTTAGAAATTTAATAAAAAACTTAATGTTTAGCATAGCTTTGCAGTTTGGTAGTTTGCTCTCTGTATGCCACAAAAAAAATCTTTGCATATGAGGAGTCAAATTATTCAGTAGACCCCTGGCATTTATTTTAAGATTCTTTATCCTGGTAAGTTACGAAATGTGGAGTATGTAATGGAGTGAAATGCAAGCTTTGTGATGATTTTCAGAAATTACATTAAAACCAAAAAGTTTAGGGTAGCATTGCAGCTTGGTGCTTTGCCAAACAAATATACATTTACCCATTTTAGATTTCACAGAATGTGTATAATAACCGCACAATAATCAGGCAGTATATTTTTTGGTAGTATAAATCTATGCAGTGAAATTTATATGCACTAACTTAATTTTGGGCGTCTCTATGTCAGATACTTTGGTAAATATAAGCAAAATGGGCATCAAACTGTTGGACCCCCGGTAATAATATTTAGTGTGTTTTTTCTTGGTACGTAATGATGCATGGATGATACAATGCTGGAAAGTTGAAGCTTTGAGGCAATTTTCAGGTATTTCACCAAAACTGCCAATTTTGGGAAAGTCTTGTAATTCAGTAGTTTAGAGCAGAATGTTTAGATTTGGTAGAATGTTTACTTTCGAAAAATATATGTTTTTGGGGGGTAAACATATATTTCTGTGTTTTTACCATACAAAAATGAAGTCAATGCATTTTAATTAGCTGTAGTGATCCACTGGACTATTTGTATGTGCTAATTTCATTCGGGGCCTCTAACTGCCAGATACTTTGGTAAACCTATGCACAATTGGGCATCAAACTGTTTGGAGGACCCCATGCCATCATATTTAGGGTGCTGGAAAGTTGAAGCTTTGAGGCAATTTTTGGAAAGCCTTGTGACGAGTTTGGGGCAAAAATGCAAGGGTACCCATTGTAGATTCGGTAGAATGTGTGCTTGTCTATGTTCAGACAAGCTTTGATGTTTGGTAGTTAGGAGTAGAGAGACACATGTACCCATTTTGGAATCAACATAATGTGTACTTTTCAAAAATAAATCGTTTTCTGGGGTAAACCTACTGTTTCAGGATTTTCTGTGCTTTCAAAATTCAGTAAGATACTGCCGGGAGTTTTTGCTGTACAGAAGTCCTAAATCTCCCTAGAAATATACATATCTGGTACTGGCATGTTTGCGGGACATGAGACTTTCTATATTAGTTGGATTTTCATTAGTAAAATGAGATATTTTTCTAGTATAAGTTCATATATTATGAAAAATAGCAATTTTTCTTTTTTTTGGTATTTAGTACTATAAATCTTATATCTATAAATCTTATTGCAGAGGTGGAAATACATGAAGATTTAGAAAGTTCAGATTCTCCTGAAAAAAACAATGTATAGTTTTCCCTAACAATGTATAGTTTCCCCGTCCTTTGCAATGATCTTCTAACTTTAAACTTTGTGTGTTTCTGGTTACAAGTTTAGCTCAAGAATATTTGTTTGTTTTTGTGGCTCTGACCCAGTCTGTACCAGCTCCTGGTACAGAAGCTGGCTCCCTCGCTTAACCAAGTTGGGTTCACTGTATTCTTGTGCAGTAAGACCAGGCAGCATCCAAGTTCCTAAGGTCCAGGCCCAAATAGGCAAATGTTATAGGCAGAAGAGCCTGAAATGGAATGTATTTTCAGCCATTCTTTAAAGGTATGTATGTCTCAGTACTAGTTATTTCAGAAAGATCTATTATCCCAATTGGTGCCTGTTGGTGCCTTGGGAGAAACAATATTCAGTGTAGCATACAGACTTCAGGTTGTAGCTTCTAAAAGTGTTTTTTGGCTCCAGACAAACAAGACAATGTTTCAGGTCACACTGGGCCCTTTACCAAGTCTGAAATGATGCCTTGTTTGTCTATTAGAACCAATAAAGCACTTTAAAAAGTAACATCCGAAGCTGGATGTGCTACAGTGAACATTGTCTCTACTATACACTATAATCTGTGGCAAACAGATTATACATTGCCTAAGCACCCAGCACCTGCAAGGGTTACGTGTCCAGCCAGGTCAGGCACTCTATTCTTTAATGTAAGTTTAGTAAAAACATTCTTTATAACGTTCTATATAGCAACTTTTCAAAGAACATTTCAAAATGGAAAACCAATTCAAGCAACTAATTTAGCCAATGTAAACTTCAAAAGAGCACAAGATACAACTGTAAGTACAGAACAAATGCAGTGCTTTTTTAAGATATGTTGCTGCTTTGCTTCAATTCTTTAAGTGTATGTTTTAAGCAGAACATACCCCCTGTATTATTGACATTTTATAACAGGCTCCTAAAGTGTATATTTTATTTTCTGTATTCTGTAATAAAGATATGTTTTCTCATATGCTTTCTATTTGTACGGTATCAATTGTACATGTTCAACTGAAATAGAATTTAATATTCACTAAAAATCATATGCTACCCCTGTCTCTAGAGAATCTTAACTAACAATACCTAATCTTCTTTTCCTAAGGGTATAGTACTGTGCACATATATTCCATCACAATAACTGTCACTCTCTTTGTTGTATTTAATATTAGCATGGCATTCTGATTCCTAAGTTTTAATTTGCTTAATGAAAGAGAACACTAAGGATGTAGAACTGTGAAAGCTATGGTTGTTATACAAGCAGAAGTAACTAGTAATTAAAATGAATTTTGAATAAATCTTGCATTCTGTAGAGTCAAACTTTAGAAAGATTTTAAATGACATTTGGCAATATCTGATTTCATGTTTCTGAAATTGAAACAGAAAAAAGGACAAAAAGTAAAGGAAAAAAATCTTCCCTAATTACAGATTTGTGTATGATTCCCAGAAACAATTAACAATTAACTAAATATTCAAGTAAATAAAGCTGCAGAATCTGATATGAACATGTACAGCACAAACGTGTAAGTGCACATACAAGACTCAATAGATTACAAGGAATAAAATGTTAACTTGATAAATACTGTAATGTAAAATAATCTTGTTGAAATATATGTTTATTGCACTTGAAATTCTGAAAATATTTTAACTGCTGAAGTTTGTTTTCTTCTAAAAATGTGTTTGCCACTTTCTCAGAATGCACACTGGGGCAAATTCATCAAGGGTCGAATATCAAGGGTTAATTAACCCTCGATATTCGACTGGGAATGAAAATCCTTCTACTTCGGATATCGAAGTCAAAGGATTTTGAGCAAATACTTCGATCGAACGATCGAAGGAATAATCGTTCGATCGAACGATTATCCTTCGACCACAAAAACGTAGCCAAGCCTATGAGAACCTTCCCCATAGGCTAACTTTAGGTTCGGTATCTTTTAGGTGGCGAACTAGGGGGTCGAAGTTTTTTCTTAAAGAGACAGTACTTCGACTATCGAATGGTCGAATAGTCGAAAGATTTTTAGTTCAAATCCTTCGATTCAAAGTTGAAGTCGTAGTCGAAGGTCGAAGTAGCCCATTCGATGGTCGAAGTAGCTGAAAAAACACTTCGAAATTCGAAGTATTTTTTCTTCTTTTCCTTCACTCGAAGTTAATGAATTGGCCCCTTGTATAAATATGTTGGTAAAAACAGAAGTTGCTTAAGAAATTAAGAAAGTGCATGGAGTGCAGCAGCTGGGAGTGGGGATGTAGGGAGTGACTATGGCAGACAGTAAGGACAGGATGCCCTTGCACCAAAGTGAAGTGTTCTTATCTACCTGTATAGTAGATCCCAATTGGATGTTCTTAAGGAGAATTCAACCCTTTAAGAAAAAACCCGTACCCCCGTCCCACGGAGACCCCCCTCCCTCCTCCCCCAGCCTAACTGCCCACCCCCCGGGGAAATGCAGCCATTCTCTGGGAATGCAGCCATTCTCTGGGTCTTCGTATCTCATTCCGGTGATTCGGCACATGCGCAGTTGTCGCAAGCTGCCAAATTGCTCCAACTGCACATGCGCGAACATGCCAATCTCTCTCTCAGCTTGCCAAAGACCCGGAAAATGGCTGCGTGGAATTACGATGTCAGAATCCGAGGGGTAAGTATAAAGTATGGGGCATTTCCCCGGGGGGGGCAGTTAGGCTGGAGGGTTTCTCTGGGGTGGGGGTTATGGGTTTTTTCTTAAAGGGTTGAATTCTCCTTTTAGCCACACCTTCAGATTTCACAATACTAACCCCTGGAGTGCAGACAGGGAGAGGATTGTGTAAATAGGCAGGAGTGCAAATAATAGGAAGTAGCGAGTCCTGGAAAACCAATCGGAGGTCAAAAACAAGCCAGGGTCAAGTTAAGCAGCATAGGATTGTGGTCAGAAATTGGGCCAAGGTCAGGTCAGGCAGCGAAGATTCGTAATCAGAGGACGGGCCAAGGTCGGGTCAGGCAGCAAAGAAAAGAGTCAAGACGAGCCAAGGTCAAACCAGAAAATCAGATAGTCAAACAGGCACAGGAGCAGGAAGATCACTTAGAAACTTGTCTAAGTACCTGGCGTCTTTAACTATGCAATGAGCATGCACCGAATTGACGCACGCAACGGACCAGACACACTGTGACACAATGCCCGCATTCGCAAATGACCCTGAACCGGACTCACGCCTCAGAACCTGAGCAAGACAGTGTATCACCGAGGACATACTGACAGGTAAGTGTCCTTACAGTTCTGCATCTTGTGCCAGATACCAGAACAAAATGTTCCAGTGGTGCACACTACTCCTACTTCATTGGTAAATTAATCAGAAAGTTTCTTTAAACCGATTCTTAAAACAGTGGATGGATAAAGGGATCCTTGAATTTCTTCTCCTTCAGTTCACTGTGCTATCTTTCAGGATTACAGCTGCTTCAAGCCACTTCAAAAATCATTGTTATCCTTGCAGAAGCTCCCAGGCAATATGGGGTGTTTTTGGTCTCCTCAAAGACTCATCCCTTTCCAAATTAATTCATAATCAAGAGCCTCTAATTAAATAACTCATAGCTGGCTGATGAACAAGAAAAAAACAACTATTAGTTTCCTTTCTGTAAAATTCTTCAAACTGCAGACAAAAAGTTGACACAGACTGTTGCAACTCAAACAGAATGCTCCAATTTTTCTCTATTAAGCTTATGATGCCTTCTATAGAGGCATAGGCAAAAACTCACGTGTTCATAAAGTATTAAGGTTCATAAAGTATCTTTGCTAAATTCTGCAAATTTGACTTGGCATCCTCAAAAGTGGCAGCAGGGATGATTGTGGCCTGAACTGTCTCCTGTGATGTCGTCTTAATCCCCCCACCCTTCCCCTCCGCTCGTACCTCCTGCTTTTGGGCTACCGATAAAACAATTTTCATTACTTTCAAGTCTTGTTGAATGTGTTTTGCTCCAAAATTATCAAACCAGTGTTCAAATTCACAAAAATTCACATGCATTTTTCTCTACACACATGCCATTCATTGTTAGATAACCTCCTATCCACTATTCTACAACTGCTTTTTCAATAGAAAATTTTTCGAGAAACATTTGGCCAATGATGAAAGTCTGAAACTTATGCTGAAACCATACATCCTTAAAAAATTCAATCATCAGTATTTGGCAGGAACAGATTTTTACTACCACTGGTAACTTGACGGGCATTGCTCACCTTGGATCATGGCAGGAGTGCACTTGTTTTGCAGCAGAATTTTGGAAATATATCTCCTCTAGCTTTATATTATTCCTCTCCCCTATTAATTCCATGGACATTTAGCCTAGGGCTACCAGATCACCTGAAAATTCATTGGCATGTCTAAGTAATGCACATTGCAGGGCAGCGCTGATTTTATTTAAATTAAATTTTAATCAGTGCAGCCTTTCTAGTTGGAGGTTCTGGATGTGAGTTTTCAAGTGATTTGCTAACCTTAAAGGAGACATATAGAATAAATAAAGAAACCCTAATTTTGTAGGCAATAATGTATATATAATGTATATACACTATATGGTGCTGGATTTACTTTAGGCTGTAAATTAATATTATCTTCAAAATTAACCCCCTTATTTAAGCTCTTCGTGGATGTTCTCTGGTCCCTGTCCCTGTTTCAAATGAAGGGTCCTAATGGTTCCTGCCAGAAGCACAATAGGAGGGGAATAGCCAATTACAGCAATGCAGACACATAAGCAAAGACAGGCTTTAGTTCCCTATCAAGTCAGTCTAGCTGCTGTTTGGTTTCTTCCCTACATTGCAATGTGCTGAGTGTCACCCTGCACAGCCAGACATTTCAGTGGGCAGGAAGTGGAACAGATGGGTGGAACTAGTAGGGTTCCAAATAGATCACATCTACTGCTCTCCCGCTGTCCAGCATCTTACTTACCTCATCATAAAAAAAATCAAATTAGTATGACATGACCTATCCTTCATAAAGCCATACTGATTGCTGCTCATAATGTCATTTACTAGGACAAAATGTTGAATATGATCCTTTAACAAGCCTTCAAATAATTTGCCCACCACAAATGTCAAATTTACTGGCCTATAATTGCCAGGCTGAGATTGTAATCCCTTTTTAAATATTGGAATGACATCAGCTTTCCTCCAATCCATACGTACCATACCAGATGAAAGTGAATCTGAGAAAATTAGAGGGCCGGTCTAAAACTAAACTAAGCTCTCTTAGAACTCGTCGGTGTATTCCATCTGACCCTGGCACCTTGTTTACATTAATTGTTATTAAAGCTTTATGAATCATATCCTGAGTCAGCCACTGACTAGATTGATCTGAGCCAACAGTGCTGCTATGAAGTGAGCCTGGGAGCCTGTTGTATACACTGAAGAAAAGATTTGGCACAGTTGCCTTTTCTACATTTGTTACAAACAAACTGGTACCACCATTAGTTAAAGGAGCAACACTCTCAACCCACACTATAATCCTATTATGTGTTTTCAATATCCAATTTTCTTTAGTAGCCATAGGCATAGTCAGTGCCGGACTGGCCCAGCAGGAGACTAGGAAAAAACCTGGTGTGCCCCGAACCTAGTGGGCCCCCGCCGGGCCAGACCCCCTTTTCCGCCATTATGGCATGCACACGAGCGATGTTGTATGCACATGGCAAGTGTGCCAAGTGGCTCATTCACGTCACAGTAGGGGGGCTGCCCTGGACAGCAGTCCCAGTGGACCCCAGGCCCCCCAGTCCGACCCTGGGCATAGTGCTTCAAATTAAGCAAAGATAAAATATCCAGACAGACTTTTAAGCATTCTGGGTAATCCTTTGCATACTCATAGATACAAAACAAATACATACACTAATCGGCATTTTCTTTGTAGTAGTTCGCACACAAATGACTATACTGTATATAAAGGCATTGTGCCAGTTCTGAGCAGTGAAAAGTTATTTTAAAATAACAGTTATATATACCTACCATAAAAATATTGTTCCACCCAAATGTTGTTGGCATTCAGTAGCATACCAAGGATGTAGTGGAAACTGTAGTCCAGCAACCAATAAAAAACAACAAATGCAAAGAGTATCACCAGAACTGCAGCACCATAGGGGAACCACAGGTCTGACCACCAGTTATTCCAAGCCCTTCATAAAAATAGAAACTAGAGACTGACATCAAGTATACCAGTACATACTTTTTTATTGCTTTTAATTTATTTTTGTCGTACTACTTCTTTGTAAAGCCTGTGTGCAATTATTTTAATTTCTAACAAGCTACTAAAATGAATTATCTAGCTATCTTTGCACTTTAGTAGCACAAAATGTATTAGCACTTTAGAAACTGTGTGCTTCATAAATGCTGAGTTTAAAAAATACATGCTGCATTTTTATAAAGTAAACAAAGCCGAATACCTGCTTTCAGCACCTGCCTGAATATAATGGTGAGGTAAAAGGGGTTACATGAGCATTCAAAGCAATATGTTTCCTGCAGTGATATATATGGCCTCTGAAGGCACAGTGAAGCATACACTGTTCCCATTTCTGCTAACTCACAGCAGGAGATTTCAGCTAAACATGCAGTGTTTTCTTCAAAGAGGGTTTTAGTATGCAAATTAACTTTTCAATTGTTCTAAATAACACATTATTTTTATGCTGAGGTTTCATTAATTTAATTAGTTGTTAGTCCCTTCCTATTAAATGTAAAGTTAATAACTCAAGTTACAATGCATTTTTTAAAAGTAAATAACAAAGCTGAAGACCATTAATTTTTCTTCATTCCATGTGAGAACAGTAGATTTTACACAGTACAAGTTTATGGGTCGCCTTCATATTTACAAATATGAAAAAAATGTTTTACTATCAAAGCTGATCAGTTAAAAATATATATCTGGAAAGCAAGGTTCCCAAACAGGCAGATCTCAACCAACATGGCCTACTTGGGCAATCAAATTAATGTCTTCATTGAGAAAATGTAGCAACTGGATAGAATGTGAAATGGTGTAAGCATGTGTGGCTTTTTGGCTAAAATATCACAATGATATCATAATCTGGAGGGCAGTCAAGAAGACTTGATCAAGTTTGTCCAAAAACTCATTAGCAAGTATTTAAGTAATAAATTAATGCTAAAGAGCAGTTAGGATAGAATACAATTTTAAGAATTATTGCAAAAAAGTTGGAAACAAACACATTTATTTTGGACACCTCTTAAAAAAAGAAGCTTGTAACCCTTTGTTGCATGATACCTTTCAAATGTGATTTGTATTATGTTTTAAAATTGCTGTTAAAGGAAAGTAAGCACTATAGTTAGGAGAGGTTAAATTACAAATGCTGAAGTAAAATACAGTAGGTGGGTCTGTCAGATCTTCCCCACAACTTGTAGATTAAAAGGCTGTCCTGTTTAGAAACAGGTCATGATACTTAAGACAGATGACTAGTCAACAATTTAGATAGGGTCTTGAAGGGGATATAAATCCAAATCCATAAAAGAAAATGTAATTTTGTATATCTTTCCTATTGTCAGGTTTGACCACAGGTGAGCTACTTGAAGGTACCAGCCTATGTGCTGTTAATACAGAAATGGGGCTTGATGAAAGGCAGATGACATGTTATATGAGTATGGGGATTTGATGTACGATTAAATAAATACACAAGTCCTTTACCAAGCCAACTGTCAGAGGCAGGTGGCAAACAAGGAGAGTCCAATAGGCAGGCTGAAGGTAGAAATAACTCCAGAAAACAGGCCGAGGTCAGTACCAAGAGGTCATCAGAAATCAGGGAAGGATAAGGAGTGAGGCACAGAAATTAGGTAAGGATTAAGAGCAGAGAAACAGGGGTCAGGGCAGGAACAAACAGGAAACCAGGCAGGGGTCAAGCAGGAGCAACAAGGTAACAGGCTGGATCAGGCTTGGTAGCTTCAATATTCGAGCACCTGTGGTTGCAGGAAGCAGTCTTATAAAGCCCCTTAATTAATTTATTAATTAATTTGGAACACTGGAGGTAAATTAGGTAGGCAGAGTTGAGTGTGCAGCAGGGAGAGGTAACAAAACCATCAAGAAGACTAACCCACCTCAACCCAGAAAGCACCCAGCTCAGTGGACTAAAGGGGTTGTTCACCTTCCAACCCCATTTTCAATTCAGTCATTTTCAGATTGTTCTCCAGAAATAAAGATTTTTATTAATTGCTTTCCGTTTATTTATTTTTTTACTGTTTTTTTTCCAAAATCTAAGTTTAAAGTTTAAGGTTCTTGTCTCTGGTGTTTGAGGTGCAGATTCTGAACTGTTACAATATGCTACATTTAATTGATACATTTAGTTGATACATTTCTCAGTAGCATCTCTGGAGTATTAGCAACTATTGTATCAATTTCAACAGCTGCCTTTAATGAAAATCAAGGATTATAAACGTATCAATTTTGAACAGTTTAGAGAGTCAGCGACCCCCCCCCCCACAGCAGCTTTAGAAAGGTGAAACATTTGACTTTACACTTCAATATTAGAAATAGAAAATAGAAAGTAATTGGAAAAAGTAATGCAGGTACAAAACATACCTGTAGTCCAGAGTTCGATTCCTACCCGTACTTGACACCAATATATATTTAATTACAAATTGCTATTGAAAGCAATAATTGGTTATTCTTTTCTCTACTCATGGCTCTGGTGTTTTAAACAATGACGCTCTGCTCCAGCAAAGACAGGTCTGATAATCAACTTGATTCTGTTACATCAGAACCACCAGTGCACAAAACAGAAAGAGACAAACATATATTGCTTTCAAAGCAGAAAATAGGGCTGATTTATTGCATGCTTTGGTATGTGTTTGGAGTTATTGTGAGTCAACCATTCTGGAGTGCAGTTTATTTTTGTACAGTGCCCCTTTAACAATGGTTCCGCTTGTTTTCCTTCCTAGTCATACAGACAGCTTCTTTAAAACTTTAGTAGTTGCTGTAAATGTTGCTAGGGACTAACTGAAAATAAATGGAACAATGTGATGTGAGTGCAACTTTTATCCTGCAAAAGAACATGCACGGGATATATTATTAAATAAGCTGCACTTGGAGGAAAAAATTCTCATGTGTACTGATCTGTTTCCTTGTGGTTCTCATGTTTTTTCTTCTCCACCTCAAACATTTGTAAATAGGCCTCTAAAAGCAAAGGGAGATTGATTCTTGAAGAATTAGGGTAAGGAATAGTTTCACTTTTTTTGTTTTTTTGCTTAGTTACAAATCTAGTAATTCATTTAAGAAATGTGTCCATATATTGTAATATATTTGAGCTGGCTAAGTGCAGAGAGATGCAGGGGTTGACGTAACTAGTGGCAGAGTAAGACAAAAGATTGGCGTAGTTGCTTGAAAGACAGATGCAGATGATGTCTTTTTTGAGTAACGCAGCAACAATGGTGATGAGATAAAGAAGGAAAAGATACACAGATGTTGACAAATTTCATTAAAAGAGAGGCACAGAAAGCAAAATTAACATGGGAAATATTCATAAAAGCAGATTATGTGGTGAAGAGAAAAATTAAGATATTAATTGTATTGGGTTAGCATAGATTCAAAAGCCCAGTATAAGGGGTCGGCTCTACTTGCAATAGATTGCCTTTCATTAGAGACAAATGTATATGAATTTAGAAAAATATATGATAAGTGGTGGACAGTGGTCAAAAGCTACAGTGAGACGTCAAAGATAAAGATATAGCAACCACTGGCTTGACCAAAGAGGGCCCAGCAACATCGGATGATGGCATACTACATGCACAGCGCACAACTCAGATGATTTTTGGGCACATTCATGGGATGGCATTGATCACACTGGTCTGACATGAGGTGGTAACTAGCTCAGCTAATCTGTACCGTGCCAACACCCTAAATAGACAACACCAATGACTATCCAGCATCTTATATTTATTATCTAGGTGCCATACCAGACAGATTACCACCAGATAGAAAGCAGCTCAAGTAGGGTGTTCCTCAGCACTAATCTTCCACCAAAACTGTGACTATGCAGTGCTGCCACTGAGCACTGCCAACATGCACACACTCCAGAATGGCGACTGCCTGGATATATCCTCCAGTGCACACTCTTACTCAGTGTTGGAAAATGCCCCCAATGGGGCAATGGGGTATTGTTAACCATATTAATTGTTATGCAAATTTGGGACTGGGCAGGAGAGGGACTGTTATTTTTCCTGTTTGGCTTTGTTGTACAACCTATCCCTGCCCACTTTCTTACACTGCTCCTCCTCCTCCTCCTACCATCCTGGGATTAATTTACTGTATATTACATACTGTTACAATGGAAGGAAATAATGTATCTAATGTATACTGAAATATGAGGGGGATGAACTCCAAATACAAGACAGAAGCTTCTAGATCTTGTCATTAAAAAACTTAAGAGTCTACTTGCTTGCATGTGCATAAAGATTTAATACGATATGCCACTGCCATCAGGCTACTCTCACAGGTGATATCTGACTATTCCCATTAGTAATTACTCTAACCTGCAAACGTCAACACAATACCATTATATGGCATCTCAGCCCCATATGGGTCAAACCCCAGCTATAGCTGAGACAATTAATTAATACTGGACTGAAAATAAAAATTCAGCCCCCTCTGATATACTTTGGGATGCATTTAAGGTTGTCCTCCATGGTAGACTAATGCAAGCCATAAAGCAAAACCGTAGGACCATAAAGGAGGAGCACATCTAGAGGAGGATTGCACAAATTCACAGAGGGACTTATAATGAGCCCTACTGACAATAAATATCAGTTACAGTAGGCTGGCCTGGACTGGGAGTCAAAATAGGCCCTGCCATTCCAAGTACACAGAGGCCCAAACAGCCCCCTACCAGCCCAAACAGCCCCCTACCAGCGCCCAAACAGTCCCCTACCAGCCCATTATATGGTAACTTTCTATGGAACCATACAGCAGCCCCTCTGGCATTTGCCAGAACCCACAGATTGCCAGTGCGGCCTGACAGTAGGCCTTGTCACTTAAACAGGTGCAACTTAGTCCTCTATATAAAAAACGAGGGCTTTTGACCAGGGCGAAAACAATAGTAAAGTGCTGGCACACCTTGCCAAATCCCCCCACTGGAACTACAGCAGTGTCTAAATTTGTATGGCAAGACAACACAAAAATGACTATCCCCTAGGGCGTTACACAATAATTTGAAAACTTCTATGCCACTCTCTATGCAACCAGGCTCAAGGCCACCATGGATCATATAGACTCCTATCACTCTATGATACAGGTATCTCTGAATGTACTAGACCCACAACTGAAGGTCTACCTAGATTTGACAGTCTCCCAATATGATTTAGCGTTAGCCAACAAAACACTGGGTCCCAAGGATTTTGTTACCGAGCAAAAGCCAAAACTCTCATCTTCATAATACCTTTGCAGAAGCCCAAATTAAAGGCCACCTTCCCAAATCTATGCAAGAAGCTTTTATTGTGGTCATACCAAAAGAGGCAGGGTAACCCACCCAGTGTGGGCAGTAAGGCCAATCTTTGTAGATGCCAAAGTATTCACTTAGGTCCTGACCACAAGACTATGTAAAGTCATCACTGCCCTTAGAGAGCCAGATCAATCTGGATTCATGCTGCAAAAGTCACATATATAAATATTAGAAGGCTAAATGCCTATTTACAGATCCCCCATGACAGCAAAGGTGCCAGAGACATTCTGTCAATCTACTGGGAGAAAGTCTTTGATTCCATTAAATGGCTCTTTTTATGGTAACTATTGCCCAAATATGGAATAGCACCCAAATTTATTTAAGTCAGAGTAAATGGAATCCTGCCCCCTAAAATCCATCTAAAATGCGGCACAAGGCAAGGCTGCCCGTTATCCTCCTTGCTCCTTGCACTGGCAATAGAGCATTTGGTCATAAAAATCAGAACTGCACACAAATTGCAGGTTGGGGCTGCAGAGGAGAAAATCTTCCTCTACACAGACAATGTCCTCCTCTCCTTATAGTACTCTAGAGCTTCCCTTACAGCAGGACACTATGGACACTATAAGGGAATTTAGCAGACACTCTAGGCTGAAAGTGAACTGGTTAAAATTGGTCCTCTTATCCCTAGCTCTGTCTTCCACCAAAACCACCTTCCCAGAAAGGACCTTCAGATTGCAGACTCCTTTAAATATCTAGGTCTTAAGATACAGAAAAACCTACCCATTAAATTAAACCTGAAACTCACTCCTTTACGCAAATGGTAAATGTATGGAAGCACCTGTCTATCACACTATGGGGCAGAGTGATAATATTTAAAATGGTCTTACACCACAAATTCCTTTACCTGCTCCATAATACCCCAGTATATTTAGGCTAAAAATTAATATTATCTTTTTTAAACCCCACTAGGGGGCATACAATGACTCTGGCTATTATGGGGGCTTTAGCCTATATCAAACCTGCACCATATATTGTTCATTATACCCTACAAGATTAGGAGGGGTTTTTAGTTATGCTATATGTCTCCTTTAAGTTTCACTGTTTTCTTATGTTCTGCACAAGCTCTATTCATTGAACTTATGTTTAAAAAGAGGGTATACTGCCTCTTTAAGTTTTATTCTGGCTATAACTATATGGCACAATATGCTACTCCATACAATTGAATTTCTTGTTTACAGGTTTCATAAAACTGTTATGACTAACATGTCTATTTCCACCAGCTTATTTTAATTAAGCTGTTGCATTGGTATATTTAATTTATGCCTCACTAAGTCACAACTGGCAAAATACCATTTGTCTTCCATAAGAAAAGGAGTCATCCTGTTCATAATAATTAATTACTTAAAAATCTAAGCTATTATGAATTGTTTATATAAATATTATAACACATTAGGCTGATATTTTTGTATTGGCAACAAGGACATTTAATTAGTCCAATGTAAAGTAATTATGTATATGTGAAATCAGAGCCGGACACATAATGGTTTTCAAATTAATTTAAGGGATAGCTTATTCAGCAGTGTTTAAATTGTTCCTGTTATGCTTTTTCATTACTCAAACTGGACACTAAAATGTGTGCTGTTTTAGCACTTAAGATCCAATTTTAAAGAAATACTTTCACCAAAATGAAAAAATATATAATTTATATATTTTGGACTTTGCATATGTTTAACTAAATATTTTTTTTTAATTTGTGAAAGACCTTACCGGAGAACTTGTATTTATTTATTGTTTTTCTTACAACAGGCAGCTGTTTTTTTTATACTGTTTTTATACTGTGTCGTCCACAATGCCTGGGTGAAAGCCACAGGGGCAAATTTACTGAAAGGTGAAGTGACTAACGCTGGTGAAAATTCGCCAGTGTGATGTCATTCCAGAACGTTGCCAATTTACTAACGGTCATTGGCGTAACTTCGCTAGCGAAGGAGATAGGCTCTAGCGGTAGTTCGCTCCCTAGTGCCAGGCGAATTTGCGCTCTGGCGAATGGACATAACTATGCAAATTCACTAAGATGTGGATTTTACTGAGCGTTCCCTCTTGCGCCAGACTTGCCTTCGCCACCTCAGACCAGGCAAAGTGCAACAGAGTAGAAATGAGTTCCTCAAAGAATTTTATAAGTCCCAAAAAAATGCTAGCGTCTTTTCCTTTTTTCATTGTGATAGGCTATCAAGCAACAGATTAATGTTGTTTGTATATCCAAAATTCCTTTTTATATAGGCTTAACCCTTTCAGCACAGCCAAGTCATATTTAATTTGCATTAAATGCCAGATGCTTTATAATATGTTGTGCACTTTGTGATTATGCTGTGTTTTATGCACTGTGGGGTTATTTACAAAACCTCAAATTTATCTGGTTGGGCTTTTAGGGGCTAAAACTTGAGTTTTTCGTGATTTATTATACCCGGATGCTGCAAAAATGCAGAATTCATAGATCCACCATCTCAGACCTGTCGAGGTCATGTATAAGTCAATGGGAGATATCCCTATCCCAATTGGAAGGTATGGTGGTCTGCTGTGGGTTTAGCCCAATAATCCGATAAATTCAAGGTTTTCGCGAAACCCCCCCCCCCCAAAAAAAAGGGTAAGAAAAAATCATATGATTCCGTTTTTCACACGGTTATTTTTTTAATAAATAAGGCAAAATCGGGGGGTGGTAGCAGCTACTTGCTACAAAATGCCAAAAATACCCTGCCATAGACAAAACTGTGATTTTCTCTGCTAAAACACATGTAGTGTCTTAGCAAAGCCAGTTATCACTATTGTCTATTTTGTAACCGTGACAAGTTGCTGCTACTAGCAGCTCTGTGTGTTTTCAACCTTAGGCTGGTGCAGTAAAATCAGTGTATAAAACACTGCATTTGTAGCCATATTAATTTTTAGGGTTTAGTTTTCATTTTAAAAAAGACCCTGTGATACAGAACTCTTTACCAGCTTTACCATTATTAATTCTTTATTATACTTAATTATAATATTTATGTTGAATGTAGTGGACAGCAAACTGTGTTAACTGTATATTGTGCCATCCTGTTGTGGCCTAAAAAAATTGTTCTTTTAGTACAATTCAGTAGTAAGATGGGATGGCTTCAAACTTCATGCAGGGAAAGAAATGTTAGAATGTAAGACTTTGTGTATACTGTAAGATGTGCTCTTGTGCTTTACTGTCTAAAATAATATAAGCATAAGAGTAACTTAGTTTAAAGATTAGGCATATTCGTCCTTATAGAATAAATAGACATAGGGACATTGCAATCAACTGGAAAACAGATACTTATTTTAACATCTCCAAAAAAATTTAATTCAGAGATTGTGTCTTTATGTTATAGGGACCTATACACTGGGGCAGGGACTGATGTAAATGATGTATAACCTCTATAAAGCGCTGTAGAATATGTCAGCACTAAGTAAGGATAATAGTCATTTCATTTGACACTTTGTGGCAGTATAAGCATTTATCTCTGGAGTTGACCAAATCAAGGAAAATTATATTTGATTTGCCTCAATAAAAAACAAACTTGACCTTTTTTAAATATCCGTTCAGTTAAAAGTTAAAAAAATAATAAGCTTGAATATTTTCTAACATTTCTAAAGATTATATAAGAGATAAGCCATTTTAGGAAATAGTGAAATGACATCATTCTGCACTGAATACCAGTTACTAAACTGAATTGAACACTGTTTTTATGTTTTGCTTTCTATTTAAGAACAACAGAAAAGGCCAATTTGCTCAAGATCAGCTAACTATGTGCATAAGAATTAGGCAGAATCTAGATAATTTTTTTCCACAAGATGAAATACTATGTATATAATTACAATTTCTTCAGAGTAATATACTAGAAAGTAATTGTGTTCAAAATGAATACTACTCGACTGAATTTTCAGATGAAGTTGGAAAATGTTTGTTTCATATCATATAAGCCTGCTGCTCAGTAGAAAACATAAGAGATTTATTTAAATCTAATAGAACATCATCAATTATTGCAGCTGGGAATGTTTCTTAATTGGACAGATATTAATCTTTTATATGAGCTATAATTTTAGTTTCATTGTGGTAAACAGAATATCCTGTAAATGCTATGATTTTGGAAAACTTCCCAGCATTTCTGTGAAAACTGTTATAATGGCAAAAAAGAATTGCCAAAAAGCTGTCAGAAAATGGAAATTACAGAAGCGTTCTTATGCTGGTTGAGGCTGAGCCAAAGACATTGACTTAATGGGATTTTCTTATTAAAGATATTATTTTGCAGAAAGTTGGATGAGATGCAGGAGACAGAATTATTGCACATGACTTACTCAGAAAAGATGACAACAAAATATAGAAAAAAACGGACAAAAGTTTTTAGTTTGCAATATAATTTCTTACGTATAGTCATAAGCAAGTTGTATGGAATCAGCTGACACAGATTAACTGAATCGCTGCTATTCTTCAATGAGACAGGTTTTGGAATTTCACAGCCATTTATTTATGGGATGGTTACATGTCTACATAATTTGGTGATATTATTCTAATTAGAGAAGAGTGATTTATGTCAATCTTTATGTTGAAAGTTGGCTTTGTGAAGCTTAACAAAGCTATCTTACCAAATCATACAATGTACAAACATAACACTGATTGGCATGAGATTGTGATGCTGCCTAGATTGAAGAAGAAATTGCAGGTGACATTGCCCCATGAAATATTTACAAAGTGCAGGGTAGGGTGCTAAAAGCCATGTATTTCAAACATTTGCCTGCTGCCCCACACTTCTATCAACTCCATAGTGTATCCAGGGCCACTTTAACCAAAGGGCAAATTGGCATCAACCCAGGGCCCACTGTGACAGAAGATTTTTTTAATTAAGTTTGTTTCCCTCCCTACTCCACTTTGCTGCAGATCCTGCTGCCTTCCTTATCCCCGCCCCCACTCTTCTGTCTTTCAGGAAAGGCTGTATGTTCCACTGTAGAAAGCATGGCCATCTTGGATTTTTCAGCAGCATACTAAGCAAGCAGGCAGAGAGAGAGCGCACCAAGCAGCTGTGGGTGCATTGTGGTATTATGCTTCCATCACATGTACAGATTACAAAAAAATACTGACCAATGCAGAAAGTAAAAAATACCCTGCTCATTAGGGCAATGTCACACAGGGCTTATCTGGATGCATTTTTTTAGTTGCGTTCATATACTTGTTTAGCTAATAATGTCTGGCAAGCTCTTGATGATTTCAGTATTAGTCTTTGGGGGATTTTTTTGAGCGCTATAGAGCAGCATTTTTAGCCTACTTAAAAAGACTGTTTTTATAGTGCCTGAAACAGCCCTGTGCATCATTAACATTAAATCTTACAATGAAAATGCATATGTAAATTTATACTTTTTTTTTTACAAGAAAGCCATTAGTTCCAGAATTTCAAAAGCTTCATTAAACTAGAGGTGCTTGAACAAATTGTTCCCAGTAACTTGATGCCACTTTAGGTCAAGTAACACTTATAATGCTCTAGATGGCAAACTGTGAAATTATAGTGAAGTATGATCATGAGAAGCCATTACATTCTGATATATAATTTTGCTCCACTTACAACTTAGAACTTATTTTGTTAATTTTAAATAAGAAAGATCTATAGTTTACAAAAAAGGGACAACCCGCTATAGGTACATCAGCAAGGCCAGAATAGTAATATCACAAAGCATTCATTTTATATCTGTAATAGGGATGAGCAAAATATTTTGCCATGTTTTGCAGAGAAAAATATTTATTATGGTGTCTATAAGTTTTAAATTGGTATCTCAGTGATTAGCACTGTTGCTGCAGGGCTCTGAACAAGAGTTAGGGTTGCCACCTTTTAGCCCAGTGGAGACCGGGCAGGGGGCAGGGCTATGATGTGGAGGAGGCGGGCTGTGATGCAGAGGGGGCAGGACTGGTCCACGGAGAGCCGGATCGTGGCATTGGGGGGCGAGACTATGATGCGTCAATCATGGCGAATCCTGCCCGGTTTTCCTAGTTTGGAAAAACCGGGCCGGCAGTTTTGACCCGAGCTTTTCAAATTATTGCGCTGTTCAAGTCAAAACTAGAGAGGTGGCAACCCTAACCAGAGTTCAATTCTGACCTCAGCCTTCTGGTATGGTAATTGGCTCCTGGGGCGATTGACCACCCAGTGATTAAATGTTATAGAAAACTCGTGACTGTGTATTATTACAGAAGTATTTTGCTAAAGTACAGTATTAAAGGGATAGTTACACATCAAAGGTTTTAGCTTAATTGAATTCTTCATCAAAATATGCCTATATGTCCTTAAGACCCTTTTCTTCAATGTGACCTCTTTCTATGTAAATTGTGCCTGACTCCGATGCATTCTTATAGTCCCTTGGGAATGTCAATCAGAGCTTGCAAGGCCGGAAATTAAATACTTGACTGAAAGGAAGAATCTGGCAGCACAGTTAAATGGTGTTGTTGGCTTATACTACAAGGTCAGGGGTTATAGCCTCCTTATCACAGTGCTGCTGCTTCCTTTTATGTTCAGGTATGTGACTATACAATAACAATCCTCCACTCCTCCATCGCACTGCAAAATTCATCTTCTGCACCGCTCTGTGCTGCTCGGTTTTTTTTTAATGGTGCTTTTAACTTATTCTGCCTTACTTGATTATGTGTAGCCCTTGTCTGCCTTCCCTGCACAAACAGAATGATCTGTGCCAGGACTGCTTACATGATTAACCTTTAAACCCCCAGAGCTGGAGTAGATTGTTAGTGCAGGAAAAGTCAAGCAGGCAGGAAAGGGACACACATATGTAACCTAGTAAGAGGGAATGAGTTAAAAGCACCTTCTGAAAAACAAACCTGAACAGTGCGGGAGAGGAAATTTTCAGAAGGAGGAGGCTTTTGTTTTTTGCAGGAGTGGGTGTGAGATAAAAGAGGATGAAAGCAGTAGTACTCACCCCCTACAGGAAATAGGATCCTTCTCCATATAAGGAAGTGGAGTGTTTTTTTGAAACAATATATTTTACTAATATGTGGGTTTACATCAGTCATCAGAGTAAGCAACTCTAACACCACAGGCTGTATAGAAAGTATGCACAGTATAAGTCTTGAGCACAGTGACATCTACAAGCCATTTGTATCAACACCACAGTTATTATTGCCATCAAAGTAGTGATCTAAGAACAAAACTAGAGGGTTCACTTTCACTTTAAAGAAGGATAACAACAGGCCTGAAATCTACTATGCTCACCTACTTTTGGATGGAAGAAAGGGTATTTTTCCAACATTTAGGGGCCTATTTACTAACAAATTCAATTTTTTCCACTAATCTCGAAAAATTTGTGGTTTTCCTATTTAAAAAAAACTCAAAAAAATTGAGATTTATTAAGTGTAAAAATCATGAAAACCACTAATAAAAAACTATGTAAGTTGTCAAGGGCCTATGGAAGTCAATGGGAGCTGCTCTGATCATTTTAAATCAATTTCAATTGTTCAGCTTTTGTTTCGCTAGGAATTGTCAGAAAACTTGAATTTTAAGAGGTTTTCATATTTTTAGCGCATTTATTAAATGTCACAGTCATAGTTAAAGAGTTTGTGAGTTTAGTCTTGGTTTCAAAAACCTCTAAAAACACTAAAATCTGACCTTGCTAAATAGGCGTCCACATGAATTGCAGTGAAGCGCAACGTTAAAGAGATATGTAAATCTTTGAAGCCTCAATGCCCAATCGCAATGCAAGTTAAGAGATATATTTGAAATATTTGAAATGGGTTGCAGGGATTTAAAGGTGGCTACCTGCAGCTTTATATGAATTTTTGAAGTTATTGTACCGTTCCATCCGCCATTCAACATTTAACCTGCAGACTCATTGGTAGCAAAGTGTACAGGTGTAGGGTTTCTGCTCACATTTTCCAGGTAACCAAGGTTGCATAGTAGTTAATTCTGCCCAGGGTGAGGTATATTATGGTGACATTTTGTAAAATTGACACCTGAGTTTGTGACGTGATCAGTGTTGGGGTGCTGGAAATCAATGGATAACTTTATTATATATTTTTAAAAACAAATGTTCACTCCACCTACTGTAGGCCTATTATTTGACAGATTATTTATTGAGATTATGGGATGACAGTTTCAGGTATTTGTTATTTTTTATTCTTTCATTTCCCCTTGTATATGCTTATATGGTTAACACAATTTAGGCCTAGCGTACACTGGCATTTGACTACTGATATCATCTGGCAGAAAACAGAGACTGTCAAAACCCCTGTCTGTCATTGCTTCATATGTTATTCAATGGAAAGTGGTGTGTCTGAAGCCATGATAGATGCATCTCTGCTCAGAAAACGCTCACTTGAGATTTTTTTTACAAGTGAATAGGGGCATTTTGATTATAAATTGTCTCAACTGCATGGCAGCTGCAGTCAAAAATGAGTGTGTGCCATAGGTCGTAGTAACATATGATTATCCATTAGTGTTTTTTCATTTCACCCTTTTCCTAACTTATGAGTAAGAAATGTCAACAGTCTCAGCAGAGGTGACAGATGTGAAGTCTGATATGACAAATGCTTCAAGTTTTCAGCTGCAATTTATTGGTATAAGTAAAAAGGAACTCCTTATGTCAAAAACAATAACAAACCACTTTATTATGGATTGACCAGAAACCCATTGTGTGACTATGAAACAAAACAGAGTTTTGAAAAATATGATAAAACAACAGACAGAATAAGAGAGAGAAAAGAAAAAGGCTGCTATACATTTTTCAGCCAAAAAAGCAGTGAGCTACAATCAGAAAAAAATTGATATGCCCATATTTATTTAAATGTTATAAGTCCTCTAACATTCTGCATAATATTAAAATGATTCCTTGGTTGCAGGAACCCAAACATCTGTTCTTCCATTATTCTTGCTTTTTTATGTGAGCCCTTGGGTACGTCTCTGTTAAGGTAAATATACACAATAAAATAGTCAAATGATCTATCTAAGAGGTAATTACTTTACAACAGAGAAATACCATATTCCAGAACTTAACTAATTAGGATCTTGTCACTTTAGAATAATAAACATGAATGTGTGTCAAAGTTGTTCCCTTTTTCATGACAATAAAGATCAGTTTGGGAATGTGGCATTTCCAAGATAATTTTTAATACATGTTAGATGGCAGAGCAGTGAGACAGATCCCTTGAGTCGTTCATTTTCTTTAAAAGCACTTTCTTTGTAACAATATGATAACAGGTTTAAATGTGTTTCTCTGGTTATTGCTTACTCCTTCGTAATGCTAATAATAAAGTAAAATTGTAGGTGAGATGGATAAAAAGCAGAGATAAACATTTCACACATAAAGCAGTAGAATATGCTACCAATATACTCCTTATTTATTTTTGTTTATTATTACTCTTTGTATCTCAAACTTTGGTGCAGATGGTGCATTTAAATAAAATACTGGTGGGTGACACATAGTCCCTTAAATCCACTTTCTTGCTTCCCAGTATTTCATGTACATATTTTTCCGCTAGCTAAAAGTTGCTAGTTGCCAGAGAAGCAAGTTTCTTCCATAGGAATGTTAAATCTTTATGTGAAGCCCACTGCTTCCAGTCTTTGGCATTTTTACATCCTCTGCCAACACCACTGAACAGAGATGTTATTCTTTTAATATCAATATTATAGCATGATGGTTATTGTGGGGAAAAAAACACTATGCTGACACCATAATGATATAATCCTTGGCAGGTAAGAGAAGATCATAAAATATCTTGGCAAAATTTTTCTCCATGATGGCTGGAGGTACAAAGATGGAGTTTCGGGGTTATTTCAACTGCACCTTTTCTCTAGCTAGTAAAACTATTTTCTCAGTATTTGATCCTGAATTCTGATTTTAATGAGTATCAGATTCTTGGATCGTATTGGAGCTTCAAACTTTTGCACCTTCCCTACATCTTGCAGTATTGCACACATTGAGCAATAATAATTTCTCCTTTGCTCACAGTTAAGTTATTCTTTGCAATTCAACTGACAACAGAAACAGTATCCAGTGATTTGATGTAAGCAACAACTGAGGGACACAAGGTAATATAATATAGAGCACCCAAAGAGGTACCCATTGATGAGCTGTTCCCCTTTTTCCCCCAATATGTAGGGAGATGTCAGATTAAAAAGATTTTGTTGTGGATCCTGGCCCTACCCTTTTTCTCAGTTACCAGGCAAAATCCTGTGTAGCAAAGTTTTATTGGCCAAGAGGTGTAATGACCACTTCTTGCCACACTGCACTATAGTGTGTGTAAGGAGTGTCCTCTTCCTCTTTGGCTGCTGGATGCTTACATACTATTAACCACTTGACACAAAGCAATCCATGGATGCCCTTATTAATTTGGGTTGAATAAAGACAATAATCTGTCAAATCCAGTCATTTTAGTAAACAGATACTCACTAAAAGTAGATTATGACAAGTTTTGCCAAATGTACTTGGAAATATGACATTCTCTTGGGATTGGAAAAGATTCACCTTTTTCGCCAAGAGGAATTCCTCCAAGTTCAGGCTGGTGACGTACAATTATAGATAAAGCAGCATCTTTTGCTTCTCATTATCTACAGCTCCTCCTCCATGCTAATTTCCCACACTTCTCATTACCTGATGGCGTAAACTTTCTAGAGATTCCCCCCCCCCCACAATGGTATGGGGAAAATACAGTGTTGAATATTCACAGAAAATTTACACCAAGAAACAATTCACAACATTTCTCTCACAACCGTGTAGTTAAAAATTTTACTAAATGTTAGATGTGTTGTGAAAATTGAATACCTGAAGAATTGAGGTGAACTTTGGTGATGTCAGACTTGGAGAAAATTCACACTTTAGTAAATATGCCCCATATGCCATATCAGCATCACCAGAGAGGATATTGCACATTGCACCTTGTGCAGAAATATGTGTTGTTCATGTTTAAAGGGGGGGCATTTTGTTCTTTGTTCTTCTCTATGTGCAATAAAAGACTCTAGTATCAGTCTCTATTGTCCCAACTATTATTCTGCAGTTGTGGGTGTTTTCTAAGTCTTGATAACCAGTTCTATGATCCCATCAGATTACAGTAGGTCTTTCCAGTCTGTGATTCTTCCCACTAATGGGTTAAGTAGGTACTAAACAACAGTTAATAGTAAAGATGGACTCCGTGCTTGGTATGATTAGTTTGCTTAGTAGCAGCACTCCTTGGAAGGCAGGACCTACTATTCCTTAATACAAATAATCGTTCAAGTACAATCGCGTTACCAAGACTTCTAGGATTCCTAAATTAATAAAGAAAAGAGCCAATGGTGTGTTACCTTTTTTAAATTGAAATCGCCATAATGCTATTAGACCTACTCACATTCCGTCGGAGAAGCAGTCAACGTTAATGTATAATACTCTAAATGGGCTCTGGAATGGTGCTGTAACCTGTTTAAGAAATAAGCCGCAATAGTGGAATACAGTGGAGACCTCCCTCCGATGACCCAGATAGCGATTGCACTCACAGGGCACAGATCATTTGGAGCATATCTTTAAATGCAGTGCACAATCCTGCTGTTCTCTAAGAAGAAGCGATTCAAGTGTTGGTTCAGGAACTGCAGGGTTTCTCCTCTGGTTGTAAACTTTTTCTCCGTGTCGATGAGCGAGGTGTATCCGGTCTTCCTGTGGTGGGTCTGAGCAATCCGTGAACTATGCAAAGTACATGTCTTGCTCCAGAGTTTGCAGTTTTGCTTGGGAGTGGCTCTAAGTCCCCTGTCTCACCCAGACTCGGCACAGCAGTCAGACTCATGCAGCGCTGATCAACGCTTCACAACAGTTAATACTAATAACAGTTAGTAACAAGGACCACATCTCCAATCCAACTAACTATTTAAAAATGAGTTTGGTCACAACTGGACTTAAGGCATCATTATCTGAAAATAATATATACATTTTTTACTGCGGTGTGAAAATGTAGTGCATTTCTTCGTACAGTGTAGTGCAATTCTATTTGTTGTTTCTTTTAGAAACAGGGAAAGAGAAACTCTTTACATGAATCATTTCAAGCTCAGAAGTTCAATAACTAGCTTGCTAGAAAAAAATTATATATATTTATTTATCCATATAGTTGCAGAGACTCAAACAAATGAGACTATAGTAATAAACTCAGAACCATAATAAATATGAATTATGCGCCTTCTTGGGAATGTTCACTCTTGTTTAGTCTTTTCTATCAGTCAAGTATATCAAGTATCAAGTCTTTGAAATTCAAGAAGTATATTTTTGGCAATGCTTTGATCTGACATTTTCATTAATTGGTTGATTAAAAATATTACATTTTCATATTACATATTTTTATTGAACACGTTTTGATTAGTAAATGTGTGTATACGTATATGCATATACTGTATTGTAATCTTCAATAATTGTTTAGACACTGAATTTGTAAAGATTATTAGCACCCTCTTGTGGAGACCATATGACTATTCGCTAAAATAGTGATTCTGTCAATTTGAAAACTACAGTATAAGATGTGCCAATGTCTGGTTGCTCTAGTAAATCTTGATGTGTCATATAAAAATGAACTTGTCTGATAAAAGAAAGCCAATACAGGTATGGGACTTGTTATTCAGAACTATCAGAACTTGGGGTTTTCTGGATAAGGGATCTTTCCGTAATTTGGTTCTCTATACCTTATCAAACAATGGAAAGTTTTGCTCACCACTAATTTTTAAAAACATTAAGCGGGGGAGCAATGAGGTTGTGACCACAGAATTCACATAGACAAATACAAGAGGTCCTCTGCACTCAACCCATTATCAATATATTAAGGACATTGAAACATGTTTTGCCTTAAGCTACTAAAAATGCCTTACCCTTTAAACAAAGCATAATTTGGCCATAATTTGTTTGTTATAATTTATACATGAACAGTCGCCAGCTCCATGTTGTAGCTCCCACCCTTTCAGCTATAGTCAGGTGACCCACCTATACAAAATACAAAAAAATTTTAATTATTTGATAAGAATGCAATCTAAGGGAGGTGATTTAGAGCTTTCTGGATAACGATTTTCCATATAACAGATCCCATACCAGTACCCATAATAAAACCATAATAAAAGAGTGCAAGTACTGCATTCATAATATATAATTATTTGTGTCCAGTTGTTGGTGCAAAATCTGGCAGCTACAAAAATCTAGTGCAATGATGTTTTAATGCTGGGGAGAAGATCTAAATGTGGGGGAAATATAACAACAATATCATTTCAGCATCAAAGGGCATTCCAGTCAACAATTAATTTGGTATTAACTAACACCCACTGTGCTCCAACTAGCTAATTACAGTAATATCAAAGCCAGACACAGTCATTTGTAAAACAGATTTCCTATAACAGTAACCAATACCAACATGTGCATATTTTTACAGAATTGCTGCATTATTTTCAGAAGCAACATGAGGTAATTTTTAGAATAATTACAACAATTGGGATCCCTCCTATGACAATGATAGCAACTTTGAAAGAGAACTCTAAGAAATACCAAACCCTATTATTTCATTATAGTATATCAATGTTAAATACAAAAAAAATAAGTTCCTATTTTGTAGTAGGACTTAAAAAAATGCTAAGACACTGGGGCTCATTTTTAAATATTAGGCACTCTATTAAGTACTATATTCAGCCAGATGCAGGTAAAATAGAGAAATCAAATATTTAACTGGTTGCCATGTTACTTCTAAGATGCACATTTTCCCAGTTTTAATAATTGAGTTCCACTGATGATGAGAAATACATTCCAAAAGCAGATCTGCTATTGTGATGTATAAGGTTTAGCCAAGGTATAGGTGGATGGTCATTTTTGTTGCAGCCCAGGTCCTTCAACCATTTCACAGTCCCACTAGGAATGTTGTGGCAGTAAATTATATACTAAAACCTCTGTCCCTGTAATGTCAGAGATAGGATAGGGCATTCTCAGGTATATATATATATTGGCATGGCGGGTTGGGTTGGTCCCAAGTTAGGTTATGGCAGGTTTAGAGTCAATGCAGTTGAAAAACCTTCTACGCACATTACTAGTCTGTAGCCACTAATTCATTCAACAGATCATCATCTCTAGGAGTGAAAAGTTAAGAAAAGGTTGCAGATTTCCAAAAGCTGCCAAACATTACAAACAGGATTCGCCTATTGTATGTTTGTACAGTATTTATATTTTTATATGTATAGCGCTCCTTGAGGGCAAAGCACTGTACAGCAAAAACATTAAATCATTAGTAACAAACAAGGGGCCATTGAAATAAAAAGTAACAATAAGTGCATTATTAGAAATACAATTCACATAAATATAAAAAATAATTTATCATTACCAATCCTTCAGGATTTATGATCTCAAATGATAAAAATAAAGACTGGTTCTGTGAACTGAATTCCACAAAAGACTATGGTCAAAAAAAATATCTAAAGTTACTAAGATATCCAAGTAGTTCTTGATCTGTCTTCTGGTAATAAATACCAGTGTTTGTAATGGTTTTATCAGATTTGTTCAGTCCATAATGATCATTAGTAAATCAGCCCCAGTATACCATCCTGGCCAAAGTCTCAATTTTCTCTGTACGTAAAAACTATGGCTATGAAGCCACCATGAATCTTTTGATATACAGCTTCTAATATGGACAATAAAATCTGTCATCCAATATAAGTTTGGTAATAAAACATAAGAAAGTGGCAAGCGGCGTGATTGTATATCACACAGAAAGTAGGATGTTAGTGGGATTTTTTTATAACATATTTATCTGTTGCATTAAACTGTATGCCTCAAGACAATGTGTGTATTAATATAAATGTGTTCTGCCATCAGCACATCATTAATGCAAAATAGACCTGAAATTGAACTCAATCAGTTATTACAGAATTAAATGAATTTTACTTTGTTTGCTAGGCTGCCTGTTTCTAAACAGATACATTTTCAGTTGCTGTAATTAACTTTAGCATCCTCTAATTGTATGAGTAGATTTATGGTATCATATTGGTACCCATACCTCAACCTATGAAAGTCATTCTGAAAAGCTATCTATAAACAAGAAATGTTGGTTGTTATTCTCTCCTGTATATAGCAGTTTATTACAAGACTCCATCCTCGACAGGTGGTGGAAAGTACAGGAGTTGGAATGCACAGACAGCATATCTTACATAGAATGAGAGCCTACATATAGGGAAATGATGGAATTCTTAATGAATCAGAGGAAAAACAATTGTAGGACTGTGTTAATAATAGGAGTTTTATCAATGATGACTCATGGTAATACTTTAATACAAATATAGGACTTTGATAGAAATATAACACAAAGTACTATTATCAATGGTGGCTCAAGATGGTACTTTGATACATTTAACACAAAGAACTGTTCTACTGTTGAACCCAATATGTATAAGACACAATATAGTATATAAGACAGCTTTATAACCAATGATTGTGTATAACGAATCTTTATTTACAAGACAGCTTTATTACCTATAATTGTGTATAACGAAGCTTTGTACATGAGAACCCAATTGAACCCAATTCGTCGATGACATAATACTTGTATTTGTTCCTCATATGTTTGTGACTTCTGGAAGTTCTCATGGGGCTTTCCTTTGTTATAACCAGAGGCAGAATATGTAATAAAATGCTACTGGTTAACTAGATATGATCTTTGCTTTGGATGTGCTTATTGGGAGTCTGGTCAGCTTCTGATGAGCACATGGGAAGCAAGATCTGTTATTAATCAAATCATTATATGGGTTATTTAATTTTAAAAAAAACCCAACCCTGAAAATAGCTCAAATCCAAAATTACACCATCTAAAACCTGTCAAGGTCATGTTGCGTCAATGACAGAGGTCCCTTGAACCATTTGAAGATGTTAATAGTCTGCATGATGTTTGAAATTTTTTGGCGGGTTTTGCCCAAAAAATTTAATGATTGGAGCAATTTGAGGTTTTTTTGCCGAAAACTCAGGGTTCGCAACTCGAACTCGTAGAATCAAGTTTTTTCAATTCGAGTTTTTTCTTAAATAAGATACATAGTAAGTTAGGTTGAAAAAAGACACATGTCCATCAAGTTCAACATTTTAACTCTATTTTAACCTGTTTAACTGCTAGTTGATCCAGAGGAAGGAAAAACCTATTTATATTTATACATAGTTATCATGTCACCCCTCTTTTCAGCGTGAACAATCCCAACTTGGCAAGTCTTTCCTCATAGCTAAGATTTTGCATACCAGCTTAACCAGCTTTGTTGCCCTTCTCTGTACCCTTTCTAATTCAATAATGTCCTGTATGAGCACTGTAGACCAAAAGTGTACGGGATATTCTAGATGGGGCCTTACCAGTGCTCTATACTATGGGGCAGATTTAGCCGAGGGCGAAAATTCGCCAATGACTGATTCGCACCCATAGCTACACTTCGCCAGTCGAAAATGTGCTCAGACAACGCTAATTCACTGGAATGTGGAGTTTCGTCGTGGGAGCCAAACACTAGTGATGTTTTGCTAGCGTTACTTCGGCAATGTGAGCAATTGAAAGCGAAGAAGCGCTAGCGTTCATTTCTGTCTAGCACAAATTCGCTAGAGGTCTTGCGCTCAGGTTAATTTGCATAGGGGGAAATTTAAAGTTTAATGGACGTATATGTTGCAGCAAATACATTACATTACACAAGTCCAGGGACCTTAATAAAGAAAATAGAGTTGTTATAATGCCCTACACATGAGCCCACTGTATAGTTAATATTCCACATGTAATAAAATGTATGGGGGAACCTGGTTACCCAAAAAAAATTTTAAGGACTTTTGCAGGCTATCAGTCTGAAAAAAGTAAAAGACACCAGCGTTTCTTGTACTTAGAAGCTTTTTCCACGAAAAAATATGATGTTAGTAACAGAGGAAAATCTATGCATTCCAGTGCAATTCGCCTGGTCTGAGCTAGCGAAGGTAAATTCGAGTGCGAATGACCGCTAGTGTCTTTCTCTTTCGCTAACGAACTGACGCCTGCGCCCATTGGTAAATTGGCAATGTCCCTGCAGGCGGTAACGCTAGCAAATTGACGCTAGTGTAAGCCACTTGGCCCTAGAGTAAATCTGCCCCTATGGAAGACTGACCCTACCTCCTGTAAATCTATCCCCCCTTTGAATATACTGTAGCGCAAGACCTTATTTGACCTTGAAGCTGCTCACTGGCATTGCTTGCTACAGCCAAGTTTATCATCTACAAGGACTCCAAGGTCCTTATCCATTATGGATTTGCTTAGTGCAGTCCCATTAAGGGTATAAATAACTTGGATATTTTAACATCCCAGGTGCATGACTTTACATTTATCAACATTGAATCTCATCTGCCCAGATTGCCAGTTTGTCAAGATCCTGTTGCAAGGATGCTACATGCTGAATGGAATTAATTGGGCTGGATACTTTTGTGTTATCTGCAAACACTGATACTTTTCTTACAATACTCTCCCCTAAGTCATTAATGAACAAGTTAAATAAAATTGGACCTAATACTGAGCCCTGAGGGACTAGAGATGTCGCGAACTGTTCGCCGGCGAACTTGTTCGCGCGAACATCGGGTGTTCGCGCTCGCCGGAAGTTCGCGAACGTCGCGCGACGTTCGCCATTTTGGGTTCGCCATTGTTGGCGCTTTTTTTTGCCCTCTCACCCCAGACCAGCAGGTACATGGCAGCCAATCAGGAAGCTCTCCCCTGGACCACTCCCCTTCCCTATAAAAACCGAAGCCCTGCAGCGTTTTTTCACTCTGCCTGTGTGTGCTGAAGAGATAGTGTAGGGAGAGAGCTGCTGCCTGTTAGTGATTTCAGGGACAGTTGAAAGTTTGCTGGCTAGTAATCGTTTTGATACTGCTCTGTTATTGGAGGGACAGAAGTCTGCAGGGGTTTGAGGGACATTTTAGCTTAGGTAGCTTTGCTGGCTAGTAATCTACCTTCTACTGCAGTGCTCTGTATGTAGCTGCAGTGGGCAGCTGTCCTGCTTCTGATCTCATCTGCTGACTGCTGCAATAACAGTAGTCCTTGTAAGGACTGCTTTTATTTATTTTTTTGTTGTTTTACTACTACTACTACTACTACTACTATAAGAGCCCAGTGCTATTAGTCTAGCAGTGTTGGGGAGTGGGACTGGTGTGCTAATCTGCTGCTCCTAGTAGTTCAGCAGCACCAACTTTAATTTTTTTTTTTTAATATTCATTTTTTTTTTATTTTACTTTTTTTTATTTTACTACCGCTGTAGTAGTGTATAAGTTGACCTTTTAGGCATTATTTGCCCTGTAGGCATTATTTGCACACTGTTTTCTTCAACCCGCCATCGAGCTGTGTGACCTTGTTCCCATTCTGTCTAAATATCCATAATATTACCGTCTCCAGAAAAAACACCGGAGTCACTTTTTTCAAGCAGCATTCATATATTTTACGTAATCCGTATCCACCGCTGTAGTAGTGTATACGTTGGCCTTGTAGGCATTATTTGCACACTGTTTTCTTCAACCCGCCATCGAGCTGTGTGACCTTGTTCCCATTCTGTCTAAATATCCATAATATTACCGTCTCCAGAAAAAACACCGGAGTCACTTTTTTCAAGCAGCATTCACATATTTTACGTAATCCGTATCCACCGCTGTAGTAGTGTATACGTTGGCCTTGTAGGCATTATTTGCACACTGTTTTCTTCAACCCGCCATTGAGCTGTGTGACCTTGTTCCCATTCTGTCTAAATATCCATAATATTACCGTCTCCAGAAAAAACACCGGAGTCACTTTTTTCAAGCAGCCATAATATATTTTACGTAATCCGTATCCACCGCTGTAGTAGTGTATACGTTGGCCTTGTAGGCATTATTTGCACACTGTTTTCTTCAACCCGCCATCGAGCTGTGTGACCTTGTTCCCATTCTGTCTAAATATCCATAATATTACCGTCTCCAGAAAAAACACCGGAGTCACTTTTTTCAAGCAGCATTCATATATTTTACGTAATCCGTATCCACCGCTGTAGTAGTGTATACGTTGGCCTTGTAGGCATTATTTGCACACTGTTTTCTTCAACCCGCCATCGAGCTGTGTGACCTTGTTCCCATTCTGTCTAAATATCCATAATATTACCGTCTCCAGAAAAAACACCGGAGTCACTTTTTTCAAGCAGCATTCATATATTTTACGTAATCCGTATCCACCGCTGTAGTAGTGTATACGTTGGCCTTGTAGGCATTATTTGCACACTGTTTTCTTCAACCCGCCATCGAGCTGTGTGAGCTTGTTCACATTTTGTCTAAATATTGATAATATTATCGTCTCTAGAAAAACCACTTGAGTTACTTTTTTTCAAGCAGCATTCATATATTTTACGTAATCCGTATCCACCGCTGTAGTAGTGTATACGTTGACCTTGTAGGCATTATTTGCACACTGTTTTCTTCAACCCGCCATCGAGCTGTGTGACCTTGTTCACATTTTGTCTAAATATTGATAATATTATCGTCTCTAGAAAAACCACTTGAGTTACTTTTTTTCAAGCAGCATTCATATATTTTACGTAATCCGTATCCACCGCTGTAGTAGTGTATACGTTGACCTTGTAGGCATTATTTGCACACTGTTTTCTTCAACCCGCCATCGAGCTGTGTGACCTTGTTCACATTTTGTCTAAATATTGATAATATTATCGTCTCTAGAAAAACCACTTGAGTTACTTTTTTTCAAGCAGCATTCATATATTTTACGTAATCCGTATCCACCGCTGTAGTAGTGTATACGTTGACTTTGTAGGCATTATTTGCACAGTGTTTTCTTCAACCCGCCATCTAGCTGTGTGTATTATCGTTTCCAGAAAAACCAACTGAGTTTTTGTTGTTGTTGTTGTTTTTTTAAAAATAATGCCAGGCAAAGGCAGGCCGCCACGCAGAGGCCGTGCTAGGGGCCGTGCTGCTATGCAATCCTGTGGCCCTAGCAAATTGCCCAGTTTTAAAAAGCCAATGACCCTGAACTCCCAAAATGCTGAAGAGGTAGTTGACTGGCTTACACAGCACACCCCATCCTCTACCGTTTCTAACTTTACCACAACATCCTCCTCATCCTCCACTGCTATGGCCACCCCACGTAACACTTCCTCCACCACCGGTGCCCCTTCTTCACTGGGGTCAGAGGAGTTATTTTCCAATGAGTTTCTTGAACTGAGTAATGCGCAACCATTATTGCCAGAAGAAGATGAAGGAGATGAGGACCTTACACCAGATTTAATTCTGGCAGAGAACACGATAGAGATGGACATAATGAGTGATGAGGAGGAGGTCCCCGCTGCTGCTTCCTTCTGTGATGTGTCAGAAGAAATTGATGCATCTGAGGAGAATGATGATGAGGAGATTGATGTTTTGTGGGTGCCTAGTAGAAGAGAGCAAGAGGAGGGTAGTTCAGATGGAGAGACGGAGAGTCAGAGAGGCAGTAGGAGAATAAGACTTAGAAGAAGCAGGGAGGACAGCCCGCAGGGATCAGTAGGACAACAACATGTATCGGCACCTGTGTTCAGCCGGCCAACGCACCCGCCATTGCCGCCAATACCGCCAACTCCGCCAACTTCTACTGTTACCGCCAGATCGCACACTTCCAAAAAGTCAGCAGTGTGGGATTTTTTTAATGTGTGTGCCTCTGACAAAAGCATTGTAATTTGCAATGAGTGCAGTCAGAAACTGAGCCTTGGTAAGCCCAACAGCCACATAGGTACAACTTCTATGCGAAGGCACATGAGCGGCAAGCACAAAGCACTTTGGGAGCAACACCTCAAAGGCAACAGGCAAACTAAAAGCCACACTCCTTCTGGTCCAGCATCTTACTGCTCTACCTCTGCTCTCCTTGACCCGTCTGAACCACCCTCCACTCCGCCTTCCACCTTGACCACCTGTTCCCATTCCCAGTCATCTGCCACCAGCCAAGTTTCTGTGAAGGCCATGTTTGAGCGTAAGAAGCCAATGTCTGACTGTCACCCCCTTGCCCGGCGTCTGACAGCTGGCTTGTCTGCACTCTTAGCCCGCCAGCTTTTACCATACCAGCTGGTGGACTCTGAGGCCTTCCGCAAATTTGTAGCAATTGGGACACCGCAGTGGAAGGTACCCAGCCGCAATTTTTTTTCTAAAAAGGGAATACCACACCTGTACCAACATGTGCAGAGCCAAGTTACCGCATCTCTGTCACTTAGTGTTGGGCCAAAGGTCCATATGACTACTGACGCATGGTCCTCCAAGCATGGTCAGGGCAGGTATGTCACCTACACTGCCCACTGGGTGAACTTGGTAATGGCTGGGAAGCAGGGAATGGGTAGCTCAACAACAACAGTGGAGTTGGTGTCACCGCCACGGATTGCACGCGGTTCTGCCACCACCTCTACTCCTCCATCGCTCTCTACCTCGTCTTCTTCTTCTTCTTACTCTGCTGCTGGGTCCTCCTTCTCCTCCTCCACACCTGTGCACCCCCAGCTCCCCCTAGGCTATTCGACGTGCCAGGTACGCCGTTGTCACGCTGTCTTGGGGATGACGTGCCTGGAAAGCAAAAACCATACCGGATCTGTACTCCTGTCATCTCTGCAGTCACAGGCCGATCGGTGGCTGACCCCACACCAACTGCAGATCGGAAAAGTGGTGTGTGACAATGGAAGCAATCTGTTGGCAGCGTTGAGACTAGGCAATTTAACACATGTGCCCTGCATGGCACATGTGTTAAATTTAATAGTCCAACGTTTTGTCTCCAAGTACCCAGGATTCCAGGACGTTCTCACCCAGTCCAGAAAGGTGTCGGCCCATTTCAGACGTTCCTACACAGCCATGGCACGCCTTGCTGACATTCAGCAGCGCTACAACATGCCAGTCAGGCGTTTGATTTCTGACAGCCAGACTCGCTGGAATTCAACGCTCCTTATGTTGGAACGTCTGCTGCAACAACAAAGGGCCGTCAACGAGTACCTTTTTGAACTGGGTGGTAGGACTGGATCTGCACAGCTGGGGATTTTTTTCCCCCGTTACTGGGTGCTTATGCGCGATGCCTGCAGGCTCATGCGACCTTTTGAAGAGGTGACAAATATGGTCAGTCGCACCGAAGGCACCATCAGCGACCTAATACCCTTCGCTTTCTTCCTGGAGCGTGCCGTGCGACGAGTGACAGATGAGGCTGTAGACCAGCGTGACGAGGAGCTGGAAGCGCACGATTTCTGGTCGGAATCACCAGAACGAACCCAGGCACCTGCTGCAACGCAGGGAGAGGTGCCAGAAGTGGAGTCAGAGGAGGAAGGTGGCTTTGTGGAGGAGGAGGAGGAGGACCAACAGGAGCAGGCTTCCCAGGGGGCTAGTGGTGACCTTTTGGGGACCCCTGGTCTTGTACGTGGCTGGGGGGAGGAGACCGTGGATGATGCAGTCCTTGATAATGAGGAAGCGGAGATGGATAGCTCTGCATCCAACCTTGTGAGAATGGGGTCTTTCATGCTGTCATGCCTGTTGAAGGACCCCCGTATCAAGAGGCTTAAGGAGAAGGACCTGTACTGGGTCGCAACGCTACTAGACCCTCGGTACAAGCATAAAGTGTCAGAAATGTTACCAACATACCACAAGTCCGAAAAGATGCGGCATTTACAAACCAGCCTGCAAAACATGTTGTACAATGCTTTTAAGGGTGATGTCACTTCAGGAACTCATCAACATTCCAGGGGCAGAGGTGCCAGTAATCCTGCCACGAGCACACCTGCAAGGACAAAGCCCTTTGGCCAGTCTGTAACGTCAGACATGCAAATGTTTTTCTGTCCAAGGCAGCGCCACAACCCTTCTGGATCCACCCTCAAAGAACGCCTCGACCGGCAGGTAGCGGACTACCTGGCATTAACTGCAGATATCGACACTCTGAGGAGCGATGAACCCCTGGACTACTGGGTGCGCAGGCTTGATCTGTGGCCAGAGCTGTCACAATTTGCCATGAACCTCTTGTCTTGCCCAGCCTCAAGTGTGCTCTCAGAAAGGACCTTCAGTGCAGCAGGAGGGATTGTAACTGAGAAGAGAACTCGCCTAGGTCACAAAAGTGTCGATTACCTGACCTTTATTAAAATGAATGAGGGGTGGATCTCGGAGGGTTACTGCACGCCGGAAGACTTGTTCTGACTTCTATGCAGCTGTCCTTCTCTTCAAGCCTCATGACTCCACACACAGCTGTCCTTTAGCGTCCTCCTCCTCCCTCCGCCACCGTTACAAACTAGGGTGCAAACCCTACTGGTTTAATTTTTTCTGGCCTCTGTGCTTCAGTGGCTGCAACCAAAAAAATGCATATTTTCTGCATTTATATGGCATAATTTTTCTGGCCTCTGTGCTTCAGTGGCTGCAACCAAAAAAATTTATATTTTCAGCATTTATATGGCATAATTTTTCTGTCAACTGTGCTTCAGTGGCTGCGACCAAAAAAATGCATATTTTCTGCATTTATATGGCATAATTTTTCTGGCCTCTGTGCTTCAGTGGCTGCAACCAAAAAAATTTATATTTTCAGCATTTATATGGCATAATTTTTCTGGCAACTGTGCTTCAGTGGCTGCGACCAAAAAAATGACTATTTTCAGCATTTACGTATATGGCATATTTTTTCTGGCCTCTGTGCTTCAGTGGCTGTGGCCAAAAAAACTGGGCAAACAATGCCTACAAGGTCAACGACGTTGACCTTGTAGGCATTGTTTGCCCAGTTTTTTTGGCCACAGCCACTGAAGCACAGAGGCCAGAAAAAATATGCCATATAAATGCTGAAAATAGTCATTTTTTGCCATACGTTGACTCAACGTATATGGCAAAAAATGACTATTTTCAGCATTTACGTGACATATTTTTTCTGGCAACTGTGCTTCAGTGGCTGCAACCAAAAAAACTGGGCAAACAATGTCTACAAGGTCAACGTATGGCGAAAAATTACTATTTTCAGCATTTATATGGCATATTTTTTCTGGCAACTGTGCTTCAGTGGCTGCGTCCAAAAAAACTGGGCAAACAATGTCTACAAGGTCAACGTATGGCGAAAAATGACTATTTTCAGCATTTATATGGCATATTTTTTCTGGCAACTGTGCTTCAGTGGCTGCGTCCAAAAAAACTGGGCAAACAATGCCTACAAGGTCAACGTATGGCAGTTGTTTAAAGAGAACAGTAGATTACTAGCCAGCAAAGCTACCTAAGCTAAAATGTCCCTCAAATCCCTGCAGACTTCTGTCCCTCCAATACAGAGCAGTATCAAGCAGATTACTAGCCAGCAAACTTACTATCATCTGTCCCTGAAATCACTAACAGCTCTCCCCCTACACTATCTCTTCCAAGCACACACAGGCAGATTTTTCAGATACATTTTTGCCCTTGATCCCCCTCTGGCATGCCACTGTCCAGGTCGTTGCACCCTTTAAACAACTTTAAAATCATTTTTCTGGCCAGAAATGTCTTTTCTAGATGTTAAAGTTCGCCTTCCCATTGAAGTCTATGGGGTTCGCGAACCGTTCGCGAACCGCTCGCATTTTTGCGCAAGTTCGCGAATATGTTCGCGAACTTTTTTTCCGACGTTCGCTACATCCCTATGAGGGACCCCACTAAGAACCTTACTCCAAGAATGTACCATTTAAAACCACCCTCTGTACCCTATCCTGTAGCCAGTTTCCTATCCACTTACCTCATCATAAAAAGCAATCAAATTAGTCTGACATGACCTATCCTTCATAAAGCCATGTCCATTACTGCTCATAATGCCATTCACTAGGACAACATTTTGAATGTGATCCCTTAACAACCCTTCAAATAATTTGTCCACCACAGATGTCAAACTTACTGGTCTATAATTGAGATACCATTCAAGTTGTGAGTTCATTCGAGGTATAAAAACCTCTAATAATCCCCTTAATGTGCATTAATATTTTGAAGAGTAGCCTTTTACTGTGTGTCACTTTAATGAAGGGACTACAGGAAAACTAGATATACTGAAATCAGCAAGGAAAGCAGAAGCAAACACATTGAAGTGTAGCAGTATTTTGAACATAGAGCAAAGCCAGAGCTCTTCACAAAGTAGTACATTGCATGCAGAAACTGTAGATTATAATGCATAATATGACCCCTATTTATAAAGATATTAGTAGTCAACTTGGAGTTATGTGACCTTTATAAAATGTCTAATAATAACTTTCTATAAATTACAGCAGGGGGTACATTATCCACTATATTATGAATCCTATAATGAGTTCTTTTTAAGCATGTCATCTCTACTCTGAATTGCCTATATCATAAATAATTTGTCTCTTGTATTTCTCATGGAAATGTGAATTTTTACATTTTGGGGGTTATTTACTAAAATCCAAATTTATATCATATTTTATTTTAAAAAAAAAGACCTACAACCAAACTCGGATTTTGGTTATTTATCAAAAAAAGCAAAAAACTATTTAATTGGATTGCGGAAAAACTAGATGAAATTGAATCTTTTGAATTTTTCAGGTTTTTGACCCCAGGTTTTTGACCCAAAACCCCAAAAAAGCCTGATTTTTGGGTTAAACCCAGTGCGTCTCCCATTTACTTATACAGGACCTTGACAGAGGCCTTTTGCAGCATCGGGGTATATTAAATCTAGAAAAATTTGAGTTTTTTTCTCTCTAAAAATGTGAGTTTTCAAGATTTTAACATTCAGATTTTAATAAATAACCCACTTAATTTTATCTCATTTTCAAAAGCCTTTCATAACTAATGACAAAAGAGAGTTTAATGGCAGAAGATTATAATGTGTAACCCATCCAAGTTATTTGGACATAAAAATTGTTCATAATTATTCTTTGCATTAAAAAAAGAAAACGTGCATGCCACTTTCTACAAAGGTCTATACATATGCATCAGTGGAATGTTGTATAGAAATACAAGTACGTTTTCTGAATATTAGCAGGTTTTCAAGGACATGTTGCTCTAATACTGTTTAAAAGTTTAGGAAGCTGCTAATGCCAAAATTCAAGAAGATTAAATGCAATGTTTAAAAAGGTTAACTTGCTCATTTCCTTTTATGATCTTCTTTATGATCTATAAAATAAAAACCAGATAAAGGGTAAATTCCAGCCAGGTCTAGTAATTAAAAGCACCCAATCAGATGTTTGCTTTCATTACTTGAAGTACGATAATATAGCTGTAGATGAGTAAATAATAATTGCTTATTGGTTGCTATGATTTTGTAGACCTCAGCCAGCTAGTTGCAAATGTTAAGTCTATTTAGTTGATTACTTCAAAGCTACAGATACTTTGGGGATACTAGAACCAAAACTGCAAAGTTTGCAATAGGTCTAGTAACCAATCACATGCTTTCATTCAAAATGACCACAAATGTTTTATTATTTTATCCTGCTACTATAACAGAACTGCAATTAGTTCTCCCACACACACAGCAGAAGTCAACATCCTAGAATGAATGTTTCTGTTGGCCACATGCGAAGGCAGTAATACAAAAAATAGGTGCAAGATCTGCTCCAGACCAACGAATCAGACATTTAGGGACCTATTTATTATGCTGTGTAAAACTAAATTAATCAAAAAACGATGTAAAAAGATGTGTATAATTAATGGCAAATTTATTAAGGTGTGTTTTATTTTACGCCATGTAAATGCCAGATTTGCCGCTGTTATTTTACACTACTTCAGACCTTTGTAAGTAAGTTCTGGCGCTCAAAGAAAAAGAAAACATTTTTAAAGGTGATGCCTGGCGATGTGTGGCGAATTATTCTGCTGATTTTTACACTACATAATAAACCTGCCCCTTATTGTTTGATCAATAAATGATAACTGCTGGTGGTTCCTATGGCTACTTGAACGAGAGTCAACTCTTTTGCTCATCTATCTTGTTTCTAGTGTTAGGGAGGTATTTACTAAAACTCAAATTTATCGCATTTTTTTTTTATAACAAAGTTGGCCTAATTCCCATCCACGAATTTAACTTAAAAAAGGTGTGGGAAAAGTCTCAACAAAATCGTGAAAATTTCAGATTGTACGAGTTATCCCTGGGACATAACATTATATACAAGCTGGACTTGTGCGACTGCTGAGTCACTAATAGGGTCTTTGGACCTACAAACTTCCCTATGTGAATATAACCCGATTGAACACCCTCGTAGCATAACATTGACTTTATTGCTGACAATACTTATTAAAGCCTCACACCGGCCTTGCCATCTCAGCAAGGGCAGTTTGCCCAATCCACACAGGATTTAGTAGCCCTATTGCTACGGACCAGAGGTCTTCTTTTTGACTATTACCGCCTTGGAAAACCTCCTCAACTTCGTGTCAACTGTGACAGTGCTTCCTCAAAATCTGGGCTTCACCCTTCTTATATGACCGCTTATACATTGACTGAATATAATTAAGGCCATTTGCAGTGGTCATCACGTGGCATTTTATATCAAGTCTGTTTAGCCTTTCACATCTTGCATTATATGGTTTGCATGCATTTCTCACATCCGATTCATTGAATCGTTTAATGAGAGAGGGATCCCCACAGGAGAGGGATCCCTTATATCAAAAGCAGTGCTGCTTGTTTTAAATGTTTTTAATTTACATACGGCATGGTGATAAATAACTATAGCTTTTTAACTTTATTTATATATCTAAATTTTGATTTTGCTATACCGAAATATTGGTGGGTTATTAGTTGGAGGTGAAGTCCCTTTCTTTACACACATATATTTAAAAAAATAATTTTACCTGAAATAATAAAAACTATCTTGTACTTGATCTTAACTAAGCTGTATGGATCCATATTAGAGGCAAAACAATCCTACTGGATTTATTTAGTGGGTTATTTGTCAAAGGTTGAATTTTTAAGCTTTGTGAGCTTTTTTAGACCTCGAATGAACTCGAATGAAATCACAACTCAAATGGTTTCTAATTTAAGGAAAAACTTGAATGTAAAAAATTTCAATCAATGTAGTCGGGGTGAAAAACTTGAACTCATTGATTGAGTTTTCAGCAGATAAAAACTCAAATTGCTCTAATTGATCAAGTTTTCAAGCAAAACCCACCGAAAAAACCCAAACATCATAAAGGCTACAAACATCTTCAAATGGTTCAAGGGACCCCTGCCATTGACTTCTACAGGACCTCAACAGGTTTTAGATGGTGTATTTTCATTGAAAAAACAACTCAACCTTTGATAAATAACTTAAGGTACTTAAGGTATGGTGGACTAAATTATGGAAAGATCATATTTTTTCCTTTACTTGAAAACAGCAGGTGCCAAACATTCTAGACAATAAGATAGTTACATAGTTATATAGTTAAATTGGGTTGAAAAAAGGCAAAGTCCATCAAGTTCAACCCCTCCAAATGAAACCCAGTATCCATACACACACCATCCATACCTTCAACTTAAATTATATATACCAATATCTATACTAACTATAGGTTTTAGTATCACAATAGCCTTTGATATTATGCCTGTCCAAAATATCATCCAAGCCACTCACAGCATTAACAGAATCAGCCATCACAACATCACCCGGCAGGGCATTCCACAACCTTACTATCCTCCCTGTGAAGAACCCCCTACGTTGCTTACAATAAAAGTTGTTTTCCTCTAGTCTGAAGGGGTGGCCTCTGGTACATTGATCCTCTTTATGTGCAAAAAGGTCCCCTGCTATTTGTCTATAATGTCCTCTAATATACTTGTAAAGTGTAATCAAGTCCTCTTGCCAGTGCCTTTTTTCCAGGGAAAACAACCCCAACTTTGTCCCTCTAACCAGTTTGGTCGAACGTTTCTGCACTCTCTCCAGCTAATTTACAGTATATCCCTCTTAAGGACTGGAGCCCAAAACTGCTATAAAGAGTCAAAATTATGTTTTCATTCCTTGAGTTAATGCAGTTTTTTTTGCAAATGGAACTTTATTTGCTTTAGTGGCCACACGACACAACACTGCCCTGAATTAGACAATTTGTTATCTACAAAAACCCCTAAATCCTTCTTAGTTAAAGGGATCCTGTCATTGGAAAACATGTTTTTTTAAAAACACATCAGTTAATAGTGCTACTCCAGCAGAATTATTTACTGAAATCCATTTCTCAAAAGAGCAAACAGATTTTTTTTATATTCAATTTTGAAATCTGACATGGGGCTAGACATTTTTTCAATTTCCCAGCTACACCTCGTCATGTGATTGGTGCCTGCACTTTAGGCGAGAAATGCTTTCTGGCAGACTGCCGTTTTTCCTTCTCAATGTAACTGAATGTATCTCAGTGAGACATGGGTTTTTACTATTGAGTGTTGTTCTTAGATCTACCAGGCAGCTGGTATCTTGTGTTAGGGAGCTGTTATCTGGTTACCTTCCCATTGTTCTTTTGTTTGGCTGCTGGGGGGTAAAAGGGAGGGGGGTGATATCACTCCAACTTGCAGTACAGCAGTAAAGAGTGATTGAAGTTTATCAGAGCACAAGTCACATGACTTGGGGCAGCTGGGAAATTGACAATATGTCTAGCCCCATTTCAAAATTGAATATAAAAATTTGTTTGCTCTTTTGAGAAATGGATTTCAGTGCAGAATTCTGCTGGAGCAGCACTATTAACTGATTCATTTTGAATTTTTTTTTTCCCATGACAGTATCCCTTTAAGGAAACTCCCAGCACACTGCCATGTGTTAAACTTGCATTTATCAACAATGAACCTCATTTTCCAGTTTGCTGCCCAGTATTCTAATTTAGTCAAATCACTCTGCAAAATGGCAGCATCCTGCATGGAATACTATGTTCCAGGCCAACATTCCTTAATTTAACCAGTAACCTTTTGTGTGGCACTGTATAAAATGCTTTAGATCATATCTACTGCCATCCCAGAATTAAGGTCCTTGATAATATACCTGTATCACAAACTTATTTCATATATGCAAAGATAATACCCTAGTACAGTGAATGTTGTTGACATATTACCAAAACATATTACTAGTGATGGGCGAATTTTTCCCATTTTGCTTTGCTGAAAAGTTTGCAAATTCCGGCAAAAATCTCGCAGCGGTTTTGATGCATGCAACTTTTTGGACGTGTGTTCAAAATATTTTGAAGCTGGCAAATTTTTTCTGGAGTTTCGCAAATTTATTCGCTGGAAGCGAAACACAGAAATTCACAGTAAATTCACGACAGGCAAATTTATTCGCCAATCACTACATATTACCAAACATCTACACTGATTTTATTCATAAAATAATTTCATGTCCATGGCTGTTTAGGAATGGATCAGAATTATAACTTGCTAACATTTATCTAATTGCAATTACATAGCTGTACTGTCTGGGATATAACAATTTCATGGTAATGAGGCATTAACATGTCTTCTCACATCCCTTAACTTTAGTCTCCTAAGGCTAATGGGCTTATATAAAATTGTTTTAATAAGCCTGATAAAATTGTTTAATTGGCAAAAAAAAGTGTAGGCAGCATTCATCATTTAACTTTGGATTATTGCTTCAGTCGCTAGTTTAATATACTGCATGTTTGCAGATAACCTGATAGCTTTTTTAGCAAGTAATTTCCCTTATTTGAAGTAGGCCAAATTATTGTATCATTGTTAGCCAGTTGCATTTATGCCCCTTGGATAGATGATTTGTGTTAATATTTTTAATTGCTATGTTACATTCATTTTATTATCATCCCAGAGCTAGTTACCAGAAGAGAATGCTAGCAGAGTTGCACAATTTCCTATTTGTATCTGAATCAAATACATTATACTTACAGAACACAGTATTCCTCATTCATAGATGTAATAATATCACTCTTCAGAGTCAGAAAAAGCAGTAAGGTGCTTTCTTTAACTGCTGCTGAGCTTCTGCCATTTATTCAATCAGTGGGATAACCCCCATACAGATATCTTTTTTTATTGAAAGGGAACTAAACTAAACTCTACTGACCTTCTAAGCATAGGTCTACTCCGAGTCTCTGGAGTTTCTAAGACCTCAGAAAAATGTCTCTAATATATGCAGGTCCTGCTGGTTACTGGCATCTACAGAAAAAGCATATTAGCATTGTCTAAACTATAGAAAGATTGCTAAAGCATTTTTTAAAAAAAAAAAAAAAAAGGTTTTGTTCCCTCCCCTTTCAGCAACAGGGCCCTTCAAATATCCATCTTAACTGCCCTATCTCTGTTCAATATGGTTGGACATTTGATGGTTTTTCAGGTGTCTGACACCTGGAAGCAGGACCCTATTCTTAAAGTAGAATCTGTTGGACAGTCCCCATTGCACCTTCAAAGTAGTTCTCTATGAATTTCTAAATTAAATGAATTATAAAATGGAAAATCCATGCACAGTTATACATTTATTTTACATTCAAAAACTGGACCATATGGACTTACAGAACTGCCAATATACTCACAAAGTGATGGAAGACAATAGAGCTCAATATCCATACTGCATTTTATATGCCTTTAATCCAGCCTTCCCTGCCACTGGCATAGAGATTACTTTCCATTATATAGTTTTCTGAGATCACCACACTGCTCACTTTCCACCTGCCTCCTCTATAATCTTGCATAGCCTGTACTTGGTTGCATGGAACAGGTATTCTTTTATGGCTCATACGTGTTATTTACAGATAATGCAAAGCTTGCCTTGATGACAACTAGTGATGAGCAAAATCTGTGGAAAAATTTGTGAAACGGCGAAAAATTCACAAAGCGCATTGAAGTCAAAAGCCATGAAAAATTTGCAAAACGCATTGAAGTCAATGGTCATCAAATGGCTGCTTACTGAGGTCATGATTTGTTATAAAAATTCCAGCTATATTTGCTCAATTGACATGATAGAAAAGAATTTGGGATCAGTTAGCAGGTTGACAGGTCTTCATCAAGTTCAAAGATGACATGAAAAGAATTTAACAGTAATTTTTCCAAAGGGGAAACGATAGCACCCCACAGAAACTATCTTAAATCTTTAGTCACACGTCATTTTCTCTTTTACCCATCACTATGATACATACAAATTGTGGATTAGTGATTTATATTGCGACCTAAACCGTGGTATATACTGTTGTAAATTATTAATTTTGTGATAATAATTTTCCTTTTATACAGTGTAGTATAACTTATATGAATTCCTTAATTAAAAACTGACAAGGGTTCTCTGATAATAAAGTGCAATGCTAATGCTAATAAGTGAATAAACCAAAATTAATTATACATTTTAGAAGTACAATTTAATTATTACTTATTATACAAGTTCATCCCCATCAACTAGGATCAAAATACATCCATATAAAGTGCAGTGCAATAAATACCCATATAATAAGAATCCCCAATTAAAAATACAAATGGTAGTAGGAGAATAAATAAATCAATGTGACCAGCACGAATATAAGATACAGTTATTACCACTTGCTCCAGTTCATGAAAATAGATTGGAAAATGGAAAAGAAAGAGTGATGAAGTTGTATTTTTAAAGGAACATCACAAAGCAAAGGCAGGCAGGATAACCATGACTGTGGTCTCAAATGTTAAAACTAACCTATGCCCAGATGAGAGGCTATCTAAAGCTAAAAAAACAGAAATCAAGGCCCCTTGTAATTCATTGCAGTAAGCAGAAGGATTAGAGCTGAGCAATGGGTTATAAAAAGCCCCCCAACAAGACTGGTTTCAAAGCTCGGTCTTGTAAATGAAATAATAAAATAATTCCGTAGAACAGTTAAAAATAGACCGGGCACCAAGAAGAAAACGATGACGCGCGTTTCGCAATTTTGCTTTGTCAACGCGAAGGATCAGACACCCTAACAATCCAATCACATGACCATGACTACCAATAAAGTATCTCATGTCTGTTAAATATACAGAGGCTAACCAGTTTTAGACTTCCATTTTAGCCTTCAGGCTTACAATTACTGTCACATATGTGATTAATCTGAGTAGAAATTCTTTGGCAGGGCATATGTAATTTTTTGATTACTCAGTAAAATAATACATACATGTGCCCAGCTAAAAACAAAATAGAACCATGTAAATAGTATAAATCATTATTATAAACAGATGCCCAGTGAGTTAAAAAATCCATAAATATTTTAAAGGTAGCTAGCTTAACTTGGAACATTTCACAAATATACAGGGGTTTAAATTTACTTTATATATAAGTAATAGTTTTAAAAGCTATTTCTTATTTTAATGACATAGTAAAAGGCGAAAAGCCATTTTCAATACACTGGTTTCCAGAAAACACAGGAAAACAGAAGCTGCTCTTAAATGAGAAAAGGCTTTTTCTTTTACAATGATTCATTTAATGCCTAAATACGAATGAAACCTTTGAGCATTTCGATTTTTTTCTTTACCCTTCTTTCTGTATGAACATACTTTTCTAGTGTTATGGCCTTTTAGAAAACAGAGCGGCTAATAAATGTGTCTTTTCAAAAGGTTTTAGGGAGAGAATTTGTAGTTGTCATATCAGTCAAACTAATTGCAGTGTGTTAAGCTGGAGAGACTATTAAATTTAGAACAGCAGTACAATCAAACCAAAATTTCAGAGAGGTCAGACCATTATTTAAACCCTTAAGCTCCAATAAAACCTTTGTGAATATGATATATACTTGTATTTTGTCTCTGCAATACATTTGAAGAGCTATAAACTATTGCAATGTCCCTTTTACCATGGTAATTTATTTTTATCAAAAGCTGGATCACAATCAAATAATGTCATTGAAGAAACCAAATGGCAGTCTGTATTATATATTACTGAATACAGGGAAGGTAGCCTTAGCTGGTACCTTAAGGTGGGAAGGTAATATGTCAGAGCATTTGATGCAGTACTCGCTTTATATAGAAGATAAACTCATCTTGACTCTCAAGCAAAAGAAAAAAAATAGAAGTTCTAAAACAAAGTATAAGCATTTGTCTAAAATTATTTTTTTCTAAAGAATATTGATTATTATTATAGTTTGCTTTTGTGTACTGATTAATTTCGAACTGTGGTTTGTTTGATTTTATTTTTGTTCTTATACTTCAAGTTTTTTTCTGCTCATATCTGTCAAAACATTTACTCTGACAGCAAAACCAGGTTAAGCATATCATTTCTGTATTGGAGTTCCACCGATTAATTGTGCTGATTGTCAAGAAAGTAAAGAAGCCCATTCACCTATACTTTAAAGAAAAACTGTTTTAAAAGAATGATCATATAAGACCATATGCTATATGGGTGCAAGCAGGCAGGATTACCAGTAGTGAATCCAAATAGAGAAGAATGGCAATACCTGTGGTTGCAGCAAACAGGGTGATCCCAGATTTATTCAATGGTGCTATACAACACTTTTCAAATGATCAAACGTTTCGGGACCGCATGGTCCTTCCTCAGTGATGAAGTTTCACCTCTGAAACTCACAGAGGTGAGGAAGTGAAATGGTACCATAATGAAGGCATCACACCTTCACCTTTTTTCAGTTTCAGATAACATCTACCTAAAAAGTTCAATGGAACTACCATTGACCATTGATGGTATTTATTTTTTGTGCCAATAACCCCTTGCAATTGGTGACCATTGTTATTGGATATTGGTGACTGTTTCCTTGAAGGGGTTAAATGCCTTGTATCCTTAGCTGCCTAGCAAATAAATATGCCATTTGCCTTATTGGAGTGCAGCCTTAATTTGTATCACAGCTTAGACTGCATCATACATGACTTTAATGTATTTAAAGCCTCTGGATCAGCCAGCAAATCATTTAGGCTTCTTTCACTTATACACACATTTTGTGTTGATGGGTGAATGCAAGTTTTTTTTTCAACCTCACCTATTATTATATTGTATTACTTTGAACCTGCAGTAAATTGCTGCTCCTGTTTTTACAAGGGAATTAAAATATATCAAAATGTAACTGCATTATACTTCCATATAAAAGATCTCCTATAAATGACACAGTTAGCATATACCTTGTGTTTTATGTGAAATTAGTCCAATAAACATGATTTACTTTAAACAACCAAATCGTTAGCCTTAATTTCCAGTAATGAGGATTGTGTGAACTGAACTTTTTCAATAATTCTTATAAGAGAGTTCTATGCATGTTATTTTCAAAATAGTCTTGGCTTTGTCCATATCAAGAGAAAAATGACTTAGTAATTAACCAGGCAGCCTGAGGGCCCATCAGTTAGTATCTCATAAATCAGCCCATGTTTGGAACAGATTTCAGATTGTAGTGCATTCTTAGACAAAAACACCTTCGGGGGAATGTAATAAAAATCGCTAACGGAAAAACTATTCGCAATGCGAAAAGTTATGCCTTTGTGCGAACAAATTTTGCTTTGTGCGAATTTAATATAGCTTATGCGAGCCCGGAAACTGTTTAGCGACCACTTCCGACAGTGAAAGACAGTTTGCGAATTTTATAGTTTGCGCCAATGCGCAGTCAATGTAATAAAACTTCTTACTGAAAAAGGCGTTATGTTTGCTCCAAAAGATTACGACTCCTTCAAGCACTTCTTATGAGTGCGCAATTAAAATTCGCAATGCGCAATTAAAATTCGCAATGCAATAACAGTTTAAGGAACAATATTACATTGCGAGATGTGGATTTTTAGTCTTATTGGTGAGAATTGTTTTGCTCTTTGCTACTTTTATTACATTCCCCTGTATGTGTGTTCACACAGGTATATTGTAACGTTAGTCAGCGCTTATAATGTAGGGCTGAATTAGCTGTTTCTCTGCCAATGGAAAATGTTAATGTAAACTTAGTGCGATAACCTGCTTGGAGTTGAACCAGGGACTTGGTGTATTTGTGCTGTCGGCATTACCACTGCTCTATGCAAGCAGATAGCTAAGGCACTGGTTCACTCCTATGGCTATGCTTGGTAATTGCTAGGAGGCATGGCTTGTTTCACCTGTTGCCAATTTGGCCACAAGTGATTTGTGTAAGCCATTTGACTGGCTATAAAACCCCTTACTCTGCTGTAATTCATTGCCCAGTATAGATCTATGCTCCGTAGTTCTTGGGTGTGATATAGTGTCTGATCCTGTTATTGACCACTGCCTGAACGGTACCATGCCAATCTTCTACCTGAACTGACCCCTGTGTTTGACTATTCTTTGGATCCTAATTTGGTGCTGCCCCTCTGTTTGGTATTGACCCGGCCTGTCCCTTGACCATGCTCCTTGTTCTCTGTTCCATTTATACATTATGGTTCCCTTGCCTGCCCAGAGCTTTCCCCTTGGATCTCTCGCTAAAGTCCTGGCAACATCGGAGTAGCGGAGTGCTCCTCCTGAAGCCAAAGGCATCTGCTATAGGCAGAAGTGCAAGCCGAGACCAGGATCTTGGGGTTTACTCTGGGTATTCGGATACCATACATTACAGTTAGCCTACACAAAAAAAAATCACCCTCTGCCTATGGCCCTGACTGTATAACCATGCAATATTAATGATGTGACAGAGAACATATAAAGGGCTAGTGTGATGCTGTATTGTAACTATCAATAAAACCCGTCCCTGATTCCTGCAAGATCTGTGTGGCTCTCCATTTTATTCACTGACGGGTTCAGCCAAAGTCTCCCTGTGTGAGCTAAAGGGTTAATACCTTTATACTATCTCAATAGTTTATTATCCCCCCCCCCCATAAACAACTGTAACGCTAATCTGGGCTATCCAGCCCACAATGGGTTAATGTCCAGCTAAATGGTAATGAGCATGGGTTACATTGGACTCACACATCAGGATCAGGGCCTTCGCTAAGTGGAAACAATCCCTTTAAGGTGTAGTGCAACTACAACACACAGGCTACTGTATATAAAAATAGATTGATTGGATGCCAGTAGGTTCTTTTGGTGAAATAACAGATGGGATTTATTGTACAATGACAAGTGACCACAGGTTTACTCACGCAGGAGATGATGCAGATTTAGCATATCACAGAGGAGGGAGGATAGCAGAAAATTATACAGCACAATGAAGACTGACACTCCCATGAGGCATAGTAGTCAAGTGTACAACAAATCCCAGAAGACAGATATACCTTTGTGGGGATCGGGATCACCAGTGGAGTAATTAGGGAGACAACGTCTAAAGCCTAACACCCTATCCACTGAGTCCCTGCACTAAAGGCAAACAAGAAGCCTTTGGGAAGCTACTACCTGCTACTATCCTTGATGGAGCACACAGCTGAATAGGTAAAGGGTGAGTTATTAAGTAACTGTTGGCTTACCATATTTTGCTACTTTGTCCTGCACAACACTGTTGCTAATTAGTATCCCTTTACAGACTATTAACTGTAGCTGCGTTATATTGTTGCACCTTATCCAACAAACTTTTTCAGTATGATTTTGAACTTTTACTTTTGGATTACACACGCTTTTTAACCCGAATGGATTTGGGTCATCACAATAACTTTTTTATGGACTATTTTTATGTATAATTGATTTTATGGACACGATTTTACACAATGATATTGCACAATTGAGGAGATTTGTGGACTGCTATGTTTTTATATGCTTATATTGGTTCACACTTGCTAAGAAAAAACACTTCTGTCAATAATTTATGCAAATTGATTAATTGTTTCACCTATATATATCCTGTTCACTAATGATTCCGTATGCTTGAGAAAGGGGCTTTGCACATTCCGCACTTTTTGAATTAAAGCAAGGTTTACCTGCTGCAAACGCTTTGTGTGCCAGTATCTTCCTTTTCCTGAATTGCTTGGGAGGCTGCCGTGTCCTCTCATACTGAGCACCAAGCTATAATCGCCAAGGACTGCTGTGGGTGTGCGATCGCTCTATCTTGTTTCAGGAGCACACAGCTGCCCATGCTATATAAAGCTGAAAATCTCACTCTCCTAGAGAGTCTATTAAAGATTTGCCCTAATGATAGCTAACCTCGTTCACAGGGTTTCCTGGTCCCTGACTTAATCTCCAAAGGTACAGGTCCCTTTGGGGTGAATAGATTTACTGGGGCCTTGGTGATCCCAGGCTCATTGGGAAACACCTAGCGGCACAGACACCAGGAGCCAAAGAGGAAGATGCCACTCCTTTCCAACACTATATAGGAGTGTGGCAGGAAGTGGTCATTACACCTTTGGCCAATAACTCGTGGTGTACTATAAAAACTGTTACAAGGGCGTATGCCCAATAACAAAAGATATAAGAAAGGTAGGGAATTAACTCTATAGGGGCATGCCAATCCTATAGGTCCCTACACCATGTTACAACATTGCTAGTGATGGGCGGATCTGTGCAGTTTTGCTTTGCTGAAAAATTCGCGAATTTGCAGTGAAATTTGAGAATCCGTGAAATACATTGAAGTCAATGGACATCAAAATAATTTTGATGCGAGAGACAATTTTTATACGTGCGACTATTTGGTCCAAATGATACATCGGATTTGTGGAAATTTCGCCACAAATTTTTGTCTGGTGAATTTATTCGCATATCACTAAAGATAACTGCAAAAAGACAAAAGAATCACTTGCCTAAAACATATATATGAATATGATATATAATACAAAAATGGACTTCATAGTAACCATCTTTATAAAAGGTCTCAAGTATTTGCAAGGCAGTGAGCTGACACACAAGAATGCTGCTAGTAGCTCTTCTCTGGGAACAATCATTTGTAGCAGATCTAATGTGAATTCCCATCATCTTTACCAACTCTACAAATTGACAAGAAGCTTGAAAGCATACAAATAAGGCTGCTTGCTTTTGTTTGTTTTATAAAAGCGATTTCCTGAGTTTATGAACAAAGCAGTGGTGTAACTCTAACTAAAAAGGCTGAAGGTAAGATTTACAATGCTATTGTTTTAAATTTTCTTCAGTATGATGCTTTTTTCATCAAACCTGGCATTTAACGTTTTACTTACAGAAATTTGATTTGAAAAAAAATTAACATTTAGCACCACCATGTGTTGAAACAGAATTACTTGTATTTCAACAATAGATGTCAAAATACTTGACATTGAGAAATTTCTCTATTTGTAAATAATATCTGGCGAATGTACAGTATCTTCATCATCATCATCATCATCATCATCATCAAAGGGCAACTGACGGTCTCCTTGTTTTTAGCTTTGAACCATCGGATGGTGGGGTGGGATTGAAACAAAAATTCTTTTATTATCTCAGACTCTTTTACTGATCTATTTTCCTTTCTAAGGACTGTGGGGTTTGCGGTTTTACAGGTTTAGACAGCCTCTCTCAAACAGTTAGAAAAGGTACTTTTGAGACCGCAGCCCTACAGGTCCTGTCGTTCTACATCTTTGTGGTGCTCCTAGGGACTTAGAAAAATTATAGCTAGAATCTTGGGAGCAACTCCACCCTCTATACAATTTCACCTTTCTCAATTTTAACCAGAGATCGATAACCAGGGTTTTTTTAATGTGACCATAAGGATTAACTCTCAGATTTTAATTAATTTATGCACTAATCACTAAATGGAATGGTGAACTAATTGATTGCACATGGCACTTTATTAAATAGAGCATATAAAAATTAATTAACTTTGAACTAATTGCACAGGTCACTTTATATTTATGAATTATAATTGTTAACCCTTATTGGTTAAATTGGCTAAGTATATTGAGAGTGAATTGAATCTTTTTGAATGAACTTGAATCCTCACAAGACAAACGGCACCTTTAATCATAAGTAATTTAATAGGGAGTAACAAACTCCCAATCTTTAGTTCAACTGGCTATTGACCGTGTGGGTTAAACTGGAATAAAATAACGGACAATACCAAGTGTAAAGGTTCTTATTAGAATTAATTGTTAAAGGTGTTTGAATGTGAATACGGCATATGAATTGTCATATTCTGCAGAGAAGAGTCAGTTTCACTAGACTTTAAACAATAAGCAACTTTGTAACGTGTTAATCTGGTGTTATCAGTTCATTTCAAAGATTGTCAACATAGTTTCTGTTTGGGTTATTGTAACAATTAAGGTTTCCTTTAAATTGCATAACAAACTGAAACTAATCGTGGAGAGAGGTGGGTGAAATACAGAGGTGTAGTGTTGATACAGTTACTAAACAAGGTTCCTTTTTTCTCATCATCATCATCATAACCAGTGTTTTTTTCATAAGGAAATGTCAAAACAGGGTGTGAAATTATACATACACACTCATAGGGTTTTGTTTTTTTTTGTAACTTAAAATTTTTATTTGTATAATCACAAATTACAGGCAAAATGTGGATCATCTTGTAAATAAACTCAGATCCTATTTAAGCATAAAAGAACCACTGGCGCCCAATTCTTGTGTATAAGCACATTGTTGCAGTTGCACTACACCCTGCTTCCACACCGTTGTGAGAGCTTGCACCTGAGAAAAAGGTCTCATCTATGGCACAAATATATTGAAAAGTAAGCTTTTAATAGAGACAGTGCGACTAGCTTTAGGTATCTTTATGGTAAAATACTGGTGTAGTGATATAATTATCACTACACCAGTATTTTACCATAAAGATACCTAAAGCTAGTCTAGATCTCAGAATCATGCACCAACAAAGTATAGATTACCTAGATCAGTGCTATCCAACATTTTCATTGTACATGTATGGGATCTGTTATCCAGAATTTTAAGGACCTGGAATTTTCCAGAGAAAGGTCTTCATACTTAAAGTCTACTAAAAAATCATTAAAACATTAAATAAAGCCGAAGGAATTGTTGTGCCTCCAATAAGGCTTCATTATATTTCAGTTTGGATCAGGTACAATATACTGTTTCATTATTACAGAGAAAAAGGAAATCCATTTTAATCAAATAATTCACATTTTTAAACACTGAGTGTGAGCTTTGGAGCTTTCTGGATACTGGGCTTCCGGACAATGGATTCCATACCTGTACTGAAAGACAGGAGACCAAAATGTCTTTTGAGGGACAAAATCTAGCCTCTAATTAAACAGCTCTGATGTAGTCTTTGGACAGTCTTGTCATTTGGAGTCATTTCAAAAGAAAAAAGAAAAGTTCTTGCAGTCTAAACAGAAAGTCAACTGAAATAGTTTCAGTTTCTAGGGAAAGTCAGCAGCATTTCCAATCAAGACAGAGATTGCTATGTAGATTCTCATTCCGTCAGTCTCTCAAAAATACTGTATACTTAAAGACTACACCACCTCTTGAAGTCAGAGACAACCACTATTTTCTTTACGTCCAAAAGGCAGCACATCACAATTGGGTAATAGGTTCCATTCCCCCTGAATAAAAAACAAGCTTAATTAGCTTTTTTCCTGGATAAGACATAGAAGATGTGGCTCGATGCGGGTGAAGAACCAGGCTTGAGAGCTTGAAGGCCAGAGAAGTTACCACGTCAGCGTGGGTAATTTCAGGGAGGTAGGACAAACTTCGTTAGGCGATGCAGAGTCCTCAATAGTAACCGGAGGGTGAGGACTTGCAGAGGAAAAAAGAATGTGGCTGGATGAGGTTTAAGCGCTTCACGCCCTTAATATTACTGGGTGTGTGGTGATAACGTCACGTGGTACCATTCTTTGTATGTTTGAATAAAAGACGGGGCAAGTAAAGCAGGAGCTTTATGGATGCGATAAGGGTGCAGTTTACATTGCACTGTAATTAAAGCAGGTAATCTTGCAGCATCTATTGCCTTTGTCATTGTGGTCAGTTCCTGTAGCAGAAGCTACCAGGCTGCTAGACTGTACTAAGGCTCTAAGGTACTATGTGTAGCCAGAGCAGAGTTACTATGGGGTAACATTTAAAGTTAATATATGTACTTATATTCACTTTCATATATTTTAGATGTCTGATGATCTTCAGGGAAAAGAAAGAGGAAATATTATTTGTTTAGGATGTGATCAACCATTGCTTTAAGATTATTCCCAGTCATTTTGTGAATCATGTATTCAAAGTGCGGACCCAGTAAATAATCCTGAACAGTTCATTAGCTGGTTTAAGAAAATGTTGTCAAAATCTTTTGATGAAGTCAGATCAAGTATTAACACAAGTATGCCACCTACTGGCCATTCTAGAAATTTGTCATCTAGTTCAGAATCTCTTGATTCGGTTGCTGACAGTGATTCTTCCTCATCTGTACAACTCAAATCTAAGGAAGAGTATTATTTATTTACAGTGGAAAAAATGTCAAAATTGATAAAGGAAGTGAATTTTTGGAAATAAAGAAACTCCATCTACTTCTAGTAAACAGGAAAAAGTAAAGAAAAAGGAGATGTAATGATTACATTAGATCTAAAAGACGCATATGTCCCTATTATCACAAGAGCAGGAAGTTTCTTCAGATTGCAGTCTTTCTGAATTCCTCTCTTCATTCAGTTCAGAACTCTTCCCTTTGGAAGAGTATTTACAAAGGTAATAGTGGTGTTGGCTGCAATTCTCAGAAGACAAGTAATTCATATTGTCCCATACCTAGACGATTGGCTGTTTAAGGCCTCCTCTCTCAAGCAGCTAATGCTACATCAGAGAATAACAATTGCTCTCTTAAAAGATCATGGTTGGTTTATAAACGAAAAAAAGTCCAATCTGCAACCTTCTACCTCCATAAAGTTCTTGGCAATGATAATAGATACTAAGGTGTTCCTGGACAAAGCTGGGATAAAGCTGGGGCTCTAAGGACAACAGAGATCAGTCTTTTTCAACACAGCAGAATTTGACCTAATGGCAGTCTTAGGTCTGATGACAGCCTCAATAGAAGTGGTTCCTTGGTTGAAATTCCACAGGAGACCTTTGCAGCAGGAAATCTTTCTCCAGTTGAACAGGGATCCAAAAGGTCTCAACAGCCCTTTTGTAGTATCCACCAGTCTGAAGAAGGAACTGAAGTGGTGGTTAATTCCACAGAATTTGTCACAGGAAAAGTCTTTTCGAGCCCCAGAGTTTGTAGTAATTGCAACCGATGCATCAGCGATTGGTTGGGGAGCTCATCTGAACCAACAAGTAGTTCAGGGCAGGCAGACTGGGTGAAAGCACAACCCTCCAACTCAGAGCAGTTCACCTAGCATTTTTGAAGTTCAGGCATATGATCAGGAACAAGGAGATCTTCATTCTGTCGGACAATATGGTTACAATCACGTATCTGAATCACCAAGGACATACCAGATCTCCGTGTTAATGAAAGAATGTCAAAAAATTTTAAAGTGGGCAGAGAAAAACATTCTACTTCTCAAGGCGGTACATATAAAGGGAATGGACAACGAACCGTCGGATACAGGGAATGGGAACTAAATCAGTTAGTGTTTCATCAGATCGTAAGGAAATGGTGGCCTCCAGGTTGAAGAGAAAGGTCCAAATATTTTGTTCCTTGAGGAAATCAGACAGTCCAGATTTCTTAGATGCAATTTCCTTCCAATGGGAGTTCAGTTTGGCATACATATGCACTTCTACCAATGATTCAGAGGGTCATACAAAAGTTAAAAAAGGAACAGGCCTTGTTGATCTTGGCGGCTCCTTTTTTCGCCCAGGAGGGTGTGGTTTGCGGACCAAATGCTATTGTCCAAGGGAATTTTTTGGAAATTTACGATATCAGAAAACCTGCTGGTACAAGGGAAAATAAGACATCCAAATCCAGGAAAGCTGAAGCTGACTGCTTGGAAATTGAGTTTATTAAACTAAGGTATCTCAAGTAATGTAGTACAGCCACTTTTATGCTCCGGGAAGGTATCTATATTGAAGAAATATAATAGGATTTGGAGAATTTTTGATGAATGGTGCCTAAACAAATATCTGCAACCCAAAGATTGCTAAATTTCTTCAATCTTACAATTTTTACAAGAAGGTTTTTCTAAAGGACTCAAGCCTAATACCATAAAGGTACATATATCAGCTATTTTACATCAAGATTTAGCAAAAAAATCCATTGGTCAAATGCTTTGTTAAGGCAACTGCTAACTATTTTAAATCAAGATTTAACAAAAAATCCATTGGTCAAACGCTTTGTTAAGGCAACTACTAGGTTGCGTCCAAGAATCAGGTCATTGATTCCACCTTAGGACTTAAATATTGTGGTGGAAGAGTTACGTGAGTCACCCTTTGAACCGGTGGATTCTATTTAAATCAAACATCTATCATGGAAAGCATAATTTCTGGTGGCTATTACACAGCCAGAAGAGTTTGGCAGCAAGTCCTCCATATACAGTATTCTTCCCAGAAAATGTAATTTTAAAGACATTTCCATTTTTGAGTCATAAAGTTCCTTCTTTGGAAAACTTAAATTCTCAAATCAACTTGCCATCTTTTGCTCAATTGACGGAACAAGAGAAGGAGTCAAGTCTTAAAAATCCGGATGTTCATAGATGTCTTTCTGCCTACATTGAGAGATCAAAAGAGTTTAGGCAATCAGATAATTTTTTTGTGTTATTTGGAGGAAAAAGGAAAGGCCTTAAAGCTTCAAAGCTCACGAATTGCGACATGGGTAAAAAATAGCATTTCTACAACTTCTATGAATAAAGGAAAGGAACCTCCAGCAGAGTTAAAAGCACATTTAACCAGGGCAGTCTCCACTTCTTGGGCGGAAAGATCACAAGTGCATATCCAGGAGCAGCCTCATGGAGTAATGTACATACTTTTGCAAAGTTCTACAAGCTTGACATAGCAGCCTCTTAGGAAGCAGCCTTTGGCAGTAGAGTTTTGGTATGGTGTAGGACATAAAGAAAATCAAAAATGTAGTCTTACCTGAAATTTTCCTTTTCTTTAGTCCGAAAGGCAGCACAATAACCCTTCCCAATAAATATTTGTTTCGGTGAAGTTGTGGTGTGTTTTTATTGGAGAAACTAGAAAATTAACACTGATACCTGGAGGGAGGAGGAAATCTTATAGGCTAATTTAGCTTGTTTTTTATTCTGTTCTATCAGCAGGGAATGGAACCTATAATCAAATTGTGATGTGCTGCCTTTGGATTAAAGAAAAGTAAAATTTCAGGTAAGACTAAATTTTTGATTTATATATATTTTATTATTGTATTAATCCCTGTCTTTTCTATTAATGTAATTTTACATTTTACAGGAATGTATGCACAAGTAGTACTTTATAAAAAAAAATATATACATGCATAGCTACATAAATGGATACGCTAATATACAAAACTTGCACTATACAATACAATACAACACACTGAATAGGAATGTGACACTGAAAATCGAAAATGCAGGCTTGCCATGATAAATTAAATTGTGACCTTTATAGTAAAAAAAAAAAAGGTTGCACACCATAGGGATGAAGAGTCCATTTAGATCTCCTGTGACATAATTAAAAAAAAATGTTGCATTGTCCTACTTAGGCACAAGCATCCAGTAATATATTCTGACTTGTAATGCATGATTATATCATCACTAATGTATAAGCATTGTGAACACTTATACTAATATTAATAGAAAAAGGGCTGAAAGCCGTTGACCTAAAACTGCTCTATTTTTCATTACATGTGCTAAGTGGAGCCACATTAATCTATTTGTTACTCAGTTAAGGTCATTAATTGTGCAAAGCTAACACAGTACTGTATGGACATGGTATGCCCAAGGGTGTGACGAGGCTAGTGATGAGTCTGCACCATGTTGCTACGGTGAAAAATTTGCAAAACTGTCGAAAAATTTGTGAAACTGTGAAAAATTCACCAAACGTTTTTGTGGCGCAACTAATTGTTTTTCGTTGCGCATCATTTTTGTTGCAAACTACATTTGAGGTTATGGGGATTTTTTTTTCGTGGCACCTTGTTTGTGCTTTGGGGGGGCAAAATCAAATTTTTCACTCAATACACTGCTACACACATGCCCTACATTGTTAGAGGATTTCCTATCCCTGTGCTACAACTGCTTTTTCAATAGAAATAAAGGTTACCATGTTGCCAATTTCTCAAAAACATGTCTGTGATATCTGCCATTACCTCAACTAGTCAACTGGTAATGGTATTTATTACTACACTATGACAACTAATAATAAATCTGACCACCAACACATAATATCTTGGTGTTTTGTATCTCACATAATAATAAATATACCATGTATTTATGTGTATGTCATTATATAGACAGTGAGACGGCTCAGATCCTTTTGGTCGATGTGGAAGGAGAAAATTACATATATATTAACATATATATACCACTGGTCTGTAGTTAATTCTAGTGCTACCAGTGCATGTAGAAGAAGTTTTGCTATACCTTTGTTTTTAATCCCATGCCTGCATCAGTGCTGATCAGCAGTGTCAAGAGTGAGACACATAAGAAGTGCATTCTTGCTGTTGATACTGCACAGCAATGCTGAGAAAAATGTCTGATTTATGTCTTCTGTTTACCATTGTCTCTGTTCTACTGTTATAACTGCACCTGAACCTTTAAAAGGGTTGTTCACCTTTTTTTTTTAGTTAAAGGACTAGGAACATTTTTTTAAAAAAATTTGTTAGTATACCATGAAAAAAAAAATGCCAAGGCTAATGAAACTTTAAAATTGCACAGCCGTTATTAAGTAATTCCGCTTGCGCTCCTCTTCAGAAAAGGCAATCCCGCGATCCATAATGCGATGGTCGATTTTTCCTCCCTGCCTTCTTTATAGCCAGGGAGGAGAAATTGAGTGCCGCATGATGGATCATTGCCATGTTATTGCTTAATAAAGGCTGTGTGATTTTAAAGTTTAATTAGTCTTGGTGTTTTTTCTCGTGGTATACTAACAATTTTTTTAAAAAAAAAAGTTACTATGTTACTGGTCCTTTCATTTGTTTTCAGATTGTTCAACAGAAAAAAAGACTTTTTTCAATTGCTTTCCATGTTTTATATTTTTACTGTTCTTTGCAAAATCTAATTTAAAATTTCATGTTCCTGTCTCTGGTGTTTCAGTCTGGCAGCTCAGTAATCCAGGTGCAGATTCTGAACTGTTACAATTTGCTACATTAGTTGATACATTTCTCAGCAGCATTTATTGGTTGGGGGTTGGTATAGGGTTGGGGTGAGAAGACGCGAGACTATAAAACCGGAACCCGGAAGTCGGAAGCCTGCATTTGAAGGTGGCGGGTGGGAAGAGCAGGAGAAGAGCTCAACCCGCACCCGCCCACCACCCGCGAGGAGCATTGCGAGGTCGACATGAACTCGCCCGGCCCGCGGGTATCGGGTCGGTCCTCAAATCGCTAACAAGAAGGTAAAAAATTTAAGATTTAAATCTCTGTATTATAAAAACAGTCACAAATAGAAAATAGAAGGTAATTAAAAATATTCTATTTTTTGTGAACTATCTGAAACCAACTGAACTGAAAAAAGTGTTGAAATGTGAATAATACACACACTTTAAATAACTACTTTGGTGATAGCCACTAGTGTTTGCTTTTGCAGCTTACCACTCATTGTACTCATTGTGGTTAGTTGGTTAATAGCTCCCCTTGGTTGGTTAATAAATTGAGTGGTTAATTAGTTGCTTAATAAGTCCCCTTCTATACTTGATCTCTTGTGGGAAGCCTATAAAATCACAGGTTCTACTGAAACACATCCGCCCTCCTAACTGAGATCCAAAAACTTGTGTTTAGCTCCTTCCTAACCCTATACAATAACACCGGTATCTGCTCATCTGAAACTCAAACTCATCCCCAGGCCAGCTCTTTGTGTATGTGGACCTCTCCAGCACCCTCCGCCCAACAGAGAATCATACTTTGGAGATTGGTCTGAGACCCCAACCCACTCACGGGGTAGGGTTTTACACCTGCAGACTTCTCCAAATCCCTGCCCCTACACACAGGTGGCATTGGTGTATAATACATTATGAAGCAGTGTTAGGTTACATGAGGACAAACCTCTCTAAATAACTGTTTTAAGAGATAATTTAAAGGCAGACAGATTGGAAAAAAAACATTATAAAAAATTAGCCTCTAGCCTCTTTTCATGTGTATGTAGTTTTTATGTGAAGTTACTTTCTTTTTTTCTCACACACATCATTATAAAAGTGTGCCATTTCCAGTCCTATAAAAAATACAGATGCAGCCACTTTGGTTTGTGTGTTTGACACAGAATAACTAAACACAGATATGCCACTTTTCCCATTTAACACAGAAAATTGCATCACAGCATCCCATCTAATTCGAGCATTCACCATTGTGAACAATGGTGATTTGGTATGCTAAGGAAAAGGTTAAATGCATTAAATGAGTTCAGATGACTGCTATGTTTTGGGTAGCCGAGGATGAGTAGAGTATAACAGTGCTTTATTAGCAGAGTCATGCAGGCATTACACAACAGAAACTTTTTAGGCTATCCAGGAAGTATGCACATTATGTCTGAGCACAGTGACATCTACAGGCCATTTGTATAAACACCACAATGACTTTAGATAACACAGTTTCTTCAATGAATTCCGAGTCATGAAGCATTTAACTCACAAATCCAAGTGGCTTAATCTGTACATAATAATGCATAATGTGGATAGTCTTCTGGGGGTAATGAATAAATCAGGACAGTGCTTCTTTTATAGTTATGGGATCAATCTGATTTCTCAGAGATCATAGTTTATGCATGATTAGGCTATTGTTTAATTGTATGTGTTTATTCTCCATCTCTGCATTATTTTTCATGCATGAGTATGCAACTACCCAAAAAGGACAGATTCACTAAAGGAAAACTCTATCCGATGTGGAATTCAAAGTGTACTTACTTATGGCTGTGGTCTGCAGAGAACATAGATGTACATATTTATATGAGTCTTCTCAATTTAGGACAAGCATTTTAACATTTGAGGAGGTGGTAGTCCTATAAATACAATTAGCACAACACATCTAAGTGAGCGATATAGCTGATGTACTTATGGAATTTAAGGCTTTCAAAAAATAGTTATTCTTACCTAGTATATTATTAAAAGATATAGGGGTTTGTTGAAGTGCAATGCCAAAAGCTAACCAACATGTTTTTTTCTAAAAGAAATCCAGCTTCAATGTGCTTGTCTGCTAAGTAGCAGAAGACAAGTAAATGCCCCTGTATAAAACAGGGACATTTAGTATCATGGCATAGATCTGCTGTGCTGCTTTCAAAACAGCAACCCACGATTTCACTACCAGCTACCTCCTGGATAACCCCTCCATAGGGTCATGGGCACATCAAGTACCCTGCATTCCAGGCCCTGCATTTATATAGGTCTTTACATGCCCTTGAGGGGACATGTTGCTCTTAGTAGTAACCTATGTGACCCTGTTTAAGAGTGAGGCTGCTCCACCAAAACTGAAATGCCTGGAAGTTTGGGAAATTAGGCTTGCTTTTATTCTGCTGCTGCCAGAATCTGCCTAACCATTTGGCATATATTCCCTCCTGTCAGAATGTGAAGGAATACACTTATCCATTTGACCAATATTCCTTCCTATACATGTTGTAAGAGAAGTGCTAGGCAGATAGAAGATGGTGTATATATTTCACCAATGATGCTCCAGGGAAAATGTGTGGTATTGTAGCAGGTAAATGCTTCATTTTGTTTGCAGGCTTTATATGTTGGATAATGGGTTCCTGGAGTGAATGGAGGGAGATTAGAGTGGGTCCTCTATTCTATACCAACCAGAGTTTGCAGCTAATCCGCCAGTTTCAGTTTGGGAGTCTGGCTGTATAAGCTTGAGGAAGACAGATCTGCAAACAAGTGAGAGAACCTGCTGAACTCCTGTGAGTTTTCCTTAGAAAATTGTGTTCTGTTTGTAGGGGCTGGGCACTAGGCCTTACCCTTTATAGAAAGGGTTGTTTCTTTCTGTATTAGATAGGGTCAAGATGGCCTAGGTTTTGTTATTTTGTGTTTTTTCCTTTTTTAATACAACTGACCGCGGGCCAGTTGTATCTTATTTTGGGATTCATATATCATTTTGCAGGTGTCTGAGCAAGATTGAGCCCTGGTCTGCCCCAGGAGACCAACATCCTGCTACCTGTAATACCTACAATGTATTTTCAAGCTTTATTGTAGGATTTAATTGTAGGATTTCATCTACAAAGTATGATGTAAATGACCCAATATTATACAGTAAATACAGTATTACATTTATTGTATTTGAAAACATTACTCCTTCTCTGAAAAATAATCCTCAAACTGTGCACTAGATGGTACTCTTAGAGAAGCTATAGTTCTGTAGTACACATATCATTGCAATTCCATTCCATTTACATCTTAAATTTTCAATTGAAGTAAAGGAAGTGTGGAATCACTATTGGTTCATTTTCAATATTTGATGCCATAGGAATGCTTGGGTGTAGGGTGTTGGCGCAGTAGTGGTTAAATACTTAAGGATGTCATGGGTGCACTGCAGCTTGTGGATTTAGTCCCTACATGTTCCAACATGGGGTAACCTAACATGTCGGGTACTAGGCCTAATGAGCATAAATAAAGATGTTTTTCCAAAATGTGGATCATTTACACTTCATGCAGGTGTGTGATATTAATGAAACACTATAGTAGCAACCAGTGTTAAAATAACATTTTTAATAATTTGAAATGTTCAATATCTTTAGTAATATATATACAATAAGGGACAGGTTTTTTTAAAACTCCCATGAACTCCCTTGAGTTCAAAATTTATTAAAAAAATGTAATATTTGGAGGTTGGGTGAATAGGACTGACCCGCAAACTGGAATCGAATTCAAATTGAATTTGAACAGAGTTTTTTCTCCGAAAAAAACTTGAATGTCAGGAAGGCTGCAAAAAACTCCATATTGATCCCAGGATGTCCTCCATAGGCTAAAACAGAAATATGGCAGGTTTAAGGTGGCGATTAGTCGAATTTTAGTTCTTAAAGGGCCAGTGTATGATAAATTTCAAAAATCTAATTTTTTTTAAAAAAACTCAAATCGAATTTTAACGATTCCCTAGTCAAATTTGTCAGTTTTGGCCATAAAAAAAATTAAAAATTTTAATTCAAAATTCGAAAATAGAATTTTCACTTCGACTCATGATAAATCTGCCCCTAAGTGTATCCATCCTTACAGTCCAAGCTACAAGCACACTTACAGTGGTAATTGTTTTCCATCAAACTAGAATGGCACACAAAATACAGACACGCAAAAATGTATGACTAGACAGCATCCATGTATTTGAAGAGTATTTCCCTATTCCTCTGTGTCTGTTTCACAAAACATTGCTTACAAAGGGAGGGTTATCCTTCTTGAAACACTAAGGTGCAGATTTATCAAAGGTCAAAGTGAAAATTTGAATTAAAAAATGCAATTTCGAGCTAATTTTTGTGTACTTTGACCAGAGAACAGTCCAAATTAGATTATTTAAATTTATCATGTACGGTCTCTTTAAAAATTAGACTTTGGCCATTCGCCATCTAAAACCTGCTGAAAGTTTTTTTTTTTAATTGTACGATTCTAATGTGCTATTGCTTTGATTCATATGATTCGAATCTGATCGAAAATGGACCTATTCGGGCAAAAAAAAAAAAATGATTTAATTTTGGTTGGTCTTTTTGAAGTTTTTCAAATTCGACCCTTGATAATTCTGCCCCTAAATATCACCACAAGCCAGTTTGTGGTTTAGTACAATGCCTTTAGTGCATGTGCAAGCTGTTTCTGCTGTTACTCAAGATAAATACAGAAAATCACTTCATCCAGCCTGCTTAACATAGAAAAATTAATATTGTTTATAACCTTTTCAGTTAGTGTGTAATATTCTTTAAATGCTGTGCATATTTGTAGAGGTTTGTTCTTTAATAAAAGAGAAATCCATACAACCTATGAAAAATGTTTCATGATTATGTGAAATTTGCATAGTAAGATTATTTATTTGTCTAACAAATTTAAAAAAAACTGAATTTATTGTTTATGATTTCTCTCTTGTATAAAGTGGTTCTAACAAGTGAGCATGGCTTTTAACACTTAACTGTACTCTACTTGAAACATAGTATTGCAATATGTGGGACCAAAACTTGTAGAACAGTAGAAGTTCATTATGTAACTGCATTCTAGAATTCTAGAAAGATGGAAAATCAGAGAACACCAGTATTTAGTGGGACCACAAAATATTTGTGTCGGTTCCAGAAAAATGTAACAACCAGGAGTGGGGAAGTAAAATCTGGGTTTTGCTGTATTATACACACACCTATATAAACTTAGGTTAAATGGAAAACTGGAGAGCTTTCCTTGAAAATGCAGACTAGGCTATGTGCTGCTAATTGTTCTCTTTATGTCTCTATAAAATGCATTTCTCCAGATGAGGATACTATACAAGACAGAGTGACTGGGGTGCAGGGTGTAGCATTCAATAGGTGAAGGACCATCCAGTGTTGCTCCAAGGCCCTGGACTAGTGTAAGGTAAGCAGAAGAACTAATAAAAGCGTTAGATATTATGCCTACCAAGAATTCATCAAGGCCCTTCTAATAGCTAAAGTGAATTTGCCAATACAATATCTTCTATCTTCATGCTGCAGTACCATATCCGGTGCTTAAGATGAAAATAGTTTCTTAAGTCTGAATGTCTTTGTCCTTGTTCTTTATTTCTATGTGAGAAAAAATCTCCCACTTTCTTTAATGTCCCTGTGCCCCTGCTATCCTAATGGTATAGTTGGTGCATTCCTTTTACCAGTTTAGTTGTAATTTTTAAAGCTCCTGTATACTCTTCCTCTGGACTGTAGCCCTAAACTGCATGATATATTCAAGACACAGCTTTCTCTTCAATGAAGAGGCAAAATACGTTTCCATCCCTTGAATCAGTTACCTTTTATATATGTAATGTTAATCTGGGCTATCCAGATCACAAGTAGTTAATGTCCAGCTAGCAATATGAGCATGGGTTACATTGTGACTCACACATCAGGATCAGTGCCTTCGCTAAGTGGAAGATTCCCCTAAGGGTATAGTAGAACTACAACTCTCAGACTACTGTACATAAAAATAGGAATAATTGGACACCAGTAGGTTCTTATGGTGAACAATAGAACATTAGTTTATTTGTACAAAACAAATGACCTCAGGTTTACTCACATATGTTGAGGTTTTGACAGATGTACATCACATTGGCTAGAGTAGGTTGGATGACACAGCTGAGGAATGCAACTCCCATAAGGCATTGTAGTCAAGTAGTAATAAGGAATCCCAGGAAGATGTACCTTGAAGTGGTCCGGAAGTCTAGCCTGAAACCCTATCCACTGTGGTCCCTTCACTGAAGGCAATCAAGAAGCCTTTGGGAAGCTACTCCCTGCTACAGATCCTTGATGGAGCACAAAGCTGCTCTTAATATCTGAACTCTCTATCTCACTCTTCTAGAGAGTCTATAACAGATATAACCTAATTCTAGCTAACCTCATACACAGGGTTCCCTGGTCCCCAACTTAGACACTAAAGGTACAGGTCCTTTAAGGGCAATGGCTTTACTGGGCCTTGGTGTACCCAGGCTCAATGAGCACAACCAGTAGGTAAGGGCACCAGCAGCCAAAGAGGAAGATCCACCCCTTTCCAAACACTATATGGAAGTGTGGTAGGAAGTGGTCATTACACCTCTTGGCCAATAACTGAATAGGTGAAATGTAAATTAGATACATGGGCTTTTTCCCAGCAGCTAGGGAAAAAAGGAGGAAGGGCGGGGCCTAAAGCTATAGGAGCATAGAAAAATCCTATAGGTATACAAGATGGCAATTTATTAGATTTTAAAAGACACTTTTTTTTGAATTGCAAAACCTATTGTTCTGTCCTCGCTATGTGTTACCTAGGCTAGTGTATAGCTTGACATACATCTAAACTCATTCCTTCATCAATTCACTGAGACAGATTATTGAGCTTCAGTTTTTTTAAAAAAGGGGAAGGTGTGAAACTGGAGGGAGCAGACAAAAAAAACTGCTTACTGAAACTGTACAATATATCACAGTATAGAAAATACATTAAACTTTGTTAAATAACCTGTATAAATGTAAAGGGATGAAAGGCACCTCTATATAGCATAAAGCCAAGATGTCTGGGCAAGAACAGATGCAGTGCTATATAAACAGATTTAAACTTGCATAGAATGTCCAAAACAAGATAATTGTATGCAATATTAAACAAGCACTGGGGATTATTAATACATTCCAACAATGCTACCACAAGGCTGGATGGGGTAGGATTATTGCAGATTTACCTTTTTTTTTTATGTCTCTTTTATTTACGCATAAGCATTAACAAATAATAAAGCAATCATTAATTTCAGTACAAAGTTCTTCAAGGGAAAAGGAATATTAGTATAGGAAAACATTGAAACTTAATTGTTTTCACCAGTACTACTTTCTGCTATATTTGGTATATATATTACTACAGCCTTTCTCTTACGATTGCATAAATGTATTCCATGGAGCCCAGATTTGTACATGTTTCTCCAAAGTTTCTGCCAATAAAGCTGTTAAATACAACAGGTTCTGAGTCTGGGTAATTTTTACTACTACAGCTTGAGTGTCTATAGTCTTTTGCAACCAGTGTTTCAATAAGTTGGTTCTTGCTGCAGCTAAGATTTGCCCCATTAATGTATTCTGAAGTTTTGTGAGTTCTTTGGTTGGGCTGGCCAAAAGTGCCACGGTGGCTTCAGGGACAATATGTTTATTAAAAACCTTTCCAAGTATTTGGAAAACCTCCTCCCAATATAACACTGCTATACGACATGTCCACCAGATATGCATATAAGCTCCAATCTCTGTGCATCCCCTAATACAAGAATTAGGAGTAGAAGGATCATATTTATGTTTCCTGGCTGGAGTAAGGTGCCAGCGCATCCGAACTTTATATGCAGACTCTTTGATAGCAGTATTAGGAGATATTTTAGAGATACAGTAGTGTTCCAGATTAGGTTCCATTCTTGCTGAGATATGGAATGCCCCAAATCTTTCTCCCAATCCACCAATATTTAACAATATTTAAGGGGCTCTCCGACATTTGCCGATACCAAATATTTATACATTAGGGAGATAGTACCTTTCTTTTTCCCAGCCTGCCGAGAACATGTTTCTAATAAAGTCGGTGGTCTACTTTTAAAGGAGGGATCTATGGATTTAATGAAATGAAGTAATTGTGAATATCGATAGGTTTCTTTCTCTGGCATGGACTTAACAAACTGCAAATACTGTATTGATTTGATTCCCATGGATAATAGCATATCCTGTTTTCTATTAATGCCATTTGTTTTCCACCATTGAAATGCGGGAGTAGCAAAGCTAGGAGGAAAAAGTGGGTTACTATGTAATGGAATGAGAGTGCTATGAGTCTCTGCTAACTGAAATTTCCGCAAACTGTCATGCCACGTTCTAATAGTATGCTTCAACACAGATCCTGTTACTGGGATGGACTTAAGTTGTGTCTTATCTGTCCATAAATAAAATGTCAGGTCCGTGGGATGTGCCAGAAGCGTCTCTAACTGCACCCATCGATTCTCATGTGGCGGCAGATGCCACTGTGTGGTCTGGGAGATCTTTGCAGCTTTATAGTACATCAACAGATTAGGTAATTCCAGTCCCCCCGTCTACGGGGAGCCTATACATAGTTTGCTTGTTTATGCGTGGTGGTTTATGGGCCCAGATAAATTTATTAATTTTGTTCTGAAGGTAAGTAATATCCTTTATTTTAATTGTTACTGGCAATGTGCGAAATCAATATAAAATTCTGGGCACTAAGGTCATTTTAACTGAGTGAATTCTCCCAAACCACGATATAGCATATCGAGACCACTCCTCAAGATCTTTAAGTAATTTCTGAATTAAGTTAGGGTAATTATGTTTATAAAGGGACGCATACACTGGCATAATATTAACCCCCAAGTAATCAATGAAGGAATGTTGCCAAATAAATGGGAAGTTGAGTTCCAAGAGTTTAATCACAAGTTTGGGGGTGTTTAAAGGCAATGCCTGGGACTAAGGGCTCTTACAGACGAGCATTTTTACCTGCGCTCCCCTGTGTTCCATTTTTCTGCGTTCAGCTGCAGGGGAGCGCAGGAATAGACACATTAGATTTTTCCCAATGGGGCTGTACTCACACAGGCGTGTGTAGGCACCGAACGCAGGTTGAGACGCAACATGCTGCATTTCTCCTGCGTTCGGCGCCTTCACGTGCCTGTGTGAGTACAGCCCCATTGGAAAAACTGTAATGCGTCTATTCCTGCGCTCCCCTGCAGCTGAACGCAGAAAAGCAGAACGCAGGGGAGTGCAGGTAAAAACGATCGTCTGTAAGAGCCCTTAGAGATATTCACCGTTAGACCGGATATGCAAGAGAATCTGTCTAATAATACAGAGAGAAGTTTGTGGTTTAGTAATCTTAAGACAAATATCGTCTGCATAAAGGCTCACTTTAAATTCTGTACCCTTAATTCGAACTCCTCCAATATTCTGGTCCTGCCTAATTAGCTGGGCTAGAGGCTCTACTGCCAGTGCAAATATTAGTGGGTAAAGAGGACAACTTGGCGTGTGCCTCATAGTAATGGAAAAGTTGGAGAAAGGAGTCCCATACATTTGATTTTTGCAGTGGGAGTTGAATAGAGAACCCTTATCATGTTAATAAAGTTACCCTTGATTCCAAATAATCGAAAAACGTGGTAAATATGTGACCAATTCACCGAATTGAAGGCCATTTTTAGATCTAATATTAAGATTATGCTTTGTAAGGCCGTTAGCGTAATCTATTGTGCTAATAAGTCTCCTAATATTGTCCGAGGTCTGTCTCTGCAGGATAAAACCGGATTGGTCCGGATGAACTGACTGTGGCATATAATTATTTAATCTATTAGTCATTACCTTAGCCAATAGTCTCATGTCGACATTGATTATGGAAATGGGCCTATAGTTTGTGGGTCGGTATGATCTTTATTAGGTTTAGGTAGCAAACAAATCGTAGCTTCTAGCATTTCAGATGGAATAGAGTGGCCTTCCAGTATTTCATTAAAAATCACAGTCAAATGAGGTATAAGTAACGTAGTGAATTTTTTATAATATGCTAGGGGAAACCCGTCAGGTCCAGGAGTTGATTTGGCTTTCTTGTGTTTGATAGCCCACTACTTCATCTGTTGTGATTTCAGCATTTAAGGTTTCCAATTGTTGTTGATTTAATTTAGAAAGGTCCAACATAGCTTAAAAGGCTTCTGAATCTATTTTATGTGTTCCCCCGTCCTGTGCTTTGCCATATAAGTTGCTGTAAAAGATGAAATTTTACTTACCGTAATTTCTTTTTCCTTGAAGTCCATACAGCAGCACATATGGGGGTTAATATCCTCTTACTTCTAATAGGACAGACAAGAGCCAATTAAACAATTAAGTGCCTATAAGTTCACTCCCTCATCCCCCTTAGATTGTGTTGTAATAAGAGTACCTAAAAACTGGTTCAATATAATTTTATTAGGGTGGGAATCAGATGTGCTGCTGTATGGACTTCAAGGAAAAAGAAATTACGGTCATCTTTCCTTGACCTCCTAAACAGCAGCACATATGAGACATAGCAAGTAACAGGGCGGGATCACTGCTTCCTGAAAATCGATTGGAGAAGCGTTTTACCAAAGGCCACCCCCTGGGAAGCCTCAATGCCCAATCTGTAGTGCTTAGCAAATGTGTGGAGACTTGACCAAGTGGCCACTTTGCAAATCTGATCAGGTGGAACCAACAATCATTCTGCCCAGGATGTCGCTATTGCACAGGTTGAATATGCTTTTAGAAGAGGTGGAGGTATGCGGTTAGATATATAGCACATCTGAATTGTGTCGCTTATCCACGAGCCAAGGTATGTCTGGAAGCAGCCTTACCCTTATTTTTCCCAATAAAGGTAAAGGAAAAAGGTTTTCTGTTCTTCTAAATCCTTCAGTTTTAGATAGATATTCCTTAAGAGTGAGGCACAAATTGAAGGAATGTTATCTTTGTCCCCTTCAGATTGTGGATCTCGACAAAAAATAGGTAAAATAATTTCCTGGTTAATGTTGGCTCTAGAAGTAACCAAGACGACTTGATGAAAAAATTAAGATAAGGTTCCCGACATGCTAGAGCTTGAATATCACTAACCCTGTTTGCAGATGTAATAGCAACCTGAAAAACAGCTTTGAAGGACAGATGTTTCAAATCCACTTTTTCTAGTGGTTCAAAAGGAGGATCACATAACCCTTCCAGTACCAGATTAAGATCCCACTGAGGTATGGGGTTTGTAACAGGAGGGTTAAGTACTTGTGCAGCCTTCAAGAACCTCTGAATAAGAGGAACAGTTGATAAATTAATTCCTAAGAAGGCCAAAATAGCAGAAATCTGAACCTTAAGAATACCAGGTCTAAGTTCTTTTCTAGACCTTGCTGTAAAAAAATCCAGTATGTTCTTGATGGAAGGAGAATAAGCTTCCACTTCTTGCTCTATAGACCAACGCTTAAACATTTTCAGAATCCTAGAGTAGGCTCTTGAAGTTGAAGACTTCCTAGAATGGAGCAATGTAGAAATGACTTTATCCGGAAAAAAACAGAAGTGGTTAATAGGGGCCTGTCAACTTTCAGCCAATGAGTCTCAAAAGTCCAGGCAATGTCTCTGATTCTGAGAGATTAAGTCCCTGAATTTTGGAAGAATCCAGTAGTTCCCCTGGCTCATCTGCATTACTTGTGAGAACTATATTCTCCTCAGCCAGAAGGGGAGAATCACTATAGCCATTTGCTCCTGTCGCAATTTCTTGACAACTTTGCAAATCATAGGGTTCGGGGGAAATATAATTACTACATTGAAATCCCATGTGATCAACATTACATCCAGTGCCCATGGGTGATCGTTCCTGTGAATACAAACAAAACCTCAGGACTTTGGCATTGACCTTTGTCGCCATTAAATCTATTTCCAGTATTCCTCATCTGTGAACTAGTTCCTGGAAGATAGATATTTTCAGAGACCACTCCTTTGGATCTATTATAGATCTGCTTAAATGATCCGCTAGCACTATTATGTGGACTGCAAAAATAGCCAACAGATTTGCTCACGCTCACTAGGATTTCCTGCATTTCCCTGAGAAGACATGATCTTGTTACCCCCTGTCGATTCATGTATGAGACAACAATGACATTGTCCAACTGGATCTTTACCACTTTTCCGGTGATAAATACCTGAAGGCATTTAAGACAGCTCGCATTTCTCTGAAGAGATGACTTCTCCATTGCATTCCATGGCCCCTGAGCAGTCTGATCCTCGTTATGTGTTCCCCACCTAAGGGCAGAGACATCTGTAGTAACGAGGAACCAATCTGGTTCCAGAATTGGCCTGCTCACCTTCAGCCTGTCTGGGTGCAACCACCAATGTACAGTTGACCTTGCTTCCTCGGAATGAATCGTGTCACCTCCAGTGACTCCACCCTTCTGTCCCATAGAGACAGGATTTCCTGCTGGAGGGACACATATGAAATCTCACCCACGGAAGTGCCTCTATGGAAGAGACCATAAGTCCTAAGACTCATCTTGTCTCAGGGTGACTGGCAGTGGATTCATCAAGCAAAATACCTTATCTTCATGAGCCTCGATTTCCACTCTTACAGCTTTAAAATCTTTGGGATAGACTCAGTCTAAAAAACTGAAGTATCAACAACTTCCTCATCTGATGAGGAAGACACTTCATCCAGGATTAACTATTCTCCATCACCAACAGAAGAGGGAGTATGCCTGGATCAACAGAGAGGCCTTCCCTATGAAGAGAGTCCTTGAATTCCCTAAAAGCCTCCAGAAGAATTTCTTTGAACATCTGCTCTGATGAATCCATAGGATTAGAAGTGGCTGGACTCTCCTTGGCCAAACAAATTTCACACCTGCCTCTTGGATAATTATCCAGTAAAGGAATTTCTTTCTGCAAGGCTGAAGAGAGGATTTCTCCACATTGACAAACCAACCTAAGTACTGAAGTATCTCCAAGGTCCTTTGAATATGGTTCTGAAGGAGAGCTGCCAATGCAGCTTTCAGCAACCAATCATTCAGATACAGAACAATATGGACCCCTTCTTTTGTCAGGACAGCTGTGACTGATGCCAACACTTTTGTAAATACTCTGGGAGCAGAGGTTATCCCAAATGGCAGTACATGGAATTGGAGATGAACTAGTTGTTCCTCAGGCCCGGATTTGTGGAAAGGCCACCTAGGCCCGGGCCTAGTGCGGCAGAATTTTAGGAGGGCGACATGCTGCCCAACCACACCCACATTGGTTCAAAAACAATGGGGATGCGCTGGAGATACAACCATTTATTTATTTTTAAAAATTTCCCGTGCTCCAATCCCTATTGCTCCGGTCCAGATGATAAAAGGGGAGGGGACAGGGCGACAAACGGCAGTGGGCCTAGGGGCGCCCAATATGTAAATCCGGCCCTGTGTTCCTGAATGAAGACAGCAGTTCTTAAGTATCTTCTATGTGCTCCAAACACCGGTACATGCAGGTATGCATCTTTGAGATCGAAGGTAGCTAGATAATCTCCTAGTTCCAAAAGATGAACCACTGAATTGACAGTTTCCATCCGGAAACGTTTCTTCTAGATGAATTGATTTAAAAATCTTAAGTCTGTTATAGTAAAGAAGGTACCATCTGGTTTTGCCACAGGAAAACGATGGAGTATGTAAATTTCCTTTTTCGGATTCAGATATTTCTTGCAAAATGAGCTTATTGCTTCTTCCAGAGATTCTCGTTTCCTCTGAGAAAAACTCTTTGGTGTAAAAAGAAATCTTGGAGGGGGAAGGCTCTGAAATTCTATTCAATATCCTTCCTGCATCAATTGCAGAACCTAGAATCTAAGGGGGATGAGGGAGTGAACCTATAGGCACTTAATTGTTTAATTGGCTCTTGTCTGTCCTATAAGAAGTAAGAGGATATTAACCCCCATATGTGCTGCTGTTTAGGACATCAAGGAAAGTCATGAAATATTTGTAAGATCTCCTGAGGAATAGAGGATAACTGACCCTGACGGTTTCGCATTGCGGTGATCCTTGGCAACTGCGAGTAATTGTTCAATTTTCTAGCAAGCAATGTGTCTGGTTTATCCCTATAAATAAAAAGTTTTTGATTGGTCCACCGAATGGTTTTGTCTGCCTCCTCTATCAAATGTTTAGTAAGAACTGATTGGGTAGCTTGTAATTTTTTTGTAATATATGGAGTTGGGTTCTGTTTATTCAGACTTTCCAGTCTATTCAACTCATCTGTAAGGTCTGTGACAGTTTGTTGACTGGTCTTTTTCTGTATGGACCCAAGTTTTATAAAGGAACCTCTAATGGTTGCTTTATGAGCTGCCCATATAACACCCATTGACAGAGCAAGGTCCAAGTTAATAAGGAAATAGTTTTCTAGGTCATTAGCTATATTGTCTCTGATAATTGGATTAGATAACAGTGCTTCATTTAAGCGCCAGTTGATTCTAGGGCGTAAAGGAGGTCGGTACACCATAGTTATCTCTGTCGCTGCATGGTCCGACCATGTAATCGGATGTATGACCGCATCTGTGATTTGTGAGAGTGTGTGGATTGGGGTGAAGAAATAGTCTATACAGGAATAAACCTGGTGCGGTTAAGAGAAGAAGGTATAATTCCTGGTAGAGGGGTGTAAAGAGTGCCAGGCATCTACAAGTGCTAAGGATTTAAGAGATTTAGTGAATGTTGCTGGGGGTTTATGAGTATACAATCTGGATAAAGGAGTTTTGTCCAAAGTGGAAGACATTACCATATTAAAATCTCCCATCAATATAGTAGTGGCCAGAGTGAGCTGGTTCATCTGAGTGAAAAGGGATTGAAAAAAGGCCTTTTGACCTTCAGAGGGAGCGTAGACATTAACCAGTGTATATAATCTTTCTAATAATGTACCTTGCACTATGATATATTGGCTATTAGGGTCCTTAATGACTTTAGTTATCTGAAACCCTAAGGCTGATCTGATATAAAAAGCAACCCCTCTTCGCTTAGAACGAAAAGTGGTATAATAAACTTGAGAATATGGTTTATGTAAATGTGGAAACGGGGAAACGTCCGCAAGGTGTGTTTCCTGAATTGCAATAATGTCAGCCTTAAGATTACGGTAATACAGGTATAGGATCCGTTATCCGGAAACCCGTTATCCAGAAAGCTCCGAATTACAGAAAGGCCATCTCCCATAGACTCCATTATAATCAAATAATACAAACTTTTAAAAATGATTTCCTTTTTCTCTGTAATAATAAAACAGTACTTTGTACTTGATCCCTGCTAAGATATAATTAATCCTTATTAGAAGCAAAACCAGTATATTGAGTTTATTTAATGTTTACATGATTTTCTAGTAGACAAGGTATGAAGTTCTAAATTATGTAAAGACCCATTATCCGGAAAGCCCCAGGTCCCGAGCATTCTGGATAATAGGTCCCATACCTGTACTTAGCTGCTATAGACCTTTTGGTAGGAGAATTTAGTCATCTAACATTATGAAAAATTATAGTCAGTTCCACCATTTTATCTGTAAAAGGAGAGCTATAGCAATATGGATAAAACACCTTGCATTGGGTTCCTGCATATTATACATTGGAAACCAAAACAACAGCCATATATGCATCAATCCAAATTCAAGATATAGAAATAATGAGACATGTCTTACAACCACTTTTCGGCTGATCATAGAACACAAGGAGAAAGCAACCTCACAAAATAATCGAAACCAAAACAGCAAGAAAATAACATGTATAGAACATACCATCAGAACCAAGTGACATATGGAGTTTTGTAGTACTGGGAGAACATCTCTAGTAAAAACAAAGGTTAGTATAGCAAAATTTTCATTCACATAAACAAATGAAATCTGAAAAGAAATTTCGGACAGCTGACCTCAATCTTGTGAGGCATGGGAATATAGCTGTGGATCCCGGGCCTCCGGGGCCAACTAGCCCTTCAGAGTTGTAGAACCAAAACAGGTAAGTGGAAATAGTCAACTCTTAGGTGGTTTCAAGACATTAGAATTAGGCTTAGTTGTTTTAGATCATTGATGTTTAAGAGGTGGAGACGATCGGGTGGGGGACTTGTGTATCTCATCAAAATTTTGGAGACCTAACTTGGCCAATAACAATGACCCATCGGACGGCATAGTAATGGAGCAAGTTTGTCCTTTATATTGAGGCGATAGGCGAAATGGAAATCCCCACCGGTATCGCACTCCAGCCTGACTCAATATAGCCATAATTTGGTGAAGTTCCGTTCGTTTTTCTAGTGTGATTGGAGCAAGAGCTTTAAATATAGAGATCATTGAGCCATCTAATGTAATTGCACCATGATCTCTAGCAGAGCGCAGTAGATCTTCTTTAGTCTCAAAATAATGCAAGCAAGCTAAAATGTCTCTTGGAGGTTCTGGTAGGAGTTTAGAAAATAAGATGGGCAGATTTCCCATTTTTTTCTAATCTCTCTGCAAAATGGCTACACCCTGTATAAAATGTATAGTTTAGCAAAATTAAGTATCAGTGAACAGAGATAGTACTTACAATGCCTTTCTTGTATAAATAAGCAATGTTACATTTATCAAAAGCTTTAGCAAAAACTAGCTAGATTACAACTATTTTCCCACACAATCTTAATACTGTACAAAAGACCAAGAATTAACTAGGCTATTTCACCCAACAGTACTTTACACAAGAGGTAATCTTACGTGCTACCTAAGGAGACCTAAAGGAAACCCAAGGTGGAAAGTGTATCTTTCCTTCAGGTCCTCAGGTAGTACAGCTATCAAGAAAGCTAGCAGGAACATTAGGTTACTGTTTTAACACCTTCTGGTTGAATCAATCTTTTTAGGTAAAGAAAGTTTTGTTCTGGTTTAGACACTTTATGAATAATCCAAAGATTGACATGTACTGGAAAAACCTTGGGGGGGACTTGTGATTTCCAACTTACATATCTTGTTTAGAGTAGATACATTATCTATTACCTTTAGCTAGATGATCAATATTCTCCACTGCAAAGACAAGCATCTTCTTTTACTTTATCAATAGAACTAGCTTGAGATAAGATATTGAGTTAAAAAAAGTCTGTTGCATATTGGATTCAAACCACAACATAAACTGGGACACCGTAGCTTCAGGTGCTTTCTGCTGTTAAGTAATTAAATTATCACAACTCCTTTTGCCATGATCTCTGCTTCATCTTCTTGACCTCTGCTTGTGACAGGGTTTGTCTTCTGAGCAGGAGGACATTGCAGGAACAAATATGGCAAACACAGCAGCAGGAGTTGGAAGGTTGTGAAACCTATTGAAAGATCTCATTTAAGTAACTCCACAACTATTGCATTAGGCAACCAAAACAACATTACCAAACTGCATAAGAAAAACTTGGGCTTACAGAGTATATCCACAATATGAAGCCTATTGCAGAGAGGCAGGAAAGTGATACCTGGACTCCATGGCATGACTGCTCTAATGACTCAGGATGATCAGTGAAACTAAACAAAAACCCATACATCACCTCAGAATTGGTGACAGATGTCAAGACTGCCTACAAAGATGGACTTTCTGATATTTGCTCTTCTAGAAACTCTTGGAAGCAGAGTGGGCAATGACAAAATGTGGTTTTTGGTCCTCCTCAGTAAGGGCTGGGACACACTGGGCGATTTGGGGAGATTTAGTCGCCTGGCGACTAATCGCCGCGACTTTTCTCCCCGAATGCCTCCCCTCGCTCTGCGCCTGGCTAAAATGAAAAATCGCCTGTGCTAATCACACGCGGCAATTCGTTTTCCGAAGTTGCCTCACGAGGAAACTTCGGGCGACTTCGGAAAACGAATCGCCGCGTGTGATTAGCACAGGCGATTTTTCATTTTAGCCAGGCGCAGAGCGAGGGGAGGCATTCGGGGAAGATTGGTCGTGGAAAGACGCGGCGATTAGTCGCCAGGCGACTAAATCTCCCCAAATCGCCCAGTGTGTCCCAGCCCTAAAGTTATATATAAAAAGTCTGAACTACTGCATTAGAGGGAAATCAAGTGTGATTTTCACCAACTCTAGTCAAGATATCAGATAAGCATCCTCCCACCTGTGTATGCACACAAAAACATTGTGCACATTGTTTTGTTTAGAGTGATAATTGCTCAGAGAAACAAAGCTTGCATAAAGTGTTGCATGTGCAGCTGCAGAAGAGCTAACAAAGTGGGGGAACAGTAAGTTCATGAAAAATGTACCTTTTTCGAGGCACAGAATTACGGAACACTTGATACATAGTAAATTTAAAAATAACCTACAGCCACTCATCAGCGCTCCCTCCTGTCATTCAATAAATAAGCTATTATTAAGTAACAATTTACTCATTGTGATATGAATAACTATAAATTAAATCTCAAACAGACCCAAGAATTTGATCATTACTCACCTTGTGTATGCAAACTTGTTGGCTGTGTACTTTACCAGGATAATTAGCAGTTAGACAACACTGAAATATAGACTGAGGATTTTTTTCCCCCCCCCAACACCCTTTTACCCAGGAGACCATCTTTACATACTAGCAAAGAGATTCAGATATTGATCCATACACATCTGATCTTATCTGTAGTCATGGTGAGCTTTTGCTTGCAATATAGCAGAAACACAAAAGAACTAAGAGGAGATACCTATACATGCACCAAGCAGATTGAACACCATCACAATGTACCTGTAGATGCAATTTTGTGGAAACATTGACATGCAAGTAGGCCGTGTGCTCCACAAGACTATTTACCCGCAACAGGTCTCAAATAAGGCTTTTTAACCCAGGCTTTTCTCTGTATGCACAAGGAGCTTCGTTGTTGACGAAAATAGTCCATAAGTAAGCCAATTTCCTATAAAAAAATTTTTTAATGAACTCCCTTTTCTGGTATTTGCCATTGCATTATTACATGTAGAAGAACTGACATTTCAAGTACTAAAGCCCACCCTCACACTTGTTCCTATTGCAGTTAGAAGCTACATTTATTTCCTTTCAGGTGATCTGAGGGAACACACAGACCATCACATAACTTTAAATGTATTGTCATGATTTTTATGGTTTAGTTTCTATTCCTAAATTACACTGCAAATAATTCACTACCATATAATTTCATTCCTGTGTATTTTTTTTTTTTTTTAGTTAGAATTGTGTGTAGGCAGCCATCTCAGGTCATTTTGCCTGGTCAAGTGCTTTCAGAAAGCCAGTGCTGCACTATGTAACTGCTGGAGCAGTCACATTTAGGGATGTAGCGAACTGCTGATTTGGTGTTCGCGAACGCCGTTCGCGAACACCGGCAAAAAATGCGAACGTTCGCGAACAGTTCGCGAACTTCGAACACCCGCTATAATCGTTCGAATCGAACGATCGAAGGATTTTAATCGTTCGATCGAACGATCGAAGCATTCGATCGAATGCTTTTCATTCATTCGAATGCTTACAATCGTTCGAACGAATGGAAATCGTTCGATTTTTAGCGGTCGAAAGGAATTCGAATGGTTGAATGGTCGAACGATTTGTATTCGAATCGAACGCGAACTCAAAATGCGAACGTCGCGCGACGTTCGCGAACATTCGGCGGACGCGAACGGTCGAAGTTCGCGCGAACAAGTTCGCCGGCGAACAGTTCGCTACATCCCTAGACATTACTGGAGCACCTGGGAAAGTGACTAGCCCAATGTCAGGGAAAAAAAAAAAAAAATTGTACTTTTGAAAATGCATTTCAGTGCAGAAGTCTGCTGGAGCAGCACTATTAAGTGGTGCATTTTGAGAAAAAAAAAAAAAAAAAAAAAAAATGTTTTCCCATGACAGTATCCCATTAAGTTATGTCAAAAATTAGTAAAATTCTTTACAAAAAAAAAAAGTTTACTTTATAGCAAACACATTAAGTATAGTTTCACTTTAACATTAAGGGTCAAATGTATTAAGGTTCGAATAGTAAATTCGAATTTTGGAACTTGTCAATTCACAGATTTGAATGTAAGTTAAGAATGTGAGACTTATCACACCTCGACCATGGAAACCGTTCTAATTTAATTAGTCACCTAAAACCTGCCAATTCATTTACAAGTCAGTAGCAGAGGTCCGTTGACCCATTTTAAGATGTGAATAGGCTTTGACTTTTTTTTTGAAAATACTATTCTAATTTTTCTTCTGGTCGTTCCTATTCCATCGAATTGTAGGATCAAAATTTTTTATTTTTTTTATATATAAAAAAAAAGTCGAATTGTAACTACATTCGAATTTTTGAGTTAAATAAATTTACATTTGAAATTCGACCTTTGATTAATCTGCCCATAAGTGTATAAATATTCTGGTTACCAGGTGAATTAAAAATAGATGTGTTTTAAGTCATCACAGTCAAACCTGTGATTAGAAGGCTTTACTGCAAGCCAAAAAAATTATTTTTTGTATGACCAATGTTTCTGAAATATCCCCTTGTTTTCCAACCCAACAGTCAGTTTCTCCTCGAGTGAAAAAGCAGGAATCCAAAGTACAAATAGGTCAGCGCTAATAAAAGCTCAGGGGAAAAAAAAAAAAAAAAAAATATAGAATGAAAACGGAAAGAGATTATAGTGTAGTATTTACTTATGGAGCTGTAGTTCTACAACCTCATATGGTCTCAATTGACCTTTAGCGCAGATAGCCTTTTACACTTCACCACGTTTGTTTGATTAAGGTGGGTACTTACAGCGTTGAGATTAATTTGTGATCAGAATTTGTAGAGTATAAAGCTTTAGGTTGGTCTCTCTTGCTAGAGGAAGTTGAAAAGCACAAAGTGTAAAAACTTTTTACAATAATAAAAACCAATTGGTTACTCGCATTTAAGTGGTTAAATCAGGCAAAACATCTCTCGCCATTTCATCCGTGTTAGAATTTTCTTTAGTGATTTGCAGTTCAGGTTCCGACCAGCGTTGCCTTTACACGCTGCTTCACTCACTACTAAATTTTTTTTATATATATATTTGGTGGTTTATTGAAATATACTAATTAATGAATGGGACTATTAGCCAAGCCACAATTTCATCCCGTGCCATGATCGATTTGTAACACGCTGATTTTGTATGTAACATAATGGAAGCCGAAATGACTCAGGAGAGACTAAGGGAAGTTTGTGCAGTGTTGCCTTGGAGACTCATTCCGCCCGCATGAGAAAGGAACTGAGAAAGACAGTTGGAGGGACGCGTAACTATGGCAACCAATTTTTAAGAGGCTTAGAGAAGAATCTTTGCCTATGGAACGCCTCTGATGAAGTCGCTAAGCAACGAAACGCGTAAGGCATAGTTGGCCGACACAGTGCTCAGGAAGTAGCGTGTAAAGGAAACGCTGGTCGGAACCTGAACTGCAAATCACTAAAGACACTTATAACAACTGGGACGAAATGGAGAGAGATGTTTTGCCTGATTTAACCACGTAAATGAGAGTAACCAATTGGTTTTTATTATAAAATAAAGTTTACACATTTGCGCTTTTCAACTTCCTCTAGCAAGAGAGACCAACCTAAAGCGTTACACTCTACAAATTCTGATATGCACAAATTAATCTGAACGTCTATAAGTACCCACTTTAATCAAACACACATGGTGAAGTGTAATAGGCTATCTGCACTAAAGGTCAATTGAGACCATAGGAGGTTGTGAAACTACCAATTTGACAGCTTATCTGCCCGTGTATGGGGGCTTGACATGTCTTCCCGATCGATATCTGGCCACAATATCGATCGGGAAGGTTTGATCCGTAACGGAGCCCACTGGCGTATTGTAATTCCGATCTTTGAGTTACCCCCCCCCCCCCCCGATATAGCCATGCCGTTAGTGGCATATTGGAGAAAGATCCGCTCGTTTGGCGATGTCGCCAAACGAGCGGATCTTTGAGTCTATGGCCAGCTTTAGGCAACCAGCTAGAGGAAAGCAAATGATTCAGAGTTGTTAAACCAGCATGGAAGCTAGTATTGTAGGATATTTGTTTTAGGTTATCATCTGGTATTGTCTATTGCAATAAAACACAAAATACAGATAAAATCATTTATTAAGCTTTTCAAGGAAAACTAAAAATCTAAATGTATACAAATTTTAGCAGGATTGTGGTTTTAGATTCAAATAGATGATTACCAGTCCAGTATGCACACATACACTCACTATTTATTGGACATTTGCCTGTACAGCTGTTCCCATATACCTCAATTTGTTTCATATTGAAGTCTTCGGTTATATAGCCAAGATGACATAACATACAATTAACCTATATACTGTAGCTAAAACCACAGAGTTGTAACCTATTTTAAAAACAAATTGAGTTGTAAAAGAAGATTCAATCTATTGTTAAGTTTTGTGGAAGATGCAAAGTTGTGTGTTGTAACAAGAAGCAACAACAACATTGTCAGCTGTTAAAAAGGTAATCCAATATACAAGGAAATTTTCCCCATTTTAAAAATGTAGAGCTGTTGAGATTCAACCAAGGACTAAAATTAAGAGTCGGTTCTTCCAACTAATAAAAGCATCTTAAAATAAATTTAAATAAAAATTTGTAAAATACACGTGCTACAAGTCTTTTCCTAATCTTTCCATTTCTTCAAGAAGGAAATCAATATCAGATTTTTTAGAAGCTGGATTTGAAATAACCATCCTGAAAAAGTTAGGTTTGTCTCCTTGAGGCTGGTAACCGACCATAACTGTACCTTCTTCCATCATACGGGCTTTAATCTGTGGAGCAACCTATAAAGAAAAATGAAAATGTTGGCTTCTGCAAAGTATGAAGACTGCAGTTTTGATGTGAAGAATGAAAAAATTAAACCAGAACTTTCCTTCAGAAGATGTATGCAAGGCTGTAACAGAAGATTAACAATGTGCCTGTAGTATTCCGTCAAATATGTTAAAAATGCCTATTTAATGGCTCACTACACTGCCACACTCTAGATGTTTTTTTTAATAAAGATTAAAATGCCCAATCAGATTTGTAATCATATATAAAAATCAGCAATGGTAGCAGATATGGAAGAGCTATTTTTGATAGAACGAATCACAATATATGGAACCATCTTAAAGCTCAGGGACACATTCTTGTGGCACTCTAGATTTTGCTGAAGAACCAATTGCTCAGCCGAGGTTGTAGAGGAGTTGTAGCACAGTGATCACATACACTGTTATGATCACATAGTTACGTTAGGTGTGGCAGTGAAATTACAGGATGCCAAATTTGAAAACTTGTTGTTTTGAAAGCCCAGTCAGATTATGTCAAACTATTCATCCACTTGGTCTGTTAAGGTTTTTCCTAAAAGCCAGTTTGAGTCCAAATAATTTCTTCAGGAGGAAGATAAGAATATTGGTAATATTTTTGGAAGAGGCAAGTTTAATAAAGGCACAGGATGATGATTAAGGGATCAAAGCGGAAAAGTTTTACTTCGCATGAAGTTAATTATACTAGTCACTGTTACATGATACAATGGGAAGTTAGAGAAAAAAAAAAATTTAGAAGTAAATATAGGGCAAAATGCTAATGAAGAGACGCAACAGGTTACTATGGAGGGAGGGGGAGGACTCCCTACAAGGAAAGATGTCCAAAAATTGGTTTGAGATAGATGTAAGCTCTCATTTCCAGTGATTGAGCAATACATCCATATAATACCTATTAGAGGGTATCAACACAGGTAACAGCAGAGGGGTAATATATTGCATTAAGTGCCCATGTGGCCTTATTTGTGTTTGTCAGATATCAAAGCAAGGATTACATTAGCACACAATAGTTTTAGGAATCATGGTCTAGGTAAAGTAAAGCATCAAGAAGGATTAAAACCATTCTTGGCAGACATGGCTTTGAATCATTACAAAGTAATTTGAGATACGGTAATTTACTAGATAGTGAAGAAAATAAAAAAATAAAAAAGTGCGTTTGCGGATTTAGGTATTACAGAGCCAAGTCCCTAGAGAGTTAAAAGGAGTGGTTCTCCTTTAAACAATAGCGCAACCACTGGTGGTATGAACACACCCTGGTCAGAGGACTCCGTAATAGCAGGGTGAGCTGGCAGAATGCTGGTGTGTGATTTGTAAGGAGGGGGTCCCAGTGTATATCTGCCAGTGACTAGTTATGCCACCAAGTATGAGATATATAGATATACAATTATGTTATAGAACAACTTATTGCTAGCAATTTGGCTGCATTGATTAGTTTGATTTATTTGCATTAATCTACCTCTTTCCAGCATTCAAATGGGCATCTGTGACCCTGGCAGACAAATCCATTGCTCTGTGAGGCTACTTTGTTTTACTACTTTTCTAATCTGTCCCCCTTCCCAATCCTATACTTGGGCTTTTTGTCAAACCACTGTCTGAGAATAGGACCATAGTAACCAGATGTATTTCAGAAGCTTACAGAGCTACCAAACCAAAAGCTTAAAAAAAAAAAAAATATTGTCTCAGAATATTACTGTATTATACAAAATGTTGGGTGCAGTCCCCTTAAATTAAGTTAATTTATAAATGTAAAGTCTAGCAGTGGTGCATGAGGTTTTTCATTTTTTGTAAATGGTCACTATGGTTTTTATAACTGATTTTTCCATTGCATGGGAAGAAATATGGGTTATACAGTTATATGTAATTAATGTGTTGGTGGTTATAGTGATTAACTACTTTTTGTACAACCAAGGGGTGGTGCCCCTGAAACCTTCAGTGTGTTTGGCAGAAGTGTTTTGGTTCTAAACCTGACAAAAGCCAAATTGGTAAGCAGTGTAAAGATGTTAGCAGTTATTTAGATCGTCTCATTAAGCACACACAGGAATTCATAGTTTTACCTTATGCAGTTTTGCGTTCCATTCCTCATCTCTTGGTGCATGTTCCAGACTAGGTGGAATATACCAGAAGCAGACATTTGTGCACTCGGGCTTTAGAGAAAGATGAAAGAAATATTTACATTGACCATGTATGACAGTTAAGTACAGATCCTGAAGTAGTAGGATGGACAATTTTGTTGCATTATAAAAGTTATGCTAAAGGAGGGGGGGGGGGGATGAGAGGAAACTTATTTTTGCACCCAGGTAAAAGTAGGAAAAGTTTAAACTGTGCAACAACTATAGGAATTTAGTCTTGCACAACTAAATTGGCTAAAAAAAAATGTTTTTTTAAATTATCAGTTTCCCCGAGCTGTCAACCAATTGTAGTCTGTGTAATAAAACACACAGCATTTCTTTGTTACCTTCTTGTTACAGCCAGTCAGCCTCACCCATGTCCTGCTACTGCCCCAAGAAGCATTTAGTTACTAGAAGCTAGCATAAATGTCATAGCCCAAGGACTTTATGAAACCAAGTAACTTCTCATTACACCACTAGATATCCGTACACCACTAGGCATCTTATTAACTGTAAAGCACTCAAAGCAGTTATTAACCAACCTACATTTACAGGTTTCCTTTTTGTAAGTCTTTAGCAAGAAATATTTTTTTGCTCAATGTCTTACTGCCAGATTTTCATGAAAGAATGCATTTGTATCATAACACTACTATAGAGACTCCTATTTTACTAACTGGAAATGAAAGTAGGTGAAAGACGTAACTGTATCTGGCAAAACATTTAAGCTTTAGAGCTTTCAGCTTCATGCAAACTGATTGCAGCCATATTTTAAGGAATGCTTTCCTGAAGCACATACAAGAGTATTTATGTGCCATTTGATCTCCATACTACAGCCTAAACCATCTACTGAGGATTAACCTTATTTGTATTTACTGGCAACTTACCTTATCATGAAAGACAAGTTCAAAGTTTGGTTTCGATTTGAGCTTGTTATACAAGTATTCTGCAAGTTCAAGGATTTTGTTTATTTGGAGCTCAAAGCCACAGGTACCCTAAAGATAAAAAAAAGTTCTAAAATTAGACATTTCCATAAAAACCACAGGCTCAAACAGCACTGAACTAAAATAAATGTTACCAAAAACTAATATACTAGTTTCTTTTTCAATTGAACATTTCCTATAGATTCTCCATTGATACCCATAGGCCTCAAACTACTGACATGTCAATCAGTTGTATGGGTTGACATGGTATACTAGTTAGTCAGCAGCAAAAAATATTAAATAGCCATACATATTTGCTGGCTGCAGTGTGCATTCCAATAAGTGAAGAGACCAATATAAAGTTTTTATTCAAACAGAAGCCTGATACTTAAGCTATTAAAAACACCCACCCTTACTTTACTAAAAAAAAAAAAAATATTCTATAAAAGTAAATTCTATTCCACATTTACTAATCCATTACCTTTGCCTTCCACATTAGCCAGAATTTAAACACATCCACATGGCGGCCACACTGGATTGTCTTGTCTCCAGTGTCATAGGATGTATCATAATGCTTGTCCATTTGAAAAAGATAATCTGCACATTGCTCGTTACATGACTGCAGAAGACCCTATTAAGTAAAAACAGATTGGTTGTATGTTTGTGCACTGAGTTTCATTTGGAGGGGTTGAACCTTAGAGACTTGTCTTTTTTCACCTCAACCTAACCATGTTGTATGCAATTATGACTTTATACAAAACGTCATTTACATTTAAGAGCAAAAAAAATATATATTTCAATAAGCCAACTGTATGTGGCCTGGTTCTAAAGACATTTGGTAAATGCAGAAATCAGTTTGACTGGAACAGATTTCACAAGGTGATTTGTAGTCGATCATCATTGTCCAACAAAAGTCAAATCTTATAACAAATATATTTGAAAGTTACTTGTTCAAATTTACTGAAAGATTAATATGGGTAATTGTGTTTGTGAACTGCTTAGTTTGCTTAAGCACTTATGCCTTGATATAAAAAAAATAAAAGAATCTAGACCCAACAGGAAACAACTTATTGCAACATAGACAGAGCACTAGTACATTTTAGAAACATGGCGATATGCATAGAAAATTATTTAAATGAACAAACTTAAAGATATAACAAGGCACCTTGTATTCTTGGCCCCAAGTCTTTCATAAAAGTCACTGACATTTACCTTTTGCCAAATAAGTATTGCAGAGCATTGCAGTGGGACTCCCATAATTTTGTGAGGATTCCAAGTGACAGAATTAGCTCTACATAAAAACAAAATCCATAATTATTTAAGTTAAACCAAGTTAATGTCCACTATTTGGAATAGATGAAGAAGTTATGCTGCAGTACCTTTCAATTCCATTCAGTTTATGGCGATGCTTTTTAGACAACAGTAATCCACCACCCCAAGCTGCCTGAAAGAGCAAGGAAACAAAAAGCCTGTAAACACTTTGGATGAGATGTTTCAGTTAAGAGATATTACATTTAAAAAAAAAAAAATATATATATATATATATATATAAGTACACATCTGTTATGGCTATATAAAAAAAAAATTAAATTAAATAAGTGCTCCTTTCGTGGGTGAATACACAATGAATGGTGATGTCATCCACCATCTCCAACAATATACAGAAGGCCAGGGGGGGGGGGGATATGCCTTACATCAACATGCATCCAGAGTCCATATCTTTTACAAATATCAGCAATACTGACGAGGGGATCAAATGCACCAAACACCGTTGTCCCAGCTGTGGCACTGACATAAAACGGATGTTGTCCCTGTAAATAAAGTTAGATATGTTAAACTAGCCCAATTAAGCATTAAAATAAACCAGAACAGGTCATCTCTCACTTTATCAGCCACTCATTATGCATTTAAGCCATGTACAGTGACAACTGAATAATTCATTTAGCAAAATCTCATAGGATAGCATTAAGGCTCTTTATTACAGCTGACAAATGGGCCATCTATTACATTTAGGCACTATTGCATTTCCAAAATTAAAGTATGATAAAAATCTCAGTAGCGATAAGAAATAAATACACGTCTTGCTTCAAATAACATTCTAGTAACATAAAAGCTTAGCTTAAAGTGACCCACATCTTATCAAATGAGTCCCTTCTACAAGAGCAATATAGCAGGTCTTGTTAGAGAATATACATGGAATAAATATTGCATGCGCACAACAGGATACTTTCAGTCTTTTAACTAATTAAGATAGCAAAGAATGCACTTTTATATATTACCCCTGAACATAAACGTTAAACTTACTTGTCTTTCAGCTTTCTGAATTTTATCTTCCAAATCAGATGGAATCATTTTACCCCTGTTTGTTTAGAATGAAACAAAGGTCACTATCAAAACAATCATTGGATTTTACACTTTAAATTATTTACATAGCATAAACATTCTGCAGAGCTTTACAGTGTACCATAACATCAGTCCCTGCCTCAGTTGAGCTTACAATCTAAAGTGCCTGTCACCACACTATTGCACCTTCAATCAGTTGCCAGTTAATCTATCTGCCTGTAAGTTTTTGGAGTATAGACAGTATTAGGGTGAAGACAAATAATTGGCTTTGCCAAGACACTACATGTGTTTTTTTATTTTAGCAGAGGGAATTCTAAGTGTGGTCTATGGCAGGGTATTTTCTTTCGCATATTGTAGCTGCTACTTTTTGTACTACATGCTGGTTACAAAATACTCTGCCATAGAGAATACTGAGAATTGCCTCTGCTAAAATCAAAAGCTTAGCAAAGCCAATTATTATTTATTTTGTAGCTGTGACAAGTAGAGTTATTAGTAGCAGCTGTGTCTTCAACCTTAATGTTACACAATGAAAATTAATGCCAACCACTCCTACTGCTCCTTATCCTGATGCAAGGATTGTACATTGTCAACAAGGGAACAGAACTGCGGGGTCATAAGATCCAGGCAGTTTTGGGCAACTGTAAAGTGCTCCATGTGCCACAAGTACAAAGGATCCATAGTTAACCGACTAAGGGCTTTTATCCCCAGTGTACTAAAACTGGAGATAAATATCACTGATGTTCCCATACAAACATGTAATCCATTCTGTGCTAAAAAAAAAAAAAAAAACTCACTGCATTTCTCACAGGTGCTCAGTGGGTACTGTATCTATACACAGCCTGCCAGTAACCCACCACTTTAGGCATCAATTCACCTTTTAAACAAATGTTTTACCTCACTTGGGGCAATCCTGCAAATAAACACCGTATACATTATAGTAACACAGTTTTGAGGAAACCTACCTTTCATCACACTTTACTGCAATGACATTGTCTGTTCCAATACCAAGAACTGAGGCTGCTTTTCGAAAAGAGTAGTGACTCTGCAATAAGAAAAGAATTAGAATATCATAAACAGTGTGGCTGTAATTGTTGTAAAACAACCTCATCACATTGCATCGTCCGTGATAAAGTAAAATATTGATAACATTCAAATTGTTCCCCATTCCCCTAATGGAAACTTCCCCCCCCCCCAGGAAAATTTAGTCAGAATTAACTTAGTGATGGGGGGGAAGCAAAGCTATAGGACTTTGTTGAACGGTTATTTTCCATTGTAACTTGCCGATATATTTCCACTGTAGAGATAATTAAATCCTGTGCTAAATATGGAGACCCATAGGTTAAGAATCTAATATTCTTAAAACGCTTCGCTCATACTATTGGCAAGTACAAGCTACTGTTGTATTACAGAGAAAAGGACATCCAATTATTTTTTTTATTTTTTTAAAAAAGTATATATGCTTAAGGACACAGCACACATTAATAGTTTACCTACCTGTTCTGATGTAAAGACCGCAATCTGTGGAAGTGCTGCCATTCCCTTTGTTTTTACTAAAGGGAAATATTTGTAACGAGCTGCTTGAAGGCTGTAAAGATTGGAGATTGTTCCACCTATAGGGTGAATAGGGGAAATTACTCAAAATATAGTAGACATACATCCAATGTACAAGAACATGCAACAATCTAGGTTCTCTTATATTAACAAGTTATTTTCTAAAATCTACACAGTGTAATACAGAACTATATCAAAAGTAAAACACATACACAGGGCAAAGTACAGTTCTATGCATGGTCCCTCGAGAATGATGAGGCCAAGGATTTTTATACTAGAGGCAGCATGCTTACAGACAGTCACAGGGATTCTGTCATGATTATGGCATTACTAATTACATTTTCTTTGTTCTTGTACTTTAAGAAATAACCCAACACGTCACAATGGAACTGTAGTAACCATGGGCGATCCTGGCCCCTCCGCCGCCTGAGGCAGCAGCAGTTGCTGCTGTCCCCCCTCCCCTGGAAATTTGCTCTTAAAGTATCAGGAGCAGCATTTTTGCTGCCCCTGGTATATAGTGGGGCGCTGCCACCTGAGGCGATACTCAACTCATTGGCGAAGCACCCCTGATAATAACTGAAGGAGTCGTGGCATGGGTTAGCCAACTTGGATTTTTACTATGGAGTGCTGTTCTCATAGCTACCACTAGGTGGATCATTTTTTGTGTCTGAATGCGGTTAGTGGTGCCATTAACTGATGCATTTTGTAAAATGTTCTTCCCCCCATGACAGAATCCCTTTAAGTATACATTATATTGGATCTAGTTTAAATAGGCTGGTTAATATTTTTGCTTACCGGGAGAGAATATGCCATCTGCTTCATTTTCTCCCCATCCAATTATCTCTTGCATTTTTTTCAGCACAATCTCCTCCATGGCTATAAACACTGGTGCAATTTCATATGTAAACCTTTAAAACAAACCCATGTTAAAATGGAATAGTGTGGAATTTATACCTATATATAACCAGTCTTGCAAAAAATGTAATATAAGCTTCAGCATGCTGACATGAAGATTCTAAATATTATTAAACATTCAGTACCATTTCTGTATGTTTCTCTTTAAATTCTGTTTTCATGCAAGAGTTGGGCGGTAAAGATATTCGACAGATACAATATATCTTATGGGGGAGGGGGCTGCTTTTGTCTACAAGATCCTATCCAAAGTTCAGTATCTATTACAAGCAGCCAATCTAAATTTCGAGAGAAGCATTTTGCAAACTATGCCAAAGAGTATTACAATAACTCTAAAAGCAGTGGTATAAAGTCTTCATACACAAGAACTTAAAATAATTTTATATACATACATGTTTGTGTTAGCAGTTGCAGTCAGCCATTCACCAGCTAGTCCAATTATATCAAGGCCACTGGAAAGTTGATTGAAGTAACGTGGATGTCCTTACAAGAAAAAAAAAATTATATATACATATATCTATATATTACATGTCTACAAATGCCACTATACACTGGAAAATTGCATAACTCTAACCTGCCAGTTCTGCCTTTATACACATTCTTGTCCATATCCAGAGACATCTATGCATCAGAATAGATTATGGCACAAAGGAAATTTTGCACTACCAGTGTTACCACTACAATATATATTTTCTTCAGGTTGGGGGAAGTGGAGTTGGATAAGGGTTGTATATGTGAGGAGCAGTAAGAAAGTGTATGTAGAGAACAGTGATAATTAATTTATTTCACACTCATACAGAGAGTTGTGAAATCCGGTATAGGCTTATTCGATACTGTTTGTTAACTTCAAATTTTTCTCACCATTAAGTTAAACTGGCTCAGGTGCCAATTGCCCCGAGCCTCTCGCTTAAGGAAGGGGGGAGAAAGAGAAAAATCGTCCCCAACTGCGATAGCCCCAATCTTCAATTTAGTATTTAGCTTACCGGATTTCTGCTGTGACCTGGGTGCAGCCGCCCCAAGTCCGTCGCCAAGAAATAAACGCCAAGTTACGATTATTGATGTATGGCAGCGCACTCCAGACCACATTCAATAGTCACCAACACCGCAGTTGCTTGTTAAAAAGATAAATTTTATTTGAACATTAGGCTAAAAAGCGTCTGAGGTCTGACGCGTTTCGTGTTCACACACTTCCTCAGAGAACAGTGGTGTTTCCCGGCAATTGGCAAGTTAATTGTAGCTATGCCTTAATTGAATGTCTAGATACTTTAGGTTCTGCACATGAAGCCATAGTATTACACGTTTTCCAATTAAGTAATTTTTGTATGCACTGCTAATGAATGTGGTTTTATAAATAAAATGCATGTATGGATATGAATGAGCTATTTTTTCCCCCTCCCGATTTGTAGTGAAGCACTTTCTGGGTGGTGGAAATTCTTTGCAGCTAGGATTTTATTCTGGTGTTTATACTGCAATAGCTTGAGCAATGTTTGTACTTTTTCAGGAGGAGTTAAGATCCTATAGCAGCTTTAGGAACAGAAAATTACTAGACTAAATTAGTCAACTCCAGGGACCCCAAGATAAAGAACAATCAAGAATGTGTCCTATAAAATTCCTGCTACATAGTTGCGAGGTCTGACCCCCCCCCCAAAAATTGTAATAGTAATGAACAAGAGGGGGGGTAGGAGTAAGATTTGCCCTTGCAAAAAAAAAAAGGGGTTTATCGCCTTTTAACTTTTAGTACACTCCAGGTAATGGGAAACAGCCCAGACTAGAGCCAGAGTATGCCAGATCCTCATCGGGATCTGCACAAAAACAACTGCAAGATCTCAAAAGTAATTGTGAAGATACTTTAGGTAGAAATCCAAAAAAAAAAAAACTGGTCTCTAATGACTATCCTCGACCACCACAGTATGTGGCTCCTTAGCAGAGAGTGTACATATTTCCCCAACTCGATAAGCTTACTTGCCACAAAATATAGTATATTTAGCATAGAGTGCCAATTGGACATGTTAGCCAAAGGCTCAAATGGAGCAGCCATTAAAGCCTTCATGACACCAGCGAGGAACACTTGGCTTTATAAACAGACAAACTCTTCAAAGCATTGACAAGCGAGTGCTCTGTCCAAGGTTTCCATGTCAAAGCCGATAACGCTGAAACTTGACCTTAAAGAGTGCTATTACTATATTTCTGGAATCTTGAAAATAGGAACTGGACAAGCAAATTAGAAATCAGGATTTAGAAGTTCTGTATTCTTTTCCAAAGCAAAACAATTCCACTCTAGTACTGAGCTGATGTGGAAGCCAAGGTCAGGATGATTTCCTCTGAACTTCCAAGCCATCAAGGATAAAGGACTTACATCCTTGAAATAGACTGGATAGAAACCAGCTCAACTGTATCTTTTTTTTTTTCGGCCAGGAGACCAAGCTCTTTGGAATTGTGCTCCTAGGAACACCAGGGTTTGTATTGGGGAGTTAGGCAACTCTGCCAGTTTGTGATCCAGCTAAATTATTTTAGTCTGCAAATGAACTTGTCCCCATGAGCTTCCTCCTGTGTGGGCTACCAACAAAAGGTCATCCAGATAATGGTACCTTGGGATTCCCGGTTCTCTTAGGATGGCTATAATAGTCACCAGGACTTTTGAAGAAGTTCTGGGAGAGATTGAGGCCAAAGGGTTGGCAAGTGAATTGCACAAGTTTGCCTACAATGGAAAATGATACAAACTTGTCATGGAAGCATGCATCCTTTTAGTCTAGGTCTACTAGCAAAAACTCAAGGAACTACCTGAATTATTATTTGCATAGCATAAATTGGTTCAGAGGTCTGTTCATAAAACCAGTGTATTCATTCAATGTTTGCCATTTTGTCACCCTGTGATTGTCCCTAAGAATTTTCAATGTCAAATTGTGAAAATTTTTATGAGCATAATGGGAGTCATTTATATACTATGTTCAAGTTATGCCACAACTTACCTGTTTTTATGCTATATTTTAGAGTACCACTACAATCAACAAGAATTTGTTCTAAAGGCTCTGGCTGGTCAAATAATTCCAAATTAAAGCCTTCCAGTCCTTCTAGTAGCTGGTGTGGATGATGAAAGTCAAGAACTTTGCTTTTGCCGTCATAGGTCTTCTTAATATGATTGAAGAGAATTTGCAAGATTTCAGCTAAAAATTGTTCTGTACACTTTTCTCCATTTCTTGCAGGGAGCAGGTCTGTAAATAAACATGAATATATCATTATATAATCTAATTAAAACATCCAATTTTTTTTTTTTTTTTTTTTTTTAAGCATGCCTTTTCCCTCTCCTTTTATAGAAGACTGATTGCTGAAAGCTTGATTCAGTCAATGACTGGGTTTTTTCCATTCTGATAACACTAAATTTGCAGGCTATTATATTCCATGAAGCCAAATATGACAAAAATAGCCCTGATGCTTGTGAGGAAGGGTTTGGTATAGGGAAGATCCTGCTATTAGAGGCAATTAAGGAGAAGCAGTCACATTAATATCTCATTATGTTATATAATCTTATGCTACATAAATCAGCCATTGGTACTACTAATTAACACAACTGGTTACGTTTATCTTAAGGCTGTTAGAAGACAAATTAATGTTGATTTTATGGAGTGGAAGGGAATATTGTAAAAAAAAAAAAAAAATTCAGGATGTCAAAACTAATTAGCGATGCAGAGTTGCAACCCTGGCAATGTTTAAATATATTGCTCACTACTGATACACATAGGATATTTCATTAATATCACAGTTAGGCCCATAAATCTTTGGACAGACAACTTTTCTAATTTTGGTTCTGTACATTACCACAATGAATTTTAAAGATGCAGTTGAACTGACTTTCAGCTTTAATTGTGGGTTGAACAAAAAGATTGCATAAAAATGTGAGTAACTTAAAACCTTTTCTTAACACAATCACTTCATTTCAGTGGCTCAAAAGCAATTCAACAAATAAAAAAAAAATCTGAATAAAATGTTAGTTTCTAATACTTGGTTGAAAACTCTTTGCTGGCAATGACAGCCTGAAGTCTTGAACTCATGGACATCACCAGATTCTGGGTTTCCTCCTTTTTAATGCTCTGCCAGGCCTTTACTGCAGCAGCTTTCAGTTGCTGTTTGTTTGTGTGGGCCTTTCTGTCCGAAGTTTAGTCTTCAACAAATGAAATGCATGCACAATTGGGTTCAGATCAGGTGACAGACGTGGCCATTCAAGAATATGCCACTTCTTTGCTTTAATAAACTCCTGGGTTGCTTTGCTGTATGTTTTGGGTCATTGTCCATCTGTATTATGCAACGCCTCCCAATCAATTTGACTTTATTTAGCTGGATTTGAGCAGACAGTATGTCTCTGAACACCTCAGAATTCATTCGGCTGCTTCTGTCCTGTGTCATATCATGGATAAACACTAGTGTCCCACTGCCACCGGCAGCCATGCACGCCCAAGCCATCACACTGCCTCTGCCATGTTTTACAGATGATGTGGTATGCTTTGGATCATGAGCTGTTCCACACTTTCTCCATACTTTTTTTGCCATCATTCTGGTACAGGTTGATCTTGGTTTCAACTGTGCTGGCTTTATAGGTGTTTTTAAGCAAAGTCCGATCTAACCTTTCTATTCTTGATGCTTAGGAGTGGCTTGTACCTTGCAGTGCACTCTCTGTATTTACTTTAATGAAGTCTTCTCTTTATGGTAGACTTGGATATCAATATGGCTACCTCCTGAAGAGTGGTGTTAACTTGTTTGGCTGTTGTGAAGGGGTTTTTCTTTACTGTTGAAATTATTCTGCGATCATCCACCACTGTTGTCTTCCGTGGATGTCCAGGTTTTTGTGTTGCAGAGTTCACCAGTGCTTTTTCTCTCTCAGGATGTACCTGTAGGTTTTGCCACTCCTAATATTGCAGCAATTTCTTGGGTGGGTTTTTTCAGCTTAAGGATGGCTAGTTTCACCTGCATGGAGAGCTCCTTTGACACCATGTTGTCTGTTCACAGTAAAATCTTCCACATACCAGCACCCCCCCCCCTCCTCAAATCAACTCCAGGGCTTTTATCTACTTAAGTGATAATGACATAAAAGGAATTGCCCTCACCTGCTTGTGAAATAGCCTTTGAGTCAATGCTCCAGTTACTTGTGAGCACCTGAAATGAAGTGATTGTGTCAATACAAGACTTTAGTTCCTCATTTTTATGCAATCTTTTTCTTCAACCCACTGAATAAAAGCTGAAAGTCTGCAGTTTAACTGCATCCAAGTGGTTTAAATTTAAACTTCATTGTGGTAATGTACTGAAACAAAATTAGAAGAAGAAAAAAAAAAAAAAAAAAAAGTTACCTGTCCCAAAGATTTATGGTTTTAGAGAAGAAAGGCAGAAGCGCTCAAACCACCCGCCACACTTTAATTTCACAAGTTGGAAACTCTTTCTATGTAGCGGTATATTATATCATTCAATGCAAATGCGCTCACCGCTGTTTCAAATTGGCTCGGGTGCACTTGCCCCGGGCCCTCCGCTTAAAATATTCCAATGTGGTAAAACTGTGGGTCACTCACCGCTCCTGTTCGGTGGTCCGGGTGCTGCGCCCCGAACCCTCAGCATGGGGGAGACATCAAAGTAAAAAGACAACTGCTTGGCACGCACTCCACAGGACTCCAGGTAGCGGTAAAAACTTATTTCTTTATTGCACAAACATATATCCTAACGCGTTTCGTGTGTTGCCACACGTAATCATAGGCATGCCTATGATTACGTGTGGCAACACACGAAACGCGTTAGGATATATGTTTGTGCAATAAAGAAATAAGTTTTTACCGGAGTGCGTGCCAACCAAAGATTTATGGGCCTAACTTTATATTGCATATGCAGTGTTGGAATGAAGATTGACATGAAGTTTGTTAAAGATGCTCATGTTTTTATTCATTTTAGTAAATATGCAAATCAGTTGTTTTTTGGGACCTGCAATCATTCTGAATTAAGGCTAAAAGGCTCATGTACAAAACAGTGGGTGCAAAAATAAGCTTACATAGCATTCAAATAAATCTCATTTATGAAGGTGTTTACTATAGTTGCTCTTCAATACTTGCACTGAAGAGATTGGTTTCTTGTACAGGTAAGTGACCCATTTTCCAGACTGCTCAGAACCTGGTGTTTTCTGGATGAGGGATCTTTCTGTAATTTGGAGCTCCAGACCTTAAGTATACTAAAAAAAACGGCTTGCTTTGCCTCCAATAAGGCTTAGTTGGGATCAAGTACAAAAGGCACTGTTACAGAGAAAAGGGGTATCTTAAGCTTTTAATTATCCGACGTCTATGGAAGATTATAATTCAAAGCTTTGAGTAATGGATCATTTATGCATGTACTGCTCTACAGTGCAGAGTACACTACAATGGCAACCTTGGAATTACTTGCCTTGAGCAGGCAGTATTTCCAGATTTCCGTATTCCCTCAGCCTGCTGAACTGTACACTTAATTGTATTCATGTCAAACTGGAATGTACACATGATGATGCAGTTTGTTGCAACATTTGGCAAGAAGCATCAGGCTCAAATTTTGCAAACATGCATATACTCCTGGTAAACTTATTGCATTTGGGGTTAAAAAAGGTGGGGCAAATGGCCCTTAGTAGGTGGAGATTTAGATTGTGTGCATTGCAACTGAAGAGGCCACACATTTGTTTCTTTGGAAACTGCTTCATTTGGCTTAACACATAGTAAAGCAGTACAGTAATTAAAATACCCCATAAACCAAAAAAGGGGTTTTTGAAGTAGGCTACAGTCTATTTTGCACAAGCAGATATTTAAGTTATGATTTGATTAGACACAACAGCAGCCTGTTACTGTGCTCCACAGAAAAATAATTTTAGCCCCCCCCCCCAAAAAAAATATCCAGTTTTACACACTAAAATATATATAATCCATTAACCCTCCCTCTTATTCCTGGGCCCCTGCAAGGTCTGCTTCTTCTGTAGTTAAGACAGAGACAAAATGCCAACTAATATAAGAGGTAATGGTTCACAATATAATGAAGTTTACCTGAGGAATAAAAGTTTGAGAAATTAGAAATATATTTTTCATTGCTCTTTAGCCTATCTTCACTGGTAGACTCTTGACAAATGTGTTTTTCATGTAGCATCTTGGACGGACTTTTTCCTTCATCCATGTGTGTACTAACATTTTCCATTTTGTCTGTTGAAAGGGAAAAATAAATAAATTTAGCATGAACCAAGCAGTTTTGTGGCTATGCCATCATATTGGTCATTCAAAAAACAAAGAATCTTCATCATAGATCAGAATAGTTTGACCCTAGCTGAAAGGTGTGACAGTAGGAAGACCAGAACACTCAGCACTACAATGGGCCATTTGGCAAGAAGGCAGATTCTATGCAAGCTTCATTCACATTTTGCTGAAACAGTGCGGATGCACATTGCATTAGAACATTAACAACGAATTTCAACTGTGTATATAGACATGACCGATTTTATGCAAAACTGCCAAACTGACAATGTATGCACTAATTATCTAAATGTAGTCATTTTCTGAGAAGAATTTCACATCCAACATTGTGAAGACACCATGGAGGACTTGGCAAAACTAATATTCCTAATAAATCGAAAAAAAAAAAAAAGTATTTTGTTTACTGCCATATTCCATGCTCCATAAACACCTCTAAAATGGTCACAATGTATGCTTTTGGCATTATTACTGGAAATATTAAAACAAAGGGATGAATAAAATATGCCCTATTTGTGTTTTCAGTAACACTACCTTTCCTTTTAGGGCTCCAAGATGCTTTGGTCTGTTTAACAGGGCAGATCATATGCACACACTCTCATGTTACCATAACACTCACATGTGTTACCTTGTATTAGTAATCTGCATGTTTCAGGACAGTCCCGTTAAGCAGCATGCAAAATATGCAGTATATACAGTCTACAAAGACCAATAAGCATTGTATACAGTAAATCATGGTGCCCGATCTCTAAAATTTCTGATTAAAGAAATCTGCAATAAATATAATACATAGATAAACACTATGGGGAAAATTCACTAAAGGGCGAAGTCACCAAAGTCAGTCACCCTGGCGAAAATTCGCCAGCGATGATGATAGCCTAGCGCAAATTCGCACCCTAACGCTGGCGAAGTTGCACTCTGGCGAACGGGGCAAAAATATGCAAATTTACCAACATTAGTCTTTTTCTGAATATGACCTCCTTCGCCAGAGTTTACTTCGCCGGGTTACAGCAGGCGAAGTGCAATAGAGTAGATAGGAGTTTAAAAAAAAAAAAAAAAGTTAAAAATTTCCCAAAATAGTTGAAATTTTTTCTAAGTCCCAAAAAACGCTGTGTCTTCCTTTTTTTCCCCCCCCAAGGGTGATAGGCTGAAAAACAATCATACATTTTTTTGGGGGCACCCTCCTTCCCCTAAGATCTGGCACATGTATAGGGCAAAATAACTTATTTTATGAAGCTTTCCCAGGCTTGTGTAGTGTAATGCATTTGCTGCTACATATACGTTCATTTTGTACTTTAACTTGGCGCCGTATTCAAATGAGGCATCGATATCGTAAATTCGTTTTGCTTGACGAATTAACGCTAGCGTAACTTCGCTACCATTCGCCTCCCTGAGCGCAAATTCGCATTTTTAGTGAATTTGCAAAGCGCAGGAGAAAATATGCCTGGCAAAGTGCGACGAAGCAGTCGCAACTTTGGATCTTAGTGCATTTGCCCCTATGTGTTCACATAGAGGTGGTACTGGGAAGCAAAGATTTTAGTGGCATCTAATAAAGCACTTTCTACAACACATTCAACTAAATTAAAATTCACATTATAATAAAGATGTATACAAGAACTGATATTTACAAAGCAGGATTTAGGGATAGCCGTTAATGGATATGTACAGAAATATTTAAAAGGCTATCACTTAAACTGCCAAAATACACCCACAAACTTAAGTGCTGATATACTAAACAGACTACAAGAGCTGAAGACAGCATATACAAACTGTCCACACAACATAAATGGTGTGAAAATTTAAAAAAAAAAAAAAAAAGTGATTTGCTGGACATTAAGGAAAAGCAACTACCAGTTTCTCAAACTAAGCCAGAGAAGTTTAAGATGTGGTTGTACAAGCACTGTCCTGATTTGCATAGTTCACTTTCAAGTGCCACATTATGGGGCCCATTACAAAATACATTGCTTATAGTGCCAGAAGTAGCCCCCACCCCATAGGCTTCAATACAAAAGTCACAGTAACTGATCAGTGCTTGAACTAGCCATTTATATGCAGTGATATAGGAAGTCCGCAATCATACATTGATGGAATTTTAAATTTTGTTTGCCATTGTACAGAAATGCATACATTGCCAAATTCCACAAGACTTAAAATTGTAATTTATTGCCGACACTGCTCACATAGGTTGTGAAGTACTGGTGCTCACCAAGTCCAAAAGCCTCTCCAAGCTCAAGTCCACCGTAGTACAAGGAATACTAAAGCATGCAGAATGTCTAAAAAAGTCAGACAAAGCTCAAGTTAATTAGTTTAAATGTAGGGAAAAACCAAACATTTTAGCTTGTTTTGCTTTATACACTTATGGGGGTTTCCCAGAAACTTGCTTTGATTAGTTTTCCTCTAATCGAGTCAATAGATGGCCTTTGGTTGTTGCTTGTTTTGCTACATACACACACACACACCAATGGCCCACTCCCATCTTTTATCTCAATGCAAGGAAAACCATGCAAGTTTCAGTGAGGACCCCTTTGTGGCTTATTTTGCTATATATACACACCCAACAAAGTGGTTCTTCACTGAAACTTGCAGGGCTTTCATTGCATTGAGCTAATCTTTGTTTGTGACTTGTTTTGCTATAAACACCAAAAAAAAAAAAAAAAAAAAAAAAAAAAAAAAAAGAAAAAAGGAGTCTTCACTGAAACTTGCATTGAGCTTTTAAAATGAACTAGGCTTTTTTTGGGTGTATAGCAAAGACAACCTACAAATGAAGGCCCATTTCATTTTTAAGTGTCAGTGAGGACCCCATTGTTGGGTGTATACTACAAACAAAAGCATATTCCATTTATTAGCTCAACGCAAGGAAGACTCCTTTGTCAGATGTGTATAATAAAACTAAAACAATCTTACATTTTCACATAGTAGTAGTAGGTATGAAGCAATTTTAACACATTAACCCTTAGCACACCATTGCCATGTGAACAAGACAATTTTATACACCCCCCCTTTTTTTTTTTTTTTTTTATAAAGGATTAAACAAGTTATTCAAGTCACTTTATTCATAACTACCCATTCATAGCCAACCATTTGGTGCCCAGTGGTTATTGTTTATGACTAGCTTACTATTCAATTTATGGGAGCTGCACAGACAGGACATTTAGTTGAAGGGGTGGTTCACCTTTAATTTAACTTCTACCATGTTATAGAATGGCCGATTCTTTGCAAATTTTCAATTGGTCTTTTATTTCTTATACTTTAATTATTTGCCTTTTTCTTATTTCCCTTGGTCACATGGCGGTCACAGACTCCAGCAGCCCAAAACTATTGCTCTGTGAAGCTATAGTGTTTTTGTTATTTTAAATACCTTTTTATATTCCTATTTCAGCCTCTCAAACCACTGCATGGTTGTTAGGGTAACTTAGATCCTACCAACCAGATATCTGCCAATATTTCAAAACTTGAGAGCTGCTGAACAAAAAAAGTAAATAACTCAACATTGAAGATGAAGTGTACACACTCATATTTTTTTAAAAATTGTTCGGTGTTAATCCAATTTCCATATATTTAAGTTCCCAAATAATGAATTTACCTGTGCAGCAGCAGTTAACTGCCTTGGGAAAAAACTCTCTATTACCAACACATCTGCTTTGCACTTTGGTCACATTTGCAGGTGGTAGATCAAATTAGCTATAATAAGAGTATTTTTAAATATCAATATATTAGTTTAAAATAAAAACATTGCCTCTTTGATATACACCTTTTTAAAACGGAATATTGGTATATATTGGATTTTGGACTATGGTAAGCACACAGACTCTTCATTTTCAGTGTAGCAGACTGACTTTGCCTATAAACAGCCTTAGAGATAAACAAAGTATGCAATTGTTACACTTACGTATGACACTGGAAACTGTAGAGAAATCCACCACTGATGTCCCACTAACAGGAGATTCCTCTCACCTTCTGTACAAACAGCTTGTGAATGAGCAGCATTGCAGCCCTATTTGGAGTCCCTGGCTGTGGGTGTGGTCATACCAATTGTTCTGGCAGGGAGTGGATGGATACTTTTAGTTACAAAGTTATGATCATAAAATTGATAAGCTTATCAATTTTATGATCATAACTTTGTAACTAAAAAACCCTGTTTCAAAACTATATGCACTAGCATTTTTACTTGAATCATTGAGACAGGGAATTAGATTTTTTGAAATTGGCCTCAGGTGTGCACCCACAACCTTTCTTTTTTGTATTTGTAATTGCTGGGAGCTATGGCTAAGCTCCATGTGGTTTGTTGCACCCTCATACCCACCCTTTTAGATATTTGGTGGTCCTATTGTCCCTTTAATTATTTGCTTTGGTTTGTGCAATCACTCTCCCTTAAAAGCCGAAAATGCTAGCGGCATGGGAGGATCTAGCCTGAAGGCAGTCTCTCCCATTTAAAAGCCGCATAGCAGTTGGCGGGGGAGGATTTAGCACACAGTTTAAAACCAAGGCATAGGAGTTGTTCACATGAAGTAATGCTATTAAGAAGAGAGGTAAGATACCTATTTTACTATGATTAAAGGTAAACAAGTTAGGGACCACCGTATGGGGTTTACCTTGACGTGGTATGGTGGCTTATCAATTTTATGATCATAACTTTGTAACTAAAAAACCCTGTTTCAAAACTATATGCACTAGCATTTTTACTTGAATCATTGAGACAGGGAATTAGATTTTTTGAAATTGGCCTCAGGTGTGCACCCACAACCTTTCTTTTTTGTATAGTTGGCAAATATGTCTTGGAACAATCACCCAGTTTAATGGGGTGGTTAACTTTTTGTATTTTATAGAATGGCAAATTCTAAGCAACTTTTCAATTGGTCTTCATTATTTTTTTATAGTTTTTTTAAGTATTTTTACAGCTTTCAAATGGGGGTCACTGACCCCGTCTAAAAAAACAAATGCTCTGTAAAGCTACTAATTTATTTTATTGCTACTTTTTATTACTGATCTTTCTATTCAGGCCTTCTCATATTCAAATCAGTGCATGATTACTAGGAAAATGTGTACCCTAGCAATCTGATTGTTGAAATAGCAATCTGAAAAGCTGCTAAATACAAGAATAAATACCTAAAAAAAAAACACAAATCAAAAAGGAAAACCAATTGCAAATTGTCTTGGAATATCTCTCTCTGAATCATGCTAAAAGTTAGCTCAAAGGTGAACAACCCCTTTAACCAATCCAGGAGCTTTTGTCATTCTTCATGTTGCAGGTCAATTTAAATGGATGTTGATTGGCTGCTGTGGTTTATTGAACCATTTGTCCCATGTTAGTAAATGAGCCCCTCTGACTAGCCTGTTAGTACTCAGCAAGGATTAAAATAGTCATGGGCATGGAAAGGTTATATCACACATGAGGACAAACTTGCCCACACAATGATTCATGTATTGTCATCAGTTTTTATAATAAAACCTGGTGAGTAAGAAAACACCAGGCTAGCCTGTACTTGCCTTCATTGCAGCCATATCGGAGACAAGTCAGGCTTTGGAATTATCCCAGCTAGATGGCAGTAAGATCAGTTACAGTGAATAATTCAGTCTATAGTACACCCGTGCTGTAGCTACTAAGAATCTGCACTGTTTGGAGTAGAGCTGCCAGCACTTGTGGGAAGAACAAGAACTGTACATAGCCGTAGAGAAGGGAGCAATATTTTAAAGGGAAATAATTTAATTTTAGGATTAGAGACCTGCAATAAAGGGGCAAATATATTTCTACTACTTCAGGAAGTGCAAAATATTAGAAAATCCGATAAAATGTATATTTAGGCACATTATCTTAACTGCACTTAGCTTAGCTTAAGTGCTCGTTTGGAAAGCTGAACACAGAAAGCGGGAGTGTAGCAGTGCATACAGTACACTTAGGGGTCCAAATAGAAGAGGGGGATGGTGGTTAGCACAGCTTTTCCAAATGGTATGCGTCCAATTCCTTAATAGTTGCTCTGTGCTGCAACTGCTGCAAATGATCCAAGTATAGGAGAAGGAAGAGGAATTCCAGCAGTATTACTGCAAACAACTTTTTATCCCAGGCAGTGGTAAACACAACATGTTTCGGGTTCAATACCCTTTATCAAGTGAATTCACTTGATAAAGGGTATTGAACCCGAAACATGTTGTGTTTACCACTGCCTGGGATAAAAAGTTGTTTGCAGTAATACTGTACTGCTAGAGTACACGCCTCAATGACTGATTTGACCTTATTTATTAACTCAAATTAATCAATTCAGGAAAATAACTGATAAAATCTGACTTTTTCCCAAATCACTCTATTATTATTATTTTTTTTACTATTTTTTTCGGGTTTTTGCCCAAACCCCCTGAATTTTTGGGGATTTTCAGTCTAAACTCAGCGCAAACCACTATACTATATCTTCATATAAAGATTGGTGACTGTCCTATTGACTTATAATGGACCTCAACAGGTCTGAGATGGTGGATCTTCGGATTTGGGCTTTTTGCAGCATCGAGGCATAATAAATCAGGAAGAAAAAAAATTCTACTAAAAATTCCAGTTTTTGCCGCAAAAAACCCAACCAGATAAATTTGAGGTTTCGTATATAACCCCCTTATTAAATAAGTCCAATTGGTCCCCAAAAAGGGTCCACTGAAAGCCGTAGATGAGCACATGGAAAGGAAATAGTTCATGTAAATAATAAAATAATGAAAATAAATGAAAATAAAATGTCTTACTTTGGGATTATTGAGCTTCATTTAATTATTTTATATTTTTGTTGTTGTCCCCAAAGGGACCAAAGGGGATTTGTGGCCATTTAATTCCTGAAGTGATTAATACCCATAAGGTGTCACAACTTTTCTAAAGGCCATGTAAAGACTAGGCTGCAGGAATAATAGTCACAAAGCATTGCTAATCAACAGGTAAGAGTCAGCAACAGAGAGATCAGTCAGGAATAGGATTCTTTACCAATATGAGCACTACGCTTAGCAAGATTACATAGGACTGAGAATTAATTTAAGGCAATACACATTCAGCAAAGTGGACGTGATGTGGACAGGCATGTGTCAAAGCTAAACACTACACACAACAACATGTGCACATACATGCTGCAGCTGCAGATCACTGGCATGACTGATGCAAATTAGCAGAGGATCCCCAACCTTTTTCACTCGTAAGCCACATAGAATTGTAAAAAGAGTTGGGGAGCAACACATGCATGCAAAAAATTCCTTGGCGTGCCAAATAAGGGCTGTGATTAGCTATTTGGTAGCCTATATTTGGACTGGCACTTTCAAGGAGGCTCTGTTTCGCAGGACACCTGGGGCAGTTTTATCAAGGGTCGAGGTGAATTTTTGAATTGAAAAAAAACGAATTTAAAGCTATTTTTGTGTACTTCAACTAGGGAATTGCTCAATTCGATTCGAATTTGCAAAAAATTCAAAAATTCGAACATTGAAATTTATCATGTACTGTTTCTTTCAAAATTTGACTTCGACCATTCGCGATCGAAAACCTGCTGAATTGCTGTTTTAGCCTATGGGGGACCTACTAGAACTTATTTCAATGCCTTAGAAAGGGTGAAGATGTTAAATATTTCTTAAACTGTGAAAAAAGCAGCTTTGGCCTAGTCTGAGCTGGTGAAATCCATGAGAAAAAAAAATTGGGGGCAAGTCTTTGGTAAACTTGTGAGAGAACATGGCAATGCCTACCAATCTTGGAACCACTTTATGACTTGTGGGAGAAGGCCAGTCAAGAAATTCAGAAACTATTTGTGGATATCCTGGATATCCAGGATATCCTAGAACTGGAGAAAATGTAAAATGCTTCTTCAACGGATACTGTCATGGGAAAACATGTTTTTTTTTCAATATGCATCAGTTAATAGTGCTACTTCAGCAGACTTCTGCACTGAAGTCCAATTCTCAAAAAAGCATACAGATTTTTTTATATTCAATTTTGAAATCTGACATGGGGCTAGACATATTGTCAGTTTCCCAGCTGCCCCCAGTCATGTGACTTGTGCCTGCACGTTAGGATGGAACTACTTTCTAGCAGGCTGTTTTTTCTCCTACTAAATGTAACTGAATCAGTCTCAGTGGGACTTTGCTTTTACTATTGAGTGCTGTTCTTATATCAACCAGGGAGCTGTTATCTTGTGTTAGGAAGCTGCTATCTGGTTACTTCCCATTGTTATTTTGTTAGGCTGTTGGGGGGGAGGGGTGATACCACTCCAAATTTCAGTACAGCAGTAAAGAGTGACTAAAGTTTATCAGAGCACAAGTTACATGACTGGGGCAGCTGGGAAACTGACAATATGTCTAGCCCCATGTCAGATTTCAAAATTTAATAAAAAATTGCTCTTTTGAAAAATGGATTTCAGTGCAATTCTACTGGAGCAACACTATTAACTGATGTGTTTTGAAAAAAAAACATGTTTTCCCATAACAGTATCCCTTTAAGCTCTAAAAAAGCAGCTTTGGCCTCTCAAGTCCATTAAAATTTATTGACTGAGCTTGCAAAATATATGATAAGAGAAATTATTTTGGCTAAGTCTTTGATAAACGTTTGGGAGAAATAAGCAATGCCTACCAATCTTTGAACTACTTTATTACTTGGGAGAAGGCCAGTCAAGAATTTCCATTGAAATGCTATTGGCGAAAATGCTAACTCCAAGAAATTCTACATAACTTTTTTCAAATTTGCACTTTTCAACTTAAATATACAACATGAGTGCATATCTGGAACATGCCCTTATAATATATTTACAATGTTTTTCAAGGGACAAAGAGAAGACTAGGATGTTGTTAAGGTAAATAATCACATACTGTGTGTGTGTGTGTGTATATATATATATATATATATATATATATATATATATATATATATATATATATATATATATATATATATATATATATATATATATATGTGTGTGTGTGCAGTTCAACAATGGCTCGCACATCCCTGATGTACTGTGAAATATCTTACATTTCCTATAAAATATGTTCTTTGTAGTTATTTCTTTGTCCTTTCCCCCAGAGGCCCTTTGGATACAGTGAGCTATAGACAAATGCACTTGCTGCCCTACCCTAAAACTCACTCATGTTGCTATTATTTAGGCTTAAATACAGTGTTCCCTTGATTGCATGTGATGCTTGATAGTAATTTCTAAATAATTTATGGATTTAACAGTATCCAGGAAATGTCTTTATACAGGTATGGGATTTCTTATCTGGAAACACATTATCTAGGAAGGCCATCTCCCACTGAGTCAATTTTAAGCAAATAATTCTAAATTATAAATATGATTTCCTTTTTTACTGTAATGATGAAACAGTACCTTGTGTATGTTCCTATCAAAGCTTCATGAACCCATAGTGGTGGCAAAACAATTCTATTGAGTTTACTTAATGTTAAATGATTTTTTTAGTAGACTTAAGGTATTAAAATCCAAATTTTGAAAAGATCCATTATCAGGAAAACACCAGCATTCTGGCTAGTTAATGCTGCAATGGGGATGTGATATTTTATTCCAAAACACAGCATTGCCATTCCCAATACTGTTTCTGAATAAAAATATTCATTTTTGGCTAATCCCATTATAATAATATGACAGTATCTTTGATGTGGTGTTTGATGTGGTGTTATAAATAAATCTATTGGTTTTAATTAATTATTAAAGTTTTTTATTTTATTTGATTGTGTATATGGTGTTTCAAATTAGGGCCCTTATCCAGAAAACTTCAGCTCCTAATCATTTCAAAAAAATATCCATATAATTCCCCTTAACCTTTCCTTAATAAATCCATATTTTTTATTCTTTGGGTGGGTGTCCTAACATTAGAAATAAAAAACTCCCCAATGGTGTATACATTAGGATAGCTGCATAAATAAACCCTAACAACAATGTAATATGAATGATAATTTGTTGATTGTTAATGGTAACTCATGCTTGTCCAACCAAACACACACTCATCACAAATGAACAATTAAAACAACAGAAGCCCATTTCTAAATACATGAAATCCAACTTCCTAAGCCTCACTACAAAAGAATCAGTGGACTCCTTTGTATCCCCAGTTAAAAATGGATTTCTCAGGCGACCCCATCCCAGAAGAACATGAAACTAGTAACATGCTGCAGTTATATTTTTCATGCGCTCTTTCGATTCTCAGATTACATTTCAATTTGTTTTTAAAATTGAAATAGTTTTTCGAATTACAAAGACTATTTGGATTTTGTTAGTGGCACTTTGTAAAATAACCAAAGGTGCCATTCATTTTATTAGTTTATGTGAATTGGAATGTGACAGCCACAGAGAAACATTTGCTTTATTTCTTACATGAACGTGACCAAGGGATCCATACCAAGAAATAGAAAACCTGTTATTTTCATTAACTGGAAGACCTCAACCATATTACCTTTCATTCTTTTTTAATCTGAATGTAATTCATTCTTGTCCTGGAAAATGCACACACAAATGACAATATGACAAATATTACGCAGCCAACCTAGTGTTACCCCCAGTCTTACCTTTTTTTGCATTCTGAAACCCAGCAAGGTGGTCTGCATAGAGGACAGTGCCACACATTGCTTTCTGATGAAAGGTTCTCGCCATCATGTGGTGGGTAGAAGTGTTTGTCTACTTAGAAAAGTCAGTTTGTACTACTGCAAGTTTGTTGTGTAACTGGGATGAAGCCACTTTGGTTTGCGTGTTTGACACAGGATAACTAAGACCAGATAACCCACTTATCCCATCCCATCTTATTAAAGTTTTCACCATTTGTGAACAACGGTGCTTTGGTATGCTAATAAAAAGGTTAAATGCATTAAATGAGATAAGATGACTTTAGATAACACAGTTTTCTTCAGTTTATCTCGAGCCATGAAAAATGTAACACAAAAATCTAAGTGGCTTTGTCTGTAGCTATTAACCTTCCTGGTAACATGAAAAGAGGCTTTGAAAAATTTTGAGCAAGATGGACAATGTGATTGGCAGAAAAACAGGTCCTTCATGGACTGGGACCTGCTTAGTGCTTACCCCTGCAGCTTCAGACAAATTGCCTTGGTAGCCAATACAATGGCAAAGAACACAGTGTTATGCAAAAACTACATATTTGTATATGATTTTAATATTTTGGTCTCTTTTAACTTAAGAGGTTAATATCTCTTTATATTATCTTCTAGGTATTACTAATGATTCCCTGATTTCTGCTAATACTCATTTTTCTAGCTTCCCTTCAATGTGCTGTAATATAGATTTCTGACTAAAAAGAATATGGGGTGTTATTTATCTCTTAAATTCCGTAATGACTGCCCAATCAATGCATACTCCCCCTATACAGTTTGTATTGAGAATACCCATGTTAGAGTTATTTAATTCATTTTACTACCTAGGAATTATTGTAACCCAGGCCAGTCAGGTAGGCCAGATATATGTGTGGGCATAATGTATTAATAACAGAGACTTCTGGAAAAAGTTTGAAGGTTAGAAAATCAGCATCTCAGCTAATCAGCAGCAGTCAAACCCTACTTATTTAACATTAATCAGAGAAAGCGTCCACATACAATTAATCATGGTTGACACCATAGGGCAAAACAGACACAATTTATGCCTGGCGTTCTGATACTTTCATGCCAGTGACATAAATTGTATGATCTAACACAGCGTTAATACACTGTATTATTTGTGTCAGTGTTACTTTATATAAATCAATACATCATTAACCAGAACTGTGCATTCACTTGGTAACAAAGTATGTCCATGAATGTGTCTACATTTCTTTACTCCTATGGGTCAGAATGGATTTCTAACATAGAATATATTATCCAAATGTGCAGTTAAAATTTAATTTAATTCCACAAAATATGGAGTTTTTTCCATTCAAAGTATGTTTTCTGCTCAGCTGTGTGTCATGAGGGCAATGTTTTCCATTCTGTGCAGACTTTGTCCTTGTTAAAAAGCAGTATATTCCCTTGCTCATCATGAGCTGAATGTGTACGTAGACAATAAGGTTACCAGTATACAACCTCTTCTCCTCACCCTTTGTAAATGCAGCAGGATTATCTGTGTATTGTTAATCTAATTATGCAAGAACCAAACATGGAGCAGCTTCAATCTCCCTGTTTGCCCAGAATATTTTAAGAAGTAACAAAAACAATATATTTTTGTGTGCTTAAAACAATAGGCAAAACGTGTTAGTAAAGCCCTGCACCTATCACCTACAAATGTCTCCACCAGAGGTGCAGGATAATCTAGCCCACACTCCAGATGGGGAAAACAATTGCAGTTTTCTAAGAATATCACACTTTTAAGTGTTCTGGCCCTCTACAAGTTGATATGTCTGTACCTGAGAATGGCTGCCCACACTGGGACCTCGCTCCTGGTGTGGGGGCCAGGGAGCTCAAGGTTTCTCTCCTTAGACATCGTCTTTCCATTTACATATTTTGCTATTGTGGTTGCTGTTGAAGGGATGTTGAAGGGTTGTTCACCTTCCAACATTTTGTCTTGTTGTTCGATAGTTTACAGATATAAAGACTTTTTTTAATTACTTTCTATTTTTGATGTGTGTTCATTTTTTCTAATATTGAATTATAAAGTTTAAATTTTCACCTTCTGCCTTTCAAATGCAGCTCTAGAAAGGGGGTCACTGAAACATGGTAAATAACAAAATACTAGGACACAATTCTTCTTTTTGGATAAAATAATTGTTTTTATTGAATGTTAAAGGGATACTGTCATGGGGAAAAACATTTTTTTCAAAATGAATCAGTTAATAGTGCTGCTCCAACAGAATTCTGCTCTGAAATTCTTTTCTCAAAAGAGCAAACAGATTTATTTATATTCAATTTTGAAATCTGACATGGGGCTAGACATTTTGTCAATTTCCCAGCAGCCCCAAGTCATGTGACGTGTGCCTGCACTTCAGGAGAGAAATGCTTTCTGGCAGGCTGCTGTTTTTCCTTCTCAATGTAACTGAATGTGTCTCAGTGGGACATGGGTTTTTACTATTAAGTGCTGTTCTTAGCTCTACCAGGCAACTGTTATCTTGTGTTAGAGAGCTGTTATCTGTTACCTTCCCATTGTTCTTTTGTTTGGCTGCTGGGGGGGGGGAAGGGAGGGGGTGATATCACTCCAACTTGCAGTACAGCAGTAAAGAGTGATTGAAGTTTATCAGAGCACAAGTCACACGACTTGGGGCAGCTGGGAAATTGACAATATGTCTAGCCCCATGTCAAATTTCAAAATTGAATATAAAAAGATCTGTTTGCTCTTTTGAGAAATGGATTTCAGTGTGGAATTCTGCTGGAGCAGCACTATTAACTGATTAATTTTGAAAAAAATGTTTTTTCCCATGACAGTATCCCTTTAAGATTCTGATTTTCACACAATGTTTTTTATTGAGATGAATAAATTGTGTTTTTAACTGTAATATTCTGGTGAGCCCAACAGGGGTCGCTACACACTTGTATATAATACAGCCGTCTGGCCATTATGGTATGCTTATGATTAAGGGATTGATTCCCGAAACACATGTATGATTTTTGCAATAAACCTGCCATCCTTTTACCGGAGTGTTGTCTCTTTCCTTGTTATAATTAATAGTTGCAAGATGCTGCTGAGAAATGTATAAAGTAATGCAGCAAATTGTAACAGTAATCTGCACCTGGATTACGGCGTTTCCAGAATGAAAAACTAGAGACAGTAAAAGATAAAAAATCGACAGCAATTGAAAAAAAATCTTGGTGAACAATCTAAAAACAACTGAAGAAATTGGTTGCAAGTTGAACAACCCCTTTAACCAGCTTCTATTTAGCTTTGTACATATAACAAAATAGCCGGCAGAGAAAACGTAACTGCAAACAGGGGAGGCAAATTTATTAAATTAAAAAAAGTGAATGCAAAAAAAGACTGGTTTCTTTTCCAGCTCTAGCTTATTTCAAAAGGTGTTGGAACAATATAGTTGAGAAAAAATGTTAGCTCTGTTTTTTAAATAAATCTTCCCCTATTTGTATCAGAGTCAATTTGATGATGAACAGTTAGCTATATATATAATAAAATAATTCAGTAGGTGAAATATCTCTTCCTACCTGTATCTGTATCCTCTCTTCTGTTCCTGTCTTTGACTATCTACATTTACACCTGAAAACCCCATGTTCAGTAGTTCATTTTGGCACACAGCCCCATTTTATTCTACCAACCATCCAAGTGTTATCCCTCCCCTCCAGACTTTATCCCCTGTTGGAAAGAAAGGTGATAAAAAGCAAAGAGGAGCTGATTTAGAAAGGTTAATCTGTCATACATTTCTAAGACTGTATCTAAAATATTCTCTTTTGCCTTTATCTCTTTTAAGAGCTGATCTGCTCCCCATAGGCAGTCACTGTGAATGTCATAGAGCAAGCAAAATGTATTCATCAAGGATGGAATGAAAGTCTGATAGGACAGCAGGAAGCCGAGATACACAAGCGTTTAGCCTCAACACCAAAAGGATAAGATATACTGTAGATTTGATCTCTTCATTTGTATCTCCTACACTTTATAATTGTGTGGCTGTTTAGATTTGTACTTTATAATCATTTTTTTTTTTAAATCTCTTATTTTAACATTTACCAATGATCTCTTCATTTGTTTTTCCTACACTTTATAATTGTGTGGCTGTTTAGATTTGTACTTTATAATAATTTTTTTTTAAAATCTTATTTTAACATTTACCAATGTAATGACAAATGATAACGTATACATTACATTTAGCATAATTTTCTTGTAGGAGGGGGAAGGTTAGTGTAGGATATCAATAACCTTGAGTTGTTCTAACCAGTATTCATTCATTACATTTGGTACCAAATACATTTCTTGATTCTTGATTTCTCACATAGTTACATAGTTAACTTGGGTTGAAAAAAGACAAAGTCCATCAAGTTCAACCCCTCCAAATGAAAACCCAGCATCCATACACACACCCCTCCCTACTTTTGATTAAATTCTATAAACCTATACTAACTATAGAGCTTAGTATCACAATAGCCTTTGATATTATGTCTGTCCAAAAAATCATCCAAGCCATTCTTAAAGGCATTAACTGAATCAGCCATCACAACATCACCCGCCAGTGCATTCCACAACCTCACTGTCCTGACTGTGAAGAACCCCCTACATTGCTTCAAATGAAAGTTCTTTTCTTCTAGTCTAAAGGGGTGGCCTCTGGTACAGTGATCCACTTTATGGGTAAAAAGGTCCCCTGCTATTTGTCTATAATGTCCTCTAATGTACTTGTAAAGTGTAATCATGTGCCCTCGCAAGCGCCTTTTTTCCAGAGAAAACAACCCCAACCTTGACAGTCTACCCTCATAATTTAAGTCTTCCATCCCTCTAACCAATTTAGTTGCACGTCTCTGCACTCTCTCCAGCTTATTTATATCCCTCTTAAGGACTGGAGTCCAAAACTGCAGTGCATACTCCAGGTGAGGCCTTACCAGGGACCTATAAAGAGGCATAATTATGTTTTCATCCCTTGAGTTAATGCCCTTTTTTATGCAAGACAGAACTTTATTTGCTTTAGTAGCCACAGAATAACACTGCCCAGAATTAGACAACGTGTTATCTACAAAGACCCCTAGATCCTTCTAATTTAAGGAAACTCCCAACACACTGCTATTTAGTGTATAACTTGCATTTATATTATTTTTGCCAAAGTGCATAACCTTGCATTTATCAACATTGAACCTCATTTTCCAGTTTGCTGCCCAGTTTTCCAAAAACTATTGCATGAATATGTTCCATGGATCCCATATTTGTGTATGTTTCTCTACTGTGTCTGCCAATAAAGCTGTTAAATATAACAGATTCTGTGTCTGGTTAATTCTTTCTACCATACTTTTGAGTGTCTATAGTTTTTTGGTGGTAATAATCCCCTACTTCTGTGCAGCCCCGAAAACAAGAGTTGGAAGAGGTGGGATCATATTTGTTTCCGAGCTGGGGTAATATACCAGCGCATCATCACTTTATAAGCTGACTCTTTCAAAGCAGTATTAGGGGAGATTTTGGAGATAGTATTCCAAATCACATTCCATTCTTGCTGAGAAATTGAGACTTTATAATCATTTTAATGAATTGATATGTTTTAAGAAAAAGAGCCTTTTAAAAAGTTTTTATGGTGGTGCACACAGGAATTTTCTTCCAGAATTGGATTTAATGGCAAATGGAATAGCTCATAATTAGTTTGCAATATTGCAAATAAGAAATTAGAATGATAACGGTACTAAGATTTATTCAAATCTGAAAATTCAGCTTTCAACTTTTTTGTGTGCAAATTCCTCTTGTGATAAATATTACTTGACACTGCTTATGTTTTTTTGGTCTCTGGCATATATAATTTTTTTGTTCAAGTTCTTAAATTCGAACAACTCGTGTTTTTATAGAAGTCAATGGGAATATTCTAAAGCAACTTTATTTAGTTAGTTTGTATCACAGTTTATCAAAACATTTGAGATTTTAGACCTGGACACGAGGGCAAGAATATAAGGGGCTCAAAATTGCTCCCCTTAATATTCATTTAGAAAGCACTTGCATTTCAGAACTGACTTCACTCAACACCCATGTGTGGAAAAAACAATTTCCCAGTTGCAACCTGCACCTGTGCCAGTAACATACATAGTAACATAGTAAGTTAGGTTGAAAAAAGACACCACCTGTCCATCAAGTTCAACCTTTCAATTTATATTTAAACTGCCTAACTGCCAGTTGATCCAGACGAAGGCAAAAACCCCATCTGAAGCGTCTCCAATTTGTCTCAGAGGGGGAAAAAATACTTCCTGACTCCAAAATGGCTGACTAGTCCCTGGATCAACTTGTACTATGAGTTATCTTCCATTACCAGTGACGTAACTAGAGGGGACGGGCCCTTGCGCGGGACGCGCAGCTCTGCCCCCCACCGTACACCCGGAACCACCCAGGAATCAGCCCGGAATTCGTGGTGCATGAGCTGCCAGGGGCCCTGAGGGGGTGCGGGCCCTGGCCCAATAGCACCCCCTGCTCCCCCCAGTAGTTACGCCACTGTCCATTACCCTGTATTCCCTCACTTGCCAAAAAGCCATCCAACCCCTTCTTAAAGCTATCTAATGTATCAGCCTGTACATCTGATTCAGGGAGAGAATTCCACATCTTCACAGCTCTCACTGTAAAAAACCCCTTCCAAATATTTAGGCGGAACCTCTTTTCTTCTAAAGGGAATGGGTGACCTTGTGTCAGCTGGTAAGACCTACTGGTAAATAAAGGACTAGAGAGATTATTATATGATCCCCTTATATATTTATACATAGTTATCATCTCACCCCTTAAATGCCTGTACCCCATTGCGTTCTGTTTTCTACAAGTTATGGAGGAGGGGTGCCCCTGCCCCTTATGAATACAGCATTGTTTTCATGTTTGCATTTCTTTGAAAGGGAAAGAAGAGACCTGCAGCAATTCTTCAATTCTTCTTCTTGTATATTGTGTATTTTAAAAATTCTGTTTTATATTCCTGACTAAATTATATTACTGACTAAAGGTTTAGGTGAGATACTTTCACTTAAGACTTTATCACCTTATTTATAGACCTATAATTTGCAAAATAATGCAAACAGTTATACATGTATTATCAAGCATTTTACATTAGAGATGTTACTTTTTATATATAAAAATTGTGCATAATACTCTCTTGTTGTTTTAAAAGAGCCAGTTTCAATGTGTGTTCTACTGGCTTACAAATGCTAATGAATCTTTTTACAGCTGTTGTTATGGTAGTGTTAGACTGAAATTATTTTGTGACTAACAATAGGCTGATCCTTCCCATTCATATGCTGATGACATTTCTATATGAAACAAAGTGCTGTAAAATAAAGTTTTGTAAAATAATGCAAACCAGAAGAACTGATGCTGCTCCATGGTGAGGAAACCATCAAAAATAAATAACACATGACAGGGCATGACAGCATAATGAATATTGTGATTCATAAAGGAAAATGGTTTTTGACATCCACTATTTTGGGATTGGGTTACATTCCGATTCTTTCACAAAGAATTCTGCTAAATCCTGAACTGAATCCAAACTCTTGATTTTAAGGATTCAATTCAACTAGCCACTGTTGAAAAACACAGAATCCTGGTCAAGTCCAAAACCAAATCCTGGATTTGGTGCATCACTAGTTTTTTTTTTATTTTATTAACAACCACGGAGCTTCAGTAGTGCTGCTTCAGCAGAAATCTGCACAGAAATTCATTATGCAAAAGAGCAAACTGAATTAATTTTGAAATCTAACATGGGACTAGACATGTTTTTAGCTTCACAGGTGCCCTCAATCATGTGACTTGTGCACTGATGAACTTCAGTCACTCGATACTGCACTCCAAGTTGAAGTGATACCCCCATCCCAGCTGCCTAACAACAAAAGATAACAGCTCACTGACAAAAGATAACAGTTTCCTGGAAGATATGAGAGTAGCACTCAATAGTAAAAATACAAGTCCCACTACAACTCCTTCAGTTAAATTGACAATCAATAGCTTAATTGAAAACAGTTCCATAGTGCAGCATTGGCTCTTTCTGAAAGCACAGGATCAAGCAAAATGACCTGAGATTTCTGCCTACACATCAATATTACAACTAAAAAAATATACTTGTTGGTTCAGGAATAAAATTTAATATGGTAGAGTAAATTATTTGTAGTGTAAGTGTATTATTTGTAAGTGTAGTGTTGTTTGTTGTTTATCCAGATGTTAACAGTAACATGTCCCATTACAATGGTGCTCTTGTATCAATTCTAAGTGAACTGTATTGGCTTTGGGATAACAAAGACCACACTTGTTTGTCTAATTATATGATATTACCTCTTTCAAGGAAAAACATTCAGTTTTAAGGTGCCCTATCTGTGCTAGCCAGTTCATAAAGGGCTAGTAAATGAAAGAAAACTTTTAAAGCATTACATTTAGGCTAATGCCACACTAGGCTGCTTCTCAGCCTCTGTATGTGCACGGGCATGGAGCAGATTTTGTCACTAAAACACGAGTATGCATTTTGGCGCCAAAATCACCCTTATGTGTCTGCATCTGGGCCAATGCAGTGGCTCCAGGTGCGGACACAGGAGATATGTGAATAGGAGGCTTAAAGTAGCCATGCACTATAAGATCCGCTTGTTTGGCAAGGTGGCCAAACGAATGGATCTTAACCCGATATGCCCACTAATGGCTGGGCAATATCGGATGAATCCGAACATTCGATCGGATTACAATACTACGAATGGGCTCCGACTGGTCGCAGGACCACATCAACTAGCAGATGCGGTCCTAGATAGTACAAAAACTCAAACTTGACCGATCGATATCTGCCCAATTTTTGGCCTGATGTCGATCGGGAGGACCCGTCAGGAGCCCCCACACAGATAACCTGCCGAATCGGTCTAAAGGACCGATATCGGCAGCTTTAATCTGCCCGTGTATGGCCACCTTTATTCTCACCCTGTGTTCAAATTTACGTAGAGAAACAGCCCTATGTGGCATAAGCTGTCGGGTAATAGCACACGATAAGATATGTTGCCCGATGTTAAATTTGCCATACCATGTAATATTTGAAGGAATGCATTTCCCCTTGATTAAGCCAAATTGCTGTGAGTAATGTAATTTATTTGCACCGATTCTAATGTTAGTGAAGGAAATGGCCATTTTGAGAGATTTTTCTCCTGCGGTAGTGCATTTTTATCATGGGCCACACACCTCCCTGCCTGCCCTCCCTATCATTGCTCTTAAAGGAGTTGTTCACCTTCCAACACCTTTTTTAGTTGTTTTCAAATAGTTCACCAGAAATAAAAACTTTTTTCAATGATTTTTCTAATATTGAAGTTCATTTTTCACTTAATTATGTCTTTGAAAAGCAGTTTGGGGAGGGGGTCACCAACTCTGAAAACTTCTCCTGTTGAGAAATGTATCAACTAATATAACAAATTGTAACAGATCAGAGTCTGCACCTGAATTACTGAGCTGCCAGACTGAAACACCAGAGACAGGAACGTGAAACTTTACACTTCCAGTTTGGAAAAAAAAGCTAAAAAAAGGGAAAGCAATTGAAAAAGTGTTTTTGGAAAGGGAACCATGCCTTAATGTTTCCATCCACTTGTAAAAACTGTGTGTTTGCTTCAGAATGTCTTATAATTAAATGAGCTGCTATGTAGCCATTGTGTCTACCATTCAAGTTAGAATAGGGCTACATAATCAAACTTTGCATAGCAGATAAGGGATAAGCTATTTAAAATAACAATGGTGTAATACTTAAAGAACCTTCCTATTTTAGTTAAACCCGTTGGCCAGCCGCTTTTGTTTATATTTGGAAAGAATGATATATACATTTAAAAAGCCGCTGCAACAAAGCTGGATGGGGGAGGGGTGAGGTAAATGCTGCCTTTGTACTGTAGGTAAAACTGCTATTTACTGTCAGGGCCGCCATCAGAAATCGCGGGGCCCCACACAACAAAATTTTCTGGGCCCCCTCACCACGCCTCCCCTAACCACGCCTCCCCTAACCACGCCTCCCCTAACCACGCCTCCCCAGTACAAAGGTCACATGGATACAAGCACCAAAAACAGTAAAAAAAATCATTTTGGCAAAAGGGTTATTAAGCCTGCCACCACATCAAGGTAGACTCTTTAAGCAGGTACCTGCTCTAACCTTAATTGCACTTTGTTTTACAATTATTCTACATTTAAACTGTACAAATAAGAGCCATTTGGTTTAACCCCTTGGTCAAAAAATAACCAGTCCTAATAAGGTCAATGGAAGATTGAAATGTGCCCCATCTAACTATTATGTCTAATGTATACGCATATTTATTGTATAATGAATTTTATGTATACATTAAAAAAAACTGAAACCTAAGCACGGGACAATTATAAAGTGCATTGGCAGTTTGTAACTGTTTGTAAACATATAGGCCATCAATAAGAAATTTGATTAGTATAAATAAACAACAGATATACAACTTATTTTTATAATAAACAAAATAACTACTTTTATTAGTATGAATAAATAAATAAGATATAAAACAAATTTTACAATTTGTACAAGGAACAGGGCACTACTACAAATATTTTAGACTAGTTAAGAAAACCAGACAGGGCCCAAAACCTAGAAAAAAAACTGGTGGCCAAGGCCCCCTATTAAAATTATATATAAAAACATAACGCCATTCAGGGGGATGCCAAAGAGCTACATTGGTAGGGGCCCACTTGTGGTTCAGGGGCCCGCATGGGGTTCAGGGGCCCGCATGTTGACTCGGGTCCGCATTGGTGGTTCAGGGGCACTGCATGGGGTTCAGGGTCCCTGTATGGTGGGTCAGGGGCCCACATGGTGGGTTTAGGGCCCGCATGGTGGGTCAGGGGCCCTGCATGGTGGTTCAGGGGCCCTGCATGGTGGTTCAGGGGCCCTGCATGGTGGTTCAGGGGCCCTGCATGGTGGTTTAGGGGCCCTGCATGGTGGGTCAGGGGCCCTGCATGGGGTTCAGGGGCCCTGTATGATGGGTCAGGGGCCCTGCATGGGATTCAGGGTCTCTGTATGGTGGGTCAGGGGCTCTGCATGGGGTTCAGGGGCCCTGCATGGGGTTCAGGGGCCCTGTATGATGGGTCAGGGGCCCTGCATGGGATTCAGGGTCTCTGTATGGTGGGTCAGGGGCCCTGCATGGGGTTCAGGGGCCCACATGGGGTTCAGGGGCCCTGCAGGGGCCCACATTGGTTTCTCAGGGCCCACATTGGTGGCTCAGGGCCCACATTGGTGGCTCAGGGCCCTCATTGGTGGCTCAGGGCCTATGGCCCTGCATGGGGCTCAGGGTCTGCATTGGTGGTTTGAGGGGCCTGCATTGGTGGTCAGGGGCCTGCGTGGGGGTTCAGGGGCCTGCGTGGGGGTTCAGGGGCCCGCATTGGTGGTCAGTGGCACTTATCTGCAACTGGGGGGTCTCTATTTCATGGCCTCACATGGCGACTTCTTCTTCAGTGGCGACTTCTTCTTCTCTTGCAAGGTCTTCCTCTTCTGCGCTGTCTTCGCCATCTCCCGAAAGAAGCTCCTTCTCCAGAGGCGTCTTCAGTCTTCTGTCTGCCGGCAGCAGGGTGACGGCGGTTTAAATAGGGCTGCGCCCGTGCGTACTGACGTCATGCGTACGCACGGGACGCAGCCAATAGGGATAGCCGCACTGACACCAATGGAAATCCGCCTGGCCCGGCAAATCAATTTACTGCAGTGCGGCCGGGCCCCCCTTTCAGCTAGAAATTGCCCGGGCCCGGGAAGACTGTCCCCCCTGTGACCCCCTGATGACGGCCCTGTTTACTGTACTTGTATTCTATTAGTAAATGAGTATTCCAATGTCCATTTGAAGATCAATTGCATGCTATTGATATGTCAAAGATGAAAGAACTATGATAAAGGCATATTACCTTTCATATATATACCTGTATTTGCCTTCATAACAATCTATTGTCTTGTCTCGTTTGCACTTCTTTCTTGTTTGTTTTTTAAGTGCCCTTCCCTGAAGACTTGATAAACATTATAGGGGAAGTCTCTACGAAAATGTATGGTAACATATTAGAATAAAAGTAAGATTGTATAAGAGAAAAAATGCATAGAAGAAAATGTGTTACAGGGCAAACAGCCATTATTATTTTTTTCCAAAAACACACTTAAAGGGGCAGATTTATCAAGGGTCAAATTTCGAAGATAAAAATACTTCGAAATTCGACCGTCGAATTAAAATACTTTGACTTTGAATATCGAATTCGAAGTTTTTTCAGCAAATTTGGGTATCCTGTGGTCGAGCGATGCGATGTATTTCACCGATCGATCTAACAATTTTTCTTCGACTTAAAAAAAACATAGAAAACTGCTCTAGAAGGTCCCCATAGGCTAACATAGCACTTCGGCAGGTTTAATTTGGCGAAGTATTGAATTCAATGTTTTTTTAAAGAAGAGACTGTACTTCGATTATCGAATGGTGAATATTCAAACTATTTTATTTCAAATCGAATTCGAAGTTGAAGTCATAGTATCTGAAGGGGACAACGAACCGACTGCCACTTCGATGGTCGAAGTATCCAAAAAATTGCTTCTTTTTTCGATTTTTTTTTACTTCGAAAATTCCCTCGAATTCACTTCGACCCTTGATAAATCTGCCCCTTAAAAGGGTGATTCACCTTTAAGTTAACTTTTAGTATTTTATAGATTGGCTAATTCTTAGCTGGTCTCTATTATTTATTTTTATAAATGAATTATTTGCCTTATCCTCAGTAATAAGTCAAATCAACTGGACTTGCTGTATTTCCTTTTTCCTTGAAGAAGTTTAGTTAGTCATCTGACTGACTTTCTCAATTCAAAAGTCTGAACTGAGAAAGCCATTCAGATGACTAGCGAAATGTCTTCAAGGAAAAAGAAAATACAGCAAGTCCAGTTGATTTGACTTATTACTATAGATATACCATGGCCTGGATGAATGAAAACCTTCACAGACAATTATTTGCCTTCTTCTTCTGGCTCTTTTCAGCTTTCAAATCGGCATCACTCCTATTCATAATCCAGTCCTTCATTCAAATCAATGCATGGTTGCTAGGATAATTTGAGCCCTACCAACAGATTGCTAAAACTGCAAACTGGAGCTCTGCAGAAGAAAAAGCTAAATAACTCAAAAACCACAAATAATAAAAAATGAAAGTAAATTTCAAATTGTTTCAGAATATCACTTTCTGCATCATATTAAAAGTTAATTCAAAGGTGAAACCCTCTTTAATCAACAAAAGCTGTATTGCGGATGGAAAACACGGTTACAAATACTTCACTTGTAATACAATTTTAATAAAACATTATTTCAGTAAATCATGCAAAATATTCTACTGTTGCCCAGATAGATAAAATATAATTAAATTAAAACCACTTATAGCGCTTATAAAACCACTAAAACAGGGAGATAATTATATAGTTAGTAGACACCCTTTCCTACAAAACCCAGAACAAACTCCAAGGTTCCGGTCATGGCTCACACTTCTGCCTATAACCGGAGCTTTTCGCTTTGGGAGGAGCCCTCCGCTACTCTGATGCAGCCAGGTCTTACAGTGAGAGGACCAAAGCTAGAGTTCTAGGCAGATAGTGGAACCGTAACGTGTGACAGGAGGAATGGGGAACAGGAAGAGTAGTTGACGGGACAGGCCGAGGTCAATACTATCTATCAGTAACGCAGTACAAAGTCAGGATCAGAGAGAATGTTCAGAAACAGATAAAGGTCAGTACAAACAGAGAACTTGCAAAAGTCAGGGACAGACAACGGTCAAAGAACAGATAATCAGACTTGAATCACATCCAGGAACTATCAGAAAATAGACCTATGTTGGGCAATGGGAATTAAGTTGTGGCCTTTAAATATTTGAATTTCGCACCAGCGTGATGAATATAAAAGGAAGCGCGTGCATGTTTGACATGTGCATCAAGAAAAAGATGCACGTGTCAAATGCAAGGAGCATAGCGGGCTTTCCTACCATCCCCACCAGGTATCCTTACACAAACTTTAGGGGTATTACACATTTTTATGTGTAAAACGCATGTATTTTGTTCTTATGCATTTTATTACCCCCACTCCTAAGTGTGTTCCAAACACAGCCCTTTCAGAAGATATATGAAAGGATCACCACAGACACACCTAGCTAGGGAGAAAGCGTTTAGAAGATACTCGTTAATGTGTTCTGGATCTGATTTTGCATGTAAAATCATTGACTTGTTCTAATGTTGCCTTGTCTCTTCAAAGAGAAATGTGGCACAAAAGATATTGAGGTGACACAAGAAATAGCTGTAAATAATACCCTGACCACAGCTAAAGATAGGTGAATTGCCTTTTCAGTAAGAAATATCTCTGATGCTTTTGTATTTTATTTAATTTAAAAGTACAAAGTTTCAAACCTCTAAAGGGCTTTCTGTAAGGTTCAGAAAGTTTGTTTGTATGCCAGCGCAGATGTTAGCCTTTGTGTTGGCGTATCTATTTTACTGCTGAATAAAGAAAGTTTACAGTGAATCAGTAATGGATAGTCATTTGTATGAAAAAAGAACTAAAGCTCAACAAAGAATGCTGAGCTTTATGTTTTGGGGTTCTCTACCAGCCCAATGCAAACACAACCCTTGAGCAGTTAAGATCTGTGTTTTTGAAGACACCAAGGGGCAGATTCATTAAGGGTCGAATTTCGAAGTTAAAAATACTTCGAAATTCGACCCTCGAATTGAAATCCTTCGACTTCGAATATCGAAGTCGAAGGATTTAGCGCTAATCCTGCGATCGATCGATCGAAGGATTTTTCGTTCGATCGAACGATTAAATCCTTCGAATCGAACGATTCGAAGGATTTTAATCCAACGATCGAAGGAAAATCCTTCGATCAAAAAATCACAGGCAAGCCTATGGGGACCTTCCCCATAGGCTAACATTGACTTCGGTAGGTTTTACCTGCCGAAGTAAAGGGTCGAAGTTTTTTTTAAAGGGGAAGTACTTCGACTATCGAATGGTCGAATAGTCGAACGATTTTTCGTTCGATTCGTTCGATTTAGTTCGAATTCGAACGAATTTAACCAATTCGATGGTCGAAGTACCAAAAAAATACTTCGAAATTCGAATTTTTTTCATTCGAATCCTTCACTCGAGCTTCATGAATCGGCCCCCAAGTGTAGCCCTAAACATCTTTTCTACTCATTCACAGCACATTCCATGGCTGTCAGTTACTGGGTCTTAGGGACAGACAGACTGTAGAATATATGGATGAACCTCACACTGCTTGATGATTTGTGACAACCACTAAGCTTAGCTCCTCAAAGGACACTGAGCATGTGCAGTGGCTACCCCTCACCATCCTCAGTGGGGCAGTGAGGGGTAGCCAGCCAACAGTAATGTGGCATTGGCAGTGAAAGTGACATCATGCGCAACCAGACATGACATCATGCACAGATCACAAGTTCTAGGGGGTTGCTGCTGCCACCACACCAGGTTTTTTTCACTAGGAAGGATTTAAATGTTTCAAAAAGAAATGGAGAGCATAAAGCATATTTTGCACATGAGCCATTTTCTACACAGGCAGAAAAAGTCAGATTTCTTCAGGGAGCAGATTGGCTTTTCACCACCTTCCTTTCTTTGCCGGTGGAAAAAACACCTTGAGTGCCCACAGGCTAAGCATTATAAAAAGTATTGTAACCACCAAAAGCAATCCTCTGATTTTATTGTTACACCTTGTGCAGGTCTGGAATTCAAGATGCTGTGCCCCTATGCTTCCCCACCACTAGCAACCCCCACTCGCACCTGATCCCCCCCTGCTTGTACCTTTCCCTCACACCTGCCTACCCTGCTCTTACACCTCCCCCAGTCTCCTCTACCTATCTCTCAAAATGCTCGCACCAACCTGCTTCCATTGCTGGCTCTGTTTCTTTTCTAATTTTGATTTCTTCCGCTGAGGACTGGGTGGGTGGGAGATTCAAACCGCTGTCAAATTCTCCTGTTCTGTCCCCAGTAGTGATGCAGACAGTGGCCGGTATGCCTCCCACCCAATTATTGCTGCCTTTGAGGCCTGCCCACAAATCCGGGCCTGACCTTGGTGGTAATCAAGACAATTTCCACTCTAGATGTCAGGTGTCTGATTTCCATGTCTTTTAACATTCCTGACATTTCCTTTATGTTCTTTTAATATTTCTGGATGTTTGACCTACCTACATTTTACAACATAGACATTTAGCGTAATTGCACATGGGGAGATAAGTAGAATTTTGTTATCTTATCGATTTATTACTTGGAAGAAGGTACGACATTTTCACAAGGCACACTAAATAGTTGCATGGGGAGATACATTGCTGGTGGACAAAATGCTACCTATATCACCATTTCCATTACCCTAAATGATGAAGCTCACAACTTTAACATCACAAATAGAGACCAAAGTGGATTATACTGCTCTAATATTCTTCATTAGACCATTTTTAAATTGCAAAATAAAACAGTGCTGGGGTCTTAGATTTAATTCCAGCCAGAGCACTATATGCATGGATTGTGCATGTTCTCCCCAAGTCTATGCGGGTACTCCTGTTTTCTTCAACATTCCAAAAACATACAGCCAGGTCAATTGGCTCTTGATAAAATTGACCATAGTGTGTGATGTCAGAATGAGATTAGATAATGTACTGTAAGCTCCACTGGGAGCTTCCATAATGTTTTGGTGCAAATATAACTTTTTCAGCAAGAACTATAATTCCATACTCTATACTCTACTATCACATTTGCAATTCTTCTTGAGCAGGTGTATGGGTCACTAAATACTTTATTAAAATCTAATGTAATGTGCTAATGTAAAACGGATCGCATATTTGTACCTGATTTACTTTTATTACATTCACTATATAACTGTCTTTATACTACAATGCTCTTTGTTCCTTTTGCATGCATAATTAAATTCTGTCCTATGATTTAGTACTGGTTTAAAGGGGAACTAAAGCTTAATAAAGAAGTAGGGCCTTTAGCAGTAAAGATCTGGACATTCAAATATACCGTTTGTAACCCCCCTTCTTCTTTGTTGAATTTCTGCGCTTCTCTCAGTTACATTAGCTTAAGGACTGACTTCTAATACACAGTATATAGAATATAAACATTAAGAATGCTAGATAATGAGCATGGTGTTTTGTTCATGGAATATTTCTGTCTTTTCTTTTACCCACCTTTTGGTGTTCACATTCACTAGATCCTCCTACAATTCCATCCACAAAGCTAAACTGTTGTGTCCTTGAAATATAGATAGAGTTGCAACCTTTTCTGGAAAAAACTACCTGCCTTCCTATATATTTATCTTTTTTTCCCTATTAATAACATTGAGATCATAATTTTTATCCGCAAGGCCGTTAAAATACCGGTCAGGTGGCAACCCTAAATATAGAACATAAAGGGAACTCCATAACACAGTAAGATAAAATAGCAGAGAAAACAGAATAGCAGAGTCAAATTCAAGCCTTATACATAAGACGCTAGTACTAGTGTAGTACCCGTTTGGCTGTATTTAGACAAATAGCCACTAGTATGATAGAGCATAGCATTGGCTACACTGCGACTTACACAACAGGGTCAAGGCCTTTGCCAAGAGGAAGCTATCTCTTTAAGGTGTAGTAGAACTACAAAACACAGGCCACTGTATATAAAAATAGATTGATTGGACACCAGGAGGTTCTTTGATGCAAATAAAGTGGATGGTTTATTATACAAATGTTTGATGCAAAAGACCACAGGTTTACTCACAGTTGGTTTGCAGGTGTAGCATATCACAGAGGAGGGAGGATAGCAGAAGATGATACAGCACAATGAAGACTGTCACTCCCATAAGGCATAGTAGTCAAGTGTACATCAATTCCCAGAAGACAGCTATACCTATGTGGGGATCGGGAACACCAGTGGAGTAGTTAGGGAGACAAAGTCTAAAGCCTAATGCTCTATCCACTGAGTCCCTGCACTAAAAGCAAACAAGAAGCTGACCTCGCTCACAGGGTTTCCTCGTCCCTGACTTCATCTCCAAAGGTACAGGTCCCTTTGGGGTGATTGGCTTTACTGGGGCCTTGGTGATCCCAGGCTCAATGGGAAACACCTAGCTGGAAGGACACCAGGAGCCAAAGAGGAAGAGGCCACTCCCTACACACACTATATAGCAATGTGGCAGGAAGTGGTATTACACCCTTTGACCAATAACTAATGGTGTACTATGTGAACTGTTCCAGGGGCTTATGCCCAATAACAAAAGAGTACAGAAAAAGGATAGGGAATTAACTCTATAGGGAATAGCAATCCTATAGGTCCCTACACTAGAACAGCATCAGCAGATTCAATGGGAAATATATGCACAATTACTTTATCTCGTATTTAAAACGTGACAGCTCAGTAGCTAGTGCAGTTAGAATGTAATAATCAGCCCTGTAGCATCAGCTTCTGTGACAGGAGAACCTCATATTCTGCTTTTATTTATTTGCAATGACCCCCTGTCAAACACACTGAGCCTGTGCAGTGTCACCTACACTACTAACAAAATCCAAGATGGTGATTTCCCGTGCACAGATTTTAAGGCCTGCAACATTTATATTAACGGAGAGGTTAACGTTTTTGGCTGCTGCAGTAAGTTCAATATATTAAATACAGCATTTCAAGCTATTGTTTGGGGGGTTTAGTTCTTTAACCCTTTGCCTGCCAAGAACGTACGCCGTACGTTCTGGCAGGCAAGGCTCAGACTGCCAAACACGTACATAGTACGTTGTTTGGCACTTCCGGTATTCTTGTGTGATCTGCGGCTTGCAATGCAGCGAAAAAGCTGCAGATCACTTGGCAAGCCCCTAGGCAATGGGCAAAGGCTCCTCAATCCCCTGCTAGGCCCCCCAATCGACCCCCCACCCGACCCCAAGATGGCCGACCACATGGACACGTACCTTGTGCGATTTGCGCATGTACGATGTCCGCATGTGGAAATCTTCTGTGATCTGCGGCTTTTCCCTAGCATCGCAAGCCGCAGATCACTTGGCTCTCCCTAGGCAACGAGCTCCGGGTTGCCTGCTGGCCACTGATCGCCCCACCGACCGCCCCACACATGTCCAGAAGCAGCGCCGACATCAGACACGTGGCTGCTTCTAGGGGCTGCCTACCAGCACTGCCCCCTTCTCTACTGGTGCTGATCTGTCTGGGAGCCTTCCTGCTGCGGTCCTCCAGTGTTGCTTGAGAAAGAGAGACTTTCCAGGTACAAAATTTGCTTTATTTCACATTTGTTTTTATCAAACTTGTCTTTTTTTTTGCTTTTTCAATTTTTCACTTCTTTCTCCCACTTATTGTTGTACACCCATATACCCACACATATACTCGCACATATACACACCTACACACACCTATACACCTGTATAATTATATTTATTTGCTGTAATTTTATCATTATTGCATTTTCTGTGATTTTTTATTGAATATTATTTTCTGTTTTGCTTATGTATCTTTAGTATAGTTTTGGTGTTTTGGTATAGAAATATGTATTTTACTTTGTTTGATCCGTGAGAATTTGTGCTTTCCAAAAATATATGGGGTTTCTGGGTTTTTTTTTTTTTTTACAGTTTGGGGGTCTTACCGCACATAATGCAGTCGGGGCTGAGTTGGCCAGCGTGAAAATTCATATGCACTATTTTTATTTGGGGTCCGCCCATGCCATTTGCTTTGGTATATCTATGCATATTGGGCATCAAACTGTTCGGTAGACCCTTGCCATCAATATTTAGGGTGTTTTACAATTGTATGTAAGAAATTGGGTGAGATTTATGCGGCCAATTGCAATATTTTTAGGCGATTTTCAGAAATGTCATAAAAACCGCTGCCTTTAGCGTAGATTTGCAGTATGGTAGTTTGGAGTAGAAAGACATAATTACCTATTTTTGATTCGTCAGCATGTGTACTTTCCAAAAATATATGGCTCTGGGGGGTCTTTGTACTGTTAGGAGGGTCTTGTGGCAGACAATGCTCAGTCACAGATCTTTGTTCACAGAAAGCGAATCGGCAGCGGAAAAAAGAATGTGCACTGTTTTTATTTGGGGTCTGCACATGCCAGCTCCTTTGGTATATCTATGCATATTGGGCATCAAACTGTTCCGTAGACCCTTGCCGTCAATATTTAGGGCGTTTTACAATTGTATGTAAGAAATTGGGTGAGATATATGCGGCCAATTGCAATATTTTTAGGCAATTTTCAGAAATGTCATAAAAACCGCTGCCTTTAGCGTAGCTTTGCAGTATGGTAGTTTGGAGTAGAAAGACATAATTACCTATTTTTGATTCGTCAGCATGTGTACTTTGAAAAAATATATGGCTCTGGGGGGGTCTTTGTGCTGTTAGGAGGGTCTTGTGGCACACAATGCTCAGTCATAGGTCTTTGTTCACTGAAGGCGAATCGGCAGCGGAGAAAAGTCAAATGCACTGTTGTTATTTGGGGTCCGCACATGCCAGCTGCTTTTATATATCTATGCATACAGGGCATTAAACTGTTCCATAGACCCTTGGCATCAATATTTAGGGTATTTTACAATTGTATGTAAGAAATTGGGTGAGATAAATGCGGCCAATTGCAATATTTTTAGGCAATTTTCAGAAATGTCATAAAAACCGCTGCATTTAGCGTAGCTTTGCAGTATGGTAGTTTGGAATAGAAAGACATAATTACTTATTTTGGATTTGTCAGAATGTTTACTTTCCAAAAATATATGGTTTTGTGGGATCTTTGTGCTGTTAGGAGGATCTTGTGGCAGACAATGCTCAGTAACAGGTCCTTGTTCACAAAAGGCGAAACGGCAGAAGAGAAAATTCATATGCACTGTTTTTATTTGGGGTCCGCACATGCCAACTGCTTTGGTTTATCTATGCATATTGGGCATCAAACTGTTCAGTCAACCCTTGGTGTCAATATCTAGGGTGTTTTCTAATTGTATGTAAGAAATTGGGTGAGATAAATGTGGGCAATTGCAATATTTTTAGAAATGTAAAAACAGCTGCCTTTATCGCCAAATTTCGGAAAGGTTCTGGCTTGGTGCTTTGGAGTAGAAAGACATGCATATCCAATTTGGATTCGTGGGAATGTTTACTTTCCGAAAATATATGGTTTTCTGGGGTGAACATAATGTTTTCTACCTTTGTGCCCCCCAAACTATGTAAATGTGTTCATTTTGCAGTACCTGCAATGACAGACCATATTGGGGGGGTCTTCATTTTGGGGCCCTTATATGCCACATGCTTGGGTACACCTATACATATTGGACACCAAACTGTTCAGACGACCTTAGGCTTTCATATTTGGGGTGATTTATCTTGATACCTAAAAGTATGTGGGAAATACGATGCTGCAGGTTGGAAAATTTGAGTTGATTTTTGGGAATGTCACCAAAATCACCAAATTTAGGATTGGTTTGCGGCTTGGTACTGTGGAGTACAAAGACATGCATACCCAATTTGGATTCGGGGGAATGTGTACTTTCCGAAAATATATGGTTTTCTGGGGTGAACATATTTTTTCTACCTTTGCCACCCCACAAAACAATGTAAATGTGTTGATTTTGCAGCACCTGAAATGACAGACCATATGGGGGGTCTTCGTTTTGGGGCCCCTATATGCCACGTGCTTTAGTACACCTATACATATTGGGCATCAAACTGTTCAGAGGACCCCAGGCTTTCATATTTGGGGTGATTTATCTTGATACTCAATAGTATGTGGGACATACAATGCCGCAGGTTGGAAGTTTTGAGGTGATTTTTGGAAATGTCACCAAAATTGCCAAATTTAGGATTGTTTTACAGCTTGGTGCTTTGGCGTAGAAAGACATGCATACCCAATTTAGATTCGGGGGAATGTGTACTTTCTGAAAATATATGGTTTTCTGGGGTGAACGTATTTTTTTCTATCTTTGCCCACCCCAAAACGATGTAAATGTGTTGATTTTGCAGCACCTGAAATGACAGACCATATGGGGTCTTCATTTTGGGGCCCTTATATGCTACATGCTTAGGTACACCTATACATATTGGGCATCAAACTGTTCAGCGGACCCCAGGCTTTCATATTTGGGGTGATCTATCTTGATGCTCAATCGTATGTGGTACATACGATGTGGCAGGGTTGATGGTTTGAGGGGATGTTTGAAAATGTCCCTAAAATTGCCAAACTTAGGAAAGTTTTGCAGCTTGGTGCTTTGGAGTAGAAAGACATGCATACCCAATTTGGATTCGGGGGAATGTGTACTTTCCAGAAATATATGGTTTTCTGGGGTGAACGTACTTTTTTCTACCTTTGCCGCCCCCCAAAACGATGTAAATGTGTTGATTTTGCAGCACCTGAAATGACAGACCATATGGGTGTCTTCATTTTGGGGCCCCTATATGCCACGTGCTTGGGTACACCTATACATATTGGGCATAAAACTGTTCAGAGGACCCCAGGCTTTCATATTTGGGGTGATTTATCTTGATACTCAATAGTATGTGGGACATACAATGCTGCAGGGTGGAAGTTTTGAGGTGATTTTTAGAAATGTCACCAAAATTGCCAAATTTAGGAACGTTTTGCAGCTTGGTGCTTTAGAGTAGAAAGACATGCATACCCAATTTGGATTCGTGGGAATGTGTACTTTCCGAAAATATATGGTTTTCTGGGGTGAACGTACTTTTTTCTACCTTTGCCACACCCCAAAACGATGTAAATGTGTTGATTTTGCAGCACCTGAAATGACAGACCATATGGGGGTCTTCATTTTGGGGCCCCTATATGCCACGTGCTTGGGTACACCTATACCTATTGGGCATCAAACTGTTCAGGGGACCCCAGGCTTTCATATTTGGGGTGATTTATCTTGATACTCAATAGTATGTGGGAAATACGATGCTGCATGGTGGATGTTTTGAGGTGATTTTTGAAAACGTCCCTAAAATTGCCTAACTTAGGAAAGTTTTGCAGCTTGGTGCTTTGGAGTAGAAAGACATGTATAGCCAATTTGGATTCAGGGGAATGTGTACTTTCCGAAAATATATGGTTTTCTGGGGTGAACGTACTTTTTTCTAACTTTGCCCCCCCCCCCCAATCTATGTAAATGTGTTGATTTTGCAGTATCTGGCATTACAGAACAGATAACTCAAATGGGGTGTCTACATTTTAGGGCCCCTATACACCACATGTTTAGGTACACCTATACATATTGGGCATCACACTGTTCAGTGAACCCCAGGCTTTCATATTTGGGGTGTGTTACATTGATACCTAATGATGAGTGGGAGATATGATGCTGTAGAGTGGAAGCTTTGAAGTCATTTTTCGAAAAATTCACCAATTTCTATAAAACATTATAACTTTAGGAAACAATTGCAACTTTGTAGTTTGGAGTACAAAGATATATTTACCCATTTTTGATTCACCAGAATCTGTTCTTTCTAATAATGGGTAGTTTTCTAGGGTAAACCTATTCTTAGTGGAATGTTTGGCCTTGAAATCAGAAGTATGCCGTTTGGGGAGTGTTGCTTTGGAAATTTGGTTGTGTACTGCTTGTAGATTTTGATCTATACAAGTGAGAAATCTCCATAAAACTATATATATTTGGTATTGCCGCATTCAGGAGGCATAGACCTTTCCAAATCAGCTGTGTTCTTGTACATAAAATAAATGATGTTTCTGATATATGTGATTGTTCTTTGTGAAACGTGATTTTTTTCATTTTATTAGACACTTAGAAGCCTATATTTTTTTACAGAAGTAGAATTACACCAAAATTCTTGCATATTTTGAAAGTTCAGGCTGTCCTGAAAAAAACAATATATTGTTATACTGGGTAAACTAAAAGACCACCCCAAGAAAGGCCCTTAAAGTGAAAGAGTACAAAATGTCTAAAAACTGCTTGGCAGTAGATGTTCGCATCTAGTACAAAACGGCTGGCAGGGAAAGGGTTAATATCCAAATTGACCGCTTTTTTTGTTTATTTTAATCTAATGTTGACTATGAAGATTTTCATTCATCCAGGTCATGGTATATCTAGTATAGGTAAATCTAAAAACAACTGGACTTGCTGAGTAATCATTGAAGATGTTTCACTACTCATCCGAGCAGCTTCTTCAATTCAACTGACTGGTGTGGGATGTTCTTGGCATATAAACTCTATCACTAATCCAATCACAATGGCACATTGTAAATCTTCAAAGAGGTGACATCTGGAAAAAAATCTCAGAAGCAGAGCGAAGCTCAGTCCCAACCAAGTATGTTTGTTGCTAGATTTGTGCCTTAACACAGCATACTTCAAGTACAAGAACCTTTTTTATAGACAGAAACATGGCTGTGCAATGGGTTCTCCAGTCTCTCCCATTGTAGCTAACTTGTACATGGAGGAAGTGGAAAGGAGGGCCTTACTTACTTTCCAGGGAACTACACCAAGTCACTGGTTCAGGTATGTGGGTGACACTTGGGTCAAAATCAGATCCAATGAAGTGGCAGCCTTTACAGAACACATTAACTCAGTGGACAATAACATGAAGTTCACAAGGGAAGATGTCCACAAGAACAAACTTGCCTTTTTGGACTGTTTGATATGCATCCAAGAGGGGGGTAACTTGAAGATGGAAGTATACAGGAAACCCACTCATACGGATCAATATCTGTTGTTCGATTCCCACCATCCGCTGGAACACAAACTGGGTGTCATTAGAACTCTGCACAGGGCGGAAGTTGTGGCAACTGATACAGAGTCCAAAGACAGAGCAAAAACATCTGAGTAGCCTAAAAAGCTTCTGGCTACCCAGACTGGGCCTTTGTCAAAACAGCAGCAACCAAGCCCAACGAGAACACCAAAAGAAATAACCGCCCAGAGACACATAGTAGGTGAAACATAGTCATCCCATATGTAGCTGGAGTGTCAGAGAAACTCAGGAGGATTTTCAACAAACACCACGTCCCTGTGTTTTTCAAACCTAGCAACACACTGAGACAAAAACTGGTACACCCAAAGGATCCAACACCAAAAGAAAAACAAAGCAATGTGGTATAAGGAGTCCAGTGTAGTGAGGAGTGCACAGATCTATACATTGGGGAGACAAAACTTCTGCTCACCAAGCAAATGGCTCAGCATAGGAGGGCGAACTCTACAGGGCAAAACTCGGCTGTCTTTCTACACCTAAAAGACAAGGGATACTCCTTTGAAGATAGCAAGGTCCAAATATTGGAAAAAGAAGACCGCTGGTTTGACAAGGCGTGAAAGAGACGATTCATGTCAAGGTGGTGTCAAGAAACCTTCGACACCACTAAATGTTTCGGGCGGAGCCCTTTATCAAGTTATCACTTGATAAATAGTGATGGGCGAATTTGCGCCGTTTCGCTTTGCCGAATTTAGAGCGAAATTCGCGTAACGGTGGAAAAATTAGCGAAACGGCGCCGGCGTCTCGTTTTTGACGCCGGCGCCCGTTTTTGATGCTGGCGCCTGTTTTTCGACGCCGGCGCCCGTTTTTGACGCCGGCGCCCGTTTTTTTCATCCTGATTCAGGATATATATATATATATATAAGGGAAAGTTGTGCTCACCACTATTTTTTAAAACCATTAGGCGGGGGTGCAATGAGGCTGTGACCACAAAATACATATAGTCAAATAGAAAGAGTCCTCTGAACTCAACCCATTATCAAAATATTTAAGACAGCGACATTTTGTGCATACTGCTACTAAAAAATGCCTTACCCTTTAAACAAAACAGGGATTGTTTGTCCATATATTGCAATATATTTAAGCTGGCCAACTACATCAAAGTCATCCCATATCTGGCCAGTCCTATTTTATCTGATTCATTAAGAATTCTATTGCTTCATTATACATTTTACAAAGGGACTACGTTTTACCTGCAACTTACTTGCTGCTTTCAAAGTAAACCTCCATACTTGGCTGCCCTTTTATTAGACACCAGTGGGATCACCTGACTACAGCTGGGAAGGGTGGGAGCTACAACTTGGAACTGGTCACTGCTCCTGTATAAACTATAACAAACAAGGGAAAGATGTGCTCACCACTATTTTTTAAAACCATTAGGTGGGGGTGCAATGAGGCTGTGACCACAAAATACATATATATATATATATATATATATATATATATATATATATATATATATATATATATATATATATATATATATATATAGGGATACAGGCCCTAATCTTTTCACCATTTCCTTGGGTTATTGGGTAGAATCCCTGTTATAGTGATAGGCTGAGAGATTTGATGACACTGCTCTGACACACTCCTATATAGTGTGTGCAGGGAGTGGCCTCTTCCTCTTTTGCCTCTGGATGCTGATCCAGCTGGATGTGCTTAGGGGGACTGAGTGCAATAGGCCCAGAAGAAGGCATGTGTCCAAGTCGGGGACCAGGCGACCCCGTGAATGAGGAACAGATATACTAGGGCAGACTTGTCATAGTCTCTCTAGGAGAGAAAGGCAGATAGGATAGAGAGAAAGAGCAGCTGAAGCTCCAACAAGGATTTGCAGAAAGGGAGTAGCTTCCCAGAGGCTCTGTGTGTTGCCTCCAGTCAGGGACCTCAGTGAAGAGGGACTGTAGGGTAGAAGCTGCTTTCCTGACAACTTCCAGGAGGGAAAGGTTGTACTGCATTTGCCTGTGTACTCTCTGTGTGAGCCTGCCTTGTTCTGTGTGAACTCTCAATATGCTGTTTTCCTCAACTCCTGTGTGAGTACTGAAACCTGTGGTCATTTGCCCTTTTTGGCATAATAAACCGTTCCTGATTGTTAAGAACCTCCTGGCGCCCAAGTTGTTTTTGTGTGCACAGTAGCCTGGGGGGGGGGATGTAGTTGCACTATACCATAGAGGGAACACTTCTACTTAGCGAAGGCCCTGCCCTGGGTGTAAGTCGCATGTAACCCATAATCTGTTATTTATATATTATCATTCAGTAGTCTACTTATGATTTGCTTTAACCCTTTCCCTGCCAAGAACGTAGCTCCTACGTTCTTGGTTAAAAAGGCTTTATGTAAGCAGATAGAAAATTAGCGGGCATTGTTTCAGCTGTGAGTAGAAAAGCTATATTGAACTGCTGGATTTCAACTACGCCTCCAATGCTTCACCTTGCGAAGTTGAAACTGGATTTTGCATTTCAAATGGACTGGCTGGAGGCTAATCTTAATAGGGAACGTCAGGTAGCAAGTTTCTTCAACACTTGGTCAAAATATGTGTATACTTTGTCCCCTCAAAGACAACAAGAAATAGCTTCGGTATTCAGATTCACATCATGGTATATGTCCGAGGAATTGTCGGGGAGGCAAATAATACCCTCAGGGAGTCTGACATAGGGATCGATAAATGGCAGGCTAATTGATTATGAAGATGGGAAAGGTTTGGGGAACTGGGGGAATATTAAATTACTTAATTTCCATTATGTTAACTCTGTCTTATATTGAACTGTAGTTGCATGTTATGCTATTATGACTGGTGACGGTCAGGAAGGGTGTGCAGACCGGACCCAGTCTCAAAATTGCAAAGTTTTATTCACAAATGTAATAACACATGTTTGCTTTATAATGTCTGTTGGATATTTCTGGTGCAAATAAAAACATTTAAAAAAAAAAAAAAGGCTTTATGTGCCAAGAACGTAGGAGCTACGTTCTTTAGTAAAAACGCACCCTCTCTGCACAGAATCAAAATCGCAAGTGCAGAGAGGGTGCAGCAGCTTCTAAACCCCCTAGGCAACGAGCCTACCTGATCCGATGGGTCCCACGCTGGCCCCCCCGCGCTGTGACGTCAGTCACATGGGATCTGCAGGGGGGTGGGAGATTGTTTGTAAAAAGCACCCTCTCTGCACAAAATAAAAATCAGAAGGTGCAGGGGCTGTGCGATCCCCCTAGGCAACGAGCATTAGGGATCTGATTACTCCCTCGTCGGCCCCCCCAGCTGTGACGTCAAAGTCACATGGGATTTGCTGGGGCAGTTAATTCCGGCCCCCAGGCGACGCCCACGCATTCCACTGCGCACTTGGAGGATCGTGGAGCTGCTGCAGCTGAAGACTTCACTGTGCTGGTGAGATCTGCGCTGATCTACAACAGGTAACACACTTGCACAACTACAACACTCACACAATACACTTTCTGTACATTTTTGACTAATTTGACTTTTTTTTTTACAGATTTAGTTTTTTTCTGATTTTTGTACACTTACACACACCTTACACACACCTTACACACACCTTACACACACCTTACACACACCTTACACACACCTTACACACACCTTACACACACCTTACACACACCTTACACACACCTTACACACACCTTACACACACCTTACACACACCTTACACACACCTTACACACACCTTACACACACATACCTGCACTGTGTAAGTGTGATTTTTTTTTTTTTTTACTTTGCCTTTATTTTATTCTGCCTTAGGCCTTTACCTTGCCATAAACTTGTATTTGTTAGTATTTTTCTAAGTTTGCAAAGTTATTATTGAATTCATTTGATTTTATTGATTTTACTGTATTGTATTTTATTTCAGTTTTGCATTGAATTGTTTTAATGTATTCCTTTTGTTCATTGCTTTCATACGTGTGCTTGCTGGGATTTTTGGGGGTTGTTTTTTTCCATTGTCTGTTTTTTTATTGCATTTTAGTTTTCTGTTCATTTACTTGCATTTGCTTGTTCTTTGGTATTATTCTTGTTCTTTTTCTTGTTCTTTGTTCTACTTCACTGTGCTTTATTCTTCACTGTTCTTGATTGGGTTGCTTATTAGTTTGCTAGTGATTTTGATCTATAATCACTTTTCTGTTTTATTGCTTTTCATTGTATTGCATATTTATTTGCGTGTTGCTGTTTGGCTTTTGTTTTTTCATTGATCTTATATCTTGAATTTGCTGTTACAGGGGGTTAGGTTTTTCTTTTTGTTTGCCAGATTTGCCTGCCAGAGAGTTCTAGAGGTTTCCAGGGGTTGTTGTTTTTTCTTTGTCTTGCAGGGAGTTCAAGGGGTTACTGACAGATTTGTTTATATTCTGGTGTGTGTGCTTTTTTTTTTTTTCTAGTCCCCATCTTTGCTTTTGTTCCAGTTTTTCATTGAATTTGCTGTTCTGTATTAGATCTTGAATCTGTAGTTGAATTGGTTCTGTTTTATTACATTGATTTGATTGAGTTTGGTTATTTTAGTGGTTTTGGTGTTCTTATTGCTTTTCTTTTTTTTTTTTTAGTTTGCTATTGCAGTTTACTTCTTCGTACCAAAAAAATTGTTCTTGCATATTCGTTTTTGATTGTTATTGGTATTTTTTTTTTATTTATTGATTGGCATAGAATAGCGACAGGTTCCAGGGGTTAGGTTCTCTTTCTTTCCCAGATTTGCCTTCCAGAGGGTTCTGGTGGTTGCTTTTTTTCTTTTCTTTGTCTTGCAGGGAGTTCAAGGGGTTACTGTCAGATTTGTTCATATTCTGGTGTGTGTGCTTTTTTTTTTTTTTTTTTTCTAGTCCTCATCTTTGCTTTTGTTGTCCCAGTTTTTCATTGATCCTTTTATCTTGAATTTGCTGTTCTGTATTTAGTTCTTGAATCTTGAATTTCTGTTTTATTACATTGATTTGATTGATTTGGTGTTTTAGTGGTTTCGGTGTTATCGCTTTAATTTTTTTAGTTTGCCATTTTAGTTTACTTGTTCGTGCAAATAAAATTGTTCTTGCATATAGTTTTTGATTGTTATTGGTATTTTTTTATTTATTGATTGGCATAGAATAGTGACAGGTTCCAGGGGTTAGGTTCTCTTTCTTTGCCAGATTTGCCTTCCAGAGGGTTCTAGAAGGTAACAGGGGTTGGTTTTTTTTTCGTTTTTTTTTGTGTTGCAGGGAGTTCTAGAGGTTAGGGACAGATTTGTTTATACGGGTGTGTTTTTATTTCTAGTTTCCCCCCCCTTTGCTTTTGTTGGCCCAGTTTTACTTATAATTTGTAGCTTTTCACAGCTTTTTCTGACTACTGATTATTAGCCTCTCTATATATATATATAGATAATATATATATTTTGTTAAAAATGGGCAGAATGTTTTCCGCAGAAGAGGCTGCTGCATACTGCATGGCATCCAGCTCAGAGGAGTTTAGCGACTCCGATTCTGAGTATGTGCCTCCTAGATCAGAGAGTGACTCATCTACTGAGGAGTCATGGGATAGTAGTGGCACGGTTAGTGCTCTGGAGGAGCCCATGGAGGTAGATGAGGAGGTTGTGCAGGATGAGGAAGAGGGCAATAGGGCTGATGCTGGAGGAGAGCCTGCGTGGGGGCCTCCTGGTAATTTCCCCCTTGACATTCCCCCATTTACTGCAGTCTCTGGAGTTAAGGTGGACTCTGGGAATTTTCAACCGATTGATTTTTTTCAGTTGTTTTTGACAGAGGCCATCCTACAGGATATGGTCCTCTATACAAATTTATACGCTGAGCAATACCTTGTCCAAAATCCCCTGCCAAGGTATGCTCGAGCTCGTGCGTGGCATCCAACAGATGTAAATGAGTTGAAGAGGTTTTTGGGACTCACATTGGCCATGGGTCTCATAAAAGCCAATTCTTTGGAGTCATATTGGGACAGCACTACCGTGTTGTCCATCCCCATTTTTTCTGCCACAATTCCAAGAAACCGGTATCAACTACTGCTCCGGTTTCTGCATTTCAACAACAATGCCACTGCTGTACCCCCCCAATGAGCCCGGACATGACAGGCTGCACAAATTGAGGCCCCTTATAAATAGCCTGTCCGAGCGCTTTAGAGAAGTGTATGCCCCATCCCAAAACATTTGTATAGACGAATCGCTTCTCCTTTTCAAAGGGCGCATAAAATTCCGGCAGTATATCCCAAGCAAGCGTGCCCGCTATGGGATAAAATTTTATAAACTGTGCGAAAGCAGCTCTGGGTACACAAGTTTTTTTTTTAATTTATGAAGGGAAAGACTCCATATTAGATCCCCCTGGTTGTCCCCTTGACCTGACTGTCAGTGGCAAGTATGTATGGGAGCTCATCTGTCCCCTTCTGGGCCAAGGTTACCACTTATATGTGGATAACTTTTACTCGGGTATCCCACTGTTTAGAGCCCTATATTCATTGGATACCCCAGCCTGTGGCACTATAAATCGTACCCGTAAAGGACTGCCCAGGGATCTCCTCGAGAAAAAATTGAACCGTGGAGAAATTTATGCCCTTAGAAATGATGAGCTCCTTGCCATCAAATATTTTGACACAAACGTTTTCATGCTGACAACAATCCACGATGAGTCAGTAATCACAGAACATAGAGTTGGTAGGTCCCCTAAAATCAAGCCTCGCTGTTGCAAGGAATACAGCAAACATATGGGTGGTGTTGATAGAACTGACCAACTCCAGCACTATTATAATGCCACCCGCAAAACAATGGCCTGGTACAAAAAAGTTGGCATCTACTTGATCCAAATGGCCCTCCGAAATTCATATATTGTATATCAGGCAGCAGTACCAGGCCCAAAATTGACCTATTATAAATACCAGCAGCAGATACTCCCTGCCCTGTTGTTTTGTGGTACAGAGGAGGCCGGGCCAGAGATGCCAGCTATGCCAGCAAGTGACAATGTGGCCAGGTTGATAGGAAAGCATTTCCTAGACACGCTTCCACCCACACCTGGTAAAAAGTTTGCCCAGAAAGCCTGCAAGGTGTGCCGCAAAAGGGGTATCAGACGAGATACACGGTACTATTGCCCAAAGTACCCTCGCAACCCCGGGTTATGTTTCAAACCGTGTTTTGAAATATACCATACTGAGCTGCACTACTAATAAAGATCTTGTAGGTTGGTGTGTATTGATTGGCGTTATATTAAGAATTGGTGTCCCGCTTTGTGCAAAATTTATATTCGGGGCATTCATAGCATTTTATGTTCTTAATTTTGTATTTTCTTTTACCTCAAATGTCCCTAGGGCTATAGATCACACTGGGGGGTGTAGCCAAATGAGGTGTTCAGTGATGGACAAGGGCGCCCAAAAACTTGTGGTGTGTGATGACTCCATGAGATTTCATCTCGCCTGCTGATGACTTTATCTCTCTGATGCCACAAAGACATTTTTTTTTTACTGACACCACATAAGCTCCCTCTGAGTGCAGTTGCTGAGTATATTGGTATTTCGGATTTTACTAGTATATTCGGTTTACCTGGAATTTTGCTTAGTATTGGTTTCTGCTTTTTTTTGTAAAGTGATATGCACTTCATAACTTTCTTTGTTCAACTGCCAACCAAAACCCTGTTTTGCCTGTAGTTGGTAACAGTTTGCATTTCAAAAGTTTAGGCTAACTGTAGTTTTTCTCTTGATTATGGATAGTAGCAGTACTGTACTAAATGTATAACTGAGATTATTTGAGAGCAACGGGCCACTTGATTGCACTGAAAGCTAACCTTGAGTTTTCAGTTCAGATTCTTTATTTCTGGGTAATATATATTTTGTTCTTGTGTAGCCATTCATCTTTTTTGCAGAATTGTGATTGGCACACCACATATTGCCATGCTGTGTCGGTTTACTGAAGAGTACAGATCAAACAAAAGGGTCCACACATGCTCCACTAAACAGATAATGGTAAGTAGAATATTCAGTATCTATTCAGTAGGTTTTTGCTGCTTGTTTGGGATTTTGGAGCGAAATGTAATTGAGGTTTTTTTTCTTCATTCAGACCAAACCGTTAACCTTTACAAAGAACTATCCACAAATCTGCATGTAGGAAAGCAAGAATGGGGCCACTGAATATCTGCAAGTCTGCACTTTCAAGGATTATATACTTTATAGAGGTATTTCACAGGTAAGGGGGTTAGTTTAGACTGCAAACCTGGAAGGTATGCCCTTAGAGTGCAGCCCCAAATTTACCTATTGGCCATGCTTTAGAGTATTTGGTGGCAGTGTCTCTAGGCACACCCCTACATTTGTGCAGTGGCATAACAAGTATGTGCCAGGCCTGCCCGGCCCCGCAAGTAAAATTTTCTGTGGACTTGGTATGTGATCCTGCCCACAACCCCAAGCGAACAGGAAGGGCTGCGGACAGATGTGTGCATCGGGCACTCTGAAACTTTTATTAGTGGGGGGTCTGGTGCACGCTTCTGTCCACAACCCTCCCCAGTTCACAAGCTATAGAGGAAGCAGACTCTGCAGTCCGGGCCTCCTTTTCCCCGGTCCCGCGACCATGGGGACTGCTTCCTCTATTGGTTATGCCACTGCATGTGGGGTATTGTTTTGTTCAGGAGAAGTTGCAGATTGATATTTAGCAGTTTTATTTTAGATTTCTCACCACAATTGCACATATTTTTAGTAAGTTTATTTATTTATTTTTTTCGTTTTTACAGCAACTTCTAACTATCAATCTGTAACTGATCCTGAACAAAACAATGCCACACATGCTGGGGTGCACCTAGAGGTGAAGCCTCCAAACACCCCAAAACAGGGCCAATACACAAGGGCAATTTCAGCTGGAAAATTTGGGGCTGCACTCTAAAGTGTACACCTTGCTGTTTCCCCAGCCCAAACACCCCCTTACCTGTGAAATACCCAGACAAACCATATATTCCTGGAAAGTGCACACCTGCAGCTATGCAGGGGCGCCATCCTTGCTTTCCTACATGCAGAATTGGAGGTGCAGTGCTCCGTAGTTTGCGGTTTAGCGTGAAATAAAGGGGGGGAGGGAAAGGGCCAAAGTTAGATTTCTCCCCAAAATTGCCATGACCAAGAAAAAAAAACCTACTAAAAATCAATCTGCAACTCCTCCCAAACAAAATGATACCACACACGCAAGGGTACACCTAACGACACGGTCACCAAACACCCTAAAACAGGGGAAATAGATACATTTGGGGCTGCCCTCTAAGTGTACACTTTGCAGTTTTCCAGTCTAAACACCCCCTTACCTGTGAAATACCCCCCACAAACTATATATTCCTTGAAATTGCACACAAGCAGCTATTCATCTGTGCCATCCTTTCTTTGCTACATGCATAATTTGGGCGCATTTCTCTGTAGAATTTGCAGTTTCAACCTCAAAGATTAAAACTGCAAACTTCTATGGAGAACTGCAACCCCAATTTTTTTTTTGGGAGGAGTTGCTGATCGATTTTTAGTAGGTTTTTTTCTGTTGTCATGGCAATTTTGGAGAGAAATCTAACTTTGTCTCCCTTTTTTTGTTTATTTCAGGCTAGACTGTAAAATTCTTCGGAGTGCTGCGCCTGCAATTCTCCGCATATGAAGGAAAGGTTGGTGCACATGAATAGCTGCAGGTGTGTACTTTCTAGGAATATATGGTTTGTGGGGGTATTTCACAGGTAAGGGGGTGTTTAGGCTGGGAAACTGCAAGATGTGCACTTAGAGCGCAGCCCCAAATTTTCCAGCTGAAATTGCCTTTGTGTATTGGCCCTGTTTTGGGGTGTTTGGAGGCCGCGTCTCTAGGTGCACCCCTGCATGTGTGGTATCGTTTTGTTCAGGACAAGTTGCAGATTGATATTTAGTAGTTTTCACGGCTATTTTGGGGAGAAATCAAACTTTGTCTCCATTTTTTTGTTTATTTCCGGCTAAACCATAAAATTCTTCAGAGTGCTGCGCCCACAATTCTCCGCGTATGAAGGAAAGGATGGCGCCGATGCATAGATGCAGGTGTGCACTTTCTAGGAATATATGGTTTGTGGAGGGTATTTTACAGGTAAAGGGCTGTTTAGGCTGGGAAACTGCAAGGTGTGCACCTAGAGCGCAGCCCCAAATTTTCCAGCTGAAATTGCCTTTGTGTATTGGCCCTGTTTTGGGGTGTTTGGAGGCCGCGTCTCTAGGTGCACCCCTGCATGTGGGGTATCGTTTTGTTCAGGACTAGTTGCAGAGTGATATTTAGTAGGTTTTTTGTAGTTTTCATGACTATTTTGGGGAGAAATCTTACTTTGTCTCCATTTTTTTTGTTTATTTCAGGCTAAACTGTAAACTTCGGAGTGCTGCGCCCGCAATTCTCGGCATATGAAGGAATGGTTGGCGCCGATAAATAGCTGCAGGTGTGTACTTTTTAGGAATATATGGTTTGTGGGGGGGTATTTCAGAGTTTCACAGGTAAGGGGGTGTTTAGGCTGGGAAACTGCAAGATGTGCACCTAGAGCGCAGCCCTAAATTTTCCAGCTGAAATTGCCTTTCTGCATTGGCCCTGTTTTGGGGTGTTTGGAGGCCGCGTCTCTAGGTGCACCCTTGCATGTGTGGTATCGTTTTGTTCAGGACAAGTTGAAGATTGATATTTAATAGGTTTTTTGTAGTTTTCAAGGCTATTGTGGGGAGAAATCTCACTTTGTCTCCATTTTTTTTGTTTATATCAGGCTAAACCGTAAACTTCTTCGGAGTGCTGCGTCCGCAATTCTCCGCATATGAAGGAAAGGATGGTGTCGATGAATAGCTGCAGGTGTGTACTTTCTAGGAATATATGGTTTGTGGGGGGTATTTCACAGGTAAGGGGGTGTTTAGGCTGGGAAACTGCAAGGTGTGCACTTAGAGCGCAGCCCCAAATTTTCTAGTTGAAATTGCCTTTGTGTATTGGCCCAGTTTTGGGGTGTTTGGAGGCCGCGTCTCTAGGTGCACCCCTGCATGTGGGGTATCGTTTTGTTCAGGACAGGTTGCACATTGATATTTAGTAGGTTATTTGTTGTTTTCATGACTATTTTGGGGAGAAATCTTACTTTGTCTCCATTTTTTTGTTTATTTCAGGCTAAACCGTAAAATTCTTCGGAGTGCTGCGTCCGCAATCCTCTGCATATGAAGGAAAGGATGGTGCCAATGAATAGCTGCAGGTGTGTACTTTCTAGGAATATATGGTTTGTGGGGGGTATTTCACAGGTAAGGGGGTGTTTAGGCTGGGAAACTGCAAGGTGTGCACCTAGAGCGCAGCCCCAAATTTTCTAGTTGAAATTGCCTTTGTGTATTGGCCCTGTTTTGTTGTGTTTGGAGGCCGCGTCTCTAGGTGCACCCCTGCATGTGGGGTATCGTTTTGTTCAGGACTAGTTGCAGAGTGATATTTAGTAGGTTTTTTGTAGTTTCCAAGGCTATTTTGGGGAGAAATCTCACATTGTCCATTTTTTTATTTATTTCAGGCTAAACCGTAAACTTCTTCAGAGTGCTGCGTCCGCAATCTTCCGCGTATGAAGGAAAGGATGGCGCCGATGAATAGCTGCAGGTGTGTACTTTCTAGGAATATATGGTTTGTGGGGGGTATTTTACAGGTAAAGGGGTGTTTAGGCTGGGAAACTGCAAGGTGTGCACCTAGAGCGCAGCCCCAAATTTTCCAGCTGAAATTGCCTTTTTGTTTTGGCCCTGTTTTGGGGTGTTTGGAGGCCGCGTCTCTAGGTGCACCCCTGCATGTGAGGTATCGTTTAGTTCGGGACAATTTTTTATTTCTGATCTGGCTTCATTGAAAATTTTTATTGGAGATTTTTTTTCTCAAATTGACTTTTTACTTTGTGACTGTGATAGTGTTTCAGAAAAAAATAAAAAACTTGAAAAATATTGTTTGAGTTTTATGGTGGTTTGTGTGATGGCGACTACATTTACAGCAAAAACTACACGACAACTAAAAACCTAAAAGTATGCAGTTTCTAAAAATACCTAATTTATGGGGGGTTTTCACTTCTTTCGTTAGATATACCATGTTAACCGGGAGATACACTTATCTATTTTGTTTTGAGGTGAAATTGTACAAAATGCTGTTTCATTATTGGGGTGTCCTGTGGACAAGAAAAGTGGGATACCAATATGTATTTGGTATTTACAAACAGTAATTTTTATCGGCATATGTAAGATATCTTGGGAAAAAAGACACAAAATATAAACCCTTTTTTCTTTATTTCACTTTTTTTTTTTACATATTTCACTCAAAATTTTTGTTACATCTCCAGAATAAGTAAAAAAATTTTTTACAGCGTTCAAGCCCAAATCGTTCTGAAAAAAACAATATATAATTTGCCATATTTCGTGTAGGTTTTCTTGTCAAAAAACCTAACTAAATGCAATGAGTTCAAAATGTCTGAAAACTGCTTGGCAGTAGATGTTCACTTTTGGAACAAATCGGCTGGCAGTGAAAGGGTTAATGGACTTACTATATAGTCTTTCATTTTCTTATATATGTGCTAAAAAAGACAAGCAATATTACCATGCCAACATTTCCCATTTTTAGATTTCTATTTCATTTGTTTGTACCCTTTATTTGTGCTGGGCGCTTTTCTGTTAATACACATATGAAGTTTCCATATTATTTAACACAGATGTGATGTTGTTTGCTTTGTGCTGGGATACTTTAACTCAGTCACTCTGCAGTAGGTATTAGATTCGCTTTAGGACCTTGTGGTTTGAATATCTATTATAAAGATATAATGCCAGTTGTAAAGGATATTGAAGATGCTTCTTGTTATAAAAGGAAGGCTATAACCATTTAAATATAAGTTCCTCAAGTATAGAGCAGGTTCAATCATAGACTGTCTATCCATCCTGTATTTTTTTTTTTGCTTATTCTTGTAGTTTTACTACCAAAAATACAACCTTTCCTATATTTGTATCTTTCTGCCCTGTTAATAACTTAACACTAACCAGGTTGCAACCTTATATTCTTGATGTGGCAGGTGTTGATGTGACAAAATATCCAAATCACAAAACATCAGAGTGGACACAATCAGTCTACAAGAGCACAAGGGTTACAAGGCCTGGCTTGTATAATTATACAAAGTGATCATATATTCCCTTAGGGGAAGTTGGCCTAAATGTACGTCATAAGCTAAGGGGGCTAAACCTAAATTGAAGTCTGTAAAGCATAGTAAACCAGCTCAAAATAGCTGAAGGTGGCCATCTCATTTTATTACAAAAACGAACTGCGTAAAAAAAGTAAAATTTTGAGTCCAACAGATTTAGCGTGAAAATGCATCCTTTTGTACATATTCTGGCCCACACACTTCTCTGCGCACACAGTTTTAACATAAAACAGAAAACATTTGCAGAAATGTTATGTTTTTAACATATGTTTTGTTTTAAACAGAAAACATTGATCGTTTTATTACCAGAAGGAACTTGAATAATTAACTAGCTGATCATTAAAGTTCATTACATTTCACCATCTACCACTGTAGGAAAAACCCCAAGCAACATTAGGTTCCTACACCATTCTGCAGATTTCCAAGATTTTGGCGAACTCCCTGCATACCCTGCACTTAAGTTAGCCCCAAATTCAAAAGACCCTGATGTGCCATTGAAGTGGTGGTCTTGAACAATCCCATACCTTCAGATGCTCCTTATAGGGTAACTTAAATTAGCACATCTCCACCTAAGCCGTTACCCTTTTTATAATGGAATTGCTGTGTTGTAATGTTAGGAGCTGTCTCTTTCTCCCCTCCAATAACTGATGCTGGTAAATCAGGGCATATGTGCTAAACACACACAAGTTGATCTGTCTATGTACTTCTGGCCCTGCTTTTTCCCCTATTCTTGTTCCCTTCTTACTGTTACTGTACAGCATCCATATACATCTCCATGTTCAACAGCATCCTGATTTCACTTTGCATTGGAAGAAGCACTTTAGTCATTTTGTTTTATGTTATTTATTGCACTCAAACAAGCAAAGGCTGAAATGGAAACCACTTTCAATTTCCAGTTTCCTCCTCAACTTCTTGATTTTAGAGAGTTGCTGTATAAATAATAGCAGATCCAGTAGTAAGACAATTACCAATGCACAAATAACCCAACTGTATAATGAGCTGCTCTATATCATAAAGGAGAACTAAAGCTTAAAAAGATAAGTAGGCTAGAAATGTTGTACATTATGTTTTGGGCTTCTGTACCAGCCCAAGGTAACCACGGCCCTTTAGCAGTAAAGATCTGTGCCTCCAACGATGCCCCAGTAGCTCCCAGTCTTCTTGTCACGGTCGGCACCCAACACCAGAACAAACACCAGGCACCCTGGTCTCGGCTCGTGCTTCACCAGTAGTGTGACCGCCTTTGGGCCTCGGGAGGAGCCCTCGGCTTACTTGGATGCCACCTGGACTTAAACGAGAGGTGCAAGATGAGGGTTCTGGATAGGCAGAGGGGCACGACAGTAAAGCAAAGTCTTTGAACAGAAGATCGCAGTACAAGGCGTTTAGGCAAAGGAGTAGTCAGATCAGGCCGGGTCGAGGCAGGCAGAGAATAATCGTTATCAGACAGGCAAGGGTCAAACGAGGGAGTCAATCAGAGGGTAAATCAGAGGCGGTAGTTAGTAATCAGGCAAGGGTCAGAATCCAGAAATCAGAGTAGTCAAATAGCCAGGCAGGGGTCAAAAACAGGAATCAAAACAGGTTCAGAATATAGCAAAAGCTCAAAAGCACCAGGAACAAAATCCTATCACGGGCAATGACAAACTGTAGGAATGCCCTTTAAATACTTTTTGAATTTGGCGCCTCTCGCGCTGACGTCATTACGTCAGAGCGCATGCACCTTTAAATCAGAAGTGCGCATGCGCGCGCGCACTAGGGAGCCGGCACAGGAGCAGCGCAGCGTGACGGGCGTCCCCGTCGAGGGGGTGGCAGGCGTCCCTGCCGTCCCCCCACTAGACCACCAGGACAAGGTATTTTTATCACATTACCCCCCTCTCTAGGGGGGGGCCACTGGACCCCCAGGTTTACCAGGAAATTTGGAGTGGAATTGCTTCCTGAGGCGGTCAGCCTTGATGTCATCAACTGAGACCCAAGAGTTCTCCTCAGGACTGAAGCCCTTCCACCTGGTAAGATATTGCAACTTACCCCTCACGAGGCGGGAGTCGAGGAACTCCTGGATCTCATACTCAGGCTGACCTTCAACCAACACGGGTGGAGGAACAGACAGATGATGAGAATTATTGGCAGGCTTCAAAAGAGAAACATGGAAGGAATTAGAAATTTTGAAATTAGGAGGTAACTGAAGACGGACAGAAGATGGATTAATTATTGCAATGATGGGGTATGGACCAATGAACCTAGGACCCAGTTTAGGAGAGGGAACCTTCAACTTGATATTCTTAGTCGACAACCATACCAAATCTCCCACCTTGTACTGGGGTGCTTCCCTACGGGATTTGTCAGCAGCTTTTTTCTGAGCTAGGGAAGCTGCGGATAACGAATTATGAACTTGAGACCAAATTTCGGAAAATTTCAGGACAGAAGAATTGGCAGAGGGTACAGGGGAATTAGAGTCAGAAAAAGAAAACGCTTTGGGGTGCAAACCATAGACAACAAAGAAAGGAGAATCTCCTATGGAGGAATGGGTAGCATTATTGTATGCAAATTCTGCCCAGGGTAGCAATTCGGACCATGTGGACTGGTTATCGGACACATAGCATCTGAGATACTGCTCAAGGGACTGGTTCACCCTTTCGGTTTGACCGTTAGTTTGGGGGTGATAGGCAGAGGAAAAAGATAATTCAGTACCCACCAAGGAACAGAAGGCATGCCAAAATCTTGAAACAAACTGAACCCCCCTGTCAGAAACAATATTTTCAGGAAAACCATGGAATTTAAAAATATGAGTAATGAATAAGTCAGCCAGGGTTTTAGCAGAAGGGAGATGTGGAAGAGGAATAAAATGAGCCATTTTACTGAACCTATCGACCACCACCCAAATCACTGTCTTACCCTGAGAAGGAGGCAACTCCACAATAAAATCCATGGAAATGTGAGACCATTGTTTCTCTGGGATGGGTAAGGGGTTTAATCGACCCTGGGACAGAATATGAGATGACTTAGACCTTTGGCAGACTGGACAGGAATTGACAAATGTTTTAGTATCCTGTTTGAAGGAAGACCACCAGACATGACGGGATAAAAGAGAAATGGTTTTTGCAATACCTGGATGACCTGCCACTTTAGAATCATGAACCTCTCTTAACACTTGTTCCCTAAGCTCCTCAGGAACGAACCATTTACCAGATGGGGTATCAGCAGGAGCAGATGACTGTAAAGGGGACAACAAGGAAGAGAGGTCAGACTCCAAGGTCGCAAAAAATTATTTCCCTGGGAATGATGGGAGTACACTCACTAGAGTCAGAGGAAAAGGTTTCAAAACTCCTAGAGAGTGCATCCGCCTTGGTATTTTTGGAACCAGGCCGAAAAGTTAACAAAAAATTGAATCTAGAGAAGAATAAAGCCCACCGGGCTTGCCTAGGATTTAGGCGTTTAGCTGATTCAATATACAGTAAGTTTTTATGGTCAGTATAGACCGTCACCAAATGTTTAGCACCTTCTAGAAGATGCCGCCCATTTGACTGCCAACAATTCCCTGTTACCTATATCATAATTCACCTCTGCGGGTGAAAACTTCCTGGAGAAGAAAGCACAGGGATGTAACTTGTTGGTAGTTGGGTGCCTTTGAGAAAGGACTACCCCAGCTCCTACCTCAGAGGCGTCAACCTCCACAATAAAAGGAAGCGCAGTGTCGGGGTGACGAAGGATAGGGGCAGAACTGAATTCCTTTTTGAGGAATTCAAAAGCTTGTACAGCTTCAGGAGGCCAAAAAATTCTTAATAAATTGACGATAGTAATTTGCAAACCCCAGGAACCTTTGGGTAGCACGTAATGATTGGGGTTGGGTCCAATCCAGTACAGCTCTCACCTTGCCTGGATCCATTTCAAGACCCTTGCTGGAAATATTAAACCCTAGAAACTGAACGGAAGTAACCTCAAAGATACATTTCTCCAGTTTTGCATAAAGATTATTCTCCCTGAGTCTGCACAAGACTTGATGAACATGATTTCTATGTTCACCCAAATTAGAGGAGAAAATCAAGATATCGTCAAGATAGACCACTACGAATATCCCTAGCAGGTCCCGAAAGATGTCGTTGACAAATTCTTGGAACACGGCGGGTGCGTTACAGAGACCAAAGGGCATTACAAGATATTCGTAGTGGCCGTCCCTGGTGTTAAATGCAGTTTTCCACTCATCCCCCTCCCTAATGCGCATGAGATTATAGGTGCCCCTAAGATCTATCTTAGAATAGATCTTGGCACCCTTAACCTGGTCAAACAATTCAGAAATTAATGGGAGGGGATAGCGGTTTTTTATGGTGATCTTATTGAGACCCCTATAATCTATACAGGGGCGTAGACCACCATCCTTCTTCCCAACAAAGAAAAAACCCGCCCCGGCAGGGGAACTAGAAGGCCTAATGAACCCTCTTTCAAGGTTGTCCTTAATATATTCTTTCATTGCCTGGGCCTCCGGCAAGGAAAGAGGGTATGTTCTACCCCGAGGAGGAATAGACCCAGGAATTAGATCTATAGAGCAATCATACTGCCTGTGTGGAGGAAGGGTTTCTGCAGCTTTCTTAGAAAACACGTCAGCATATGCTGCAGGTAAACCTTCTAAAGAAGTGGTTGCCACCACCTGAGGAATACATGAACCACCACACTTAAGACCCCATTGCAGAATCTTCCCTGATACCCAGTCAATATGAGGATTATGGGTCTGGAGCCAAGGTAACCCCAAAATAAGAGGAGAAGACGCACCCTCAATGATAAAAAGGGCTAACCTCTCACTGTGATGATTATCAGAGCACATGGAAAGAGACACAGACTTTTTAGTTACCAGGCCTGAACCTAAAGGTTTTTTATCAACTGCCAAAATCCTCATAGGAGGAATTAGGGGGATTAAGGGAATACCAAATTTTGCTGCAAAGGTGGCATCCAGAAAATTTACCTCCGCCCCTGAATCCACAAAAGCGGACATCCTGACAGAACCCGTAGCCCAGGTGAGTTTAACAGGTATCAGAATCCTAGAGGTAGACTGGGGAGAGGAAACTTCTGCACCCAAATGGAGTTCCCCTTCTCCATTTAGGCTTGGAAGTTTCCCGGCCTCTTAGGACATAAATTCAGGAAATGACCCTTTTCCCCACAGTAAATGCAAAGACCAAGGGAACGCCTGCGGGCTTTTTCCTCAGGTTGAACCATGGAAGGGTTAGGGGACTTAACATTGGATACCATATTAGAAAAGTTATACTTAACATTGGTAAACCCAGAATGCATAGGAGAACCCCTTTCACCCCTTCTTTCCCTCTGCCTCCTATCTACCTGGATGGCAAGTGACATGAGATCATCCAGGTTGGAGGCTAAAGGGTAATTTACCAAGCTATCTTTGACAGAATCAGACAGCCCAATACGGAAGCTACGAAGCGCCATGTCGTTCCACCCAGTCTCCACTGCCCACCGGCGGAACTCGGTGCAATACACCTCCGCATCCCGTTTCCCCTGGCGCAATTTACGAATCGCGGAGTCGGCAGAAGATGCACGATCCGGGTCATCATAAAGTACAGCCATGGTTTTAAAAAAATTAATCAAGGGAAAAACGGGCAGGATCTGAGAGGGGCAATCTGAGAGCCCAAACTTGGGGATCACTCTGTAATAGGGTTATTACAAACCTCACTTTTTCCTCGCCAGCAGTGAATGAATGGGGGAAAAAGCTGAGGTATAATTTACATGCCTCTTGGAACAGGAAAAATTTTGACCTGTCCCCATTGAATTTATCAGGAAACACAATTTTGGGTTCATGGGTTTTGGATACATTACCCAACAGAGCAGGAGAACCCACAGGAGTGGCCACAGGAGGGGTGACTACTGGAGCTGGAGACTGAACAGAAGCATCCAGTCGACGGGTCAAATTGTGGAAACCTTGCATCAGGTAATCTTGCCTCTGCTCATGTTCTTCCAGGCGCTGTAACAGTGTGGTAAGTAGCGCTTCAGTGGTGGAAGGAGCAGCGGCAGCTCGACCTTCTTCGTCCATCTTGGGCCCGTGATAATGTCACGGTCGGCACCCAACACCAGAACAAACACCAGGCACCCTGGTCTCGGCTCGTGCTTCACCAGTAGTGTGACCGCCTTTGGGCCTCGGGAGGAGCCCTCGGCTTACTTGGATGCCACCTGGACTTAAACGAGAGGTGCAAGATGAGGGTTCTGGATAGGCAGAGGGGCACGACAGTAAAGCAAAGTCTTTGAACAGAAGATCGCAGTACAAGGCGTTTAGGCAAAGGAGTAGTCAGATCAGGCAGAGAATAATCGTTATCAGACAGGCATGGGTCAAACCAGGGAGTCAATCAGAGGGTTAATCAGAGGCGGTAGTCAGTAATCAGGCAAGGGTCAGAATCCAGAAATCAGAGTAGTCAAATAGCAGGCAGGGGTCAAAAACAGGAATCAGGTTCAGAATATAGCAAAAGCTCAAAAGCACCAGGAACAAAATCCTATCACGGGCAATGACAAACTGTAGGAATGCCCTTTAAATACTTTTTGAATTTGGCGCCTCTCGCGCTGACGTCATTACGTCAGCACGCATGCGCCTTTAAATCAGAAGTGTGCATGCTGCGTGCACAAGGGAGCCGGCAAAGGAGCAGCGCGGCGTGACGGGCGTCCCTGTCGAGGGGGCGGCAGGCGTCCCTGCCGTCCCCCCACTAGACCACCAGGACGAGGTATTTTTATCACGCTTTTTTTCTGCTGATTCACTGCACATGCTCTGTGCTGTTGTCACTTACTGAGCTTAGGGACCCACTCACAATATACAGTACACATAGAATAGAAATGTCACAATATAAGGCAGATAATTACTACATAGCAGCACATAACCCAGTGCAACTGCATCAGAATTTAATAGAAGCCTTGTAGCATCAGCCAACCTAATTTTGTGCTGGATAATTTGTAACAACCCCTAAGCTTAGCTTTTTAACAGCAGACACAGACACTTTCCACCCCCTATAACACGTTTGAAGTCCTGAATCATTGCTGCTATTGAGAACATGAAACTTTAGGCTGGTGCAATAAATTCAGTATATAAAATGTCATTTTTACCCATATTCATTTTTAGGATTTAGTTCTCATTTAAAGCCAACTTAAGAGAATAAAGGATTTATTAATACAAAGCTCAAAATCTCCTTTTAGAGGGGAGGTTGCTGAGGGAAAAATTAAACAATTTTCCATTTTTCTCAGTAAATTAAAATAAAAGGCAGAATATATTATCAACAAAAAATTCTTATTTACTGTGGTCATATTGAGCATAGGTATAATTAGGTTCATTTTGTCCCTTTAACACATTTTTATTACAAATAATCATCTTATAAGTGAGCATTGGTTAGTGTCTTAGTTACACAAGACTGCTATTAAAACATTATTTTACAATTCATAAATACAAGTTATTAGTTTACATTTATAAATGACAAGGGAATGTGTTAACTTGACTATAGTTTGACATTTAATAATTTGTATGATAGGTAAATAACAGACAGTAATCAATGGTTTTTCTAACACAATAGAACAAACTTTGTAAAAGGTAGCATTATGCAGGGTATGGGCAAGCTACTAGCATTAAAATATATACAATATAGAATAGTTAAATGCAAATACATTTGCAAAGTATTGTTTTGCATTAGTACATTAACATTTTTTCCTGCTGCTACCAGTTACAAAGGTGGCACGCCAAAACAACAGAAACTATTAGAGCCGGATGCTATTGTATAAAATATAATAGGAAAAGTTGTAAGACACCACTTTTTAAATTCAGTTGCTATTGTTATCTTGAAAATACATTTTCAGGGACAAAAAGGCTAACTTCAAAGATTCTGTTTTAGACTTGCACAGGGTTATTTGTAGTCAAGATAGAACAGATTGTTGCAAAAGCTTGAACAAAAGCTTGTGACAAAATAAAAAAAAGAATAAGTCTCTGCTAAAATCAAACATGAAGAAAAGGTTTAGAAAATGGAAGATTCCATGCAAATTTTCATTTGTAGCCTTTCCACAAATTCGGCCTGATTGTGGGGAGATTAATCACCCAGCGAGAAATCTCTTCTTCTTCTTTTTCCGGCAACTAATCACCCTAAATGCCTTCCTGCCGGCTAAAATGTAAATCGCCGGCAGGATGGCACTCGGATCGCTTTGGCTTTCCGCAGTCGCCCAAAGTTTACTTGTGAGGCAACCTCGAAAAATGAATAGATCTGAGTGCCATCCTGTCAGAGATTCACATGCTAGTTGGCGGGAAGGCATTTGGGGAGATTAGTCGCTGGATGACTAATCTCCCCACAATCGCCACATCTGCCACCACCCTAAATGTCCTGACTACACAGACCTTAGTGAAGACAATAGGGGTCAGAAAAGCAACACCATGCCCCCACAGGCTCCAGCAGGTCTGAGCACACCTACATTAGAACAATATGTACTTGCTGTGAGGTGGTGCTAGCTGGGGAATGAATAAAGCAACAGGGAGACCTGGTGCGGATGAGGTTGTGCACAAGAGACAAGGACTCGTGTACTTCATGCCTGCAGGCATAGTACTATTTATTATTTGCCACGGGACATTTGGTAATTCTGAATGGTATCGGCTTTCAATGAATGATTGTTATTGCCGGTGTATATTTGGATTTATGGAATCAATTGTTAAAATACCATGTTTTGTTTCTGTGCCCGTTCTTGGCACACTCTGGCCAGAACTTAATGGTCACATTTAGCTCCATCCCAGTGAAAGGTGTGTTGATGGGAGTCCCCTCAGTAGGAAGAGGCTCGGACACACTAGAAATCCAAGTATGTTTTTTTTTTTGCAAGGGAGATAAGCCTTGTGCATGGGTCCCATATCTTCCCCTTATGGCAAATTTGACTTTGACACAGTTGCCATACAGAGTCTTCCAATTAAGTGCCTGAACTGCTTCAGCTGCATCATGGGGATTTTCAAACTGCATAAAGGCAAATCCAGGAGTTTTTCTGGAAATCTATAGTGGACATAACAGCCAAAAGCTCGCTCTAATTCAGCCTTGGTCCCATTCTTACCAAGTTGTCAATATACACAGTACAGTTTTTTGGATGTGACTCCTTAGGTTTGTTTGTCCTTTGGAAAATGTGCCTGTGCCAGCTTGGCCTTAATGTAGAATCAGAATCCAGGAGTCCATTTACTGGTTTGCCATTTACTGTCACTGGAATGATCTGGTGATGGTCTTTCCCTTGATCTGCCTTCTGCACTCTCATGACTATATATTGGGATGTGACATGTTAATAGAGGTGCATACCTAGGTGTGGTGTTTCTGTGTAGGTTGCAGTGGTGCTTTCACCATTTCAGGATTAACCAAAGCCACAGCCAGAGGTGGATGTGACGCTCATCCCCTAGGTGGTTATGGGCATACGGCCTGTAAATGAGAGCTGGAGCCACACCTGTTCCATTAAGCAAAGTTGACAAAGCCCCTCAAGAGTTTGCACCCTACTAGTTCTTACCCACTGGTAAAAGTTGTGATGTAACTCAATGGCAAAGACCCAGTGGGCGGCATATAAGAGTTACTTGGTTAAGGCTCTTTAAGGTCCAGGGATAAATCTCTGGCGAAATGACATGATTCTCAAGTAGAACTCTCTTAACCTTCTCATAGTCACTCCACTGAGAGTAAAGCTGGCCATAGACTCAAAGATTCGCTCTTTGACGACATCGCCAAACGAGCGGATCTTTCCCCAATTTGCCACTAACGACATGTCTATATCGGGTGTAATTCGAATGTTCGGCCGTACAACCGAACAATCGAATTACGATATGCCAAGGGGCTCCGACGGGTCGGTCGGTTAAAAATCAAACCTTCAGACCAGTCCGAAGCCTCAATAAACGGGCAGATAAGCTGTCAAATTGGTCCAAACGACCGATATCGGCAGCTTTATCTGCCCGTGTATGACCACCTTAAGGCAATTATCTATTAACCTCACTGGCCTTGCCAGTTAACTTGCCTGCCAATATGTTTAGCCACTCTGCCTGTGGAACATTGTAATCCTCACAAAATGATTGTCACGGCTAGCACCCAATACCAGAACAAGTGCAAAGTACCCTGGTCTCGGCTCGGCTTCACCAGTAGTGTGACCACCGTTGGGCTTCGGGAGGAGCCCTCAGCTTACTTGGGTGCCACCTGGATTTAATGAGGGGTACAAGGCGAGATGTTCTGGCTGGCAAAGGGGCACAGCTGTTAGCAAAGTCTTTTTGGGCCGAAGGTCACGGTACAAAAGGATTAGGCAGAATCGTAGTCAAGCAGGCTGGGTCGAGGCAGGCAGATAGCAAGGATCGTCAAAACAGGCAAAGGGTCAAAACCGGGTGATCAATCAAGGGGTTAAACAGAAGAGTTGTCGTAAGCAGGCAAAGGTCAGGATCCAGAAGTCAGAATAGTCAAGATAGCCAGGCAGAGGTCCCAACAAGAATCAAACAGGTTCAGAAGATATCAGACAAAATAGCACAAGGCTCAAGAGCACCAGGAAATACAATCCTATCATGGGCAATGAGAAAAACCAGGAAGATCCCTTTTAAACTTTCAAATTTCGCGCCATTGCACGCTGACGTCATCACGCCAGCTTGCATGCGCCTACTAAACCCGGAAGTGCGTGCCGCACGCTCACTAAGAAGAACCCGGCACATGAGAAGAGGAGCGGCGTGGCGGGCGTCCCTGCCGATGGCGCGGCGGGCGTCCCCACCGCACCACTAGACCACCAGGGTTTGTTATTTTCCTTACAATGATTTTAAAAGTTTTCAGTGCCTTCCTATCTTTTATCAAATGTGGGGAAGGTAGTCAATTTCACTAACGGTTTAGAGAGCTCTGATCCCTGGACTGATACGGAAAAATTCAATGCAGGTGATTGGTGGTTCTCCCCTGTCCCCAGGACCTCCTGAGAAGCCAGTTCAAATGCTGGGCCCCAACATTGTGATCCACTGATGGAGAGGCTGCTGTTTTTTCCTTCCATCAGGCATTGAATGATAATCCATAACAAAAGGAGAATTCCCTAGCAGTTCAATTCCAGCCTCATTCTATCCCTGTATACTACTGATAAATATATGATCTCTTTAAGGTAGGTAAGTCCAGGGTCTGTAGCTGTTGTTCGATTTGTATTTAGAAGTCCAAATTGTTCTGGGTTCTCTGAATGTATGTCCAGAATGATCCAACTCTGTTGCCACCAATGGGGCCATTAAGTTCTGTCCAGAGTGTGCCAAGAAAGGGCACAGAAACAAAACTTGGTGTTTTAACAATTTATGCCATAAATCCAATAAATCCAAATATACACCGGCAATAGCAATCATTCATTGAAAGCCCAATACCATTCAGAAGTACCAAATGTTCTGTGGTAAGTAAGAAATAGTAGCGTGCCCTCAGGCAGAGTCCCAATAAATTACATGAGTCCTTGTTTCTCACGCACAACCTCCTCCACCAAGTCTCCTTGTTGCTCTATTCATTTCCCAGCTAGCCCCACATCTCAGCAAGTACCTATTGTTCTCATGTAGGTGTGCTCGTAGCTGCTGGGGCCTGTGGGGGGATGTTATTGATTATTTTAGCCCTATTGTCTTCACTGAGGTCTGTGTGGTCAGGTCATAAAGAAATCAGCTGGATTTCAGTACTGGTCCCGACAGATCCACAGTATACACTGTCTATTTGATAATTATGGGCTTTGTATTTACGTAAATATACATAAATATAAATTAGTCCTTTTATACAGGACAACTGTGTGATGCTTTTGCATACCAAGTAAGATATCCGTTGCAAAACATTGCAGCCAAGTTAGGATTGTTTACACTGGAGAATTAATGGGGCATTTTGATCACTTTGTGGACACCATTAAATTATTTTTTTGTAGCCTTATTCAACACTGGAAGAAAGGAGGTTGCAGCTTAAGGTGCAGAAGAGGCTTTTTATAGTAAGAATTATCCTGAAGTGGCTCAACTGGCAGATTCATTAGATGTTTTTAAGAAAGGATTGCATGCTTTTTAGTTAGAAAAGACATGGTTACTAAAATTAACAACTTTTATTACAAAACTGATCCAGGAACTGACTTCTTTAGGTAATTGTTTTTTCTCCTACTGTTTCTCCCTTATATTGGAGACAGCTTCAGATGTGCTGTGAGTGGTGAGTCAACTAGAGAGCAATATTTATATGGGGAAAATGATAATGCATACATGCAATTTACATGATATGGTCCTGATGAAACAAAGAAATGCCAACACAGGGAAAAACACTGCAGATGCCAACAGAAATACTAGTACCCTGTATAGGTAACATCTTTCAGAGTGTTATTAATCCTTGTTGGTATTTGTGTGGGTTCATGACATTTCACTGAAGTAAATCCTCCAATAAACGTTTACAAATCTCACAAGTTCAGGTAACGCACATCAACGAATAAATGTTTGAATCAGGTGCAAATTCAAATTTACTAATTCATGATTTTACAAGCCATCAACAATGGCCAACAAACAAAGAGCATGATTGCGTTGCAGCAGAACAAAAAGTTGGGGTTAAAGGAACAAAACAATTAAACATTTTTATCTAAAAAAAAAACTGTATCCAAATAGATTTAATAAACATCTCCACAGATTGGGTTTATGTTGATTGCTATGAAATATTGTTGATGCACATGTCTAAATCATCTTACTATCTTTTATAAATAGTGCTTTAATAAGTGTACCTCACAGGTCAAGAACAATGGGTGTGTTGGTATGTTCTTCAATTTTAATACATTTAACAATAAAATATGTAAATATTTCTTCGTAAGAACAATGGAACAATTCACACTCCATAGACACTCAGATAAAGTATAAATACACATACCAATACTAAAATAACTGTTGCTATGAGTTAGAATGCAGATGATATTTCATGATGATGTACTTAAAGCGGTCTATTCCTCAGCAAGCAAACACAAATCTTGTGCTTTTCAAATGTATTTTCATATCAACATATCACAGTAGGCATTCAAGGTTAAAACTCTTTTTATCTCTTATTTTATGCTCGCTTTGGTATTAATAGGAATTGATCAGTCTGAAGTTACCCGATGCAAGTAGCATAGATTTTTATTTTCATCTGGTCACCTGTTGGTTCTCTTATTGTAAGCGATGTAGGGGCAAATTCACCAAACTGCGGAGTTGTGCTAGCACAGGCTTTGCTGCAATTTGCCGCACTTCGCCAGGGTGCCGCTAATTCACTAAAATCCAAAGTTGCGCTCAGGGAAGCAAACGGTAGCGAAGCTGCGCTATCGTTAATTCGTCAAGCAAAGAGAAGTTACGCTAGCGATGCCGAATGTGCATACGGCACCGAGTTAAAGTACAATGGACATATATGTAGCAGAAAATACATTACACTGCACAAGCCTGGGAAACCTTCATAAAATAAAATAGAGTTGTTATTTTGCAATACACATGTGCCCACCTTATAGTTTAGGTGCCATATGTTAGGAAATGTAGGGGGGAAGGAGGGTACCCCAAAAAAATTTACGATCTTTTTCAGCCTATCACCCTTAAAAAAGGAAAAGACGCCAGCGTTTTTTGGGAATTAGAAAAAATTTCAATTTTTTTTTAAGCAATTCCTATCTACTCTATTGCACTTTGCCTGGTCTGAGGTGGCGAAGGCAAGTCTGGTGCAAGAGGTAACATTCAGTAAAATGCGCAGTTAGTGAATTAGAGTAGTTACGTCCCTTCGCCATAGAGCACCTTCGCCTGGAGTAATGGTGCGAAGTAGCGCTAGAGTAGATTCACTTCGCTATCGAATTTACTCCAGCGCCCGTTAGTAAATCGGCGAAGTAACGAAATGACGTCACGCTGGCGAATTTGCGCTAGCGTTAGCCGCTTCGCGCTTTAGTGAATTTGCCCTAAGAATCACTCTGCAAATAGCTTGCAAAATTGTTCAAAAATCTTTGTTTATTTTTTGTTTTAGGGGCATATTTGTCAAGGGATAGGTCCGTATTCTGCCGAATACGAATCAAAGTAATAGCGCATTCGAAGGAATTTGAATCAAAGTTTTTCCCAAAAAAACCTTTGATTTTTCAAAGTCCACCAATTGACTCCAAATAGGTTCTAGGAGGTCCCCCATAGGCTAAAACAGCAATTCAGCAGGTTTTAGATGGCGAATGGTAGAAATCAAATTTTTAAAGAGACAGTATATGATAAATTCGATATTCAATTTTTTTTAAAATTCAAATCGAATTTGGACTATTCCCTAATCGAAGTACACAAAAAATAGCTCGAAATTCAAATTTTTGGAATTTGAAAATTCACCTCGACCTTTGATAAATCTGCCCGTTAATGTATTACTGAAGGGGCCTTTTACCTGTTTGACTATATCAGTTTTACACAATTCAATCTTCTTTGAATCTATAGAGACTTCTTTACCATAGTTTCATAATTAAATATCATCAGCATCATCTCCAGATGTAATATGCCTGAGCTATCCTGTTTTTTATGGAGGCCTTTGGTTACCTGGGTATAAATTAGTGAGGAATTTACCCTTGCAGGTCACACTTGTTACTTTCAGATATTTTGAAATTGGCTTTTAGTCCTACTTACCCTTGTAATTATGCAGTTGTTTGAATGCCAGACTGGAAGATGAATATGACAGGGTCTAAAAGTGCTAATTTTTTTTTTAAAATATCAATAATAACATATAGTTTCAGGATTAATCTACTTCCTACTTGCAAAAATGTTTAAAGGGAATGTCCAAAAAAAATTACATAACAAAAGAATAAATTTTTAAGTAATATCTAATGCACATTCATTACATTTTCAATCTACATAAACTCAATAAAACCAAAGTCTTTCTTTTTGTTCAAATCTGTTCTTGCCTCTGCAATGTGACATGTTTTCAGTACATTCAGTCTCTGAAGGGCTGCTTGTTAGTGCTCATACATCTACTGCAAAATAAGTCCAGTCTGTGGCAGAGCTGCTTTGATAAATGGGCATTAATGAAATTCAGGGTTCACCATGATAGTAGAAGGGGTCCAAAATTAGCTTTCAGCTACTAATCCTTTCATTTTAAACTAAAGGGCTCTACCAACACATATTGGTTCATTTAATATGTGCAAGGCAGAGAGCAAAGTGCAAATTACCATATTTTTTTACACGTTGCACATTTCCTTGCACACAGATGAATTGTTGGTCTAAAGCCTGGCTGCGTGTAATGAATATTTGCATGGTTTTCAGATGTGACAGCTCCAGTTCACAGTGTAGCCAGATCAGGGATACAGGGCAGGACCACATCAATAAATGGACATTAAAGCATTCACTCAGGGTTCACAATGTTTGGGGAGGGGGGTCCAGCATTATCTGTTTCAGCTTGCAAGCCCTAATTTTAAACAGCATGGGCTGTACAAAAATAAAATGACTTATTTAATATGTGCAAGGCATGGATTGGGCTATTTTTTTGCATTTCGTGTCTTGCTTTGCACATAGATAAATTGCTGTACTGGTGTATTTATTAGTGTAGATGGGGTGAAGTATGTAGACATCCACCCTCCAGCCCCCTAACTTGAACATGCCAGCAGGGAGCACCAGCTCAGCATCAGCACAGCCAGACACTGGATGCAAGTGCTTTTTAAATTAGGGATTTTGTGCCCCTTAATGTTCTTGTTGTTCCTTTAGGGGTGTAATGAATCCTACATTTATTTTTAAAAGCATGTATTCCTCATTTATTGGCACTGCAGTAATGTCCTTCATTATGAATCACATGCACTACTTTACCCCTAGAAGTGATTGGTTTCTACACAAGGGGTGGAGGGAGTTTATACATGCTATTGCTTTCGTCTGTATAAATCTTCAGCTGCCTTACTGGTGATGCTGCATCTGAAGTCTGAAACAGCATTGTGTATGCTGCCTCTCGGTATCCAAGCAACATAATGGAATAACCTAGCAAATAGCTACAAAGTTTTTTTTTGGTCATAAAATGCCATGGATACAAGAAGCAGTTCGAATGAAAACCTGAAGAAATGTAGATATCTTGTCATAAATTGCACTGTGGATCATTTTCCTATTAATATACTGGATATTAGATTTCTTGATTGACAATACCAAACTTGGCAGCTTCTGGGAGGAAGCCAAGCATATGTTTGTCATCGCTGAGTATGATGGGAATAATGAATTTTACGCATCATCATGAGACACATCACCTGCACTTTCGGAACCACAGTCGCATTGCTGGTGTTGGAGCAAACGATACTAAGGAGAAAGGCCATCACTCCGGAGGATGCTATGAACAATTGTTTGTGTCTCCTGAAGTTTTTGTCATCCTGGGTATCGTAAGCTTGATGGAAAATATACTGGTTATAGCTGCAATAACCAGAAACAAGAATCTCCATTCCCCTATGTACTTCTTTATCTGCAGCTTGGCTGTAGCTGATATGCTTGTGAGTGTGTCTAATGGCTTTGAAACTGTAGTAATTACACTCTTTAACAATATGGACAAAAATATGCAGCATTTCATTGTGAATGTTGACAATATCTTGGACTCTGTTATATGCAGCTCCTTGCTGGCTTCTATTTGCAGCTTGCTCTCGATAGCAGTAGACAGATACTTCACTATATTTTATGCCCTGCAATACCATAATATAATCACTGTGAGGAGAGCAGTGGTCATTATCAGCTGCATCTGGACAGCTTGCTCCATTTCAGGAGTCTTATTTATCATTTATTATGACAGCGCTGTTGTGATTATTTGCCTGATTAGTATCATTTTCACTATGCTTGCTCTCATGGCATCCCTCTATGTGCACATGTTTATGCTGGCCAGGCTTCACATGAAGAGGATTGCTGTTCTACCTGGGACAAGCTCAGTACGGCAGGTTACCAATATGAAAGGAGCCATTACTCTTACAATCTTACTTGGAGTTTTTGTAGCTTGTTGGTCTCCCTTCTTCCTTCATCTCATTTTCTACATTTCTTGCCCTAGGAACCCTTACTGTGTGTGTTTTATGTCCCACTTTAATATTTACCTTATTCTAATCATGTGCAACTCTGTTATTGATCCACTCATTTATGCTCTAAGAAGCCAAGAGCTTAGAAAAACCTTCAAGGAAATGATATGCTGTTACTGTATGGGAGGAATATGGGACTTCTCTAGCAGTTACTGACATGCTGATAACTAAGGGGCAGATTTATCAAAGGTCAATATGAAGTATCGAATGAAAAAAAATTGAATTTCGAGCTATTTTTTATGTATTTCGACTAGAGAATAGTCCACATTCGATTTGAATTTGAAAAAAACTTGAATATCGAAATTTATAATGTACTGTCTCTTAAAAAATTCAACTTTGACCATTCACCATCTAAAACCTGCTGTTTTAGCCTATGGGGGACCTCCTAGAACCTATTTTGAGGCAATTGGTGGACTTTGAAAAATCAAATTTTTTTGGGGGGAAAAACTTTGAATCGACTTTGATCGAATGCGCTATTACTTCGATTCAAACGATTCGAATTCGGCCAAATACAGACCTATTTGACCAAAAAAAAACTTTGACTTAATTTCGGTTGGTCTTTTTGAATTAAAATTTCAAAGTTTTTTCAATTCGAAAGTCGAACCTTGATAAATATGCGCCTAAGTGTTCACTATGTAATAAGATGCATTGATTAAATGTATTTGCGATCTATGAAAGCTGTGCTAGGGGTGTAAAATAGTTTTTTTTTTATTATAGCACATCTTGGATGGTATGTGAATGGGAAAAAAATATTTTTTGCCAGATGTATTTATATGCAGAGCGAGTTTTTAGTATAGGGTTTGTAACAAGGGTATCCCAGCATCAAAGGGGTTTTCTTGGAAGGAATGATACTAATACAGCTTTTACATATCTATAGTATATACATCACGAATATCCAGCCTGTTATCTGTTAAATGTAACTCCCAGCATCCCACTTTCAGTTACTGTAAGCAAATGTTCAAAGAGTACTCAGTAGAACACTTTCACTATTAAAGGAGAAGGAAAGCTACAGAGGCATTTTATTGCCAATAGATTAGCTGCAATAGTGCAAGCTAGAATGCTATATTTATTCTGTAGAATGTTTTACCATACCTGAGTAAAAAGCTCTAGAAACTCTCTGTTTGTTTAGAATAGGAGCTGCAGTATTAATATGGTGTGACATCACTTCCTGCCTGAGTCTCTCCCTGCTCTGGGCTCAGATTACAGTAGAGAAGGGAGGGGTGGGGGGAGAGGAGCAAACTGAGCATGCTCTTGCCCAGGGCAATGAGGTTTAAATGAAGGCAGGAAGTCTGATACAGAAGCCCATGAGTACACAATAGAAGGAAAGAGATGCAGTATTTCTTTTGACAGGGGACTCAGAGCAACATTACTTGGGGGGTTTACTGGTATATTTAGATGGACCTTTCTGATAAGGCTTACTTAGTTTTAACCTTTCCTTCTCCTTTAATATTGTTCTAGGTTGTTTTCAAAATAGTTATGATTTTAAGGCCTAGACCAGTGAACCCCAACCAGTGGCTCATGAGCAACATATTGCTGTCTCTTACTGATGTTCCCAGTGGCCTCAAAGTAAGTGCCCATTAATTAAATTCAAGTTTAAATTCAAGCCATGAAGACAGGTTTACTCAAGCAGAGTCTCCTGCAGGCTAGCAGCCACATGGGGATATCAATTAGCCTATCACAGCTCTTATTTGGCATCCCCCAGGAATTATTTCTTGATTGTTGGGCTCCCCAACATTTTTTACATTCAAGTGTGGCTCATGAGTAAAAAAGGTTGGGGACTCCTGGCCTAGATAATAAGGCCAGTACTAAAGTCATCAAGGCCTACGGTACAGCCAGTGGTCTTCGGGTTGAATTAAATTATCTGTGGCAGATACTTCTATAATGCATTGCTTTTAATTGCAGGCTGTATCCTCACATTATCACATGTTGGGCTGGGCTTTAAAGGGACAAAGCAAATTCCGATGCCCAACACCATTATAAATAAAAGCAGGACTGGACTGAGATTCAAAATAGGCCCTGGCATTTCAGGTGCACAGAGGCCCAAACAGGCCACAAAGCAGCACAAACAGCCCCCCACCAGCCCAATATATAGTAACTATCTATGGCATTTGCTAGAATCCACAGATTGCCAGTCCGGGCCTGACTCAAAGCCTCCTACAGTATATAGTTATATTAGGTTGGTATGAGATAAATCGGCAAAGAAAAATACAAATAACATATAAGATCCTTTGGTGCAACAAGCTGAGATATTACACTCTTGGTACTATCTGCATCTTTTTACCCCACTGTTTATTCTAATTGCTACTTCTGTTACCCATCTTTCTATTCAGGCCTCTCCTATTCATATTCCAGTGTCATATTTAAATGCATGGTTGCTAGGGTAATTTGGACCATAGCAACCCAATTGCTGAAATTGCAAACTGGAGAGCTGCTGAATGAAAAGCTAAATAGATAAAATAGATAATAAAAAACATCATAATGCATCATACTAAAATTTTACTCAAATGTGAATAACCCCAGTGACTAAATGTATAGGAAACATTTGTGTGGTTTATAAATTGCTACAGGTAGATTTTTATTTAGGTTGTGTTTCATCTCCTTTGTGACAAAAAAATGTGTAACTTTCTGTCCATTCTAATCCAATCTGCCAATTCCTGTCTTCAGTACATATCAGAATCATCAGTAGACCAGGCAAAAAGGTTCATTCTCACAAAGGGATCGCTAAGGGGCATATTTATTATGCTGCATAAAGCCAAATTCTCCAAAATAAAAAGTGTAAAAAGCTGTGTGTAATAAATGGTGATTTTATTTTATCTTATGCCACGTGAACGCCAGATTTGCTGCTGTTCCATTGCTTCCGGAAGGAGGTCACTCTTGAAAAAAAAACTAAAAAAATGTATGCAGTTTTTTACACAGTGAAGTCTGGTGATCGAAGGTGAATTATCCCGCAGTTTTTTACACCACATAATAAATATGCCCCTTAGGTGGGTATGTACTAAAAATTTAGTTTATCTCAGTTTTTTGTTAAAACATAGTCACCCTAACTCCATATAATTCCATATAATCCTACACAAAATCAATAATTCTACACAAAAAAGTTGGAGCGAAAAAATATCTAGCCCTTAATCGGATTATCCAGTGCAGATCACAATGTTAATAAACAAATTCAGGGACATCTGCCATTGACTTCAACATAACCAAGACAGGTTTGAGATGGAGTATTTTCGGAATCAGATTTTTAGCAGCTTTGGGGTATAATAAATCTCTAAAATTCGAGTGACCAGCCACAATTTGTACTGTATTTAAGTAACAAAATTGTATGATATTTGCAATCATATTTGATAGATGTTATAGATGTTATAACATTACAAAATTTGGAAAAGAGCTTTACTTTCTTTCACTTCATTCCTGATATTTCATACTGTTATACGAAAAATCAGGAAGTGAGCAATAGGTTTAAATATAGGCTACTTATATTTGTCTATTTCTCCTCTGTGTTATGGAAACTTTTACCCACATTTATGGGTACTGTATGCCTTAATAGTCCACTTGAACACACCATACAACTCATTTCTAAAAATGAGTAGTATGGGTCTTATGAATTAAAAATGATAAACAAATTGAAAATAATCTTAGCATAAAATTAACAAAGTCAAATAAATTCCTGTTAAAACTATTTCCATTAAACTTGTTTTTAGTATCAAACTAGTATTAGTGAACTTCATTTTTTAGAAATAATTTAAGATACTGTTTTGCTGTTAGACGTGTATTTATTTTTATCTACTTAAGGAGCATGGATTGAAAAATAAAACACTGTTTTGATGGGTATATGACACATGTAGTGGTTTCTTTTTTTTATCAATTCAATACTATGAACCAATTGAACCTACAGGAGAGAATTGTTTCAATTTAAATGATAATGGAATTAAAAGAAATGTTCACCTTGAAACCCTCTTGCACTTTTTAGCATAACGTAGAACATTTTTAGTTGACCCCCTATTGAATTTTTTGTTTGTTTCTTTAGGGGGGCACTATTAGAATTAGTCAACATTTTGCTCTGCAGCTCTTCAATTAGGAGATTAAACTGCAATCTGCTTGCTATGTTACACTCACTAATAAAACTGAGAGGGATTGGAATAAGAGTCTGGAAGTAGACTAGCAGGGGCTGAATAGAAAGAACATTAATAAAAATACTAAGAAAAAAATCTAGCAGCATAATTATTCTCTCTTTTGGTTACATGGATCGCATTGGAACAAGGCAGGATTCAAAGGAAAATAATTTACAAATACTAATGTTAAACATTTATACCAAATGCACTGACTGCATTTGGAGGGATTAACTTTTGACAGCTATAGGTATTGTTGATGGTAGTGGAAAACACTTACTCGAGTGCTTATAGCAAACTTTATTGCTGCATTTAGCCTACAGCCAACTTTCATTGTATTGACCTCTAGCAGGAGCAACAATCCATAGTCATTACATTGCTGCTTGTTATAAAATCTCACCTACCTATTAGGCACCAAAAAGTACCTGGTAGGCCTGTTTAATGTACATCAGATTTGAGTAATTTAATCTACACATCAAATGGCCTGTATAGAATTTATTTTCCTTTCCAGTCTTATCATACAAAACTGTTATTGTACCTGGTCAATGGTATCATTTAACCCAACAGCCAGAAACCCATGCATTGGGAGGTTTGATTAGTATTTATTTACTTACCTACTACTATCTTATAATAAGCACCATTACTAGTCATTATCCTGCATACCAGTTAATAGGGTCAGTGGAAGCCTATCATCTAAATAAATGTTCAGTTGACATAAATATCAAGATGGGATAGTGAGCAAGTTAATGGATGGGTCACTAGTGCCACCTCTACTGTCTGTGCTGGAGGACTCCCCATTTCAGTCTAAACATGACTTGTAGCAACCCTCTCAAAATTGGGGGCATGAGAATGGTGGAGGTGAACTTAAATACAGGCACTAAAAATCTGTTTGGTTTGCAGACAGGCGTGGGGATATTACTGTCTGAGGAGGAGAACACAGCACAACCAAGCACATCAGTAGTAGGGTATGTCTATCAGGGTATGGCAAGGCAGCAGGCTACTGCTGAGACACAGGCCAGAATCCTGGGTTTGATCATTATTTGTCATATAGGAAGATGATAACAGCAACAGTTCAAAGGAGGAACTACATGTTGTGGAGCACAATAATAAGCTGGCCCTGTATAAACAGGAAAGCTTGCCCTATCACTAAAAGGTTGAACAGGCAGAGGGACAGTCATAAATCACAGTCCAGAGGCACTAGGGCATATGTCCATGGACCAACAGAGAAATTCTCCAGAGAAAACCACAGACAAGGTGGTGGTCCTCACTTCAATGATGAAGGCATTGTTTACATGCCATTACACTGTCAGTCACAGTGTGCAAGGGGCAGCCAGAGTCCCATATGGGAACTACAGCCCCCTTGTATTTCTCATGAAAGTGGAATCAGTTTTCCATCTCCTGGAGCAAGGGAAACATTTTTAAAGGTTTCCAGTTGTAGAAAGCCACTGTGCAGCTGTGCCTCCTTTTCTGCCGCCTTGTTCCCTATCTAAAACAGTAGTCTTTCATGGTCCCTGTCCTTGGCAAAAAATGCCTCTCTCCCCAAGCCACCCCGAAGCCCCGAGGTTTAATGGGAACATAACAAAGCTTTTGGAAATGCAGATTCTGCCATATGAGCTGGTTGACAGAGCTTCCTTTAACCCACTGATGGCTTGCTCTGTCCCTAACTGTCAGATTACCAGTTGCCATTATTTGCCAGGAAGGTCATCCCTGCTTTCCACCAGCAGGTGATGAATAATGTGCTATTGTCACTAAATCACACTATCACCAGCAGGGTGCACTGCACCAATACGATGTAGACCAGCAGGCATGGGCAGGGATGGTATATCTATTTACTGCCCTTTGGATGTCTCTGTTGGGCTCCATGGAGGGTGAAACAACAGTCCTCTGAGGCTGGAGGAGCCTCTCCACGGGAAGAAGGAGGCATACAACTGCCAACCTTCTCATCCATCTCCTCCACTACCCCACCCCCAGCAGGTAATGCTACCTGTAGCAATGGGTGGAACCTGTTGGCCACCCTCCACAGAGGCTGTCTAATCCGTGTGTAGTGGCGTAACTACTCGCCGGCGGGCCCTGGTACAGGATGGGCATCTGGGCCCCCCTGTCGGGCCCTTCCCCCGATGAATCGCGCACCGGAGTGCTGCTGTCATGCTGTAAAATCTCCAGTGATAACCGTTATCGCGACTCCAGCAGGCCCCAAAGGAGTGTGGGCCCAGGTGTAATCACACCCCTGGTAGTTATGCTACTGGCTGAACGATTTGCTTCCCATCGTCCCCAAACCCCCAACTCACTTCCCTCTTTTATTATATTTTGCACAAGTTGACAACAATGCCAAGAGCTGCCAGGAAGGAAAGAAAAGAGCACAGAAATAATGTGTCACTTTAGCCAGTGTACATGACAGGGATGTCCATCCTGCAGACCTCCAGTTGTTACCGGGCTCCAAAACACAGAACTAAAACAACTGAAGCAGGAGGGCCACATATTGGACATTACTATAGGGTTCCTCCAGGTAGCGAGCAGCCTGTCATTAAACTGCACTTCCCCGTCCTGACATCTCAGCACCGCTCTCAATGAAAAAAAGAAGATTCCGCTCAGCACCTGATCCCTCTGCTCGTTCTCCATTTGTTCTATTTGACTGTACTTTGTTACCGTTATTAGCATCATTATTCTACTTACAGTGGGAATCCTGTGCGGGTGCTGGAGGAGAGATGAGAAGCAGAAAGGGCCGCACACAAGGTTTTCTGTTGTTGCAGCGCTACGCTTGCCAGGCTGTCTTCCTCTGCATGTGTAGAAGCAGAGTCTAAAAGAACACACATGCACACACTGGGGTGTGGAGCAGCACTGCCATACCACCAGCGGGCCTGAGGTGGTGCACAGGGTTTGACTGGATCCCGGATCTGGTGGCTTCTTTCCTGCCCCGACTGCCTGAAAAAGGGCTTGTGCGTGCACGCGCACATGCGCTGCAGCGCAGCAGGGGGGGCCTTGCCCCAGTGGGTCCCGGCCCCCCAATCCAACCCTGGGGGTGCGGGCCCTTGTGCAATTGCATCCCCGGTAGTTCCGCCACTGCCCATGTGCCTTGCTTTCTGAAGAGCTACCTAGTGTAGGTATATGTTCTGGAGTTCTGCAGTTGATTCACATGGCCAGCACATTGTCATGGATGCAGTGGCAACACCAATTGCCATCTGTGACCTACTGGCACATTGGAATTTGACCCTGTATATGGTGCAGCGACTTCTACAGCAGCAATGAGTGGTCAATAATTATCTGCTGGAGCATGTTGTCAGGGGCATACAGGAGGCACAACTGGGCTACTTTAGCAAAATGTCAAATACTCAACCTCTGAAGCATGCCACATGTATGAGCAATGTCACCCTCCTGGTCTTCCCGCTCATGTAGACATTAGATGTGCGTGGAAAAAGATCAAGGTGCCAAAGGAGGAGCAGGAGGGGTGGAAAGCTCCAATCTAGGCAGAAGGTGGAAGAAGGTAGGATGAGGATAAGCTGCATGATGGGGGAGATAAAAAAGAAATGTATTCAATTTTATGCAAATTAAAATTCTTGTACAAGAGACATACGTTTATAACAAACATATTATAATCATCCATGCATGTAAAAAACTCATGAAGTACGTCTCCTGGTAGAAGCTCTAAGATGACAGCTTGTAGCATCCTCTCCTCTTGTGTGGTATGGGCCCATACCACACACGAGGAGAGGACGTTATAAGCTAAGTTTACAATTCCCTAAAAGAAAAAGGGCTTGCCCTTTGGGACTCTGTGCGGACATTTCAAGGGGAAGCTTCCAGCAGAACGGAGGCATAGATATGCTTTTTTATAACAAACACCATGTGAGTGCATTTTAACGTTTTACATTTTAATAAAATAAAAATGTATTTTAGACTATCTGCTGCTGCATGTCATCTTACAGCTTCTACCTGGAGACGTACTTCATGAGTTTTTTACATGCAAGTTGACAATATGTGTTTGTGAGTACCCATCTAAACAAGCTCTTTAAAGGAACGTTTTTTAACCATTTCCGCTGAACACAGAAGGTGACAACATTGTAAAACTATATTACCCGATATATCTATTTTGTCTGTTTCCTGTGCCTTTAGCGATGGCTTTCAATACAAACTCCAGCAGCACTCCGGTATAGTGAAAGAAATTTATTTATGCAAATGAAGAAACGTTTCGGGCATAACCAGCCCTTTATCAAGCTTAACACCAGTGTAACATTTACTCCTTTATAAACCTCAGTAGGGGGAGGGGAAAACACATTTACTCCTCCCATGTGATAAAACTTTATATTAACCCTTTATGACATATATGATGAATAAATATACATAAAATACATAATAAATATTCAAGTATCTTTTGTTTATATATAATCCAAAAATCAAAATGTCCAGTGTCCTTTAAAACTCTGCATCCTGCAGTAATATGGTTTGCTTGACAGTAAGCCTTGCAACATGCATTAAAATCATTACTCACAATTTATGTGCTCTATTCCTGCGCCAAAAATGCCTACAGTATGTATTGAGGAACACAGCAATTCCCAGAGCATGAGCTGTATTAATCTAAAAACAAAAAGATACAAAACAATGTTACACTTAGCATAAATTCAGGACAACCTCATTTAATTAAATAAATAGCATTGGTGTGTACTCCCGGTTCAAACCACCTGGGTCCAGCGTCCCTAGATTTCTGTATCCACTTCATCTCTAGCTTTTTTAACTGTAGGGTCCGGTCTCCTCCACGTCTCAAGGGTTCTACACTATCTATCACCTGATACCGCAGCTGACTCACTGTATGTCTGGCAGCAGCAAAATGTGCTGGTATCGGAAGATGTGTGTATCCACACCGTACATTTGATTTATGTTGCTTAATTCGATGTGGTCTCTCCCACATATGCTAAACCACATGGGCATTTGATTAGGTAAACAACAAAAGTTGAATTACATGTAAAGTATCTTTTGATGTCAATCTTTCGTCCAGTCTGTGGATGTTTAGCGATGGCTTTAATTTCAGAAATATGTATTCATAAGTGCTACAGTATGTAAACTGTGTCTAATAGGCAACATATTCAGGTATTAGTGTGCCTAACACCTGCAGGTAGAAAGTAAATATTGATTTTTATTTTTGTTTGGCATGGAATTTTGAGATGTATTATACCCCAAAGCTGGAAATAGCTTGAATCCAGAAATACAGCATCTAAAATCTGTCAAGGTCATGTAGAATCAATGGCAGAGGTCCCTTGAACCATTTGAAGATGTTACTAGCCTTCATAATGTTCGCGTTTTTTTCTGTGTATGTTACATCACCAACTGTATGGTAACTTGCTCCAATTGAATGCAAAAGGCCTAGCTTTCAGTTAATTCACTGGAAAGGAATTTCAACTTCAAGTAGTACTCGTGCTTACATTATTGCATAAATATATGGACAAGAGAGCTGAAGGTCAATAGGTTTGTTGCACTTCACAATATAAATTCTAGGAATTATTATAATCAATGGAAGAGTGCCTGACAAGTTTATCTGCATACCATTTCCAGCAATGTATTGATTCACTGAAGGTTTGCTATGTAATTATAAATATAAAAGCTCTGGGTTTTATATGTGCAAACTGTTTGTATATCGTATATCCTAATTAAAGAAAGGCAAATTACAGTTTTTAGAAAATGCACATACTGTAGTTTAAAAATGGGAATTCATTATCATTTATATATGTTAATACAATCCATACATTATTTATGCCCCTCCTTGATTACATTTCTTAAAGAACATAACATAACAAAGTACATAACACAGTGGTAAAACATATGGAATAATGTCAAAGGGAGTTTTGTTGAACGTTTCATGCTAAATTTTTCATATCCTAAAATTGCCAACAAAATGTATGGAGAGATGTGACTGAAGGAAACAACAGCAGAATAGACCTAGAAATATAATAAAAAATCTGGTACCAGTGTTTCCCCCCCAAAAAAATAATAGAGATCATATATAAAATAGCAATGTTGTAATAACAGGACTACCCAGTAAATAATTTACTGCATTGCTTTTTGCACGTGATCATGAAATAAAAAATGTCATTAGCCATCTCCAAGTCTTCTTCTGTCCCTGACTCACTCACTGAAGGCACTTTGGTACCAATGCTCATGCTACTGTCAAAATGGCAGATGGCCTTATCAACTCCCACAGAACTTATGTTTCTTATGTAATTACAATGAGCAAGATGAGGTGTGGTGTGGCATCACTGCTGGGTGTGGCTGCCTGAAAAGGGGAAAATTGGTATTTTACACAAGAGGAACATTTCCTTGGTTTTCACATTACCTGTGATAAATACCATTAATCAAGTCCAACACTCTGTATTAAGCACAATTGTGCTGTAAATGTGAATATATCTTGACTCCTACAGAAAAACATCAGAATTCCTTTTAAAATTCTAGTAACAATTCTTGAACAGTGCGCTCGACTAAATATCACCTCTCCAGTTACCAAGTGCACCTCCAGACATAACCTTTGGGCTACAAATGACCTCCTTCTATCCTCTTCACTCCTCTTCATTCATTGCTGCTTCACACCCAAGACTTTACTCATGCTGCACCGATCTTCTGGAACTCCCAGCTCATTTTTTACTATGTGCTTTCCACTAAGCACTTTTAAACTACATGCTCGCAAGCAGGGTACACTCCCTATTGTCTTCTAACTGTAATGCAGGGTATCCCAAACTCAGAATAGGCTCCAAGGACCCAGTCACAGCTCACCCTTCTGCCTATAACAGCCACCTTTGGCTTCGGGACTAGCCCTCCGCTACTTGGATGCCGACAGGTCTTAACGTGAAAGGCCCAAGGAGAGAGTTCTGAGTGAGCAAGGGAACCAAGCATGAAGGAATGGAACGGGAAACAAGTAGAGTCGTTGTAAACTAGGCCAAGTTGGACAATTCTGGACCATAACAGGAGACACAGGAATAGTTGTGATCACAGGCCAAGTCAAACACACAAATATCAGGGTACAGAACAGAATTCAAGAGAATAGTCAAAACAAGGCAATAGTCAGGACAGGCAGCAAATTAGATGTGGTCAAGGACAGGCAGGATTAATAACAACTCAGGAATACACAAGGAACGCACCCAGAAACTACGAAACAGACCTTGTTGGGCAGTGAATATTTGCCAGAGGTCCCTTTAAATATTTAAATTTCACGCCAAACGTGATGACAAACCGGTGTCAAAACCAAGAAGTGCGCAGAGTGCGGACACTTCCCTAATGATGCAAGAAGAAGTAGGATGTGCCGGGCCTTACCGCCACTCTCCACCAGGTATATTTATTACACTAACACTATGCAATTGCAACTATGTGCAGACTGTGTCTGTATGTGAAAACTGTAATGTGCCAGTTAGAGATATCAAAATGTACCTTGTGTGTACAAATTCCATTGCTTGAAAAAAATAAAAAAAAAATAAAAAGTTAACCCCATGTAACATATATAAAATACAGCAAATGGGTAATTTGGTCTTGCTTCACCAAAACCATTGGTCTTGCTTCACCAAAACCAAACTCTCAAACTGTGCTAAAGTTAACATCTTCTATGAAATTTCACTACATCCCTCTGGTAGTAAGATAAAACATCATAAACTCAACCTTTGATAAATAACCCCCTTGTTACCATACATTGTGCTGAACTGCGTCATGCTTTTAACCAGACGTAGCTCATATACCGCCATCACCCCTTGATTTTAAACTTTATTATTTTAGAGGAATATTAATGTTCTGTGCTAAGTCAAGCTTCCAAAACCGTTTGGCACAACATACTTTGATAAAAAGTTCTGCTGGGGTTGAGCACTGTAATGGTTAAGCTGAGCTCAGGAGAGGTGTTTAGAATAAAATCAGACAACTAGAGTTTCCACGGAAACCAGTGTAGCGCTATAGTAAACTGACTTGTGCTAGGGCAGTTTAAGATACTTTCCTTGGTGGGCTGAGACCACCGATGAGCTCTCTTTCTCAGGGGTAAGCCCTCGCAACGGTTTGGAGGCAAGGGTGTAGTGTAACTGTAACCTGGTGCGATAGCACAATGATAGGCGCCAGTAGTTCTTTAACAGTTGAACAAAGAACAGTATTTATTGAACAATAGCACATAGATCATTTAGCACATTGATCCACAATGGAGTATAAAACATACACAGCAGCATAAAGGAAGCATATACTCACAGCATGTATAAGCTGAATCCCCACAGGCTAGGGAATATACAGCAGAGAGTAAGTTGTCAGCATGTGATGGGTATTGCCCAGTTTTCAGGATATCTTCCAGTGGCAGACTAGGGGAACTCCTGACATCCCTATCTCAACACTTGGTTCCTTACTCTGGGTCAGTATTACCCTGGGATCTTAATCCCTCTAATCTCCTCGGCGGAGCCTTGAGCTGCTCAACTAAATAACCTCTCTATCACTCCTAGAGTGATCTATAAAACGAGTATAGCTGTCTAATTACTAGGGCCAAGGCGCCTAGGGTCAGCACTACCCATTCCCTTCCAGCCTGCTTGGTTGGGCTAAAGCAATGGACCCAGAGCACATGGTTCGTAAACCTTTTATACTCTGGCACAGTGCCATCTGGTGTACACTGTGTGAACTACAGGGGTTACATAAGCACAAGGTCCCCATAAGTACCCACTGAGGTGTCCATATTACTAGGGATGTGCCTGTCTGTAAAGTGTAAGGGTGTCTTAGATTTTCACATCCCTACATTCTCCCCCTGGTAAATTCCTTCCGTCCCGGCAAGGAACCTTTCAAAGAGCAAATACTGAAAATATAGCAGTTAAGGCACATCATGCAAGAAACCTTTTCAGAGACCAAAAATACATTGCACTTAGCTATATGTATTGCATTTCTATACCATTACCTTATAACCTCTTCGGGGTAACTCTCCTGAGTAACCCAGGTACAATGGCATAGCTGGAAAGAAACATATCAATAGCAACAGTTTCATTCATGGGCAAGTAAACTTTATCAGTAAACACCTGCAAAAGGAAGGTACAAGTTAGAGATACTGCATTTCAAACAAATCAGTATTCTAGTCCATCAAATAATCGAACCCACAGTCCTTTTTCAAATGCACTTAGGAGGGTAAAGGGAAAAATTGGATGAACCTACCAACGGGCAGGTGTTAACTAAAACAGTCCTTGGACCTAACTCCAAAGGGAGCAAAAGAAGAAAAATCCTTCCCTGAAGAAAGTTCAGTCACTTTGGAGGGACAGGAAAAATGTAACTGGAACAAACTCCCAATGGAGCATCATCAGTGGGAAAACACAATGTCCTTTCAAAAAGAAACCACCACCCACCAGTAGACTCAAATCATATGAAGAAACCTGGCCTTGGTGTCTTCGTAGGGGATGTAGTATTTGGGATGGGGTTTGTCCACCCATTGTCCATCTCCCAAATTGACTTCTAAGTTGAAATACTTGGTGGGGTTGTACATTCCACAGCTCTTTACAGCATTTTGAAGAATGGTGCAGCCATACCACCACTCTCTCTCAATGGAGCGCAGGTACTGCCAATCCTGCTCACACCTCACCTTGTCGGGGTTTGTGAGGCAACTGTGGTGCATCTTCTCCTTTCGTAAGATCTCGTCGATCAACCAGTTCTCGTAAAATGCAGCCACCTTTTTGTACACCCACAGAGGAGCATAGGGCATAAAGTAACCCCAAGTTCGGTGCACATGGAAATTTGTCACTCTCTGCACTCTGGACACAGAAGTGAAGACGTTGGGATCTGCCCGTCCTGGCAGCACCCAGAAATATTTTTCCTCCTCGGGGCCTATGATAGGAGGAGCAATGAAGCTACGAGGCACTTCTGTAGGAGGGCCTGGACCATGCTCAGCTTCTGGAGTCTCCTCATATTCTTCCCATACTGGAGCTGGTCCTAAGAGATTGTCTTCCTTAGGCTTGGGAATAGCAGCAAGCAAATTCTTTTCCCTCTCCAGGGATATCTTTCCCCACTCATAGTGGTACAATTCAGACACTTTAGTGCTCTCTCCTGGCTCACTAGGAGTTTGAAGCACCATCACTTTGGGGCATAAAGATTTGGCTGGTTCACTCACCACAGACCTTATACTTTCGCACCGAATCTGTGCAGGAACTTCCAGTATGGACTCATCAGCACTATTCATACTGGAGGACATCAACTTCTCCAGCAGATCCTCATCATCCTCCAATATTGGAGGGTCTCGAATAGATGGGGCTATGGGTGCAATCGGTCCCAATCGGTTAAAGGAAAACTTTCTCCAATCCACGTCATGGCCTATGACTGGAGTTGGAGTAGGAACAGCAAGGGCTGTATAGATGGTGACAGTCAAATCCCCACAAGGCTTCGAATCACTGAGCAACACTTTGCGGGATGAAGACTTTGACTCAGAAGAATTAGACCTCACATGAGGAGCGGCAGCTCCTGGAACAACCATAGGAGTATTGGAAACTTGAGATTCAACCAGAGGGTTCTCTGTTCCAGAATTCAGAACATGCTGAAAGTATTCCTCCTCCGAGGATATAAGAACAGCGTCAGGCCCGCATGCCGCATCAACTTCAGGCGCGTGCCACGCCCTTTCCAGACGTTCTTCTGGTGGCGGTTCTGTAGCAGGAACACAACAAATGGGGGCCCCTATAGCAGAAGGGGTACACACTTCTCCCCCTGGTGCATCCGACACTGTTGTAGATACAACCAAAGGTGTAGGCATCACGGCCGCCAAAATATCACACAAGCCCTCAGGCTTCAACGAAGGGGTAGTGGAGCACACATCTGCCGTCCAGCCAGACGGGGTGATTTCACTGACCACCGCCGCGGTCACGGGCACATCTCCCTCAAACGGAACCACTTCGGTTGGGGAGGCACAAGCTTAGGTGAGCGTAGACTCACTGGGTGACTCATCTAGTACGGCTTCGGGTACGGGTACAAAGGGCGGCTCTAGCGCGGGTTCTGGGACCTTCTCTGGGACAGGTTCTGGTGCGGGGGTCGCAGCCGCTGACACCCCCGGGTCACCCTCAATCTCTTGATACACGAGAATAGTTTTGCCGCTCACCTTGTCCCGTGTATTCTCCACCAATGGAGGTTGATCAGCCCGGTTGAATGGTCCCATCCATAGGCGAGTCTCGCGAACACACGCCATCCGGGTCCTCCAAGGCATTGGGCGCTTCCATGTCACACACGCCACAGGCTGGAATCATCATTCCCCTTTCACTGGGGGTAAAGGTACCCTGGTATACATACTGTCGCTCGGGCTCCACCCGGGTAGTATCACAGGGCAAAGGCTCCATAGTAGGCTCTGGAACCTCCGGTTCACTAACACACCTCTCTGACTCAGCCGAGTCCAACAGCATGGAAACCAAACTCAATATGGCGGCAGTACTATCCTCCAGGGTGGGACGTCGCACCATGGCTCGGGTAACACCCCCTTGGGATAATCTAGTACGGCCCTTTCTACTTTTTCAAGCGTTTCCCTTCTTAACCCATGCAGGGTAGGGCATTGGCACTGGAGGTTGCACAACACAAAATTCCTTCACAGCAACTTTTCCTACACGAGGTGGTATAGGTGGTGGTGAAGGTGCAGGGCAACTGTCCACTAATGGTTCTGTTCCCAGGGCCAAACAGGTTCCTCAGCTAGCATAAAGTCATTAAAGTATATGGCATCAGCAGCTAGGAATGGATTTAGCCCAGGGGTAGACATTTTAATTTCAGCGTAGCCTGAATCCTTGATGCTACAGCCTTTTTTCTCTTCCCATAAGCTGGATCTATAATAGGATTCATCTATCATTGGATCCTCACACTCAGAAGTCAGATTAAGCAATGATATAGGGGGACTGCATATGAGCTGGGCAGACTTAGGCAGGCTCTGATACCGGCACGGACACCCCTCTGCAGAGACCCCCATAGGGTATACCTTGGAAGGCCATGTATCACTGCTAGGTACGGCAGGGACCCAATACAAGAACTGGATAAATCCTTTCTCATCGGAAGGTTCTTGCGCAACATACTCAAAAGCATTAAATATGGGGTTGCCCATTAAGGAGTGATTCACAATATCTATGGGGCACCCCTCTGGGACATTATCCACTACAAACGTGTAGTCAGGATTCACTCCCATTTCTAAGGACCAGTCCCACAATGCCGCTTCAGACAGGGGAGCCATAATGCTTTTACTGTGACCAAAATGTGTGAGGGATACACGCTCACAATATAATCAGTAGGCACACCGCTCGGGGAATAAGAACTACAAACTTTCCCCGCCTAGGTGCCTTTTTCCTACTGAGTCCGCACAAGCAGCGCCTGTCACACTAGGCTGCTTGCGATGTTACAGTTAAACCCTTTAAGAGCCCCATGTTGGGCGCCAAAATGTAGCGCTATAGTAAACTGACTTGTGCTAGGGCAGTTTAAGCTACTTTCCTTGGTGGCCTGAGACCACCGATGAGCTCTCTTTCTCAGGGGTAAGCCCTCACAACAGTGTGGAGGCAAGGGTGTAGTGTAACTGTAACCTTGTGCGATAGCACAATGATGGGCGCCAGTAGTTCTTGAACAAAGAACAGTATTTATTGAACAATAGCACATAGATCATTTAGCACATTGATCCACAATGGAGTATAAAACATACACAGCAGCATAAAGGAAGCATATACTCACAGCATGTATAAGCTGAATCCCCACAGGCTAGGGAATATACAGCAGAGAGTAAGTTGTCAGCATGTGATGGGTATTGCCCAGTTTTCAGGATATCTTCCAGTGGCAGACTAGGGGAACTCCTGACATCCCTATCTCAACACTTGGTTCCTTACTCTGGGTCAGTATTACCCTGGGATCTTAATCCCTCTAATCTCCTCGGCGGAGCCTTGAGCTGCTCAACTAAATAACCTCTCTATCACTCCTAGAGTGATCTATAAAACGAGTATAGCTGTCTAATTACTAGGGCCAAGGCGCCTAGGGTCAGCACTACCCATTCCCTTCCAGCCTGCTTGGTTGGGCTAAAGCAATGGACCCAGAGCACATGGTTCGTAAACCTTTTATACTCTGGCACAGTGCCATCTGGTGTACACTGTGTGAACTACAGGGGTTACATAAGCACAAGGTCCCCATAAGGACCCACTGAGGTGTCCATATTACTAGGGATGTGCCTGTCTGTAAAGTGTAAGGGTGTCTAAGATTTTCACATCACTACACCAGCAATGCTATCTCTTCATTGGCTGTTAGACTGGAGGGTGTGTTTAGTAATCTGAGCTAAGAAAAACTATATAATATATGTATTTGCACAGATTAAATTACTTATGAAGCAGAGGACCAGGAAATGTTTTTGATTAATCACCTTTCTTTTGTATTCAAACACTATCAGTCTTCTCAGTGATAGCGTGCAAGGGTCTGTAGCACCAGCATGGCAGGAAATATAAAATACCCTGCACAGTCAATTGCAAGTCTGACATCATACGCATATTAGCAAAGTATTATATTCCATTGTTTGCGTCATAATTAAAGAGCTGGAAAATAATTTCTGCACATCCAGTATACTGGTCTAGATTGTTTAGAAAACGTAGTTCTATACTGAAACAATTCTGCTAATTGCTCAGTCAAATACATTCTGCCATCAGCTTTGACAAATCTGTTATAACAATTTCCTGTCAGTAAAATGCTTCTTTCGTAAATTTGTACGCGGACAGATTGCACCTAAGTGGATACCCAGACAAACTTCTTTAAGGAACAGTAACATCAAAAAGTAATAAAAATATTATGCAGTGTTGCCCTGCACTAGTAAAAGCTGTGTGTTTGCTTCAGAAACACTACTATTGATTATATAAATAAGCTGCTGTGTAGCCATGGGGGCAGCCATTCAAAGGAGAAAAGGCTCAAGTTACACAGCAGATAGCAGATATGCTCTGTTAAACATAATGGTGTTATCTGTTATCCACTATTTAACCCATGCCATAAAGCCTTTTGTTCAATTTCTGACATTGCTACACAGAAGCTTGTTTATATAAACTATAGTAGTGTTTCTGAAGCAAACCAATCAATTTTATCAGTGCAGGGCAACACTACATGATATTTTCATTACTTTTTCATGTTACTGTTCCTTTAAGAAGTTTGTCTGGGCAAAAAACACTTTGATTTTTTGGTTACCATTCCTTTAATAGCCTCTGTTAACAAGAGCAATGCGCACAAGAAAGGTAGCAGACAAACAAAAGTGTTTAGAATATTGTACAGTAACAGTGAAAGTTATCCAAATCATCACTAGTTGTTCATCAAGAAAGCCAGTATATTTATTATGGAACAGAGTGAATATGCCTGGCACCAACGTGGTAAACAGTTTGGATCCTAGTGTTGACAACCTTAAGCAGGGGAGGGGTTAATATTTAAGAGTATGGACAGCCTTACCTTGCATTAGTGTCATTGATGCTGGCACAGAGAATAAACCTGAGTCTATGCAATAAGGGTAGTATATATTTTAGAATGCAAATATTGTAAAAAAAAAAAAAAAAAACAATATGTAGGACTCGGAATGTATGTATGCAAGACACAGAGAAAAAGGAAACCGTTTTTCAAAATTAGCATTATTTGCTTATACTAGGGTCTATGGAAGATGGCCTTTTTGTAATTGAGAGTTTTATGGATGACAGTTTCCAGATAATGGATACATACATTAATTCCAATACCAGCTAGTGATAATAGGGGTCCCCATAAGTAAATTAAACCCATACTAAAATACTAACAGGCTGCTTTACTGGGTAAAGCAACTGAAGCAAACAAATCAATTGAAAAAAATAAGTAAAAAATAAGTATTTTCTATTTACTGTTAATTTAAAGAAATGGTGGTATATTTAACTATTGTGGTTTATTTTCTTAAATATTTATCTGTCTTAGGCGTGTACAAGTCAGAGGGGATATATCCTGGATGGCAGGTATGTCACCATACTAGGTTTTGAGTCATCCCTTTAAGTGTCACCCCTTTACGAGCCACCGCAGGGTTAACCATGCAGAAGTGTGGGCTGGACATCCAAGGGGTGTTTTAAGGAAATGAGCAGCATGTTCATGGGTGCTGAATGTACTCAGGGTTGGACTGGGGGACCCGGGGCCCACCGGGACTGTAGTCCAGGGCCCACCGGGACCGCAGTCCAGGGCCCCCCGTCCCTCTGGCCTCCCCGCCCGCCACCAACTATGAGGCGCATGAAGGCATGCACAGGCGGCGCCAACATTTTTTTTTTTGGGGATCCCAACATGGGGAGAGGGGGTCTGGCCTGGGCCCATGAGGGTCGGGACCCACCGTGATTTTTCCTGGTGTCCCGCCGGCCAGTCCGACACTGAGGGGCATATTTACTTAGTTCGAGTGAAGGAATAGAATATAAAAAACTTCGAATTTCAAATGATTTTTTGGCTACTTCGACCATCGAATTCGAACTAAAAATCGTTCAACCATTCGATAGTCGAAGTACTGTCTATTTAAAAAAAACTTCGACCCCCTACTTCGCCATCTAAAACCTACCGAACCCCAATGTTAGCCTATGGGGAAGGTCCCCATAGTCTTTGTAAGCTTTTTTTGGCCGAAGAAAAATCGTTCGATCGATGGATTAAAATCCTTCGAATTGAACAATTCGAAAGATTTAATCGTTCGATAGAATGATTTTTCGTTTGATCGTTCGATCGAACGAATTGTGGTAAACCCTTCCACTTTGATATTCGAAGTCAAAGGATTTAACTTCGGCAGTCGAATATCAAGGGTTAATTAACCCTCGATATTCAACCCTATGTAAATCTGCCCCTGAATGTAATGAGACAAGCCTGTTTGGTTTGGATACCAAATGGAGACATTTCTGCTAATGTAAGCAAAATTCTGTTGTGTCAGCCGGGGAACAGCTTGAAACCTTCTACACACTTGGTCTAAGCTATGAAGCAATAAAGGCGTTTTAATCCACTATAAGGTGCTGTTCTTTGCAATATTACATGTTTTTCTGTTGCCAGTTTTCTTCTGCTGGAAAGCCTTTTTGATTGAAAAATAAACAGACTGGTTTTCCTTCTCTCTGGAGTAGCCTGCATTATGATGCAAATCCCAGTTTTTGTGTGCTATTGTACCTCCAACAAGTTTGCCAGAAGCTGCATTACTAGTTTTGAGATTTCCCTCAGTTTGAGGTGGGTGAGATTTGATAAGTTGAAAGTTGCTCTTTAAGTAGGGTCTCTGTGACTTAAAATGCGGGCTCTGTATGTAGAGTTATAATCACAGGTGCTAAAAGAGGGGCTCTCTGCATTCTAGTGAATTAGTGTATTTGTAGCGTATTTGCTCCTGTCGAAGTGGTGCGACGGGTGCGAAGCTGATGCTGGCGAAAATTCGCCCATTAGTGAATCTGCCCCATAGTATTTGTGGGTTTCCCGTACTGTCAAAGGGGTTTATGCCATCTGTAACATTCTCCTTAAAGTCATCAGTAACATTTTGCTTAAAATTGTTTAAAGAGATACTGACACCAGAAAACAGCCTTTTTTTTTGTATTTGTCATAACATTGTTTTTGAATGCTATTTATAATTTTGCCATAAAAGTATTTGTGTGATGTTCCTACATTACCTTTCTTACCCCCGTGTTCCTCTATGAGGGGGCTACCATATTCGTGCAGCAGTAGTCAGTTAGCATTAGAAACTCTAAATGACAGACAGGTTGGCAAAACAGTCAGGTTTAGAACTTCAAGTAGCAATTACTTACAAAATTAGAACTATAAGCGAAAAATGATCAACATGACACATAGCCAACTTTTAACAGAGATTAATATTTTGAAAAGAACATTTTTAATGTCAGTATCACTTTAAGACTGATTTGATTTCTTTTAGTGTAGTTTTAGTAGTGATTTGTTTAGTCTCCAAGTATTTTGCCTATGGGTGCTATTTATTAGAGACAGATTTAGTGTAATTGGGGTGTGATGAATCCTTTCCTTTTTTTTTCCTAACAAATGTTGTGAGACAAATCTATAATCATTTCTGTTGTCAGACATAAACTATCTGCAGTTGGTGTAACAAGGTATTACATTTCTATCTTGGTTTTTGTTAGGGAGATACTGTATACTGCAGCAAAAGTGATTGGTTGTGTGTCTAAAGTGCCATTTACACAAACCTCCTTCCAGGGTCAGCTTTGGATGTAAGCCACTTGGGCTATATGACTTCAGTGGTCAAGAATATTCTTTTTTTTTGTGGTGAATTTAGGCCACTGGCATTAAGGTTTAGGATTTTTAGAGAGGTGTGCCCAGTCACAGGCAGGTGCTGTTGGCATGATTCTGTGTGCAGAAAGATGAAAAGAAAAGAGGAAAAAAGGGGTGGAAGAGTTAATGAAACAATGGAACTCCTGTAAAAATTGTTGCTGTAGGAGGCTAGGGGAGAAGACTTCTCCTCAAGCCATGATAAGGATATTTTATGCTACCACCAGTGTATGGTAGATGAGACAGTCACCTTTGTGTTGGTATCAGTCCAAAACTAGTGCGGGGGTAGTGGGGTCTAGGCAGTGGACTGGAAGCAGGGTTGCTCGTGTGCACATTTATGCTAAATAGAAAGCAATTGGCTATAACAAACTGCAGTATAATGCATAACAATGTTTCTGCAACCTGCTAGGGTCAGCTGGTTCACAGAGGTGATACCAAGAGCTGTTATGGCAGGCAGAGAGGGCAAATTCGTGAGCCCATTTATAGGTCATTTTCTTTCTGCATCTCTGTAATACACTTTAAGAAGCAGTGTTGCATGATGGTTGCGTAGGCAACCTCTCTAGTATTTCTAAGGATTACTTGAAAAAGTGTCCCTTGCATTAACGTTGGCATATTCATGCAGAGTAGCGCATCAGAGCTCTTGGAGGCTACCTTCAGTGTCTTCAGATTCCACGCTCAGACATGGATTTTTTTGGGGCCAGTCTGGTATTCGCGCCTACTGTGCATGTGCTGGAAAGCTCCGAAGATTGCAGAAGGGAAAAGAAGAGGATCCGAAGAAACTGGAGATGGCACCCAAGAGCTCTGCTGCCCTCCTCTGCATGAATAGATCAACATTAATGCAAGGGACACTTATTCAAGTAAGGTACTATTGAGGAAGAAAGCAGGGAAGGGGGCCAATGGATGGAAGGGGGTGGAGATTTTCACTTAACGGGAATTTATTTCTCCTTTAAAGGAGAAGTAAACCCTAAAGATAAATATGACTAAAAATTATATATTTTATACAGCATACTGCACTTGTACATTTAATTTTCACATTTGTGCTTTTAGGAGAATTATAAAACCATGATCATGCTTTTTTTCTTCATCTATAGCCTGCTGTGTTTTTGATTGGTGGCAGAAAATCATGATGTACTCAAGAAATTACTAAGCTTTCACCAAACTCAGACTTATCTCACACATAGAAAATATACTACATATCATGGTCAGATCAGTGGATTCTGGAGACAGATCATATAACTACTAGCAGATCTAGGCCTTGCACTGAAGTGACTAAAATAGATATCTCACTCTCTACTCTCACTCTACTAGCTGGGATGCCCATAAGGCAGTAGTCCAAGGGATAATTCACAAATATGCGGCTAGACTTAAGCGAATAAAAAAAGGTAAATTCAGATACTTTCTAAGATACTACACAAGCTTGCTAACAAACAAACAACTACAACAAAACTACACTAGAGTGGAATTTTAAGATAAAGCGGACTATGCTATGCATAATAAAACAACTAGCCCTTGGGCTAGTGCCCTATAAATGCAAAACATGCAATAGGAACCCTCAAGGTGACAATAAATGGAGGCACTAAACAAATAATTAACTTATTTTGCAACTTGTTAGTAGAAACCAATGATAAAGGCCCAGGGGCATCCCTAGCGAATTTCTGTCTAAATTGAGCCATCCTTAACTGATCATAAAATGCAGGGAATTGCTCTAGAGGAGGTAGCTCAGGTAATTAAGAATTCCAAGTTGATAAAAGCACTGGACCTGACAGGTACAAAATACCTTAAATATTACAAAAACATTCAAAACCCTGGTCACCTCATATGAAAGAGCTTTTTCAGTCATTTTTAGAGGGCTCAAATGGCAACTATAATAAAAATACAAAAAAAAACCCCATATAATTGCAACAGCTACAGACCTATCTCTTTAATAAATTCAGATCTTAATGAACAGACTAGTGGTGGTACTTCCCATCCTACATTATGACCAGGTAGGCTTTGTGCTGGATGATGGACAATATTTGCAAAGCAATTAAACCAGATCAGCTTGGAAACAAACCTGCAATCTTCATCTTTTATCCTTTGACACACAAAAAGCACTTGCTAGACTAGAATGTAGATACATGTTTGCAGTTCTGGAAAAGTTGAAGCTACAGTATTTGTACCTTTCCTCACTGAATTCAGACAGGTCTGCTAAACTCCATCAGGTGTCTATTGTGGGTCTTCAATCCAGCATAAGTGAGACTGGAGGTGGAACTCACCAGGGATTCCCTCCTTGATACCTGCCCTATATTGGGAGCACATAGCTCATACCATCAGAACTGCCCCAGATATCAAGGTATTCACAGTAGGAGACAAGAAGCATAAAATAATTCTCTTTGCATTTTCAGCTTTTACTGCAGTCACTTCCAACCTCATTACTACATCTAATTCAGACCGTAGATATTTTTTTAATTAACCTTGACAAATGACATGCCCTACCGTTAAAGATGCACATATGAAAATTAAGCTCCTGTAAATTAATTTTGGCAACGGATGGGAAACAGATTCTACAGCATATTTAGGTATTCACCTCACTCCATCATATGGCACTTTATATACTGCAAATTATCCCTAACTACAATGTAAACTTGCAAGAATTGCTTACATGGCACACAGCAACGTCTTTTGGGCCGCTGCTGCCTGAGGCAGTGACCAAAACGATGCCCCACCCTCCCACTGCATGCTTAAAACTTGAGCAAAGGAGTGGCTCAAAGAGGGGACGCGTCTCTAATGCAGAGAGAGCTACTGTACTTGCTAAACTAGCAGAGCTTTTTGCCGCCCCTAACTAACTAGCTGCTCACTGCCACATAAAGCAAGGTTCTCACATTGGGGTAAATTTATCAAAGAGTGAAGTTCTGCCACTAGAGTGAAATTCTGCAGTTCTCAATTCATTTCTATGGGATTTTGAAATGTATTTATCAATGGGTGAAAGTGAAAGTTCACCCTTTGATAAATACGCCTATAAAAATCCCATAGAAATGAATGGAGAGTGGCGGAATTTCACTCTAGTGGCGGAACTTCACTATTAACTTCACTCTTTGATAAATATACCCCATTGCCTCACAGCAGGAGTGGCCCTGATGGCATACACATATCTCCATGTGCTGTCAGCCTTACTCTCGTGCATCCTATACCTTTTCCTATACCTTATCTATTCACTTTCCAAAAACAACAGTTTGTGATTGGTTAGGTTGTCTTAATGCACTGACACTGCACTGGAAGAAATATATTTTTTTTTCTGTTAGAAATGTGTTGAACACTGCTCATTGTTCTTGATACCCTTGGGCAAATTCGTTCTTCTGTTAAATTATTTTTTCCTGCAGATTTTTACAGTCATGAAAACTATTTTACTGAACCTTTTATTCAGTTTAAATAAAAATCTTTTTCCATGTAGTGTTTTCTCTTTTTTCAGAAATTCAGTATCATCTTAAATATTTAGCCACATCTAACTGCAATCACTAGCATAGATTTGGAGGCCTGTGTCCCCTAGTAAAATGTTTTTTTCCAGCTCCACCGCTCCGTGAACAGAATCTGATGGCTTATTGGGTCTCTTATAAAGAGTGAAAAATTGCAGGTCACCTGTGACATCCAATATAAAATCACATAAGCATACCTTCCAATTGTCAGGGACAGTCCTGATTTTGATGTCTCAACCTGCAGCCCTGGATTGTTACTGAAATGTCCCAACTTTCTCTTTGATCTCTTGCACTGAACAGCCAGAAAAAGATACAATGTTTTCTAAAACTTAATTGGTTTTTGGCAAGGGGCCCATAATATGTGGCAGATGCAGTTTTGTAACAATTTAAGATAAGCAAAGAAAAAATTGTAACAATTTAAGATGAGCAGGTCTCCTGGGGAAACTGTGATTTGCAGCTTAAAGGGCAATTCACCTTTATTAGCAAACTGTAATAACATATAAAACCACAGAAATGTGTTCAAACTTTCATAAACTGCCAAATTTTGTAAAATGAACATAGTAATTAGGGGGGCAAAAAGGTTTTTGCTATGGGTATCAATGTAGTGATGCACTGTCTCCAAGTGCATCTATACACGCCTCAAACAAAAGCCGTGGTTCACTGGAGAGGTACGTGTGTTACTGAGGGCCCGAGACTCTGATTTCAGGGAAGGTGACGAAGTCGCCCTGAGAACAGCGAGAGCCAAACTTTCCAAACTTTTCCTGTGCCATCAGAGTAGCTAAGCGCGCATACACTCTAAGCGAGAATACACAGCTTCTTCCAGGAGAATGGCGACACACGGCGCATGTGGCAGGGCATCCAGGCTATCACAAACTACAGGTCAACACTATCTGCCTGTGACGGTGACACCTCCATTGCAGATGCACTGAATGACTTCTATGCACGGGTTTAAGCACAGAACAACACAGTATTGAAGAAGACCATCACTCTGCCTAGTGACCAGGCACTGCGTCTGACAGTGGCTGACATGAGGATGACTCTGGAAAGAGTAGGCTGCAGGACCAGACAATATTCCTGGCAGAGTGCTAAGAGAATGTGCAGATCAGCTGGCAAATGTTTTCACTTTAACATCTCCCTGAACACCTACACTGTCCCGAAGTGCTTCAAAACCACCACCATTGTCCCCATGCTGAAGAAATCATCAGTGTCCTGTCTCAACGACTACCGTCCTGTGGCACTCACCCCCATCATCATGAAGTGTTTTGAGAAGCTTGTCAAGAAACACATTAAAACCCTGCTGCCACCAGCACTGGACCCCTTACAGTGTGCATAGAGTCAAAATCGTTCAACAGACACTGCAATAGCCACCACCCTCCATTTGGCCCTCTCTCATTTGGACAAAAAAGACACCTACGTTCGAATGCTGTTCATAGACTTCAGTTCAGCATTCAACACTATCATTCCTCAGCATCTGATAGAAAAGCTGAGCCTGCTTGGACTGAACACCTCCCTCTGCAGTTGGGTTTTGGACTTCCTGACTGACAGACCTCGGTCAGTTAGGATTGGAAACGTCATCTCCAGAACCACCACACTGAGCACCAGAGCCAATCAAGGCTGTGTGCTTAGTCCTCTACTGTTCACTCTGCTGACGCATGACTGTGCAGCTGCGCACCGCACAAATCACATCATAAAGTTCACTGATGACACAACTGTGGTGGGTCTCATCAGTAATAATGACGAGTCACCATACAGAGAGGAGGTGCAGCAGTTAACAGACTGGTGCAGAGCCAACAACCTGTCTCTCAATGTAGACAAAACAAAGGAGATGGTTGTTCACTTTAGGAAGACTAGGAGTGACTAACCACCTGCCACTGTACATTGACGGCTCTAATGTGGAGATCGTCAAAAGCACCAAATTTCTTGGTGTCCACCTGGCGGAGAACCTCACCTGTCCCACACCACCAGCTACTTAGCCAAGAAAGCCCAACAGCGCCTCTACTTCCTGCGCAAGCTGAGGAAATCCCATCTCCCACCATCCATACTCAAAATCTTCTACAGAGGGACTATCGAGAGCATTCTGAGCAGCTGTATCAATGTCTGGGCTGGGAACTGCACTGTCATGGAGCGCAAGACCCTACAAAGGATTGTGAAGACAGCAGAGAAGATCATAGGTGTCTCTCTTCCTTCCATCACGGACATTTACACCACTCACTGCATCTGTAAAGCCACCAGCATTGTGGCTGAACCAACACACCCCTCACACTCTCTGTTCACAATCCTGCCATCTGGAAAACGTTACCGAATCATTAGGGCCCTCACTACCAGTCTGTGTAACAGTTTCTTCCCCCAAGCCGTAAGGCTCCTGAATACTCAGGGACCAGACAGATCTCTCTCACACTCCACACCACACACACTCTCACACTCCATCTGACCATATTGTATAAATAAATAGCCATTGGATACAATTGCTCTCTATGAGCACATCTGCACTTTATCATGTTCTTACTATCATATCACAATGATACACCCATCATGTCTGATGTTTAGCATTATTTACTTAACATTTTACATCTGCTGAGTCTGCACTGTCTTGTCCTGTCCCTGCACTATGCTGTCCCAGAAACGGAACTAGAGGGGGGCAGGCCCTGGCGCAGGACGCGCAGCCGGGCCCCCGCCCCCTCCGTACACCCGGAACTGGCCCGGGAATATGCGCCGCAAAGCTTCACGTGGACTGCCCGGGAACCCTGAGGGGGTGCGGGCCCTGGCCCGCTCGCACCCCCGGTAGTTCCACCCCTGTGCTGTCCTGTTTTGCAGAAGTTGCATATTTTTGCACTTCAACTTTTTGTCTGTTGTCCGGAACATCTATGTTGTGTGTAGCACTATGGCCTAGAGGAATGTTGTTTCGTTTCACTGTGTACTGTACAAACGTATATGGATGAAATGACAATTTCCAATGACCTGCCCCCCCCCCCCTTCCCCACAGCAGCGGGCCGGGTTCTGCTTTCCCTATTGTTATGCTACTGATTGTAGCCTTATTTATCACAAAATGTTAATATCTGCCATGAAACTGCCTTTTTTTTTTTATAAATGTTTTTTCTGTAATGTGTTTCTAAGAAATGTATTTGCATATACACTGGAATAGATTGCTATGGGTGAAACAATCATGGAAAATATGACATTATGAAATTTTCTCAAACTTTCAACATAGACAAGAGCAGTGGTGTAACTAAGTAGAACCAGCTTCCCCTGCTAGAAAATTATTTGGGGGCCTAGCTCACAAATTCCAATTATGCACACTCCCTCTTCTTTGCTCCTGCACCCTTTCCCTCTACTCAGTTGGACAACCATTAATTTGCAACTGGTGGAGAGAGACAAAGAGTAGGGGTAGAACATGAGGCTGGAGAACCATATAGACCCAACAACTGTCCAGGCCCCCTTGCTCCCTGGGCCCTCCCCCACGTTTGGGGGAGAGGCAGCAGAATATGTAAGAGGCTGGCAGTCCTACCTCTCATGATCAGGTATTCTTACTCCTTCATAAGTAATGGGAAAGCAGTTTCTTCCATCCTTAAGTTGAAGAAGACACCTCAAAGCCCAGAAAGCTTGCTTTGTGTTATGTGTATATAGTTCTTCATAAAAGTTATCACATTATGCTCTTTTATTTTTTTCAAATAGAGTTTTGTTTTCTTCTGATCAGTAGGTTAATAGAGTAATATTCTTGCATCTGCTGAATTTCCTTCCACTCAAGCAAAGTAGCAATGCATCAAGCTGGATTTTATGCATTGCAGAAATTGCTAATTACCTACGGGGCACAAACTGTGCTGATTTTCACATTGCACCTCCTACACATACGAGCAGTGTGGGAGGTTAAAGCTTACCTACTCCAGATGGTGTTTGATTCCTATCTGTACATATATTTTACTGAAAGTTGCCATGATAGCTTATCATGCACGAGCTTTGGGATTTTTCTAAAGAAGATCTGATGGACACAAGTGAAAATGCTGCATATGGCAAGGTACCCACAGCATTGCATTTAGTATAAGTAACTACAATTTGTTTTTCTAAAAGGAGATCTAATATATTACTGACTATCTGAAGTTCTCAAATCACACTTCTGATGGCTCTTGATCACTCATGGGGGCCTTATTTATTCATCAAGGGATATTTAAGAGATCATCATTGTCTGAGCTGCTTTCCATAACATGTCAGCAGGCCCGGACTGACAATCTGTGGGTTCAGGCAAATGCCAGAGGGGCTGCTATAAGGTTCCATAGAAAGTCAGTATTTAGTGGGCTGGTGGGGACTGTTTGGGCCTCTGTGTGGGCTGATTGGGCCTCTGTGTACCTGAAATGCCAGGGCCTATTTTGACTCTCAGTCCAGGTCTGCATGTCAGCGTTATGCCACATTTAGTTGTATGTTAACAGAACAAAATTAATCTTGTAATTTATTATTACTATTACTAGCCAATTTCTCTCTCTAATGTACATATGTTTATTGGCCTACATTTGTTAACATAGGAAAGTGGTGTTACACTCAGCAAACTAAACTTTGCTTACTTTTAGGGGCAGATTTACTAAGGGTCGAAGTGAATTCGAGGGATTTTTCAAAGTAAAAAAATTCAAAATTCAAAGTAATTTTTTTGGATACTTCGACCATCGAATAGGATACTGCGACTTCGAATTTACTTCGACTTCGATTCGAAGTAAAAATCGTTAGAATATTCGTCCATTCGATAATCGAAGTACTGTCTCTTTAAAAAAACTTCGACTTCAATACTTTGCCAAATTAAATCTGCCGAAGTGCTATGTTAGACTTTTCTAAGTCTTTACACATCGAATAAAAATCCTTAGATCGATCGCTAAAATCATTCGATTTGAACGATTTAATCGTTCGATCTAACGATTTTTATTCGACCGCAGGATTTGTTGAAAAAAGTTTGAATTCAATGTTTTTTAATTCGATGGTTGAATTTCAAAGTTTTTTGTACTTCGAAATTTGATCCTTGATAAATCTGCCCCTTAAAGTAAGCCCTGGATTGTTACTGAAATGTCACGACTTTCTATTTGATCTCTTGCACTGAACAGCCAGAAAAGATACAATGTTTCTAAAACTTAATTGCCTTTTGGCAAGGAGCCCAGAATATGTGGCAGATGCACTTTTGTAACAATTTAAGATAAGCAAAGAAAAAATTGTAACAATTTAAGATGAGCAGGTCTCCTGGGGAAACTGTGACTTGCAGCTGTGACTTGTTATGCCACTGATTGTAGCCTCATTTATCACAAAATGGTAATATCTGCTTTGAAAACTGACTTTTTTTTTTATAAATGTTTTTTCTGTAATGTGTTTCTAAGAAATGTAGTTGCGTATATACTGGAATAGATTGTTATGGGTGAAAGAATCATGGAAATTATGACATTTTCTCAAACTTTCAACATAGACAAGAGCAGTGGTGTAACTAAGTAGAACCAGCTTCCCCTGCTAGAAAATTATTTGGGGGCCTAGCTCACGAACTCCAATTATGCACACTCCCTCCTCTTTGCTCCTTCACCCCTTCCCTCTGCTCACTTGCACACCCATTAATTTGCAGCTGGTGGAGAGAGACAGAGGAGTGGTAGAACATGAGGCTGGAGAACCATACAGACCCCACAACTCCCGAGCCCCCCTTGCTCCCTGGGCCCTACCCCACGTTTGGGGGAGAGGCAGCAGAATATGTAAGAGGCTGGCAGTCCTACCTATCATGATCAGGTATTCTTACTCCTTCATGAGTAATGGGGAATCAGTTTCTTCCATTCTTAAATTAAAGAAGACACCTCAAAGCCCAGAAAGCTTGCTTTGTGTTATGTGTATATAGTTAATCATAAAAGTTATCACATTATGCTCTTTTATTTTTTCAAATAGAGTTTTGTTTTCATCGGATCATTAGGTTAATAGTGTAATGTTCTTGCATCCGTGGAATTTCCTTTCACTCAGGCAACGTAGCAATGCGTCAAGCTGGATTTTATGCATTGCAGGCATTCCTAATTACCTATGATGCACAAAATGTTCTTATTTTCCCCTTGCATCTCCTACACATACAAGCAGTGTGGGAGGTAAAAGCTTACCTATTCCAGATGGTGTTTGATTCCTATCTGTACATATATTTTACTGAAAGTTGCCATGATACCTAATCATGCACAAGCTTTGGGATTTTTCTAAAGAAGATCTGATGGACACAAGTGAAAATGCTGCACATGGCAAGGTACACACAGCATTGCATTAAGTATAAGTAACTACAATTTGTTTTTCTAAAAGGAGATCTAATATATTACGCACTATCTGGAGTTCTCAAATCACACTTCTGATGGCTCTTGATCACTCATGGGGGCCTTATTTATTCATCAAGGTATATTTAAGAAATCATCATTGTCTGAACTGCTTCCCATGTCAGCTTTGCCACATTTAGTTGTATGTTAACAGAACAAAATTAATCTTGTCATTTATTATTACTATTACTAGCCTATTCCTCTGTACATGTACATGTTTATTGGTCTACATTTGTTAACATAGGAAAGTGGTGTTACCCTCAGCAAACTTAACTTTGCTTTCTTTTTAAACTTGTAGTTGACTGTCAAAATATAAAACCTTATTGGTTACAATTGGTAACTGCATAGGTGCAATTTGTCACCTAGGAAATAATCTCTTCTCTCTCTCTCTTTCTCTATGTATCTCATTTATTGACTAGACTCTCCCTATAATTACAATATTTCTCTTGGAATAGAGAATGCCCCTGACTTGCCCATAGCATTTAGTATATTTTTCTATATGTAAGGCACTTGGAAACAAATTTTAAGTTCTCCTTAAAACAGACAAATGAGCAAGGTTTACAAATTCTAAAGCTATTTTTTGGTCTCAAACCATCATACTGTTTTGCAGGTCCACATTTCTATTCTCTGTTAGTTTTGAATAATGTGTTTTAATGTGTACAGGTTTGCATAATTTAGCTTCTTTTGGACTGCCATGGAAATGCCACAGATGCACAAGGACCATCCTCGGTGCAGGAACAAGAGCCTTCTGTAGATCTGTTTCTGGTGCATGAGTTCTAAAAAATATTTGATACCTTATTGTGTCATCCCATTAGCTACAAAATGTTAGATAGTTCAGTAGACAAGGAGGCCGGTCCTGAGCAATATAAACAAACTACTTGGACTATTAATCGGCAATTATTATTTACCTACCTTGACCAAATGGTCCATACACATTACAAAGGTTTGTGAGACACCAATTTAATGCTATTTATTAAGAATGCCTTTTAACTTCCCAGACACGGCAAAATCTTAAATGCCTATGCAATACTTCACCTAACTGATAGAATTTGATTTGAAAATGTGTGTAAAATGTGTATTGCATACATTCATGTATTTTTAATATTCTTTTGGAATAAATAAGATAATTCTATAATTCATTTTTCTTTCGGATGTTCTAAATAAAGTATATTCCCTATGGTAAAAAAACAAACTCTCAGAGATTGGAGATTGGTTTCCCAAGCATGGGAAACCTAATATCACACTACTGTATTATGGTTGGCCCGTCACCTGGAAAAGGTCTGATTTATCTTTAACACAAAATAAACCCATAGCAAAGCTGTTCATTTTTGCAGTGTTATAACCTCTGCTTTGACTTGAATATGGTTGATTCTAGACCTTAAAGTATAAATAAATCTTAACTAAAGAAGTAGGCTAGAAATTTTGTACATTATGTTTTGAGCTTCTGTACCAGCCCAAGGCACCCACAGCCATTTAGTAGAGAAGATCTGTGTCTCCAAAGATGTCCCTGTAGTCCCCACAAGATGTCCCAGTAGCTCCCCATCTTCTTTTCTGCAAATTCACTGCACATGCTCTGGGCTGCTGTCAGTTACTGAGCTTAGGGACCGATGCACAATATACAGTACACATAGAATATAATTGTCACAATATAAGGCTGATTAGTAATTAATACAAATAATTACAACATTGCAACACAGAAACCAGTGCAACTAGCATCAGCTTATATTACAGGTCAACCTCATTTTCTGCTTGATAATTTGCTACAAACTTTAACTTAGCTTCTCAACAGCTGCTCAGAGCCCACTGTGCATGCGAGTGTCACAGACACTTTCTAAAATGGTGAGCTGAAACTTTAGGCTGGTACAACAAGTGCAGTATATAAAATATGACATTTTAAGCCATGCATTTTAAGGGTTTAGTTCTCCTTTAAAGTCTTAGCTTTCTGTTACAAAGGAACATCAACTCCATTTTTCTCTCTCTCTCAAAACTATTATATATTGTCAAGCAAGTATACTGAGATACCAGATATGTGTACAAAAAATTTAAAATACTCTTATGTATCAACATTTTTATGATACTCTGATATGGTAACCCCGTAGTGTATAATCCCGATTTCACATTTGACAAATTGTTTTAGTCTAAAAGCTAGTTGTGTAAAATGTATCTGAACTCCACTAGATGGAATAAATGGACTACAATTTCACATTTGACAAATTGTTTTAGTCTAAAAGCTAGTTGTGTAAAATGTATCTGAACTCCACTAGATGGAATAAATGGACTACAAATTGACACCTATAAATAAAAAACTAATCATCATCTATATATTCCTCCTTAAGACAGCTTTATTGTATAAGACTGTATGTATGTACTTTTTCAGAAAAGTGGAATTTCAAATGCTAAAGTTAGCAGTGCATTTAAATGACAAGAAGATACCATTTCCAAGGTAATAGCTTGTTCAGACATTATAAAGGTCTCGAGAGAAAGCTCATCCAGAACTGAAATGCTTTGAATAAAGCTGTAAAATACATTTTCTGAAATGCTGTCTGAAAGCAAGATATAGTGAAATATAGTATTATATTACCAGGAAGGTTTAAGTCTGAAGATGAGTATTGTCATGGAGACCGTGTGAACTTAAGCGTAAAGGGGTTGTGAAATCAGGGCACAAAGTACATATACCAACATGATTAGCAGATAACCAGGAAAACTACCATATATACTTGAGTTTAAGCCGACCCGAGTATAAGCCGAGGTACCTAATTTTACCTACGAAAACTGGGAAAACGTATTGACTCGAGTATAAGCCTAGGGTAAGAAATGCAGCAGCTACTGGTAAGTTTCAATAATCAAAATAAATATATTAATTGAGGCATGAGTGGGTTTATGAGATGCCAATCAATTTGGCTTTTGTCAGTGAACAACTACTTTTTATTGGTTTCATTAAGCATTGAACTGTACCTGACTTAAAATCCGCACAAAAAATACATTTATTGAATCCTTGTGTTTAAATATGGATTTAAATATCCTGCCCTCTAAAAATAAAATGCAAAGTGGGTTTAGGCTCTGATTACAGTCACCAATAGACTTTCTGGTCTTAGTGTTGCCAAAACTATGGGTTGAATGTAATGAGGAAGTGGCATTGTAAAGTAGGTACAGTTTGTGTTGGATCAGATGTAGGGATTGGAATTTGAACTAAATAAAATTTTGGTTACCAGTAAGTACTGTACTGTACTTTCGTAATTTCCCGCCGTCACTCACATCACGTTCGAGGGCGGCGCAAGGCAGCGTGGTGACGGAGGTGCTGCAGCTTGCAGAAGAGCGCACTAGCCGCAGGTGCAGGAGGGGCTCCAGTCAGAAGCGCAGGGAAGAGGCACGTCGCGTCAGAAGGCTTGCAGCTCTGTAGTCGAGTCGATAAGCTAGGTACGTTTATACTGACTCGAGTATATGCCATGGTAGACTTTTTCAGCACATTTTGGGTGCTGAAAAACTCAGCTTATACTCGAGTATATACAGTAAATAAAATAAATGTGTAATGCATTGAATGTATACATGTAGTAGGAACTATTGCTTGCATATGTTTATTTAATAAGGTAAACTAGTATCCTGTGAACTTACAATACATGTATGGGATCTGTTATCCGGAAATCAAAGCTATGAACTATGGAAAGGCTCTCTCATAGACTCTATTTTTATAGACTCTATTTTGTCCAATACCTTGTACTTGATCCAAACTAAGATATAATTAATCCTTATTGGAGGCAAAACCAGCCTATTGGGTTTATTTAATATTTACATAATTTTCTAGTAGACAATGTATGAATTTACAAATTGGAAAACCGTCAGGTCCTGTGTATTCTGGATGGCAGATCCCATACCTGTGCTGGGACTACAGTGAACATATTTAGAAGGATCTAATATGCTTTCTGTACAATTGTGTGCTGATATGGGCATTATACATTACTTAAAGGGTGTTTCACCTTTGAAATAACTTTTAGTATGATGTACAGATTGGTATTCTGAGACAATTTGCAAATGTTTTTCATTTTTTATTATTTGTATTTTCTGAGTTATTTAGCTTTTTATTCAGCGCTTTCCAGTTTGCAATTTCAACAATGTGGTTGCTAGCGTGCAATTACTCTAGCAACCATGCACTGATTTGAATAAGAGACTGGAATATGAATAGGAGAGGGCCTAAATAGAAAGATGAGTAATAAAAATTAGCAATAACAGAACATTTGTAGCCTTACAGAGTATTTGCTTTTTATAAGGGGTTAGCGACGCCCATTTGAAAGCTGCAAAGAGTCAGAAGAAAAAGGCAAATAATTATAAAACTAAAATAAAAAAATAATCAAAACCAATTAAAAAGTTGCTTAGAATTGGCCATTCTATAACATACTACCTTAAAGGTGAACCACCCCTTTAACAACTAGAGACAATTGGGGAGAGAGAGATATTAGGTTCAAATCTAAATAATGGGCCAGCAGATCTCTCAAATCAACTCAAAAGGCATTGGGCCAAAATTAAAGTTGTGGATTTATGGGGGGGGGGGTGCTATAAACTCATGAATATATGGCCTGAATTTAAGCAGAATAAAAATGACTGAGTTGGCAGACAGTATCAGTCTATGTGAAGCCTGCTTTAGTCAAGTCTGACCTTTATATCTTTAAAAAAGTTATAAGGTTGCAATAAAAGACTGATGCAGTTGTCTTCTGTTTTGTGTATCTTAAAATAATCATCCACAGCTATTTTCTCTTTTTGAGGGCTATGTTTACATGCTGTCTACATATTGCAAGTGACGGATACCCACATTATTCAAGTGACGGATATGTCACTTGAATAATGCAAGGTTAACTAAAGCATTTTTGACACATAGGCACACCCTGGTACTGACTGAAATTATTGGCATGCCTTGGGTACATTGTATGCCCAATTTCCTTTTACCATTGATCAGGCTATGCAGCCTTTTAGAGCTAAGCCACTGAGTTATCTCAATATCAATATCTCAATATCACTGTCTGCTTTACACTCAATAAAATTTACATGTACTTGATATTGCAAATGCTATAAATGAAATACTGGTACACTACATTACTACATGTAGGTTAATGAATTATGGAAGTCAATACAAATTTTAAAGAAACAAGAAATGAATATGACTGTGCAGTGATTAATAATGTAAGAGTTTAAAGTGTGTGCTGACAAATGTAATCAGTTCAGCAGCATTATGCATTTATATATTCTTGGATAGTGCCATTTCAAATACAAACCATCACATCGGAGATCAGAAACATTGGGAAAAAAATTAAAAGTACATAATAACAAGTAGGACACTGTACCCAAATATTTTCCCATCTTTGTTTTCTTAAACTTTCAGGAGAACCTTGCTCATTATTATTATATCTTTATCAATAACATTATGGTGATAAAACACCTGTGTATATAAAGAATGATACATATAAATATTGCCAATCTGGCAACCTCCACATCCAGCACCGGATTTAGTGGGTGGGCGTCCTGAGGCCACTCAGTCTTGGCGCCCGCCTACATACCACCCTCCGGTGCAAACGCATATGTGCGCTTGCACTGGAGCGCTGGGGAGCTGTGCTCTCCGGTAAGTGACTGGGCGGCATGCCATCCCTATTATTCTGCGCCCTAGGCCCAGGCCTTTGTGGCTTCGTCACAAATTCAGGCCTGTCCACATTGACCTTTGGAGGAATATCCCATGCGGCCGCCACCTTATCATCAAATGGAAACAACGCCTTCAACTTCCTAGGCAGCGTTAACTTCTTTTCAGGCTTCAACCATTCCTTAAAAATTACATTTGAAATAACCTCATGCACTGGAAATACTAGGTGATTTCTTATGACCCAAAAGCATCATACCCTGTTTGGAGTGTGGCTTGTCTTCATCCTTCAGATCCATTGAGGATATGACTGCTTTAACAAGATAATCAATATTTTCTACTGAAAACAAATAAGCATCCTCTCTAATATCATCATCAGACAAGTCCATCAATACCTCATGTATCTCTAGTACCTCCATCTGGCTAGCCGCAGAAGTACATGCCTGTGGTTGAACTTGAGCAGAGGCCTTAAAACGTATCAAATGTTTGTTGCATATTAGACATGAACTCAGACATAGATTCTGGTACTTCCTGCTGAAAATTTTCCTTGAAACATTGCGGGCAAATTCTCTTCGGAAAATCTCTTGGAAGCCTGATCTTGCAAAGCATACATCTCTTTGATCTTTCCCCTTCTTGATCTCTAGCTTCAGAGCAGGAAGACATGGCTACAAAAAAAGAATGTTGCAATAACTAACATAATTAAAATCTAGGTACCCCAAACCAGCCTCTGGTTAATGCTTACTAGAACTGAAACAATATAGACAGCAGCAGCATAGGGAAACCACAGTGCAGTGTAGCAAAACCGGCTTTTTAAATTTACCGATGGGTCGTCGCATGACCCACCAGCCGAACCCGGAAGTGAAGATATCATGTGCACAGAAGCTGGTGTGCAGCTATTCATACCACCCGCCGGCCGCACACACAGCAGCGGCTGGTACCAGGACTGCTTCCAGAGAAAAGGGGAAGTGGTTAATCCTCTAGACGGGCACTCACCAGGGAAGACAATCACGCCCAGGTACCATCCATTAAGCAACTCCAATCTATTGTAGAAGTTGTACAGCCCCGCTGGAGCCTCAGAGCTGTCCTGAATATGCTCCCTCTAATTCAAGATTTGGGGACCCCACAGGTTTACTGGTGTGAATTCTCCTGATCCATTTTAACCCAGGTGGTCTGTAAAGCACATGTTTTTACATATGTGCACTGTTATACATACAAACATTGTACTATATCTCAGCTGACTGTTATTCTAATAGTTGCAAAACAACTTAACCAACAAGCATGAATTCTATAACAAAACCCATAATAAAAGGAGCCCTGATCAAAATAATGTAGTTTATTAACAAACTTCTTTTCACAAACAATTGGGCTTAACTTGGTCTATGCACTGATATTTAATATTGACATTTAAAAAAAATGTACCTTTAAATAGAAATGATTTCCTTCTTCATCTAATGTTGCAAATACAGGGGTTCAAAGTCCTTTTAACCATAATTGCAAATAATGGCTCAAAGAAAATTGCCAACATTATTGCTATTCCCTAATGCTTGTTTGACATCTTCAAAAGGACAGCTGAAAAAAGCCTGTGCTAATTTAAAGCAGATAACTGTAATGGAAATCTCAAAAGGTTTGCAGGATAAGAGACCAGCAAGCTGGCTTTTCATACAGAAAAGTTAAACTTACTATGGGGAAAATGTGCATATTCCTAAAATGTGTCTAAGAAGATAAATGTGAAATGTATATTGCATTTTACCTCTGACAAGATTTGCTTTGTAATAACTGTATAATGCTATTACCCTCAACTCGATTTGCTAACAGCAATTTTGAGATATGAAAATATTCTGATAAACCATACGCTTTCAAAAGATACTGTAAGAAAAATATGAATTGGCCTAATTTTTAGCACGTTCTCCTTCACACATATATTTTGTTCTTGCTTAAGAAGTAACAGCTGAGAACAATTCTAATATTTCTATATAAATGGCTCTACTGCCATCTACAGCACACAAATAGTAGAGCAAGGCTCAATGAGATGACACCGCACTTCCCTGGACTGACAACACTATAAATAGGCCATAGCTCACTATTCTCTTTTTAATAGCAGCAGAAGATGGACAAATCAGGCTATATTTTATTTTAGGAAAATGCATATATGGCAACTGGGAGAATGGTTTATTACAGTTATTTTTAAACATAATTGCAAATTAAAGCAGTCTCTTGTTCCCTTTCGGCACTGGTTGTCTTGAAATCATTTATCAAAAATCATCCTTGTACACTTCTTGACAGGTCTGTCTGGTTTCTTCTATGTTTTTTCAAAATGAAGCACTAGGTTAAAGCAATATATTGGGACTAAGATAATGATTTCAATAGCAGTTGCCAATGCATACTTGTAAATACTGGAAAGCTTGGAAACACAATTTGGCTTCTATCTAATTTAATTCCAAGAAGACTTTTACACCAATGAAAATTTCATGAGAACAGTTACCTGTATAACAGTGCAATCTCATTTCAATACCTATAGGTTATAAAGTGTAAGCAGACCCTGAGCTGGCATTTTGAGTGTAACTGGTGCACCAGCTCTCAACCACCTTTGCATTGATTATGATGATTTTATTATCCCCCAAAATAGCACTGTTGTGATAGCAGGCTATGAGGCCAAATAAAGGGGTGGATTACACATTAAAAAATAAGACACAGCTACAGAGTAATTTAATAGAACAATGTTGTGTGTACCTTCTACAGGGAATTATAAGCATGGCACTACCCTGAACTGTCAACACAAATAATGTAATTACTAACTAAATCATTTTACTCTAAACTGTGGTTTACATGTGAAGTGGGTATGTTGTTCTTTCATCTAAAAAATAAATTAGATTCTAGAATATCAGTTGTATCCATACTTTCAGAAAACAATGGCTTATTGTTCTGCCATAGGTTAGGCTACATGTCATCAGGCTTGCTCCGGTGATAGCAAATCTGTTTCTGCTATTGATCTGCAACTGGCAGACATTATTTATAAATATATCCGGAAACCCATTATTCAGAAAGCTCCAAATTATGGAATGGTCGTCTCCCATAGACTCCATTATAATGAAATATCTATTTTTTTTAAATGATTTCATTTTTCTCTGTAATAATAAAAAAGGTAGCTTGCCAAACTAAGATATATTTAATCTTTATTAGAAGCAAAACCAGCTTTTTGGGTGTATTTAACATTTACATAATTTTCTATATACTTAAGGTATGAAGATCCAAATTACTGAAAGATCTGATATCCAGAAACCCCCAGGTCCCAAGCATTCTGGAAAATGGGTCCCATACCTGTATATTTATGCGTGTGTGTGTGTATATAGGATAAAGGCCCTAATGTGGGCCGAAACGTTGGACACTTGAGTGATGTTGAAATAAACCTTTTTTGATTGAAGATTTGGTGTGCTGGTCCACTTTGAACTTTGTATACTTTGATTGACCAAGCACCCACTCTCGCCAACTAGGAAGGAGTGCAGGTACTTTGTGAATATATATATATATATTTATATATATATATATCACGTTCCAATGAGTATCCGCACTCCAATGCACTCTGGTATAGCTTCTCCAGCTGGGGTGCACGGTTAAAATATATGCATTTGAATTCTCTGAAGAACCAGCAGTCCCGTATATAAAAATATCAGTTTTTATTTCTGTTACATTCCAACGTTTCGGTCCCTGTTGGGACCTTTCTCAAGGATAATTCAGAAACATTTAGCTAATCTTAAATAGCCTTACAAATTCAAATCCTCCAATCAGTGCTTGTTATCCAAACTTAGTTAATTTACCAAAGAAAAAATTTATTTTTATGACACTAGGGCAAAGAAAGTCACAATGGGTTAAATCACTAAATTAACTAAGCACTGATTGGAGGATTTGAATTTGTAAGGCTATTTAAGATTGGCTAAATGTTTCTGAATTATCCTTGAGAAAGGTCCCAACAGGGACCGAAACGTTGGAATGTAACAGAAATAAAAACTGATATTTTTATATACGGGAGTGCTGGTTCTTCAGAGAATTCAAATATATATATATATATATATATATATATATATATATATATATATATATATATATATATATATATATACATACATATATATAATAGTCTGAAAGCCGGCACTACACGTTTACAGGTTAACGTTGCCTGGGTGCAAAAAGCCCAAAAATTAGGTAGAGGAATGAAGAAGCTCGCACTCACAGGGCTTATCAAGTCAAAAAAAGTGTTTATTTTGGATCAAAAATCAACTGACGTTTAGGCTTGCACTCAAGCCTTTCTCAGTGAAGACACAAACACTCACCAACCATTTAAACCCAAAAGTGGCGGGAATCAGTGTGGGGTGACGTCACAATGACGTAAATGGGGAATTTCCATTAAGCAAAACAAATAAACACATCAGAAAAGACAAGGACAAGGTATAAAAAATATATACATATAGGGATATGGAACAATAAACATAGTAGCAATAGCAGCGTAACTTTCGTAACCGGTATGCAACAATGTATAACATAGAAACATATTAAACCGGGTGCATTGTCAGTTTGAGTCCGGATGTGCATTTAAGCTGTAAAGTCTTATAGCAGAAGTCCGAGTAAAATAAACATTTTAGCAGCGGTGCTTAATAAGAAATTAAATGGTTACCCGCCTGTCGGAGGGTCATCTCGCTGGCAGCTCCATATACCTCAAGCTATGCGGTCACGATCTCCCGCTCCATAGGTGTTGCGCTTCGTCTCCCATAGCCGTTCGCTGTAGTGGCGGTGTGTGTGGCCGCTCACCAGTTGGCGATCACACACTGAGCCAGTAGGGTTGCTGGGAGATCATCTCCTAGCGACCCGCCTGCGTGTATCGGCATTCTTGGTACGGGGGGCAGCGTAGCAACTTCTGCGTCTAATTGGAGGTTATGTCAGGTCAAAACAGGTTCATCAGGGGGTGCCTTCCCACTTTTGGGTTTAAATGGTTGTTGAGTGTTTGTGTCTTCACTTTGAGAAAGGCTTGAGTGCAAGCCGAAACGTCAGTTGATTTTTGATCCAAAATAAACACTTTTTTTGACTTGATAAGCCCTGTGAGTGCGAGCTTCTTCATTCCTCTATATATATATATATATATATATATATATATATATATATATATATATATATATATATATATATATATATATATATATATATATATATATATGAAAGTTGTGCTCACCACTAATTTTTAAAACCAATGCAATGAGGCTGTGACAACAAAATACCTGAAAAAATGCCTTACCTTAAACAAAACAGGGATTATTTGTCCATATCTTGCAATATATTTAAGATGGCCAACTATGTCAAAGTCATCCCATATCTGGCCAGTCCTATGCTCAATTTTCATCTAATTCATTAAGAATTCTATTGCTTCATTATACATTTTACAAAGGGAATAAGTTTTGGACAAACAATCCCTGTTTTGTTTAAAGGGTAAGGCATTTTTTCAGTAGCAGTATGCACAAAATGTCTCTGTCTTAAATATATTGACAATGGGTTGAGTGCAGAGGACTCTTGTATTTGTCTATATGTATTTTGTGGTCACAGCCTCATTGCACCCCCACCTAATGGTTTTAAAAATTAGTGGTGAGCACAACTTTCCCTTGTTTGTTATAGTTATACAGGAGCAGTGACCAGCTCCATGTTGTAGCTCCCACCCTTCCCAACTTTAGTCAGGTGATTCCACTGGTTTCTAATAAAAGGGCAGCCAAGTATGGGAGTTTTACTTTGAAAGCTAGTAAGTTGCAGGTAAAACTTAGTCCCTTTGTAAAATGTATAATGACAGCATGGGATCCTCAAAGCAACTCTCAAAAGATCTATAAACAAAGATTGTTCAGTATCATGGTTTACGGGAAGGCTACAAAAAGCTATCTCAGAAGTTTAAGCTGTCAGTTTCAACTGTAAAGAATGTAATCAGGAAATGGAAGGCCACAGGCACAGTTGCTGTAAAATCCAGGTCTGGCAGGCCAAGAAAAATACAGGAGTGGCATATGCGGAGGATTGTGAGAAATGTTACAGACAACCCAAAGATCACCTTCAAAGACCTGCAAGAACCTGTTGCTGCAGATGGTGTATCTGTACATCGTTCTACAATTCAGCACAATTTGAACAAAGAACATCTGTATGACAGGGTGAGAAAGAAGCCCTTTCTGCACTCACGCCACAAACAGTCGCTTGTTGTTTGCAAAAGCTCATTTAGATAAGCCACTGTCATTTTGGAGACAAAAAATTAGCTATTTGGTCATACAAAAAGGAGCTTTGCATAGCATAAGAAGATCACCGCATTCCAAGAAAATCACCTGATACCTACTGTCAAATTTGGTGGAGGTTCCATCATGCCGTGGGGCTGTGTGGCTAGTTTGGGGACTGGGGCCCTTGTTAAAGTCGAGGGTCGAATGAATTCAACCCAATATCAACAAATTCTTCAGGATAATGTTCAAGCATCAGTCACAAAGTTGAAGTTACGTAGATGTTGGATATTCCAACAAGACAATGACCCTAAACAGACTTGGAAATCTACAAAGGCATTTATGCAGAGGGAGAAGTACAATATTTGGAAAGGCCGTCTCAGTCCCCCGACTTGAATATCATCGAAAATCTATGGGATGATTTGAAGGCGGCTGTCAATGCTCGGCAGCCATCAAATTAAAATGAACTGGAGAGATTTTGTATGGACGAATGGTCAAAAATACCGCCATCCAGAATCCATCTATCTCAAAGGCTATAGGAGGCATCTAGAGGCTGTTACATTTGCAAAAGGAGGCTCAACTAAGTATTGATGCAATATCTCTGCTGGGATGCCCAAATTTATGCACCTGTCTAATTTTGATATGATGCATATTTTCTGTTAATCCAATAAACTTTATGTTACTGCTGATATACTATATTTCCATAAGGCATGTTATATATTATTAGGAAGTTGCTACTTGAAAGCTCAGCCAATGATAAACAAAACTCCAAAGAATTAAGAGGGGTTCCCAAACTTTTTCATGTGTACATTGTGCAACAGTCAATTTATATATATATATATATATATATATATATATATATACACACACACAAATATATATATAAATATATATATAGACCGTAGCACCACACAGGTATGTATATTTTATGACCTTTGTGTGAATTGTTACTGCCCAAGCCCATATAATAGTGAGGGGGCTATTAGCCATTAAACCCTTAGCAGTTACAGTATATAATAATAATCTGTCAATCAAAACACTTTCATGGATACACCCACCATTACTAAAGGATTTATCCATTGGATGACTAAAGCTAGGCTGTACAATGCTATACGGTATCAACAACACGTTTTTCATGCATGAAAGATCACATGGAAGAGTTTGTTTATTAAATTCATAATGTTCATTTATGACATTTAGAGGCCCATTTATCAAAGATTGAATTTCGAATTCATGTGAATTTTTTTATTTTAATCCGAATATACTTACAATTCGAAAGGTTATTTAAGAAAAAATTCAAATGGCTAATATTTGATTGAATTGTTCTGACTCAAAGATTTGAATCGTATTCGAAATCGCAAGGCTATTAACATCTCACATTCAAATTTACATTCAAATAGGGGGATTAAAATTCTAATGTATGAATTTTGACACTCGAAAATTCAAATTCACTATTCGACCCTTGATAAATCTGTACCGTAGGAAATGAAATATGCAATCTTCACATTAGGCTGATGATGAGCCAGGAGAAAACTCTAAATGAACATCCAATGAACCATACAGAGAACGCAGCACATCAAGAACTTTCTCTTGAATATAATCCACCTGTTCAGAAGGGCAATAATCATCCAAACTGGACCTAGAAGAATACAAACAGATAACCTTAGATATGTATTATCAAATGGAACATAGAAAAAATCCTAAACTGCAAGTGCTCAATGGCTGGGTTCTAAGGGTTGTAGTCTTGCACCTCTGTGTAAAACTCAAGCACTTGTGCTAATGGGATTAATAAAAAAGGGCCTTATGTAGTGGATAGGGATGTTCAGTATGCAATATCGGATTAGATCATTATTATAAATAAATGCACAATTCTATGCTCACGTGCCCAAGAAAACCACATTTAGAAGCTAGCAAGAGGTGGCTAAGTACTTTAAAAGAGGCAGAATTATTTTACAAAGTCAGGAAATGTAAGAACTTAATTACTTTTGAAGGATGACAGATTTAACAATATAACCTGCTGTATGAGGTCAATAGAAATCATTCAAATGGAAAACCAGCAACATAGCAATGCAGGTCAAACACCATAGAGCCAGAATGGGTTGAAAACCCATCTTCAAGTGTGAGCAGAAATTAGCATGAGCACAAACATGTATAAGAATAAATGCCAGTCTCCTTGGTGATTATGAATTCCCTGCGTAAAGCGTTTGCTTTTGCTAAGCTCCAGTGGCGAACAGACTATCCTACACATAAAAGAGAGGAAAGTTTAGGTTTTTATATTTATCCAATGTTTTTTTTTATTTATCACAATTTTTTTGCTTACGTACATTAGTATGTATCCTGTTACTTAAATTGCAATTGCTGTCTGGAATTGGCTTATTAATAATTTATGTCATTTTAATTGTTTCACTAATGTTATCTTACTACTGTGCTAAAGCTGGGAGGAAACACCTTTTTATGACCTTTTTACACTAAGAAAAGTATTCCCAAAAATGGGAGGGATTTCAGACCCTGGTGTATAGTGGATAAATGTTCAGGGAATTGCCCTTTTAGTGCGCAGCAGACTAGATAGCAGGAGTATAAACAGAATGGTTTGTTTTAGGCTGACAGAAGACAAAATGTATATTCGGTGTAGTCTAAAATTACATTTGAATTGCATTATAAATTTAACTACAGATACAGACTATTATCGAAAAAACTCAGTACTTCAGGTTTTTCCAGGTAAGGGGTCTTTCCATAATTTTTGGATCTCCATATTTTAAGTCTACTAAAACTATTATATTGTTTTGCCACCAATATGGAAAGGAAATAACATTTTTTATTAAACTAACTCTATGGGGGATGTTTTGGCAAATCGTGATTTTATATTTTCAAAATTACTGTCAATGCTATATTCGTGCACAATCAGGGTACGGAGCGGCCAGTTACCAGGGGCAGTAACTTTAAGAGCCAAGTTTATGCTTTTTAAAATGGAAATTTGGCTCCTTTAGTGCAGCAAGTGCTCACTGCACTAGCGATGCGGCCCCCTCCTCGACCCTCTCCGGCGCTACACGTTAGAAGCACAGAGCAGTGGTGGGGGGGGGCAGCATCGGGACTGAAACACGTCTGTGCACAATGACCATGCACAGTACACAATCACGTTAACACCCATCTCATTTGTAAATGTGCAATGCATATCTCACTGTAACTGTAATGAGATATATTAAATGGTGGAGTAATACTTTGATAAAAGTTTCTTATAAAGTTTTAATCTAAAGAGGTATTAAGATTAGTCAAGATTTAAGTCATTTGTTGCTGGGTTTTCATGGACCACATAAAGCAGTGCTACAAAATCATGCAGGATTTTGAAGGAATGTGTTGTTTAATTTGACTGACCACTGTAATGATATTCACTCTAATATCGATAATAATGATCAAATTATAAAAATGATTTGAATAATAATCATTTTGGATACTAATGTGCTGTATGCCAGCCCTGTCGTGTTGTACAGGGCATGTTCTAGTAATAGCTGAGCAATGCCTGTCTATTATAATCACAGCCGACAAATGTCTAAAAATAGCAAAAAAAATCTGTATATATATATATATATATATATATATATATAATGACAGTTCAGTAATGCCTGTGTATAATAATTGTGACACTCAAGATGCTTATTACCAAATGTATTATCCACAGCCAACAGGTGGAATGATAGAAGTTTTTGTATAATAATAACCAAAAAGTTTATTGTCAACTCAAGTATATTACCCGGAGCCAAAGGATGGAATGTAATGAGAGAAGTTTTATCAATGGTGGCCCAAGGTAATATTTTGATAGAAATGTCTTGTATAAGGCGACTTTGGAGGCAAGAACTCTTGAACCCAATATTTTATATGAGACAGCTTTGTAGAAAAGGAACTACTGAACTCAATGACCGAATATGTTTATGACTTCTGGAAGTTCTCATGAGAACTTAGATTATTATAGCCAGTGGCAGAATATTTACTAGCCGATAAGATCTCTGCTTCGGGTATGCTTGTTGTAAGCATGGCCATTTCCTGATGAGCGCATGGGAAGCAAGATCTGTTTTTGACTAAGTTGTATGATCGCATTGTATATTACAGCATATAAAACTGGGGGTACCCGTTTTGTTGGTTGAGATCTCTCCTGCAGAGTAAACGTACATGCTGCCCAGGGCCGTTGTGTACCATTTGAGGCTTCTATGCCTGCTGAATCGGGATGTCCTAGTCGCTTGATGCAGATGAAGATGCTTGCTTCGTTTATTCAAATGGTGATGTATATTTTACTTTCTTACAAACTTTATCTGTATTAAAGTTTTGCTTATATGTTTGTTAAGCATATTAGGTGTTGTGTGTGAATTATTTCCAAGAGACTCTTAGAACCATAATCAAAACACACTGCTATTCACAAAAATAGGAAAGATGAGCAATGTTTTTAGGAGAAAACATGCACTAAACATCCATATGCGCATATTTATGTGCCGCATCCCCAAAAGACTGTTCTGCACAGCATTGAGGAGCTTATTTACAGACTAATTCAAGCTAACCTGATCCTGGTGTACAAGTAAACTTCCTTTTAATAGATCAGTTTTTTCTACACACTATCATCCACACAAGCTTTCTTCTCAGCGGTTTCCTTTTTTCCTTTGTATTTATCTTTACTATTTTTCTCATTCACTAGTATTGTTCGTTTTGTGTGCCGAAATATAAAGTATAAAAAAACAAATAGCAGTATTAAAATATAGAAAAAGGAAATAAAGTCACCAAAAAACTGAATGATGGGTTCAGAAGGAAAAAGCTAATTAAAGTGTGTGTGTGTGTAAGGTAACTTTTTCCAGATGGCTTCTGGAGAATTTTTGTGAAGGCCAAAGTGAACAATGAAATAGACTGTAGAAAAATTCCACTACTTTGTGGCAGAAGTCAAGAGGCGTGGAAGCATGAGCACCACTTAAAGACAAGCATCTAAAAAATAGATTTATTTTCTATTTTATCTGACATTTAAAATAGAAAACTAAAGCCTCAAGGTCAATAACATCAATGTTTTTCCATTTAGGTTAGTATGAATAACCTCAGTAATGGTTTAGTCAAGGGTATGTTCAAAGAGAAAGGGTTACGTTCCTTTGAAAGCATTGTCTACTTAGGAAAAAAACAAACATTTGCAAAGAATGTTAAGAAAGCTTTCTTCTTTATAGTTGAAGGATAAGCAGATGGGGTAGGCTACATTTTATAATGCTAATTAAAATACACAATCTAAAGGAAATACAAAAGATTTATATTAAATTTAATCAACTTGGCAAGCAGTATGCAATGCACTCCTTGTATATACCTTTAGATAGAAGAGATATAGTTTTAGAAATGCTTTAGAAAGGTTTTTTTTAGTTTTTCTGAGTATAAAAAAATACATTACATATTTTGAAAGCCCTTGAGCACATTGAGTGTGAAAGTAATTGACATGCAGGTTTAACTTAGGAATAAATGGGGTTACATTTACCAGCTTTAAAAATGAGCTCTAATAACGCTAATGTAACCTTCCTCCACTGATTATTTTCTGAAGCTTCTTTGTTACCAAAAAATTGATTTCACTGAAAGGAAACCACTTTATCATCACTCCAAACAGAAGGGAACTTTACCTGGCTGCTCTCTTTAGTCAGTATAAGTATTTTGGTGATAATACAAGCAGCTGTGCCCACTTAAACAGGGTCAATGTGAAATGAAATCCTTCATGAACAAAATACTTAAAAGCAGAATGCTAAAATGCAGTCAGTATGTAAGAGGAAAATGGAGCACACAGGAGCAGCTGCTTTCTTTTGCAGTTTGATGGGAATGGCTGCGTTTTGACTACAGGAGAATAATTTATTAATGTTGGCAGGCAAGAGGAAATCAAGACAGATTATATGGCACTGTTTTATAAGAGTCAATAGAAGAGTGACTCTTCTGTTAAATGGCACAAAAGGTCTCAGTTATGATGAAAAACTGGCCACGCTGGGAATGTTTACCCTGGAGAAGAGATGCTTAAAGTTAAACTGATACCTTTAGGCTAGTGCCAGGCTAGCGGATCTGGGACTGTGCAGAAACACAGGCCGAGAATCAGCTCCTCTGCTGCTGCTGTCCTGATCAATGTGCCTTCAGGCAAAAACATTACCTCAGCTCAAGTGCAGCTAGACGTGGAAGATATCAAAAAAAAATTTAGCATTTTGTGCCAAAATCCACCCTATCTGCCAACACCCGAGCGGATGTTTCCTGGTTTCGGCAGATCAGCAGTAAAGAAAGAGTGGAGCAGCAGATTCACGGCCTGAGTTTCTCCTCAATTCCACCTAGTCTGTTAGTTTCAGCTTTGCTAGGGTCCAAATTACCATAACAACCATACACTGATTTGATTAAGTGACTGGAATATGAATAGGGGAGGGCCTAAATAGAACAATGAGTAATATAAAATAGTAATAACAATACATTTGTAGCCTTACAGAGTATTTGTTTTTTAGATGGGGGTCAGTGACGCCCCTGGAAAGAAAGAAAGAAAGAAGGCAAATAATTTAAAAACTATAAAAAAAATGAATAACGAAGAGCAATTCAAAGGTTGCAAAGAACTGTCCATTTTATTACATACTAAAAGTTAACCTAAAGGTGTACCACCCGTTTAAAATACAATATACTATATATACTGTATATGTGTGTGCTATGTGATGAAGGTTGCCACTTTTCCAGATGGCTTCTGGATTATCTTTTTGAAAGTCTAAGCCAACAATATAAGAGCCAAGTAAAGTAATATACTCTGTCTAGGAATTTTTATGACAGTATGCATCAGGTGTCCCTGTTAATGGGTAAATATTTGAAAAAAATACAAAATTGCCACTTGGTTTAAGTTAAATAAATTTAAGGTTCAATATTTGTAATAAAATACACTGGACCATGGTATATATTCATAGATGTTTTTTTCACCAGTAAACATTGAGCAGATGTTGATATATAATGAATGGAGGTTCCATCCAGCATTTTAACCCTAAACATGCCAGTATAATCACTACAGAAAATCAGCATATTAACCCCAAGACATGCCAGTATAGTCACTGTAGAAATGGCCAATAAGCATTCTATTAACTCCAGATATGCCAGTAAGATCATTGAAAAATGGCTAATGAGAACACCATTAACTCCAGACATTCAAGATCAATTTTGCTCACACACTGCATGTGTCTCTCACCCTCTGCCTAGCTCCTGTAAAAAGTCCAAGATGGCCGTGCATTCCACAGTGGAACACACTTCTATCTAGGATTTTTTTCTCGAGAAGCAGCCAGGGACAGAGGGCTGTAAGCTGAAAATATGAAATGGATATTTGGGAGGTATGTAAAAATCCCCCCTTTTGCCCATATTTGTGGACCTCCATGTTTAAACTATTTTAATCTATAAGGCTCTTTCTGCCTATTATATTAATTAAACGAAAGCTATACCCTTAGAATAAATAATAAGAAACATATTTCTTTGTGTAGATTTGTGTGTGAGTACATGAGACAGGGATCAGTCCTTAGTAATTAAAATGCCAGTTTTTCTATTTAGGATAATCCAGTGGCGCATGCTACTAAAACCAGTACATTTTTATGAAAATTAGTTAGATGAAGCAGTGTTTTATATGGGCTGTTTTAAAGGGATGGTTGCCCTTTAAATGAACTTTTAGTATGTTATAGAATGTCCTATTCCTAGCAACTTTGCATTTGGTTTTTTTTTTTTTTATTTAATAGAAATTTTACAAAGAAATTTGTTAACAAAGAAAGATATAAAAGTAGGTCGAAAAATATATAAGACAAGTACATCATATGGCATACCAAAACCAATATTCCATATTAACACGCTGACTGAAGTCCCTGCTTAATGTTACTGCTATGTTGTTATTCAGGCTAGTAATCTTACCAGACACAACGTTGGTTTGTGATTTTGCGTAGGTAGGTCCTTCGTTAATCCTTATTTAGCCTGTCCCCCATTTAAGATTATTTGTTAAGAAACCTGACCCATGGTTCCCAAATTTTCCAATATTTTTTACTTTTATTATGAATAATATGAGCTATTTCTTCCATCTTCCTAGTATCATCTACTACCTGATGCCACTCCAAGTAGCTGAGAGGTGCCACCTCCTTCCAGTGTCTTGGAATTATCGACCTGGCCGCATTCAGTAAATGCAAGGTAAGAGGGTCCCTCAATAATTCGTTTTTATCTTTGTCTAGGCTTAACAGGATTAATGGAGCATCCTCTACCACCAGATTTGAGTTTGTTACTTCTGTTATAGCTTTCACTATTTTACCCCAATAAACATTCAAAACCTTGCATTCGAACCAGATATGAACGTGGGTTCCCTTATCTTGCCCACATCTCCAACATATATCTGTAAGTTCTGGAAACATCCTTTTCAGCTTAACTGGTGTGAGGTGCCATCTGTTAACTATTTTATAATTCATTTCCCTCACTCTTACCGCTCTAGATGAATTATGGACTAATGCCTGAATCTTATTCCACGATGAGGGGGAGATATTGATGTTTAATTCCTTTTCCCACTCCCTGCGTGTTGTCTCCTTCACCAGAGAGATGTTTGATAGTATTAGTTTATATATGCTGGAGATTGCTTTATTAAAGGGGTTGTTCACCTTCAATGTACAAATCTTATGAAACCACTAACAATGCTCTCAATGTGTTAGAAAAACCATTTTCCATAACAAAAAGTAAAAATTCCATTGTAAAAGCTAATTTTTATACCTATTAACTCAGTCCTTCTCCTGTCTCTCTGACCAGTTTTCTGAAGTGATGGGAGTGGCCTATTTTGAACCTGACACACCAAGAACTTCCTATATGATGACATCATCATGCCCAGGCTTTGCCCTTACTTGTTTCCTATTGGATGTTGATACTGCCCTCCTCCTAGTAATTTATTGGGTGCTTGTGAACTGTAACCAGTCACATAATTTGAATGGTCATTGGTTGATTACTCAATTGTAATGGCAGAGGTTAACAGACGCGGCATATAAACAAACCTGCCTTGCAACAAACAATCACACAGCCATGCAGACAAATACTGCAGAAAAGGAAGGAGCAACATTGTTCTCCCAATTCTGGCCCTCTCCTTCTGCCTAGACTAAAACTGAATGGAGTGCCAAAGGAGTGCAACCTTTTCTGGGAATAAATACTGGCTTTTCTATATTTTTATCTTTTAATACCTTTGGCATTAAGCATAATGTCAGTTATTTACAAAATTGCAACAAAAACCAGCACTGACTTGCTTAGAAATGTATGTAACTTACACATCTAGCAGGGACAGTAGGGCTGCCACCTCACCCTTTTAAAACCAAACACATATGAAATCCACAGCCTGCATGGCTAATTATCAACTAATTTAGATGCTGCAGACTGAACTGATTTCTGTGCAGCCATGTATCATGCATCTAAATTAATTGCTAATTAGCCATGCAGGCTGTGGATTTCATATGTGTTTGGTTTTAAAAGGGTGAGGTGGAAACCCTAAGTGATTTTGTGCGCTCTCCCGGGGGGGGGGGGGGGTAACTTACCTAGGAAAACCATACCTTTTTTAAGTGTTTAAGTGTTCCACTTCTGGAACAAGATTTAGAGCTCTAAATACCAAAAAATTAAAAAGTTATATTTTTCATGATATAGGGATCTATACCAGAAAAATATTTTACTTTATGCACAAAAATTCAACTCATTTGGAAAGCCTCAAGCTCATACAAGTAGTCAGCTGCTGAATTTTTATGAGGTAAATACACAAAATAATACATGCCCCCCCCCCAAATAATATATTTCTGGAAAGTACAAGTGTCATCTCCCATAGTATCCATTTTAAAAATGATTCTTTTTTCTCTGTAATAATAAAATAGTCGCTTGTACTTGAGCCCAACTAAGATATAATTAATCCTTATTGGAAGCAAAACCAGCCTATTGGGTTTATTTAATGTTTACATGATTTTCTAGTAGACTTAAGGTATGAAGATCCAAATTATGGAAAGATCCGCAGTACACAGCCCACACTCCCCCTCCCTCTCACAAACTTGTAACAGTTTCTCTTCAGTACCTGAATGCTGCTCAAATTCCCCAGCACAGGAAGCAGTGGCAGATTGACAGCAGACATAGCCAATAGGAGTTAAGTTAGCTGCCAGTACAATGTGTGATGTCATATAAGGAAGAGGAAGTGAACACTGTAGTGTTTTTGGGGGTCAGTGACCCCCTCCCAGCACAGGGTCTGTGTGGAACTGAAGGATTAGTACAGGGACACTTCTGAGGTGAATATCTCTTGGACTGTACTTTTTCTGTTAACTATTTCTATGGAAAAGTTTGTTCTATTCATGTGAACTGTTAGATTTGTCATTTTGTTACAAAGGTGAACAACCCCTTTAAGGGTTTCTTTACATTCCAATATGCTTTCCCATTTAGTCTGCTCTCTATTCCAGTCTGCATCCCTAAAATTAGAGATATAATGTCGCACTTGACAGTAATTCCATGGATCTCTCGGATGTTTACCCCATTTCTTTTGAATTTCTTGAAGTGATATTATTTGCATTTGGTCTTAATTATTTTTTTATAGTTATAGTTTTTGAAGTTTTGGCCTACCTCTGCTACATCTTTCCAGCTTTCAAATGTTGCCACTGACCCGGCAGTCAAAAATAAAACTATTGCTCTGGGAGCTTACACTTTTTTATTATTATTATACTTTTATTCCTTATAATTCTATTCAGTCCCTCTCCTATTCATTTTCCTCTCTGCCATTTAAACCACTGCCTGGTTGCTAAGGTAAACAAGACCATAGCAGCCAGTTGCAAATTGTCAGAATATCAATGTCTATGTCATACTAAGTGTTAATTTAAAGGTGAACAACACTTCTAGCAATATATTTTATACTGCAATGACCCGCATTGTTTAGGGGTATAGTTCCCTTTAAGAATTCTCTGTGAATTCTGACCAATAAGTCAAGGAAGTTGTCAGAAGAAAAAGGGCTGGTCTGATGTTTTTCTGGTTAGGAAAACATTAGAAACCTCAGATAACTTTTCTCACACCTTTCCTAACCAAAACAGCATCAGGCCAGCCCTCTTTCTTTCTCCTAACCACTTCCTTGACTACTTCATGGATGGAAACTGACCAGCAGGTTGTGCTGCTGTAAAAAAAAATAATTCATATTGACAGTACATGTATCCCTTAATATCTTGGAATTAAAAAAACAAAATAATGAATGAATGGAAATTGCAAAAATGCTTAGTCACTTACACATTTTCTTATCCTTTAATATTTAATAGAGGACTCTCAGATATAGAATTCAGGTATTCTTATACTCTATGCTTCTACTTAACAGCATCTTTTATTCAGATAACTGATTTTGTGACTGAGCAAAACAAGTATTAGCCAAACTTATTGCAATTGACTGGTCTTATTTGATACCTGGCTACTGTCACAAGAGTTGGCTTTGGAAGGTACTTCAGAAGATTGTTTACGGATTGCAAAAGTCTCTCAATCTCAGTCTCTGTACTGATATGATGTGGAAGCTCTGCATAATCACAGGTTAGGCCAGCTTGGTGGATCTGAAAAATTATTCAGGATGGCAAATAAATAAAAGAATCATAACAAGCAACGATAACAAATCATAATTAATACCACTGTATTAAATAAATAGCTGCCAGTCTGCATTTCTCTGAGGAATGGTCTCTTCTCTTCTCTAAAGGATTAGTCACAAATAAACTGTGGTAACTGTAGCATAGTATACTTTGGCAATATATGCCAAAATTCCCAGCATTTTGTTGCTAGGCTGATTAATAGCTTAATGCACATTGATTTGAGCAGAGGGAAATTTAGATGCATGTTAAAGAGATACTGTCATGGGAAAACATGTTTCTAGTTAAAGGAGAAGGAAAGGTTAAAACTAAGTAAGCCTTATCAGAAAGGTCCATCTAAATATACCAGTAAACCCCCAAAGTAGTGCTGCTCTGAGTCCCCTGTCAAAAGAAACACAGCATTTCTTTCCTTCTATTGTGTACCCATGGGCTTCTGTATCAGACTTCCTGCCTTCAGCTTAAACCTCATTGCCCTGGGCAAGAGCATGCTCAGTTTGTTCCTCTTCCCCACCCACCCACCCCCCTCCCTTCTCTACTGTAATCTGAGCCCAGAGCAGGGAGAGACTCAGGCAGGAAGTGATGTCACACCCCATTAATACTGCAGCTCCTATCCTAAACAAACAGAGAGTTTCTAGAGCTTTTTACTCAGGTATGGTAAAACATTCTACAGAATAAATATAGCATTCTATCTTGCACTATTGCAGCTAATCTATTGCCAATAAAATGCCTCCGTAGCTTTCCTTCTCCTTTAATAGTGTTGCTCCAGCAGGCTTTTGCACTGAAATTTATTTTTCAAAAGCGCAAAATTATTTTTTTATATTTAATTCTGAAATCTGCCATTGGGCTAGACATATTGTCAGTTTCCCAGGAGCCCCAGTCACTTGTGCTCTGATAAACTCCGGTAACTCTTTACTGCTGTACTGCAAATTTAAGTGATATCACACCCCCCCCCCTAGCAGCCTAACAACAGAACAATGGGAAGGTAACCAGATAGCAGCTCCCTAACAAAAGATAACAGCTCCCTGGAAGATATAAAAACAGCATACAATAGTAAAAATCCAGGTCCAACTGCAACACCATCAGTTACATTGAGTTGGAGAAACAATAGCCTGTCAGAAAGCAGTTCCATAGTGCTGCACTGGCTCTTTCTGAAAGCACATGACCAAGCAAAATGACCTGAGATGGCTGCCTACACACCAAAATTACAAATTAAAAAAATACACTTATTGGTTCAGGAATTAAATTTTATATGGTAGAGTGAATTATTTGTAGTGTAATTTAGAAATAAAAACTACACCATAAAAATCGTGACAGAATCTCTTTAAGATTTCTTAAATCAAAGAGAGAATGGGGTTTTCAAGTGGCACAGATAAATAGGATGTATTTGCAGAAAATAAATGAAGTTCAAAAGCAAATGCTAGGTTTTTTAAAAGGCATCAAAGGGCTTTGTAGTAACCATTGACAACCTGCAGATACACCAGCTTGGCGCACAGGCAAAGAACGGTTCCACACATCAGCAAGTCAGGCTGTGTTTATAATGCTAATGCTTCTGTATACAAAAAAGAAGCAAACTTCCTAGTGCTTCTATTGTGCTCTGGTGTGGCAAGAATAGAAGCCTTTACATAAATTTTGTCCATAACGTCACCAGTTTTTGTTATAATGCAGAGAACTAATGGAACTGTATCCTTTAACCTATGATAACAAAACTCAAAACCTGATGTACCTAAAATATGTATTAGTTACATAGTATGCTAATACATGCTTTTAACATTAGATGTTTGGTCATGTTTAATGCCGTAACTATAGCACAGCATCCGAAGTTAACCACATAAACTTTCTAAGAGTCCTTTGAAGACCGCTTTAATCTAAGTATGGTGCCAGTGTCATGCGGAGAAAGAATGACTTTTCAAAGACATTTTTACACTTATTTCATTCACTTCAAACATCAGTAACATTCATATGAAGGTACTGCATCAACCCAGTGCATACAAATAATGAAAAAGGAAAGATAAAATAAAATACCATCTCATAGTCCGGGGCTTCCATTCGACTTCTCAAACTATGAACGAGTTGGACAAGAGAGCTCATTCTGGAAAAGAAAAGGGGACACAAATATTGTTCATACTGACAAATATAACACATTTTAGTTTTAAGGATTCATCTACAAGAAAAGTAGTCCAAGAAAAATTTCAGATTAAGTTTGCCCTTGCACTGTGACCCTTGATAATCATGATAATCAATCAGCAGTTAGATATTACCGATTTAATGCAGTTATAATAGCAAAACATTTCTTATAGTTGATTACAGGTCAAGCTGTGGGCATGTTTAAGCATAATCCTCTAACTCTAGAAAGTTTTCCAAATGTTCTGATGTAAATTGAAAAAGCAAAGGCCTATAATAATTAGTTTTTCTCTAGTTTTAAATTCTAATCTAGTGTAAATTCAATCCTTATAAACTTGCTCCTGTTTCAGTCTAAATAGATACTTTGCAGGCTGATATATTTTTAATCTCTTTGCCATAGCAAGACTGCTGCTTTGGAGAGAGATTTGACTAAACTAGAGAACTGGACAGCAAACTGGCAAGTTACGCATTTCAGTAGAAATAATAAATTGGACAAATTCAACAACAGGATGTTGGTTGTTTGTGGATAACAACTGGCAAAGTCACTCAGCAACACCTAAAGCAGATAAAAGGGCATTAACGCAAGGCATGATAAGACTATTTTGCCTCTAAATAGATCCCTGGTAAGACCTCACCTTCAGTATCGGACTCCAGTCCTTGACGGACATGGACTACTCTTTACTCTTTTTAGGGGACATAATATAAAATATGGTGTGATATCAGAGAGGTGAGGAACAGAATTTTTTTTAGATAAGCATAGGTGGTTCTTCACAGTAAAGTTTTGGAATGCCCTGCCGGGTGATGATGTGGTGGCAAATTCTATTAATACCCTTACATGATTTCCTGGACATCCATAATATCCAAAGCTACTGTGACCTCAAGATCTACAGTTACAGGTGTATATAAAATATTGCACATAGCACACTGCACTTTTGCTCGCAAATGAGCCCAAATGTCATATAAATGAGGAGCTTGTTATTTAGAAGGATATAAACAAAAAGTTATTAAAAGGGGTTGTAAACCAAAATATGAGATTTTGCATAATGACAGCAAATTTAATTCTAAGTAGTGATGGGCGAATTAGGCCACATTAGGCCTAATAGATTTTTTATAACAACAGACTTCTATTACAATTATTGTTAAAATGAATTAAAACATTTGCATCTACTTTGATACAGCCTGGCAGACTAACAATAATGATATACAGGTATGGAACCTGTTATCCAGAATGCTGGGACCTAGGGTTTTCCATATAAGAGGTCTTTCTGTAATTTAAAATGCTATACTTTAAAGCAATCAAAAAAATAATTTCAAAATTAAATAAACCCAAAGATTGTTTTTCCTTCAATAAAGATTAATCATATCTTAGTTACGATCAATCACAAGATATTGTTTTATTATTACAAAGAAAAAGGAAATCATTAAAAAAAATGAATTTTTGATTAAAATGGAGTCTATGGGAGACAGCCTTCCTATAATTTGGAACTGAATAACAGGTTTCTGGATAATGGATCCCCTAACTGTATAGTACCATGAGGTGAAACACACACAAAGGAGCCTGTTTTACTACCCAAAATAATTTTTATTTATAATATGTATACTGTTTTTTTTTTTTTTTAATACTCATACCCAGGATTTGAAGCCCATCTTTGGACAGTCTCATCACTATCATCTTCACATAAATCTGCAAAAGCTGCTTCTAGGTCCTCAAGCTGATGTATGCGGTTCTCTACACAATCCACCAATTCCTCCTGTGAACAAGTATACCATAAGACTCCACTATAATATATATACATGTTATTAGTATAACCATTTTCTGTGCTTTCTTCAAATGTTCAACTAGGAAGCTTGTTTGGTAACTACTTAAAGACTAACAAAAACACTTAGCAGTATTATATACTTACAGAATAAAAAATGTTTAATAAAGGTAAAGAGATATACTAACAATAAGGAAGTATTACTGTGTTAAGTTTTTCAATAGAAAGATCATCTAGGCCATGCATAACAAATAGACAGGCCATTTCAACAGGCCAACCTGTGATCCTCTTGGTTCACAATTAATATGATGCACCATGTTGCATCTAAGGTGTACTGGCAAATGAGGAAAAAAAAGGTGCAACAAATTCTCTTCACTTCCTGCAGTTAGGTTGTTGACCTGAACAAACAGAACAATGCAAAGTGGTCATACACATACATTATCCTTAGATAAACCCAGTGGCAGAGAATCACCCAGTATATCGCCACCTTTACCAATGCTTTCTGCAAAACCGATTGTTGCTTGATTGCTGTGGCTTTGTTTCTTTATTAACCTCTTAGATTTCCTACACACAAATGCTCTATGCATTCAAGGTGTGCCGTACACCTTGAACACAAGTAGCGAGTGAAAGGCCAATTTTTAAATGTAGGAGAGCTTTTGATCTATGGTAAATGCATGCAAATGTAATAACCATAGTTACATTATTTTTTGTTGTGTACAACAGGCTCATTTCTCTGCTCTCATAAGAAGAACAGGCCTTCCAGAATGTGGGCAATTTAGCAACTTAAAATCATATTATGAATACTAGTAAACAATCATGTGTACGTAGCCTTAAATTGTTTCTATTTGCACTACTTACAATTTTGTAAATTGCTTGTACAGTGACATAGTACATATTGTAATCTAGGCCTACTGACTACTGCACTATGACTATGGACTAACAACTATGGACTAACTATGGACTAACAAGAGAACAATAAGCAAGAAATCTACAGATGTACCTCTAACGAATGCAGTCTTGGCCTTTTGAAGCTGTACAGTTCTTGTAAAATGTTATACTCTTCCTGAAAGATAACATTAAACAAGGTAAGGGAAATAACCTACGACATTCAGGCTGTGCACTGAAGACAACAAAGAAGTATAAAGTATGCACTATATTAGTAACAAATTTGACAAAGCAAAATGATTACAGCAGGACATGATTGCTTGCAGTACTGTAATATTTAATAAAACAGTAAAACTCACTGCTTATATATATCTGATACTAAGCTCACACTGAAGCAGTCAAACATATGTATTTTACTTTAATGGTGCCAAATCAATGCATCTATTTCAAATGCAACTCATTGATATTGTTCTTTGGAAGCTAATGCTATCATCTGTCAATGATCTGTGGGTTACTGGGATGAAACAAGCTGCATTTGTCTGTGCATATGACATCTATGCAAAAAGCGCATGCACAAGTAAAGCTACACTGGTAAAACGATACATCAATAACGTACTACTGAGAAAGTATATAAAGTCGATTTGTCAGACCTGCAGTTTCTGCTAAATGATGTGGAAAATATTAGTTTATATGAAGGTACTAATGAAGTGCACATAAAAATAAAAGATGGAATAAAATACAATTTACACCTCTACCTTTAGATTAAGATATGCCATGATCATTAATAGAACAGTATCAGTCCAGTGTAAAAAAGTGTGCAAACTGGAAAAAAAGTCATGTAAGAAAGTGCTACTTTATGCACCACATTTTACAAATAACCTCACTCCAGAAAGAAGTAAAATATCAGTAACTGAATGTGTCCCATTGGTGATGTAAAATAATAAATCATTTTTATCATTATTCTTGAACAAAATAAATCACTTAACTCTTTTCAATTATGATTGGGGAAACAACACAGATTTCTAAATATGCCATTTTATAACACTGTTTTTTGGCATAAGATATATTGGACATTGTTGCAAATATATTTCTATGTCCTACCTTTCTAAACCTTCTACCAGTTGATCATAGTAAAGCTTTATAGTAAATAGGTAGTATTTAAATATAAACAGAACATGCAAGGAAAAGAACACCTCACTGTAACTACAACATCATTCTAGACCCTTAAAGGAATAGTTCAGCGTGAAAATAAAAACTGTGTAAATAGTTAGGCTGTGCAAAATAAAAAATGTTTCTAATATAGTTAGTTAGCCAAAAATGTAATGTATAAAGACTGGAGTGACTGAATGTGTAACATAATAGCCAGAACACTACTTCCTGCTTTTCAGCTCTATAACTCTGAGCTAGTCAGCGACTTGAAGGGGGGCCACATGGTACAGCCCTCCTTCAAGTCTCTGATTGGCTACTGCCTGGTAACCAGTCAGTGGAAACCAAGAGAGTTGAAAAGCAGGAAGTTGGGCGAAACCAAGAGAGTTGAAAAGCAGGAAGTTGGGCTATGTTCTGTTATGTTAGAAATCCAGTCACTCCAGTCTTTATACTTTACATATTTGGCTAACAAACTATATTAGAAACATTTTTTATTTTGCACAGCCTATCTATTTACCCAGTTTTTATTTTTACACTGCACAATTCCTTTAACAAGTCTTCATCCAAGCAATCTTATCGTCCAGAATTTTTTTTTTTTTTTGCAGACATCAGACAGAGCTGATTTCACAGACTTAAAGGAAATCATAATGGTCTGTCTGTTCCCATAAGTGATGGATTCTATGAATTAAAGTTCCTCTGCTTTCCAGAGAATCCATGCACTAAGGGTCAAGTGGCAAAATTTAAACAAATACGTACCGTATATACTCGTGTATAAGCCGACCCGCGTATAAGCCGAGGTACCTAATTTTACCTATGAAACCCAGAAAAACGTATTGACTCGCGTATAAGCCTAGACACAACTCAGAAAAGTCTCAGAAATATCAAACAGTCGGTTTAATGTTAAAAATCAAGCCATGATGCTTAAAACATTAATTCATAAAAACAAGCACAAGTTTAAAAAAAAATGTAATTGATTGGCCAGGCAGCAGCTAGTCGTACCCATCTCATAACAAAGGGAACAAACATCCCAACAGATCCACTCAATAGCCACATATATAAATAAAATACAGGTGCTAAGAGCAGCAGTGATAGATAGATAGATGATAGATATGGGGCTAGCCAGGATAGTACAGTATGTAGTAGACAGTAGGAAGACAAAAAGTTAGGGGCCACAGGGAAACAGTAGAAGGCATGTTCCCCAGCGACTCTACCCCTAACCATACAGAGTGGCTGCTTCCCCCAGTTACCGTAAGTAGAAGGCGTCGTCAGGAGGTGTCAGGCCCCGTCATGTGTAGCGACAGGGGGTGCCGGCTTTACTTCTAGCCCCCAACCAACTCAACTGCACACACAACATTCCACCACCGGGCCCAAGGCGGCTTAGAGGGAGGCGGGGGAGCCATTTTTACTTCCCAACCATCTCTCCTGAAAGTTTTTTTTACACGCGATCGATGCCGGCTCCCCTGCACTGCGAGGGAGAATAAAGAGCGACTGCGCCAAGATAGAAGGAAAGCACCGAATGTAAAGCCTACCTGGCCGCAAGCAAATCCGGGCGTAAGGAAGGTCCAGCGTAGAAATTCAAATCCCGTAATATCGGATCCCTCACCTCCCTCTCCCATAGCGCATCAGGACTCTGTGACTGACGATCGCCGCCCGGAGCAGGTCCAGGAGCTCCGGGCGGCGCGTCCTTCCCTGCCGGCGTCGCTCCCAAAATGGCGGCGCCCATGGCCGCCACGTGGGTAGCGGTGCCGGCGCCTCTACCCACGTGGCGGCCATGGGCGCCGCCATTTTGGAAGGACGCTGGCAGGGAAGGACGCGCCGCCCGGAGCTCCTGGACCTGCTCCGGGCGGCGATCGTCAGTCACAGAGTCCTGATGCGCTATGGGAGAGGGAGGTGAGGGATCCGGTGAGGGATTGGCGTATGACCCGCGTATAAGCCGAGGTCGAGTTTTTCAGCACATTTTGGGTGCTGAAAAACTCGGCTTATACGCGAGTATATACGGTAACTCACATTACAGGTATAGCCATCTATTGTCAGGGATAGATTAAATAAATGTAAATGCTAAAACATATTTGTTGGAGAATAACAGTTGTACAGAACAGCTGTGCACCTACAAACTTATAAGAGTAAGCATCTCTCATTATCTTCTCATACAATTAAGCATGACCACACGACACAGAATATAGATGTATGAGAAGAAAGAATAATACTTTCCTAAGTGTCTGGACAGATGTACTACGGTCTTGTAGTACGATTTTTGAACTAATTTCCCAATAAAATGCGTATTATTTAAGGTTTCTCTTCTTATGATTTAAGTTAAAAATACTTAACGATGCTGTTGTTTGAGTATTGTGGTTTATCTGACAATTCATATAATTTCAATATAATTAATCAAATTTTTGACGGGAAAAAAATAGAATCGCTCAAATTGATTACGTTTTCAGGCAAAACCCTCAAATATCATGAAATCTGTTAACATCTTCAAATGTTCAAGTATGGATGCACCGAATCCACTATTTGGGATTTGGCCGAATCCACTATTTGGGATTTGGCCGAATCCTTGGTGAAAGATTCAGCCTAATACCGAACTGAATCCTATTTTGCATATGCAAATTAGGGGCAGCAAAGGAAAAAGTGGAAAAAAAATTTCATTTGTGACGAAAAGTTACGCCAGTTGGACAGCCCTGCTTTAGGGCTTCACAGCAAAGTTTCAGGCCATGCAGCCTTTTATCAATATTTATTTATAAAAGGCTGCATGGCTTGAAACGTTGCTGTGATGGCCTAAAGCACTAATAAAGGCTTTTAAGAAATAAGAAAAGTTTGGTGGTGCTGTTTGAAAAAACGTCTACCTATTGTGATTACAATGGACATTGAAGTAACGTGCACCGCCTCAACAAGATATTGACAATTGCTGTGCTGACTACTTGTTGCTATACGGAGTACCTCATGCAAACCTTTTATTTAAACCTGCGTATGTGTTTCTGAGTTCTTAACACACACACTATGTTCCCTCAATGCTTTAGTACATGCACTATAAACATACTGCAGAGATGCAAAGGTGTGCTCCTCCAAGGCTCTAAAAATGCCTCCAGTGCTATGTGCTATGTGGTGCTGCTTGTTGACAATATTATACAAATTAGAACAAAACCACCAACCCAATCTATACTAGACAAGGTCTGATGTTGCTCATCTCCATGTGCTTGTATAAAATGTAACAGCAGTTTTGAACATGCTGTGATATAGAACGATTAGCTCTGAGTAAATGGATTCTGTGCATACTATGTATAAATGCTGTTTTTTTCTTTTCCATCATCAGTTGCCCAAAGGGCAATCCCTCGAAATGTCATTACTTTATACAATCAATAAAGATGAATCCTATAAATGATGTAGACAAATAATGTATTTAATTTTTTAAAAAAGTGTTTTATATTAGTGCAGCTATATATCTTATATCTTCTCCTTGGGGGCATAATAATGTGCTAAACTCAGGAACAATGCAACCACAACTAATATTCTGAACTGTCAAAAATTACACAGACAGTACTTATGTAATAAAAGTGTAAGATTTCAAAGGTACATCCTCTGTTCAATTTTTGCCCAATTGTAAAGTGTAACCTGTTATCCAGAATTCTTGGGACCTGGAGTTTTCCAGATAACAATCTTTCTGTAATTTGGATCTTTATACCTTTAGTCTACTAGAATAAACCATACGGGCTGGTTTAGCTTACAATAAGGATTAATTATATCTTAGTTTGAATCAAGTACAAGGCACTGTTTTATTATTACAGAGAAAAAGGAAATAAATTTGAACTATTTGGATTATTTTGATAAAACGGAGTCTATGGAAGACAGCCATTCTGTAATTCACAGCTTTCTGTATAACAGGTTTCCGGATAACGTGTCCCATACCTGTATATTAAAAGTTATTATAGATGGCATATGCTTGTTAAAAGGACATCCTCATTGTGGATAAACCCAGTGAGACTTTACAGCTGATCATTTGTCTAGATTGCTAGAACATTAAGGGAATTTATAAGTTTAGTGAAGCACATTTTATTATTCAGGCTCCCAGCAGAAAGAACAATATTGTAAGAAATAAATGAACAGTAACTGGCATTTACCTTTAGGCAGGAACAATTCAGCTAATCTCTAGAAGGTATGAGATACAAGACTGGGACAACTAAAGATTTATAAATGTATGGGAAAGATATTGTGTGAAATAAGTGTAGAACATTGTCTTTTTCTATTAGTGATCTGCCTAACATTTATCCTGCAGTAATTGGATATAATCTTAAAGGGGCATTCCCATTTCCAAACCAAAATTAGATAAAGAGGCACAAATAACACCGAAACCCCTAATATACACATCACAGTTACCTGTTTCTTCAAAAACTATGAATAAATGCCTTTTTTTATGCTGAAATCCAGCTGCTTAACAGTTCTTCTCTTTCTGCATCATTTGAAATCCAGGCAGAGAAGGAGGGACTAAACACTAATGTTACAAATTGTAACAACTTCTCCACATCTTACAGACAGCATGCAGGAACTACATAACCCACAATGCATTGCACTTTCGCAATGTTCATTTCCTTATTGAAATCATGTGTGCAGGGAATTGTGGGGTATGGAGGATGCAGGCTGAGGACAGATGGCTGTTGATACAAAGTAACAGTAGTCAGCCAGCCCAGCAAAATAGTCAGAAAGATCAGCAGAAAAGCATGGGGCTAGGCTTAGGGAACTGTCAGAAACCATTAGAAATCATGAAAAGTCTGCATATTTTTTAATTGATGGATATTACAAAGTTGCTTGAAATTATGTTTACTTTTCAAAAAGCTCAAGTTATTTTTTTGTGGAGTTCCCTTTTAATGTTCTACATAGATAATATAACTGTTAGCTAACACATTCATATATTTACTTTATTCATAGATGTGTCTATTAGAAATAGTTTTACCTACAGCCCAGATAAATAGAGAATAACATGAATACAATACATACCTGAGTATACATCTCTTTAAAAGGATTCTTTACAGAAAAGAAATCTAGATCTATATCCAAAACATAAGCAGACCCTTTCTCCAAAATTTCTATGATGTTCTTAGAGACATTGCTGTGTGAATTCAGCATGCAAGCCTCATTTCTGGTGTCCATGCTGGCATTTGAGCAAGTTGCTTTCACTAAACCATCTTCAGAACTTTCAGAGGTAGACTGAAGGATGGGCTGAGGTCCATCTGTGAATGGACCTTCGACTACTTGATCACTTTCTGCAAGTTTAATTTTTTTAGCAACAGATTCAACTTGTTCTGTATATTCACATTGTTGTTCTCTTACAGGTTCTAATAAAATAACATCCAAATGAAGAGACTTTGGGCTTTCAAGCTGTTCTTCAGGGACATAGAGACCATCACTCAGAAAGTAATCATCTGTGCTTGTAACCCTTAACATAGAAAAGGAAAATAAGCATTTGGTCAGTGTTTGGAGAAATAGCATTCTCTTCTTATAATAAAGACATTATTTAAAGCGGAACTATCAGTATTCGGCCGAATCTTTCACAAAGGATTCGGGGGTTCAGCCAAATCCAAAATAGTGGATTCGGTGCATCCCTACTTGCTGATAATCATGCCATGTGGGGGGAGGAAAGGATTTCAAACTAAAACATAACCTTAAACATGTTTATCAACCTAAACTCCATACATGCTATGCCAACAGTATAAAGTTGAGTATATGCTTGATACAGTATACACCAAAAATTTCTATTTGGTACTTGGTTTAGGAATATGTGGACATGGGCTGATCACACAATATTGATGTGTTGTATGTATTGAACCAGTAGGAAAAACCATGACCAATGAATATATAATTTCTCTGCTATGTTCCTGTAAAACTCATGATACCCATGGAACCTTGTGTAAACAGTCAGCTCTGTAAGTATCCTGCTGTTTCTTTTAAATGCCTCCAGGAATAGGAATCTATATTCATTTTGGGTAAAAGTATATGGTTTCTACATTTCTCCATTTATATTTTATAATTGTTTATTTTATTGTATGTCCTTTTGTATCTATTCAGTTATACCTTTTGTAATATTAAATATAAAATTTAATGTTTTGTCCTTGCTGCTCTAAAAGAATCCATACTGTAGCTTAAATGTGTTTAACTGCGTGCCTTAGCCCTCTGCATTCTGTATGCCGATTCATTTGACTGCTGGTTGGAATGGAGTGCGTTTCATTTACATTAACCTGTTTACTTTTCAGAGTGCTTTGTATGAATCCTTGGTCTCTCATCACCTAAAGTTTGTGTGGGATTTTTGGGTGTTGGTCTGTGTCTGAGTGGGTGACCCCTTATAGTCACACCTGAAGTCTGGGCTGATTCAGTGATTCCGGGTGCAGGCACAAAATCACAAAGGCTGTGCCCAGTGTGCCCTTGACCAAATGGCCAGTAGTAAATCAATGGTAAATACTTGTTTTTTGTCTGTGCCTTCCAATTTTATATCTTTCACAACAGACTTAGGGAAGTATTACCTTTTCTTCTTGTATTTTGTAAGGAGCATGGTAAGGTATGAATATGCAAAGGCATATATTTCAAATCTGGAATTTTTTTCTGCTTCTATTTTAGCATTACTGTGGCTTTGGCAAATGCGTCAGTAGCATTTCAGGTATCACTAAATCTGCACTACCTTTATGCAATCATAAATCTACTGCTTATGTCTTTTATAAATATGAGTGTTAGGTCTTATTGTGTGACCTTATGTGGCAAGGACTGCTTTAGCTATTCTTTATTATTCTCTTTAGATACTGTTGTGTCTATAAAATTCAGAATATACAGTATATGGATCCTGTTAAATACTGGCACAGAAAAACATTAAAACAAAGCTTAATGTGAGGCATGTATTGTACACACAGTTGTATAGCTTGACATTACTTACCTTATTGTAGTTGTTGATTTGTCCTTGCCTACCAAAAAGTAGTGTTTGCCCTCCTTTATTTGTTGTGCCCAGCAGGGATGGATCCAAACGACTTGAGAGAAATGTCCAGCATATACCACAGGCATGATCCAGTTCTCAATACTTAACTCACTATAAGAAAATGTAATACATGATTATTCATGTATTTTTGGCTGTACTACCATTGGTAAAAAATATAAATGCGGCCAGAAAAGAAACCCCAAAATATTGTGATTAATAAGACTACTTTTTTAATGCTGTACTGCTGTAATGTAAAATAGAATACATTTATATTCCTTTAAATTATTATTTACAATTAAAATTACTTAAAGTATTAGTAAATTAGATTAGTATTCATTAACTAAACAAGATACATTTACAATGTTGCCTCACGAGGAAACTTCGGAAGACTTTGGAAAATTTGCATGAGTACCATCCGGCCAGCGATTTAGATTATAGCCGGCAGGGAGGCAGTTCGGGGAAGAAGAGGCAATTTGTGCGAAATCTCCCCGAATCTTCTCGTCTGTCTCTGCCCTTAAAGTTACTGTCATCACCTTTTTGTTATCATTTATTTATACATTCCCCAAAATCTAGTAAATTAGATAAGTATTCATTAACTAAACAAGATAAATTTACAATGTAAACGTTACTGTCACCAGCATTTTATTATCTTTTATTTACATATTCTCCAAAATACAGTCCTGTCAAGTGTCACACAATTAGCATGGACTGCCGCACAATTTCAGACCTCATGGTATTTTAATGAAAACATGAAAAGCTCAATCTTCAGATCCCTATTTGCCATCATCCTTGTATGCAAAGTGTTCCACTGTGATAGCAATGGAGTTGCTGCAGCAGGACCCTGGAAGCTAACTGGTTCCAAATCCTGCTCGTGCTTCCCCTGGCAGAATAGCAAAAATGCTATTTCCAGAGCTCATGTTCTTAGGTGGATAATGAGACTGATAATATAAAAGACCAGCAAATAAGCATGGGCCTCAAACTGCAGTCTAATTAACATTTAGAAAGCCCCATCCCCTGCTCTGGGGTGGTAATCTTTACGAGATAAAATGTTGACTACTACAACCACAGCAGGCCTTCTCTCATTTTTATGAGAAAACTGGTAGTAACACTTTGGGTGGTAGATAATTTAATTAAATGCATGGGCCCATACGGGTATGGAAATAATGTTCTACAGCATTCTGTGAGAGTACAAGCTTCTATATTTTGTTAACAATTTGAGATCTTCTCTGGGTGTAATTAAACCTTAATAAAATGTCTCATTAACAAGATAGAGTAAAGAAATCCTAGAGTAAGAAAGGCCCTCTGACATCAGAATTGTTCAGTTTTCAGATGTCAGAATATCGTCACTCTAATAATAATGGACAATACACACTTTTAGAAGGTTGCACTCAGTGGTAGCGTAATCTTGAAAGCTAGATGGAAAAAAAATTGTAATAGTTTCTGATGGGTCCATTTAGACCACCGCTTTAGTGAGGTTTAAAGGCTTATTTATTAATGCAACCACAATTACTAAAATGGACACAACTTGTATTGAGTGCATCAATGCCATTCATTAAAAGTACTTACTGTATGTTCTTGCACTTTCCTATAGTTGTGCATCCATTCTGCCTCCTCTTCTGAACTGTGTGCAAGTGAGAATCTCTAGGGCTATTGCCACCTTTAAACTAAAGGTAATTCCATTATTTCTTCCGCAGGCTACATCAATAGGCGCAGATGACTTGCGCTCAGTGGATCACATGTAATTTTAATGTTGAGCACTGCAAATAACAAACTTTTGATGCAATTGCATTCATTTTGAAGCATCAGTCACACAATATTGCTGGATATGTAGGTAAAAACTTGCCAAATATGAGAATTTACTTTGATTTTGCAATCATAAACGATCCCTTTAGCCTCTTAAAATGTGTATACTGTAGATAAACCTCTTTATATTCTCAGAGTAAACCCAAACAAGTATAAACGTTCTTGGATTAGGCTACTGCTAGACCCCTCAGCTGGCATCAGCCTTCTCCCATGAAAGCTGATTATTTACTCATCTTAAATGTTTCACTAATGTTGCCATTTTAGTCTTCCTTTGCTTGAGACACATAGTGGACTACATTTCCTGCTATTCCTATGTCAGCTACTGCACAGTGTAGAAAATTTTTCAGTGGAAAACTTAAATAACAGATCTCACATTGAACAATAATAACCCAAAGGTAATTCAACAATAAAAAATACTGCAGCTTTTTTCAAACTGCGTTATGTGGGTCATGGTATAACTTTTTAGGATATTTCTTTTTCTATAAAAGTTATTATTAACAGTAAGGTGGTTATTTATTAAAGTCCAAATGCCAAAAACTCGAAAAAAAATTTTTTGTTTTTACTATGGGGAAAAAAACAAGAATTTTTCAGAATTTATTAAACCCCAAGGGTTTTAAAAGTCAGAATAAAAAAAAAAGTACTCCAACTAAGACCTGCCAAGTTCATGTACAAGATAATGGGAGAAGTCCCAAAGATATCTTGATCTGCGCTGGGTTTCGTGCAATGATCCAAAGATTTGATGGTTTTCGGGAAAAAATCAAAAAAAAAATCTGTTTTTGGGTGGAAAATCCATAAAGTTTATACAATTCAATTTCACGATTTTTTTGAGATGTTTTGAGATTTTTCCTGAACAGGGAATTCTCCGAAAAATGTATTGATAAGAAAGGGGGAAAAAAACTTATGTTGATTTGGTCGGAGTAGTTTTCAGAAAATACGAATATTTTCGGATTTTGATAAACAACCCATAAATTAGGAAAGAGACTGTTTACTAAAATATACAGATCTGTTTTTTTTGCAAAGCATATCTTATTATTCTGATTCAGATAGAATTATGATTATGTAAGGGCAGGGGTTCTGGGTTTTATATCATGGCTACTAACTGCAAGGCATTTGTATTTTCTTCCCTTGTCTATGGGCGTTTCTTAGAGTACTCCAGTTTGTGTCCCTATAGTGTGTGTATGTGATTAGGGACCTTGGATTGTAAACTCCACTAAAGTAGGAACTGATGTGAATGATGCATTATTACTGTGGTGATCACAAAGTGCTGCAGTATATCGCAATAATAAATATTACAATTAATTCAGAAGGCATGATTTGTTCTGCCTGAGAAACCTTGAGACAGGCCCATAATCAATGATGCTTACTTCTGGTTTTCACTCAGCATTAAAGAAAGTTTCCAAAAAGTGTTTACTGCTTTAATAATTTGTTTTACAAGAAGACTTAATTGCCCTACATCATTAGCTGATCATTTAATTCCACTATTACTCTCACTAAACTGTTGGCATAAAAAAACTGTTAAATAACGTTAGAGACTTTTCCATTAGTTTCTCTATAGCTGAGACAAGCAGTCAGGAAGAATCGTTTAGGAGATCTTGTGGTAATAACTGCATTTTCAAATAGACACAGCCAGAAAAGTTCTTGTTATGAATATTTTTATTCATACAGACCCAATGTACATTTTAAAAAAATACTATTATACATCTGGAAGGGGGCCAAGCAAATAATCATAAATATTACACAATTACAGGCAAAATTAAGTGCCAAGAGTTAAAAGATGAAGGCATGCTCAGTTTACAATGTAAGTGTATGGGTAACTTTCAGACACAGATAAGAGAGTAGCAAATGCTGCAAGTGATAGTGGCATAGGCACTGGCTAAGGGTGAATTCACTGCTGTAATATTGCTCCAAGAGCAGACAGCAGTTTTTCTAAGGCTAGGGCTGAAATCAGCATGATGAAATACACAGGCGTGGTAGAATGAGGGCATATACTGTATGATTATTTTAGGAGTTCAAATGCAATGCAGGAACACATTGCTATAAAAGGATCATCTCAACTCATTAAAGGAATTGTTCAGTATAAAAATGAAGACTGGGTAAATAGATAGGATGTACAAAATAAAATGTTTTCAATATAGTTAATTAGCCAAAAATGTAATGTATAAAGGCTGGTAGAGTGACTGGATGTCTAACATAATAGCCAGAACACTACTTCCTACCTTGCAGCTCTCTTAGTTTCCACTGATTGGTGACTTGAGCGGGGGCCATATGGGTCATAACGGTTTGATTTTGAATCTGACCTGCATGCTAATGATCAATTGTAAACTCACGAAACAGTTATGTGCCACGTGGCCCCTCTTAAAGTCGCTGAGTAACTCAGTGTTAGAGCGATGTAAAGCAGAAAGCTGTGTTCTGTTCGCCATCCGCTCACTCCAGCCTTTATAGATTACATTTTTGGCTAACTATATCAGAAACAATTTTTATATTGCACAGCCTATCTACTGACCCAGGTTTTTATTTTTACACTGAACTGTTCCTTTAAGCACAAGGGTTTTAGAATACATTAGTTCTATGACCATAAAACCACGAAATGTTGTACATGAATAGGGTTTCCCACCCGTCCGGTTTTGACCTGGACAGCTCGGTTTTCGAAAGGGCTGCCCGGGTCAGGAAAGACTGTCCGGTTTTCCAAATAAGGAAAACCGAGCAGCCAGTCGCTGATCGCCATATCATAGCCCCCGCCACATGATGTCACTGACCGGCCCCCGTCGCATCACTGACCCGCCCCTGTGACATCACTGTCCCAGGGAAAGGTGGCAACCCGATACATGAATGAAGAAAGCATGACACATTAGCTTTACTGTGAAAGGTGCATTGAATTCAGTCAGCTATCTTTCTGGTCTGGGGCCTGATTCCAAAAAAACTGTATTCTTCATATATCAGAAACATATTTTATGCACAACCTATTTAGAAATCACCATGTTTCAACAGTTTCACTCTTCTAGTTAAGTTTTACATGAACAAGCTATTGAATCTATTAACAGCTATGCAGAATTAAAAATGCTATAAAATGTACCAAAAGCACACAAAACAATCAAATTAAACTACACAAGGTATTGGATTTTTACAGATTTTAGCCAAAAAAAAAAAAAAAAAAAGACAATTCTGTAAAAAGAAAAGTGTAGTAAATCTATGTTCTAGCACGAATAGCCTTTTATCCACAGAACAGAAAATCTACATAATGTGGCACTTATATGCATTTTCTTTTTTAAATTAAGCTTATGTTTTCTATGTTAGCCAAATTGTACAGTATTTAAACCTTTATAAACTGGCAGATTTCAACATGGATTAACATGTATAATAGGATTTTATTGCTTGAGCATTATTTAGCATGTTTTTCACTTATTTGAAAGCTGAACTATTTAATGCTTAAAACTTTGACAGAATTACAGATAACAGAAATAACATTTAAATGTATCCTGGTAAGCAAAGCAGAAATTGCACTTTACAGTACCTGATATCAGACCTTCATACCTAGCAATTTCTCCAGATCTTTCTTATGCAGTATATAAATAAAAACTTCTATACACCTAAGGGGGAAATCTTTGCTTCAGCTTAACGGACAGTTACTTAAGTTCACAAACGTTTTAAAACCTCTAATAATTACCACTGAATTTTCAGCAGTCAGAATGACATTTTCAAATATTAGAAAGTTCCAGCCAAGCCCAGTAAACCATATATATTTTGGGAAAGTACACATTTGAATGCAACAAATCCAATTTGGGTAAATATGTATTTTTACTCTAAACTGCCAACCTGCAAAGCTTTCCTGAAGTTAGCAGGAAGCTGATAACATTTCTGAAAATTGCTTCAAAGCTTCCAATATTATCTCCTACATATAATAGGTACTAAAATGAAAAATCCTAAATATGAATGTCAGAGGGCCACTGAACAGGTTGATGCCCAATGTGCATAGGTTTGCCTAAGTATGTGAAGTGTAGGGGCCCAAAAAATACCACATACCACATATGATCTTTTATTTTTGTCATTCTATCATTGCAGCTACTGCTAAATTGACACACTATAAACTAGGGATGCACCAAATCCAGGATTCGGTTGGGGATTCGGCCTTTTTCAGCACAATTCGGATTTGGCCGAATCCTTCTGCCCAGCCGAACCGAATTTGCATATGCAAATTAGGGGCGGGGATGGAATTTGCCTGACTTTTTGTCACAAAACAAGCCCTACTATAAACCCAGCTATATATTTTTAGAAAGTACACATTCTGGCGAATATGGAATGGGTAAATATATCTTTACTCCGAACTACCAAAGCACAGCTTTCCTGAATTTAGCGGTTTTGATAATAACTCTGAAAATCGCTTAAAAGTTTCTTCTTTAGCATCAAATTTATGAAAATCAATTTAAAGCTTCTAATTTCAGCATCTTATTTCCACATACCAATAGATATCAAGATAAAAAAATGCTAAATATAAATGCTAAGGGTCCAAAGAACAGTTTGGTGACTATTGTGTTTTTTTTTGCTTTGTGTTGTTTTTTTGGTACATTTCACGTCTATGACAATGAGTAGCGATGGTTACATTGTATAATTAACATACAATGTTCAAGTTGATCTTGACAGAATTGTATTGGTATAGGGGCACAAGAATGTAAAAAACATTCCCTTAATAGCGGATTACAGATATTTCTTGATATACACTATTTGTTTTATTCTACAAATATCATGTATACAATTCGAGTGGGTGGGGGGGGGCTCAGTTCCTCCAGTTTTGTGTGATTAATCTCTTTGCCAGAGACTCATGCAGAAGCAGGGATTGGTAGTTACTCAGACTTAGGCCTTGGAACACAGCTAAAATACACATTTTGGGGGTTCTATGTAATGTAAACTGCATTATTGACACCAATATGGATACAATTTCTCCCCGGTATTGCATGATCTTGCTACAGCTGTACATCATGTTAATAAAGGTCACCTTCTCTAAGGTACCCCTTGTACAGACATCTGGAATCTGATGTGGTGCAATCTTACCGGGGTATAATTTGCCCTATAGAAAATGTATAGCTGAATAAGCCGCAGCCTATTGTTAGGGTATACTAGTTGTATTGCTGTCTGCACCTTCTGCCACATATCATCCAGAATTATATCTAGGACTACTTACTATTTATTTCTCAAGGCTTCCAGGGCATCCCTTGTGCAGATCCCATATTAATCTGGCATATAATTAGGTAATAAGACCTTTGGTATGGCCTCTATTGAGGTACTCCAGAAATGGATAGAAAATAAGAACCTGGTATGTTTATGGGTAGAATAGAGGGCGTAGCTGAGCCTATGGAAGTTAACCACTAAATAGTTCTCTCAGTTGTGCCAACGGGAACGGTTTCTCCCAATGTAGTAATACCATATTTCACGGCTTTGGACCTAGTTTAGCAATTATGGGGTATTGTGCATAGGTTTACCTAAATAAGTATGATCGTTCAGTTGTCATTTCAGCTTCTCCTGAATGTATTTTATGTAGGATGAAACCAAAAAAAAGCAAGTTCACCCCAGAATTTTTATATATATATATATATATATATATATATATATATATATATATATATATATATATATATATATATATAGTACACATTCTTCTGAATCCAAAATGGATAAATGTCTTTTTGCTCCAACTTACCAAAACATCTGATAATCACCTCAAAGCTTCCAATTTGCAGCATCTTGTCTCTCACGTCATTAGGCACCAAGATAAACAAAAATCCTTAATATTTAAACCCAGGGTCCAGTGTGCATAGGTTATTTCAAGTTCATGGCATGGAAAGACCCACAAATATGATAAAAATATGTTCATGCTAATTTTGTGGCTTACATTTCAACTAATTCAAAAACACCAATTGAATGTGGGGTAAAGCTGCAAAAAAGTACAAAAGTCACACATTTTGACAAATCTAAATTGGTTAAATATGTATTTCTACTCCAAACTACCAAACTCTGATAATGTTAGCTGCTATTAGGACGTTTCTGAAAATCAGACAGGGTCAAGTGTCTAAAATTACTGCAATTTCAAGGAATTAGCTTCCCCAAATTTTTGACATACAAAGATAAAACACCCTAAATATGAACACTAGGGCCTACTGAACAGTTTGATACTCAAACATAAATATACCAAAGTATGTGGCCTGTATGGACCTAAAATAGTGCATATGATTTTTCCAGACTGCCTACTATACCCCTTGTAACCTCTAGACAACATGGCAACCAAGAACTATATACCGTATACACTGAACAGGGCCAAATGCAAACAGAGTGTTAACTTCCAGTGAACAGCTGATTGAAGAAACCAGTCCTCGGTGAGAGGTTTTGGCTGAATCTGCCTTCCTGGAAGCTATCAGGGTATTGGCAATGTCTGATGAGAACACCTTGAGATGGAGCATTGGAAACTCAAAAGTCATGCTGTCAAATTAAGTAGTTTGGGGTGGGGGGCTTGATGGGGCTCTGCAGAGCAGGTCCGTCAATAGAGGAAGTGGCCAAGCATCCTCCTTGGACATGGCCACCAGATCGAAGAACTTACCCATTGATGCCTGGGGAGGGAACATGTAGGTAAGTAGATAGTGGCTATCACTGCATACACATTGACTGTTGGGGGATCCCTGCAGTGGGCATTGAACCTTGGTTCCTTGAGGCCATCAGATCTATGTTGGAGTTGCCCCACTTATGAACAATTTAGAGGAACACTTCCTGGCTGAGAGAACATCCGATTGGGTCAAGGTGTTGGTGACTGAGCAATGTATATTGTGGTTTTGTGTTGCCCATTTTAAGATGTGGCTGGCTTCTTGGCTCCTGGTGCCCCCTAGGTAGTTTAGGTATGCTATTATAGTGGTGCTGTTAACTGTATTTAAATGGCTTGTCCCTGGAGTTGGGTCTGCCAGTGGTTCTGAAGGACCACCCCCTAGTCTTTCAGGCTGGTGTTTGTGGTAAGGATCTGCCAATGTCGATCCATGATGGTTTTGCTCTTGGACAGGTGGCCCTCATGGAGCCAGTGTTGAAGAGGAAATCTGGTCTTGGCTCCTTTGGGTCAGATATTCCACTGAAGTTCTCCTAGGTGGAACTGTGCAAATAGAACTGCTTCTATGGAAGTGACCATTGATCCAAGGACTCTAGCCGAAGGTTAATGGTTGTCATCCAGGATTCAATGAACCAGCCACTAGTTTTTGCAATCTTGTCTGCTGGAAGAAAGATTTATTGAGCCCTGGTGTTGAAGGTCATGATGAGGAAGGGCAAGCGTTGGCTTGGAATAAGAAGCGACTTTGTGGTGTTGACGGTCCATCCCAGGTTGGTGGGAGACAACCTGTGGACATAATTTCTCTTCTATCCATGGACCTGGGGAATGATGTAGCCAGGCTTCTCGAAAATTCAGCAACCTATCCCCCCCCTGCCCAGAGGTTGCGAGGTGGTTGATGGCTGTCCATCGTGCTGAAGTGAGTTTTGGTTTGGGTTCAGCTTCCCTGCCAGCCCTGGAGGAAGATGTGGTTTTTCATCCTCACATGAAAGAAGAGTGAGATTCGGGTTGCAGAAGTACAGTGCATTTACCCCTGGTGGCCTGGGTAATAATTCTATCTAGTTTGGGGCTGAACAGGGCATGATAGTGAGTGATTTTATGGAAGATTCCCCGACCGTAACTGTGTATTCTGCAGGCCGCAATGGAGAGTGATGAGAAATTAATGATTACTTGTGTGGCATCAAGGGGGAGTGCAAATAAATAACTGTTAGCTTCTTGGATTTGCAGGGCCACACTAAGCAGTTCCCATCTGGATGAGCCTAAATTGATGCCCTCTACAAGGCGGACAGATTGTTTGCGGTTTATTAAGGTCAGTACTCTCAGGTCTTATGAAGAATCACAAAGTGTTTATTATCTACATCCCTAGCCTTTATCAAAGTGAAACAGCATTGAACAAACTAGATATTTAAATTTTAAGTGGCAGGAAAGGGGGGGAGTGAAGTCACCACATTGTGAAAAATAGAGACAAAAACATCATGTCACATCAAAGTCACAAAAGACAACCCCTAACCAAATGTGCATAGCAAAAAATGTTACAAAGGTAACACTTTGTGTAAACCAGGCATGTCCAAAGTGTCGCCCGGAGGCCAATTGCGGCCCGTTTTCAAATTTACACTGGCCCTCAGCCTCCATCATGAAATTAATAATAATGAGGCCCCCCAGCACAGTGCAATCAGGAATCCCACAGCAGTAATATTTGGGCACATTAGGCAGGTAAAGACCAAGTGGCAGATCATTTCACTAATGTGCCCAAATATTACTGCTACTCGATTCCTGTAATTTAATGTTAATGGTTCAAAGAATGTCGGGCTGAATGGTCTGCCCCCACACATTTTCACCTCACCAAATCTGGCCCTCGTTGCAAAAAGTTTGGCCACCCTGGTGCCATGGAAACAGTAGTGACATATTCCTAACCATGTATCAATAAGCTGCAAACAAAAACATTTTTTTTCAATACAGTTATTTTATTATAAAAATAATAATATAATAAAGGTTAACTTAAAGGAGAACCACCCCTTAAACAATATCCCATCTGAATTTTGTTTAAATGGTATAATTCATCTATACATGGAAAAATTATTATTTAACACAAGTCCAGGAAGTTCGTTTTTATTTTGCTCACGCTTGCATATACACAAGCATACTACTTATAAAAGTGTACACACATGCATACACAAACACACATACACCCTACAAACTATTTATTTTGCAGTGTGACTAGTGGATCAGGTATTTTGTCTTAAATTATGTATTAGTAGACCTAAGGTATGAAGATCCAAATTAGGGGAATGTCATTATCTGAAAAACACCAGGTCCAGAGCATTCTGCATAACAGATGCCATAACTGTACTTTCTAAAGTTATGTTTGTTTGTTCTTTTGAGGGAGGATTTTTTGTTTGTTGTACATATCTAATAAGACACTGTAAAATGCAAGTTTGAGTGAAATTTTTATAAAAAGCAATTTAGGTTGGTAGGTTACAGTAGAAATACATTTACCCATTTTAGATTCTTTAGAATTTATACATTTACCCATTTTAGATTCTTTAGAATTTGTACTTTCCAAAAAATATATGGGTTTTCTGGAATATACCTAATGTACAATTTGTAGTCTTGGCATTTTAAAGTATGCCAATGTCTGGAGTGCTCCTTTTGAAGTTTAATAGTGTACTGTGGGGTTTTTGATCTATGTATGTCAAACGTCCAAAAAAAATTATAGAAAACATGTTTCTATGATATGAAAAAAAAAAGGTTTTTACATCCCTATACCCTGTATTTAGTTATAGGAGTGGAATTACACAAAACCCCAGGTAGATTTAAAAAGCTTAGCTTGGCCTCACAAACAAATACATTTTTCGTAGGTAACCTAGCCATTACTCCTACAAAATGTCGGTAAATTGAAAAAGCACAACATTGCTTGGAAGTTAGTAACTGTTTGTGAAAAATCAGCTGGCAGTGAATGGGTTAATGTACATAAATATATAAATCAAGCCCTGGGTGACCAACTCTATAAAGTATTTATTCTATTTTATAATCTTTAAATGTACATGGATATCTTTCTACAATAGTAAGAAAACTAGACAATTGCCTTGAGACAACTCAGATTCATGGATAGAAAAAATTTTTTTTGAAGAGAAATATTTCTTTCTGTCCTACTTAAGGAAGGCATAAACTTTGCAGAAAATACCTAGCCATCAAGCAATGTTTCCTCTAAGCTGTTTTCTCTAAAACATAAATTGGAAAATGAACATTAGGCCTAATTGCAAGCAAAAGTATGGGAGCTAACAATGCTAACCTTTTCAGGAACAAAATTAGTATGAACGTCTTAAATCATCCCCAATTTGAATAAAACATGAAAATAAGAAAAAGCTTTGTGTATAATGTATGTGTTGTGGTTCGAAACAGTCATTGATACATATGTACTTCATCTGAACAGAGCCCACAACACGATTCAGTTTTACAAATAAGTGTAAAATTGTATCTATTATTTATGCGCATGTAGAAAAAGAAAACTATAGTATATAGTAAACCAAAAACGAGATGTTGTTCAAATCCTCTTTTAATCCAGCAGGTGTCACCAAAGGTCTGCTATACAGTTGCCTAATGAGGGTTTGAAGAATTGTGGCAGACACCTGATACTTCAATAGAATAGAGGGGGTTTTTTTTTGAGAAATATAAGGCGAATGGTTATAAAGAAAAGGATATTATGACAGCAAGAGGAAAATGTATCTAATATAAATAGGCAAGCATTACTGGAAAATATAGCAAACAATCTTATGATTCTCTGATTGTTTTCATGGGTAGATAATACCCTTTACATTGACAGTAAATTTGATTAATATTTTTGTCCGGGTCCCTATTTTCCCTTACACAATATTGGAAATACATGTTCATGGTCACATGAGACTCCTAACTTGATAGAATTAGATAATATCATGAGAAAACATTTTTCCTCCTCAAAACACAGTTAGTAGCACTCCTCAAGCAAAATCCTGTGCTGGAATCTTTTTTCAAAAGAGCAATTGCAATTGTTATACAGGTATGGGACCTGTTATCCAGAATGCTTGGGGCCTGGGGTTATCGAGATAATGGATCTTTCTGTAATTTGGATCTTCATACCTTAAGTCTACTAGAAAATCATGTAAACATTAACTAAACCCAATAGGATTGTTTTGCTTCCAATAAGTATTAATGATATCTTAGTTGGGTTCAAGTACAAGGCACTGTTTTATTATTACAAAGAAAAAGGAAATCGATGAAAAAAAATCTAGATTATTTGATTATAATGGAGTCTAAGGGAGACCGACTTTCCGTAATTTGGAGCTTTCTGGATAAAGGGTTTCCGGATAAAGGATCCCATACCTGTATTTAATCTTGAAATATGACATAATACAAGCTATTTTCTTACAGGTTGGTGTGATCTGAATACCCCCACTAGCAGCCAATATTATGCAAACAGAGGCGTGAAACAATACAACAATTTTCCTTGACACGTGTTTTCACTAAGCTCCAAATGTACAAGGGTGTACAATATTTAAAGGAGAACTAAACCCTAAAAATAAATATGACTATAAGGGGCCAATTCACCAAGCTCGAGTGAAGGATTCGAAGTAAAAAAACTTCGAATTTCTGTTTTTTGGGCTACTTCGACCACGACTTTGAATCGAAGGATTTGAACTAAAAACCGTTCGCCTATTTGATAGTCGAAGTACTGTCTCTTTAAGAAAATACTTCGACCCCCTAGTTCACATCTAAAACCTACCGGACTCAATGTTAGCCTATGGGGACCTTCCCCATAGGCTTTCCTAGGTTTTTTTGGTGGAAGGATAATCCTTCGATCGTTGGATTAAACCTTCGAATCGTTTGATTCAAAGGATTTCATCGTTCGATCGAACTATTTGCGCTAAAATCCTTCAGCTTTCGATATTCAAAGTCGAAGGATTTTAATTTCCAGTCGAATATCGAGGGTTAATTAACCCTCGATATTCGACCCATGATGAATTTGCCCCTAAATGTTGTAATGTAAACAATGAACTTGATTCACCAACCTCAACGTTCAGCATTTCTATAAAAAGAATCCAGGTCTTCACAGGAGCCTAACATCTTGGATTTTTTAGGAGTGTCACACTGCACATGAGCTCAAGGCAGCTGTTGAGAGGCTAAACTTAGGTGTTGCTGAAAACCATCAAGGAGAAGGCTTACCTGTAATAGAAGCTAATGCTAAAGGGCTAATTATTAAATTCTAATACAAATTGCACTGGTTTCTGAGCTGCCATATGTCACTCTCAATTAATTAGTAAAAGTGATGCACTGTGTGACTTTTATACTCTACACAGTATACTGGCCCCTGAGCTCAGGTAATTAAAAGCAGCACAGAACATGTATAGTAAATCTGTAGAAAAAATTGGGGTTACTACCGGGGCAAGATTTTCACTGTTAAAGGGCTGTGGGTGCCTTGGGCTGCCTTTGGTTCAGGACCCCAAATATAATATGCAGCATTTCTCCCCTATTTCTTTGTCAAGGTTTAGTTCTTCTTTGAAACAGGAACACGGACATTTCCAAAATTTGGGAAGTAACCAATGTGATACTGTACAGGCATAGATATAATGTGTATATGTTGAATTCACCGTGTCACAGTAAACATTCTTTATAAAGTGTAAAGTCATTGATTATAGCTGCCATCCTTCCTTGGCTATGAATATCAATATAATAGCAGTAATGGTCTCTGACCTTACTTTCATAATGGGCTGGGCCTTTCAAAATTTCAGGTGCGCCTTATTATAATTCAGAGCCATGAGATATATTTTTTTATTCACAAAAACATGCCCCATAGCCAATCCACCACTATAAAAATTACCATCCATCTTTAACTATAAAAATCAATATAAAATGCCACTTATACTGAACAATAATATTGACATGGCCTCCAGCACTCAATTGTGCATTATTACAGAGTGGAATCATATATTGTAAATATTCACTTTTCCCACACAAAAGTGTTTGCATATTAAATAATGTCAAGGGTTAGTCGATATTTTGTTCACTCTGTCAGCAGACTGTCAGTCTGTTATAAAAAACCCCATGCCCCTATGATATTCACAGTGCCTTTGTTATGGAATGTAGCTTAAGGGCTAGTCCACACGGGGAGATAGCGACGCGTTTGCGGTCGCGGCGACAAAGCGCCGCGACAGTCGCCGCGACCGGCGCAGGCGACAGTTTTGTATGGGCGCCTATGTAAAAACGCCTGTGCTAACCACACGAGGCGATGCGCTTTTCAACAGTCGCCTGAAAAAGCCTGGCGAGGCATTTTCAGGCGACTGTTGAAAAGCGCATCGCCTCGTGTGGTTAGCACAGGCGTTTTTACATAGGCGCCCATACAAAACTGTCGCCTGCGCCGGTCGCGGCGACTGTCGCGGCGCTTTGTCGCCGCGACCGCAAACGCGTCGCTATCTCCCCGTGTGGAATAGCCCTAAAGGTCACAAGGACTTTGTCAATAATATGTGATCTTTCACAATAAAATGGATTTTTCTCATGATATTTGATCACACTATGTGGCTGACCACTCATATTAACTTTATTAATTATCCATCATATTCATTTGACATTAATAATGAGCAATCATAAGGTGTTTTGACTCGCTACTATAGACTTATTATAGCTCTAGCATTAACATAGGATATTGTTTAATAGGATATTAAAAAAATGGGAAAAAAATCCAATCTGATGTATAGTAATATTCCTGGCATATATGTACAGCAATTCTATGCCCCATTCAATTTTAGTTGATTTATTACCCCACTGAGTGCAAACTGACTAGTAGTTAATTGTGCCATTAATTGTGTACGTACTGCTGAAGGCAATTTTATTAATACTTTGCTTCTGGCAGGCACATTCCAGAGAATGTGAAACGTTGTTCAACCTGCTTTATGTCTAACACAGAATGTAATTAATACAAGCCTAGATTATAGTAATGCATGCTGGCCTCCCTCTTCCCACATATCAAACTATTGTTCAATTGACTGTTCAATCTATTTGCCAGCTAGGTGAACTGCAATATTTCACTGTGGTTTTCTTCAACGTCTTCATTGGCTTTCTGTAAATAATTGAATTAAACTGAAGATACAATTAAACGTAAGCTTTTCCCAGCCACTTTAAGTTCTAGGCAATGCTCAATTGTAAAACCAATTCGCATTATGGATTTCTGAGTCCTTTTAACTGCTGAATACCGATTAAAATGCAACAACTTTTTTTCCATTTAATTCCCAGAGGCAGTTTTGTATAATGTGCATTTTTATGATTAAAATGGGGGGGGGGGGGGTTAGTTTTTTTTTTTTTAAACTACACAAATGAGATTTCAGGGATTGTTTATTAAGAAAACACATCTAAGGTGAAAGTAAAATATTGTAATATTGTATAAAGTTATCCAGATTGCATGCGCATTTAAAATTGTGTGATACGCAACACATTACAAACCTGTTAAAATAAACATATAATAAGACATTTATGTTGGTAAAGGAGCTGCAGAGTACCATGAGCTTAATTCTCCTTTCTTAATTCACAGCTCTATACAAATAATTTTCACAACAAAGCGATAGTTAACAAATCCAAAGCATCATGGACAGTTTAATAAAACATTTTTCACTAAGCATTATATAACACAAATAGAAACATCTTATTCACCATAATAACAATAATAATGAGAATACCAAATACCTTCAGAACCCATGCACATATAGAATAAATTCCATTTGCAGGCACACTAGGCTAGATTATCCGGAAATCTGTTATCCAGAAAGCTTGGTGTTACAGTGTCTCCCTTAGGCACCATTTTATCCAAATAATCAAAATTTTTAAAAATGGTTTCCTTTTTCTCTGTAATAATAAAACAGTACCTTCTAAATGTTTCAAACTAAGATCTAATAAATCCTTATTGGAAGCAATACCAGCCTATTGGGTTTATTTAAAGTTTACATTATTTTCTAGTAGACTAAAGGTATAAAGATCCAAATAACTGAAAGATCAGTTATCTGGAAAACCTCAGGTCCCGAGCATTCTGGATAACAGGTCCCATACCTGTATAGGTAATTGTAATCTTGTTTCTTCTATTAATTACATCTTGTTATAGAGAAGGGGCCATATATTTGTTACTTCTCACCTACCTAAATTGCCGTATGATAGCTCTGCTTTTAGGATGTTTTACTGTAGTGGTTTCTGCTTATATTAGCACTGTGGAATAGTAGTCATTACTACATTGCAGCACTCTTCTGAATTTGATTCTGACAAAAGCAAAGACTGCAAGGAGTCTGTATAAGTCTATTTTTTATTAATCTGCTTTTATATAGTGCCAACACATTTAACATACTGCAGAGGTTGTTAATTATTCATGCCAGTACCTGTTCCAGTGGAGCTTAAATTTTAGGTCCTTACTATATTTGCATACACTACAGCCAAATTAACATGCTTGTGTTATTGTAGTGTGCAAGGAAACTGGTGTTAGAAGAGGAAACCCACACAGGGATGATGTTACTATATAACCAACTTGTAGACCGTGCCCAAGTCAGAAGTGACCAGCTGATCACTGAGCTATCTTTCTGCTCACGGGTTTGGGCATGGGTTTACATTAAAATATAGTGTAGGAAACACAACCAGCCTCTATCCTTACATTTTGTCTCAGCCATCACTTGAGAAATAGTGCTTGGTACATGTGAGAAGTAAAGATTGCACCATGTTCTATAAAGTGAGTTGCTAAAGATCATGTAACAGGAACTATAAAAAAATACACTTGGAGGCACATTTACTTAGGGTCCAATATCAAGGGTTAATTAACCCTCGATATTCGGCCAAAGTAAAATCGCTCGACTTCAAATATAGAAGTTGAAGGATTTACCGCAATTCGTTAGTTCGAACGATCGTAGGAAAAATCGTTTGAACGAATAAATCTTTTGAATCGAACGATTAGAAGGATTTTAATTCATCGATCGAACGATTTTCCTTTGATAAAAAATACTTCGAAAGCCTATGGGGACCTTCCCCATAGGCTAACATTGTACCTCTGTAGGTTTTAGGTTGCAAAGTAGGTGGTCAAAGTTTTTTTTAAAGAGACAGTACTTCGACTATCGAATGGTCGAATAGTCGACCGATTTTTGGTTTGAATCGTTCGATTCAAAGTCGAAGTAGCCAAAAAAATACTTCGAAATTCGAAGTATTTTTTATTCTAATCCTTCACTCGAGCTAAATAAATGTGCTCTTTTATATTGTCAGCTGTCAGACATCAGTACCAGAAGACAGAGATAAAATGCTTAAGAACCACAATTTTTTTTTATTGAGAAACAGTCTGGGGATGTTTGTTACAACACTAATTTAAAGTAGAACAATACAAGCTGTTTCTGACAACTGCTGTCTTTCCAATAAGACTTACTGAGCAATGTATGAGGTATTGGGGGGTCATTTACTGTGTTGATACTGTGTTCTAAGACTTCTGTCATACAGTTTCATTAACCCCAGAATTACTAGTATAAAAGAATTGACAAATATGAAAGGAAGCAGAATCATTATATTGAGGTGGCTTCTTGGCCTTGTAGAAATGCTAGGAGCTATTATCACTCACACTGTTCCCCTTGTAAGAAAATATATAGGACAACAGAAAAAAACATGATTTATACATATATTACAAACTTTTTCAAAAGTCAAATGCAGTTCACTAAAACTGTAGTGTAGTATCTGTTTTGTGCAATAGCACACTAGTACAGGTATAAGATCTGTTTTTCGGAAAGCCGTTATCCAAAAAACTCCAGAAAGGCCGTCTCCCATAGACTCCCTTTTATCCAAATAATACAATTTTTTTTTTATAATGATTTTCTTTTTAAGTGTATTGGAAGTATGTGGAGGTGAACATACGTTTGTTGTGTGCACCCTGATGAGCTAATGACTTGGAGTGTATTGAAGTGTGCTGGATAACGACTGTGAAAATGATTTCCTTTTTCTCTGTAATAATAAAACAGTACCTTGCACTTGATCCAAACTAACATATAATGAATCCTTATTGGAGGCAACATCAGTCTATTGGATTCATGTTTACATGATTTTCAAGTAGACTTTAGGTAGCTATCTATTTTATTTCCTAATGTTTGAGTGATTTGATTTGAGCTCACTTTTTATGTTCTGATGAAAAGCATATTTCATGAATGAAAAAAAAACAAAACATTTAATATGCTTAATGCCGTAAATACATTAAATATGATTTCACAACAAAATGCCTACATCCAAATGTATCAGTTTTACCTTGAAATTAATTTTTTTTAAATTATACATGGTATAAAATTCTTACTGTCCAAATGCTGCCATGGAGTGTGATGTAGGTCAGAACTAAACGTTAACTAAAACCACTGCAGAATGGAGTTTCCACAGTAAATTCACATGAATAAAACATAATAATGGTCAATTGGGCTACATGCTCGAAGAACTTTTATGTTACCAGCAATAAGGCATTTTTAGTTCTGCACTCCTTTTAGGGCAAACTGGGGAGATCTACCACTCTTACCCACCAACAGCCACATACCATTTAGAAGACTGGTACACTCACTTCCTATGCAATACAGGAATGGGCTCCGTTATTACGGAAAGGCCATATGCCATAGACTCCATTTCATTTAAATAATCCAATTTTTTTTTCAAAATGATTTTTTCTCTGTAGTAATGAAACAGTACCTTGTACTTGATCCAAACCGAGGAATAATTAGTCCTTAAAAGCCAGAATATTGGGTTTATTTAATGTTTTCATGATTTTCCAGTATACTGGAAAGCAGATCCAAATTACGGAAATATCCGTTATCCGGAAAACCCCAGGTTCCGAGCATTCTGGATAACAGGTTGAACCTGTAGCTGTTCGAGAACCAGTGTGTGCTTACAGAGTGAGAACTTTGAAATTGGTGTTTTCAGCAATAAAAAATCCCATTGAATTCAATGTGTTTTGCTAATTTTCATTGGTTTGCCAATTCTTAGGCAAAGTGAAAAGAGATTAACTTTTTGCTAATAAATAATAATAAAGGCATTTTAGATGGAGTTTTTAAACAAATATTTTAACCATAAGGTTTCTAAGAAAAATATACAGCACAGTTGTGAATTTTCTGATCATATATATAAAACCTATAAAATTGCTAATTACTTTCTAGGCTGTTCGCTTTTGTTTAGCAAGTTAAAACATCTACCTCTTTTAGGACTATTAAGACCACATAGTGAGGCGTCATTATCTGTTTATGTTTTTGTCTCTACTTCAAATAGCTTTCTCAAGGAAAAATACTCTACAACAGGGGAAGCTAGTAAAACCATATAAACATTTTTATGCACGATTTGCTCACATTATATCTGGTATATTGGCAAGATCTATCAAATATAGCAAGATAAAGACAGGCACATTTTTAAAGAAAATAATTTCTATGCATTACCTAAACAAGGATTCCTTGTCAAACACAGTATCTGCAGGCATATTCACTGGTATCAAGAGATCTGGATGAGAGTCAAGGTGAATGAAGCTAATGTTGCTGACAGGCAGGTGTTTTGACCCTATAGCGCGATAAATAAAGGGCAGGACCTGCAGAGAGAAAACATAATGTAAAAAGTGCACTTTTACTTCTGGCTGATTCCATTTACTGTTGTTTCCGCTCTAGTTTCACAACCTCCTGCTGTAAAATCACTGCTCCCTGTATGATATTCATTGGGAGGGTTTCTAGCAAAGGACAATCATTAACGCTTCCACAAGATTAACTCAGTGGGGTTGGAGGGTAAAACTATGAATAACTCTAAAGGTAGCAATCTAAACAGTGGTGCTATTAAATAGAATAGACAGCTATGTTTTAGTTTGTTAGAAAGGGATTGGCAGCAGGAGGCAAAAGTAATGATTTATTTCTCTTTTTAACTGTGAACAGTAGGCAAAACATTTTAGGTTCTTGTCTGTTTAGTAAGCGATGCAGTGGGTAAAACTGAGAACACATGGTGATGGGAAACTTATTAAATGATAACAACTAAAGGATAAAGAAAAAAAGTAATAAAAAGTCTTGCAAGCAGTTTACTTATGCAGTGTGAATTGGCAAGCTGATGTCGAAACACATTCAGTATCCAGAGATGCGCACCTCAAGTTTTACTGTTGCTATTTAACTTGTGCCTTTTCTCCAGCTGCCCCCATGGCTACACAGCATCTTATTTATATAAACTATATTAGTCTTTCTGAAGCAAACACACTAGTTTTACCTGTGCAAAGCAACAGTACATTATACTTTGATTACTTTGATACATTTTCTGTTTTTGGTGCTACGGTTTCTTTAAAAAGAGTCGGAGTTGGAGTCGGAGGTACCATAAAATGAGGAGTCAAAGGATTTATGTACCGACTCCACAGCCCTGCTTAATTTCTAACTTTTTAAACAAACATCCTCATGATATGATCATATTACAAGAGACACTCTTGACATATGATTAAACCATGGCTTAGTGCCTTGTTCCATGCCTGTTATTCAAACTATGCTAGAGCTGTCTCCATACTGGTCCATACAGATCAAAATTGACCCCAAAGGTAAATTTTTATATGGCTATGCTAGAATTGACGAAAGGCAGTTTTGATAATAGAGGTGTATATCCCTTCACCATTTATGCTAGCTTGCTCACCACTCACTCCCAGATATCCATGTTTCCTTATTTGACAATAATTTGTAAGGGAGAATTCAACTGTGTACAGGATGTAGAATTACATATGTTTACCCCAACACCCAACCAGTAGCCGGGCCGTTTCACGACTTTCAACAATATTTGACTTGGTAGATGCCTGTGGGCTAAATACCGTACTCTGAAACAATACAATTGTTATACAGCAACATATGGTTCCATGACTAGGATTGATCTAGCTCTACTTTCCCCATATTTACACCCATTCATGCAAAATGTGCAGCTTTTACCCCAGGGGGTGCCAGATCACTTGCCACTCTCACTCTAATATAAGCTTACCATTCGTCCCCGTTTCCAGACCCTGTGCCCCATAGCAAACTGCCCCGTGAACTGTCCCTGTAATTCGCCATTAAGTTTAAAGGTCCCCATGTATGCCTAGCAACATCCCCGTAAAATAGGAACCCTGGTTGGCCACACAATAACATCCTTCAACTTGTTGTTCCTGATTCTATTGGTTAATGTCATGCCAGGGCAGCGTTGCTCTGGCATAATAACAGTTAACACGGGAAACATTTAGTCTCAGGCTCGCAGAGACCCTTGATTGCATATCTCACCAGGGGGGCTATGGAAAGGTGACATCCATATCTGCCTTCGGAGACAGTTTGGAGTCACACAATTTGGGCAAGGAAGATGGGCCAGTCCGTTCTTTGATCGGTTGATCAAAGAACAGAGCTGCGGACCTAGAGCAGCAGGGGGGATAGTTAGTAGAAAAATATGGATTATAGGAAAGGATCCATATCTCCTGTGTCATAGGATTCATATCCTCATAATTTACACATTGGTTATGAGGTCACATGCTTCCTAATGATACCAAACAGGGCCAGCCTATACCCATCAGTTAGGAGGGATGGTTCCTGGGGGACTGGAAAATGGGACCACATTAGTGTTTGGTACCGTTCTGATTGCCCACACATGGATCACAGCCTGCCCATTTTTTTTATTATAATATGGGGTACTGGCCAGTACCGATATTATATTGGGAAATCTTGCCTGAAAATAACAACCCCCTACAGGGGGTCATAAATGACAAGTTCCTGGGCGCTCCTACCTCATGCATAAGGTAATGAGGGGAATGTCCCAGCAGGCAATAAAATGGTGATAGACCCAGTACCCAAGGTCGTACAAGGAGGCTCCATACCCGTGGATTGTATGCCCATTGTTTCCTAACTCTTGCCTCAGAGGACGTAAATTCTAAACTTGGTAAAGTAGGGCTTTCTTTGTGTTTTACTCCCTTTTATTTTATTTACTGTATTTGCAATTGTATGTCTTCTTTGTAATATATTCTTTTATATACATGCGCTGTTACTTTTAATATTAAATATAATACATTTTAATACGTTTTGTCTTTGTGCTCTAACAAACTCATAGCCCAGATAAATGCTTGTGCCCAAGTGTATTAACTGTATGTGTGGAAAGGGAAAGTTGCCTATTTATATGTTTAATAACTAGTACGGCTAGCAGAAAAGTGTGTTTGAATATAAATTAACCCTTTGGCTTCTGGGGTGCTTGTTGAACTAGAAGGATCTTACCCTGACTAAATACCATAGGAGAGAGTGTTTGATGCATTTCTGTGGTGTGATTTATTACCTGTTATAGAGGGCAGGGGAATAGTCACATTAGGTTTCTATCGCCAGTTAATGATAGATGGTGGCAGCGAATTAATTTTGTGGGTGTTGGTGTGTTTTGGGGTGTCTGAGGTTAGTCTAACCTGTGCGTAAGGTGATTGAGAGACTGAGTGTAACCCCTTACAGCCAAACCCAAGAGTTATGTGTGGTTGAGAGTCCCGTTTTCGTGACAGTTAAATTTTGGCGCCAAGCTAAGTTGAATAGAGGCTGGCCTCCGAATATTATATAAAGCTGTCCTGTCCCCAAACGTGCGCAGTTGCGCATTTGAATGAGACCGGAGAGGAGTGTCAGGAGGACTCGGTGCAGGCAGCCCGGCCCATACAGCAGCAGAGCAGCTCAGGCAGCAGCAGCAAGGCCCAGGCCAGGTCCAGGGAGGCAGGTGCATAACGGTTACTGTCCACAAGTCCGACTCCATTTTCCGACCACCAGTCACGGTGTCACCACGTCAGTGTCAGACGACTCTCACACTAGTGGACTGCAAATTAAATAAGTAATACGTACTGCAGTCGAGCCCTTGTGTTAAATACTGCTTCTGCCTTATTTTTATCTAAATCTACATGGCGCAGTAGTTTGTAAAACTTGTGTTGAAAACGGTTCTGCTCTGCTGTAGTACTAACACTGTACTTGTACTAGTGTTGGCTTGGGCCCAGGGCGGAACTTGAAGCTGCCAGCAGTGCCTGCCCCGCTGCGCCTTGGCTCTTCTTGGGAGTGTGGGACTAGGAAGACCCACAGGGGGCGGGCGGCTGCTGTGTAGTTGGCTGGCTGGGTCTCTGGGATGGGTGTGGTCGGTTCGGGCCCTGGCCCAGGTTCAGGGGGATGATGAGTCACTTTTTGGCTGTAATAATTAACATGTCACGCTATGGGGCTGGGAGGGTCTGTCTTCTTGGCTCTGTGACACTGTGTTAGTTGTTGGGACGGTTGGTACAGTGGCTAATTCAAAGAAAATTTTCAATAATTCCTCTTCATTTTTTTTATATATAGTTTTTTATTTGACTTTCCAGCTTTCAAACGGGGTCACTGACCCCACCTAAAAAGCAAATGTTCTGTCTGTAAGGCTACAAATGTATTGTTATTGCTACTTATTATTACTCATCTTTTCAGGCCTTTCCTATTCATCATATTCCATCCAGTCTCTTATTCAAAACAATTTATGGTTGCTAAGGTAATTTGGACCCTACCTAGCAACCAGATAGCTGAAATTGCAAACTGGAGAGCTGCTGCATCAAAAGCTAAATAACACAAAAACCACAAATAATAAAAAAATTAAAACCAATTGCAAATTGTCTCAGAATATCCCTCTCCACATCATACTAACAGTTCATATAAAGGGGAACAACCCCTTTAAAAGAGCCAGTGATCTACACCTGTGTGTATATAGAGCTGCTGCAGTGCGTTGGAGTTAAAGGAACAGGTGTGTATATATAAAGGTTAATATGATTACCTAAGGGGAATACATATGACAACAATTTAATGAAATATAAGATATGCATTTAAAAGTGTACATCCAAATATTTAATACACTATGGTGTATAATTATTAAAGCATGAAAATATTTCCAAGATATCTTTGCTGAATTTCTTCAAAGTCAGACTCCTTCAAGCATTCAAGCCTGGCCATCCTTTCTTCTTGCCATATTGGATATTTACAAGCCAGGATAAACAGGTAAGTCTCTAAAAAGTAGTGTTAGGAGTCTGAGCTGCCAGAGTGTTGCTGATGTAGTACTAATGTGTCTCTTTATTTACAGGATATCTTTGAAGAAATCCAACAGTGAAGAAATCCAGCAAAGATATCCTGTAAATAAAGAGACACATTAGTACAACATCAGCAACACTCTGGAAGGTCAGACTCTTAACACTACATTTTAGAGACTTACCTGTTTATCCTGGCTTGTAAATATTCAACATGACAATTGTGAGATGGAAGGATGACCGGCTTGGAATGCTTGAAGGAGTCTGACTTTGAAGAAATCCAACAGTGAAGAAATCCAGCAAAGATATCCTGTAAATAAAGAGACATATTATTACTACATCAGCAACACTCTGGCAGCTCAGACTCCTAACACTACTTTTTAGAGACTTACCTGTTTATCCTGGCTTGTAAATATCCAATATGGCAAGAAGAAAGGATGGCCAGGCTTGAATGCTTGAAGGAGTCTGACTTTGAAGAAATCCAACAGTGAAGAAATCCAGCAAAGTCAGACTCCTTCAAGCATTCCAAGCCGGTCATCCTTCCATCTCACAATTGTCATGTTGAATATTTACAAGCCAGGATAAACAGGTAAGTCTCTAAAATGTAGTGTTAAGAGTCTGACCTTCCAGAGTGTTGCTGATGTTGTACTAATTTGTCTCTTTATTTACAGGATATTTTTGCTGGATTTCTTCTTCAAGTCAAGTCGAATTTCTTCTGCTAGTCAAGTCGGATTTCTTCTTCAAGTCATCCATTCTCACAAGTATCATCTTACACAGGATACGAAGCCTGGAAATAGGTAAATAACTAAAAGGAGAGTGGTTGCAAATTCAGCAATGTGTTTGATTCTAACAAGCTTTTTCTTTGTTGTAGGATTTTTTACAGCTAAGTTCTTGGAAGACCAACAGGATGTCAAAACAACTAAGAAAGCGCAAGTGTGTATTGACTGACTATTTAAAAATAATTTCCATTTCTCAGGCCAGGAGAAAATGAAAACTCTGCTTTCTGTTCAATGTGTAAGATATCTTTTACTATTGCAAGTGGTGGGCGAGCGTCTGTAACAGACCTTATAACTTCTAAAAAATATAAAAGGGCACAGCTGTCCCAAGCTCGTACTTCAAAAGTGAACACATTTTATAAAAAATTGTTACCTGATAAAAGTGAGTTACGCTTGGCACTTCAAGAAGGAACATATGCATTCCATACAATAAAGCATCATCATAGTTTTAGGTCAATGGATTGTTCTTCACATTTAATTAAGAAATTCTATGAGAGCAAATTTAGTTGTTCTAGAACAAAATGTGAACTAATTGTAACTAATGTGATGACTAGGTGGGCAACTGAAATGGTTACTCAAGATTTAGAGAAAACTTCCTTTGTTGCATTACTGATTGATGCTTAAAACCATAGCCATATAAAACTTTTTCCTATACTGTTGAGATATGTCCTTGTTGGTAATGAGTCACAGGGTAGTCGTCAAGTGCAGATACACTATCTGCTGATAACACTAACAGTAATTTTGGTGGATTGAAAAGAAAAAGGGGCAATAACGTTATTACTAAAGTTAGAGGATCTGTTAACAGAAATGTTGTGGCGTTAGGCTGTGTGGCACACATTGTGCATAACTCTGCACACACCAGTTTTGGTATGATCCCTTTAGATATTCATGGTGTAGTTTCAAAGATTTTTGGATATTTTCATATCTTCACAGTTAGCGTTGAACGCCTCAAAGAATTTTGTGATTTTTTTTGGGCAAGAGTGGCAGAAAGTTCTTAGCTCTAGCAACGTCAGGTGGTTATCTTTGTGATCAGCCTTAAGAAGAATTCTTGACCTTCACCCAGCATTAAAATAATTTTTCTTATCTGAAGACAAATGTCCAATGTCTTAAAAGAGATGGTTCTCTGATCCTTGCACTGAGCTTTGGCTACAGTTTTCTAATGCAACCCTACCTCTTTTTCATGATTCAATTAAGAAAGTTGAAACACAAGAAGGAACTGCTGTTGAGTCTTCATTGATTGTAAGTGAATTAGTTCAAAGGATGACTGCACGAAGAGATGAGAATTTTATCCCATCTATGGTAAAAGCCACACTGACTTGTCTTGAAGAAGATGGCTTGTATAACAAAGCGGACTACCTTCATGTTTCTAATGACTAACAATACAGGCTTAGATTACTTGAATGCTTGGTGTGCTCATTTTGATCACATTGATAAAACTGAGTGTGTTTTAATAAAAAATGTACCTGATAGGCAGTCATTTGAGGAGGCTGTTCAGTTTTTTAAGAGTAAGTCAGATCTATTAGATATAAAGGAGGATGACTTGTTTGATGAAATTAGCTGTTTAAAATGTTTTACAATGGATACAAAATTGCAGGAATGGAAATCTGATTATCTGTCAATTTGTGAGAGATGAATTCCCATTTTAAAGAAAAGATGGTTCCTTGTCTTTAGCAATGCTCCTGTGGAGAGAGTTTTTTCTGCTATGAACATGATGTGGACCTCCAATCGATCACGTTTAAGTGTACAGTCTGTTAATTCTATGCTTACAGTATTGGTAAACTTTCCAATGACATGCCAGGAATTTGCTGCTGAATTAGCAAGTAGAAAAGATACACTGTTCTGAGAAATATAAGTGTTAGGTATTAGGACTTGTTTGGCCTAACTCAAATGTCAGCAGCAGCAGTATTTAAACGGTTTTCGAATTCTAATTATCTTTGCATTTGAACTGTGTAACCAGGTTCCAGGGAAATGTACAAGCAGCAGGGCCATCTTCTTGAAGACAGGTTTCAACCCAGGGCCATGCCCAGGTGCATTTACACTATTTTCCAAGTATCTTCAGTTCGTTAAGCATTTGAACTGTAAAGTTGTATCCAGGTTCCAGGCCAGGGCTAAGCCCAGGCAGCAGCAAAACATGTGTATTTAAAGTTTAAATACACATGTCTTGCTGCTGCATGGGCATAGCCCTGGAACCTGGACACAAGTTCAAATTCTTAAAGAACTGGTTACTTAGAAAACAGTTTAAATACAGTTTAAATTTTAAACTGTATTACAGTTTACATTTTAAACTGTATTTGAACTGTTTTCTAAGTAACTTCAGTTCTTTAAGAATTTGAACTTGTGTCCAGGTTCCAGAAAACAGTTTAAATACAGTTTAAATTTTAAACTGTAATTTAACTGTTTTCTAAGTAACTTCAGTTCTTTAAGAATTTGAACTTGTGTCCAGGTTCCAGAGCTATGCCCAGGCAGCAGCAAGACATGTGTATTTAAACTGTTTTCTAAGTAACTTCAGTTCTTTAAGAATTGGAACTTGTGTCCAGGTTCCAGGGCAATGCCCAGGCAGCAGCAAGACATGTGTATTTAAACTGTTTTCTGAGTAACTTCAGTTCTTTAAGAATTTGAACTTGCGTCCAGGTTCCAGGGCTGTGCCCAGGCAGCAGCAAGACATGTGTATTTAAATTGTATTTAAACTGCAGTTTAAATTTTAAACTGTATTACAGTTTACATTTTAAACTGTATTTGAACTGTTTTCTAAGTAACTTCAGTTCTTTAAGAATTTGAACTTGTGTCCAGGTTCCAGAAAACAGTTTAAATACAGTTTAAATTTTAAACTGTAATTTAACTGTTTTCTAAGTAACTTCAGTTCTTTAAGAATTTGAAATTGTATCCAGGTTACCAGGGCTATGCCAGGGCAGGCAGGAGCAGCAAAACATGTGTATTTAAATTGTAATGTGAATTGTTTGTATGAAGACAAATGACAAAGGCCCGGATTTTCCATGCTTTAAGTGTTACAGTTGCAAATGCTGCTACCAAAAGTGAGTTAATAAACACCTGAAAAGGCATTACTTGAATGGACTGTTATTTCATATACCTGTATATTGATGTAGCCCAGCTGACTTCTTTTCCAATTTTCAATTAATGTGTCTTAGCCATTCTGAAACTTACAGACCTATTATGGGTGACCCGGTGACAGGTAAGACATTTTTATTTTTTGTGCTGAAGCATGCAAGTATTTACGGGGCATGTACAGGAAAATGGGAGTGGTGTGTGGGGGTGTGGTGTGTGGGGGTGTGGTGTGTGGCTTTAAAAGTGGGTGTGGTCTAAAAATTCTTGCTGTGGCGCACAGCGTGTACCAACTACTTTATCCAGTCCCCGGATTTCTCTACAAAAATCTTACTCTAATAAACCATGGAGGATACAATCTTACTGGTTGAAACTCCTTGAAGTAAATACTCTGCTCTCAATGGATATTGGTCTTATAATAAACATATATTCTCTGAGTCCAGTGAATGGGACGCCTATGTCAGAGTACTTATTAAATTCAGATTGAACAGTAGGAAAAAGAAAAGGGAGAAGAAAGGAATTTAACTTGAAGGAAGCTTGGCAGAAGCAGAAACACATTTTACACTACAACCTACCCCAAAAAATAAAACAGCTTGGCTTCTTAAGTCCCAGAAATATCTGGATTTTTTAACGGCAACACACAAAAACATTTTATACTACAAACATAAGATAGTATAGCTTGGGACAGAACTGGACATGTATTGGCAATTCTGTAAAAAGAGATCGCTCTGTCCACTGCGATTCTTAATATTTGCACCCCAGATGGCATGATGGTGTCGGATACATTATGCAAGGGATTAATACTGTCTTCCCAAGTTACTTCTCGCATGTCTGTAGGTCTAGAGTTACATACTCCCTATTATAAGTACTGGGATCCCTATTATAAGTGCTATAAGAAAGATATGGTCCCTAGGCTAAAAACCTGTTATGATCAGACATTATCTGCTAAGGCCCTACACCCATCTTTGACAGAGGCTCTTATTGCACGGATTCCCAAGAAGAGGAAGGACCTAACATTTGCTTACCGGACCATATATTGTTAAATTGCGATACAGGTATGGGATTTATTATCCAGAATGCTCAAGACCTGGGGTTTTCTGGATACCGGATCTTTCCGTGATTTGGATCTTCATGCCTTAAGTCCACTAGAAAATCATTTAAACATTAAATAAACCCAAAGGGCTGGTTTTGCTTCCAATAAGGATTAATTATATCTTAGTGTGGATCATGTACATGGTACGGTTTTATTACTACAGAGAAAAAGGAAATGATTTTTAAAAATTTGGATTAATGTATTATAATGGAGTCTATGGGAGATGGCCTTGCTGTAATTTGCAACTTTCTGGATAACGGGTTTCTGGGTCCCATACCTGTATTACAATACTATTGAAAGTTTCAAAGGTCATTCTCAAACTGATCCATAGCGACCAAACAGGGTTTATGCCCGGAAGGGCAACTACTATAAATATCAGTTGACTTTTTGCAAATCTACAAATACCGCATACTAACGCTGGTAAGAGGGTCATTCTGTCATTAGACACTGCTAAAGCATTTGACTCCAGTGAATTGTTTTTTTTTTTTGTGGGAAGATGTTGCTAGAGTTGGCTTTGGGGATAAGTTCATATGTTGGGTGCAACTGTTATAAATCTGCCCACTAGCTAAAGCAAATACCTTGGTCTCTGAGTCCTTCACTTGAGAGGGGCACTAGGCAGGGCTGCCCCCTGTTTCCAGCACTATTTGCCCTGGCTAAAGAAGTACTAGCCATTACTGTCAGGGCTGATGAGAGGATTGCATGGACATAGCAAAAATAGGCCAAATGACCGTTGTCCTAAATGTCAGTCATCTGTGGAGTTGTGCCACAATTGTCCTATTCTGGATGTAGGTGTGTGAAGTACTTACTGGGGTTACCACAATAAAAGTCCCTGCATCTCCCAAGACATGCGTACTCTGTATTACCAAAAAACTTACCAAATCACACTATAGCTTAAAGGACCAGTATCAAAAAAAAAATCGTAAGAATACAAAGAAAAAAAACACCAAGACAAATTAAAATTTCAAATTGCAAAGCCTTTATTAAGAAATAACTTACCGAAACTCCACTTCCTGTCCTCTTCAGAAACGGTGATATGGCGACCATCCATAGTGCGGTGCTGGATTTGTCCTCCCTGGCTAGCTCCCATAGTCTACTGACAGCAGGAAGACGGTGCTGGAAAGCGGCCCGGCTGGATAAAGAGCTGAAGTGCCCTCATAACATGGTCTCTCCCTCCCCGGCCCCTGGGTGCTTCACATGCAGGCGGCAGTTGTCGGTGGCAGGGACCGGGAGCTGATGCCAGAGCGACGAAGGCGAAAGGAGGGGACAGAGGAGTGGTGATAAACCTGAGGAGGAGGGGAGCCCCAGTGATGAGGGATTTGAGTGGAACCAAAAGGGGGAATCGGTACAATCCCAGCGGCCTCTCTCCAGAGCGCGACTAAGGAGGCTTCCGAGCAGCGGCGGGATGCAGATTACAATCCGTGCATGAGAATGGCCAAGTGCTGCTGCCTGTGAAAAAAGCGTGCGGCTGTCTGTGTGTGCGCTCACTCTTGCGACTCACATAGATACCGGCCCGACACCAGCTGCACACCGCTTCTTGTATCCAAGGGATGTAACATGGTCTCTCCCTCCCGGGCCCCTGTGTGCGTCACATGCAGGCGGCAGTTGTCGGTGGCAGTAACCGGGAGCTGAAGCCGGAGCACTCAAGAATGGATCCAGCAGAATGCGGGCGGCAATATGGAAAGTCAGGTTTTTTGCAGCCAAACATAGCATTCTAAGTAGCGCTCTGCTAGAGAGTTACATCCCTTGGATACAAGAAGCGGTGTGCGGCTGGTGTCGGGCGGTGTCTATGTGAGGCGCAAGAGTGAGCGCACACCGACAGCCGCACACTTTTTTCACAGGCAGCAGCACTCGGCCATTCTCATGCACGGATTCTAATCTGCATCCCGCCGCTGCTCAGAAGCCTCCTTAGTCCCGCTCTGGAGAGAGGCCGCTGGGATTGTACCGATTCCCCCTTTTGGTTCCACTCAAATCACTCATCACTGGGGCTCCCCTCCTCCTCAGGTTTATCACCACTCCTCTGTCCCCTCCTTTCGCCTTCGTCGCTCCGGCTTCAGCTCCCGGTCCCTGCCATCGACAACAGCCGCCTGCATGTGAAGCACCCAGAGGCCGGGGAGGGAGAGACCATGTTATGAGGGCACTTCAGCTCTTCATCCAGCCGGGCCGCTTTCCAGCACCGTCTTCCTGCTGTCAGTAGACTATGGGAGCTAGCCAGGGAGGACAAATCCAGCACCGCACTATGGATGGTCACCATATTGCCGTTCCTGAAGAAGAAAGGAAGTGGAGTTTCGGTAAGTTACTTCTTAATAAAGGCTTTGCAATTTGAAATTTTTATTTGTCTTGGTGTTTTTTTTTTGTTGTATTCAAACAAATTTTTTTTGATGTTGCTGGTCCTTTAACGTCTATTAGGGAATCACTGTTCAAGGCACATAACTGCATAGCATTTAAATGGCTTTCAGGGGATCAGCCTACTGTTGGTATGTGGAAGAAACTTATGCGGGAGCACGTCACACAGGCTCGCCTGGTGTATATTCACAGGGGTACACCAAAAAAAATTATCTGGTATGGAAATGCTGGCTAGACGCTCTGGGTCTGGATGATATTGCCTCTTGAGAATACAACTTCATTGTGTGTACCTCTACAATGTATGATTGCTTTATGTTAAAGACTATACTGCAGACTTAACATATCCAATGGATAATGGCACTGTGCATCGATTACTCACCTAGTTTTGTTTTACATTTTCTTTTGTAAGGGTATTTTAGGTTTTGGTATTTTCGTTAAAAGCAATAAAAAAAGCTTGTAAAAAAATATTTCCAGATATTGTACATTAGATACACAGAAAACTTCATAAATAGAACGAGCAGAGAAGGATCAGTAGAAACCCTCAGCATCAGTAACAAAAAGGGGTGTTACTGTTAAAGATTCATGATAGTAAAGTAAAGGAGTATGGGCACTGAGTGTAATATTCTGAGACAATTTGCAGTTGGTTTTAATTTTTTATAATTTGTGGTTTTTGAGTTATTTGGCTTTTTATTTAGCAGCTCTTCAGTTTGCAATTTCAGTAATCTGGTTGCTATGATCAAAAACTGCCATAGTGACCATGCATTTATTTGAATAAGAGACAGGAATATGAAAAGGATAGGCCCTGAATAGAAAGATGAGTAATAAAAAAGCAACAATAAGAATAAATGTGTAGCCTTACAGCGCATTTGTTTTTAGATGGGGTCAGTGACCCACATTTAAGCTTGAAAGAGTCAGAAGAAGACGGAAAATAATTCAAAAACTTTAACAAATTAATAATGAAGATCAATTAAAAAGTTGGTTAGAACTGGCCATTCTACAACATACTAAACATTAACTTAAAGGAGAAACACCCCTTTAACAGTGTACAGCTGCTATTACCACAAAAAAAATGTATATTGCAAAAAAACATTGAGGAAATTTACATTAAATTGTTTTGGTTTACATTTGTCCCTTTCAATACCAAGGCTAATAATACATGCAGCGTTTTATTGCATGAGTAATATACAATATATATATAAATATATATATATATATAAATATATATATATATATATATATATATATATATAGTTTATTGTGGTGGATAAAACAAGAAACCTAACAAATTAGCCAAATTACAACAATGAAATAAAATGTACATTTATTTTGCACTATATTATATAATTTTTTTGTGTCACATGTATACCTTGCTCTAGGACCTTAAGGATAAACAGAATGCAAGCACCCAGCACCTTTTGTGGGTATGTAACACGCCATTTTGTCCAATGCATACTTTAAATCGCACCCCAAACAGCCACATTGTCCTCCTCATACATTTCCTGTACCTGCTATTGTACGTACATCATGGTGATCCTCTACCACCCAGACTGGTAGACTGCTGTATTTTCGTAGGTGTTGAGTTTGTTCACTGCTCATTATGACACTTGAGGAGTACAGAAATATTGAAACCAAATCAGGCACTGAAACAGAAGGATTAGGTAGGAAAAACATTATTAGAGACAAGCTATGCTACAGAAAACAACACAGTATTTTCAGCAATCCTTTACTTAGATTTTGTGTCAGAAAGGCAGTATACAGATTTGAGTACTATGAACACTAGGCACAATTCCTATTCATTTAACTAATGACTTACCTTACTCCTCCATTAGGCCTATGCTACAGGGGAGCTTTATAAAAAAAAAACAACTGTGGTAGTCTAAATGCCTCGGTCTACCTATCAACCCACAATTATATATGAAAGTTGTTCTATGCATTTCTAGTCTGAAAATCGTGATTATTTAAATAATCTGGGGAAAAAATAGTCACTTGAAATTATCAAAGGCAATTCCCATTGATTTCAATAGAAGTATTTGAGGTTCAACAAATATTATAGTATATTTCTGGCAAGGGCTTCAATCAGCGCCCCCTCCCCCTCCCCATTACCATTCCCACCTAACCATTACATTTTTTTTTAATAAAGAAACCTAACAAATGAATGAACACAACTCCTATAAGAAAAGTGCAAAAATAAAAAAACATTATATTGCCCCAAATCTGTACCTGTGCCAGCAGCAGCCACAATATTGCCCTTAAATTGACAGCAATAGCCTAAACATTACCCCCCAAATCTGTGCCAACAGCAGACAAAATGTTGCCCCCAAATTTGTGCCTGTGCCAGCAGCAGCCAAAATATTGCCCCCCAAATATGAACCTGTGCTAAAAGAAGCCAAAACATTGCCCCCAAATCTGTACCTGTGCCAGCAGCAGTCAAAATAGCAGCCCAATGATTGCACCCAGGAAAGGCACATACCCTTAGTTCCGGCCCTGATTTCCATATAAAGGTATTATAGGATATATTCTTTAAAAATGCTTGGAACCTAGAGATTTCTGGATAAGGGCTTCTGTAATTTGGATCTCCATACCTCATGTCTAAAAAACATGTAAACATTAAGGGCCATGTCAACCCAATTTTTTTTTTTCTTTTTTGCCTAACAAAAGAAAATGTAATTCTAAGCAACTTTGCAGCATACATTCATTATAAATTTTCTGTTTTTAAAATTATTTGCATAGTTGCTTTGGTGTACATATTTCCCTATTGAAATCAGTGTTTGTCTGTCCCTTTCTATTCTCAGAATGTCTTTGCTGGGGAACTAAGACTTTTGCAATATTGTTTAAAAAAGAACAACCAGGAGTTCAGCAAATGCTGCTTTCAGTATCAATTGTTTTTGCAAATACAATAGAACCCCCATTTACGTTTTTCAATCAGGGGACCGGGTAAAAACTATGTAAAATCCGGGAAAATGTAAAATCAGTGCATGTGTTAAAGTAACTTTTTCTTCAAGTACTGAAAGGATACAAGCAAAGGAGTTAATTTTACTTTGCTATACAATATTTACTGTTCATAACTAGGGTTAAGCATTGCACCGTTAATGTTACACTATGGGGGTGGGGGCATGTGCAAGGTCTCTCTGTCACATACACAACCTAAAGCAATAAGTGATTGGTGCAGACTAATTGGAATTAACAATTTACAGGCAGACCTATGGTAAAATATACATCTGGTTAGTATTTTAAACCTCTTTATTTCACAAATAACATTCATAGCGGAAAAAGGCCATTTTTGGGTACATCAGGACAAAATTTTTGTGTAAAATCCCAGACATTACATAAAATCAAGGAAATGAACCCATTGAAATGCATTATAAATTGGTGTGACCACAAATAAAAATGTAAAATGCTGAAAACTTAAAATCAAGGTTTCATTGTAACTATAACACCACTAAAAATATCTAATAAATGTTTATTGGAAAGTTTCTTAAAATTAGGTTTTCTTTTATTAGGCAAATTTTTATTTTGGGATTGATTTGTCCTTTAACAGGATTGTTTTGCCACCATCCAGCTTAGTTAGGATCAAGTACAAGCTACTTGACTTCTTGTTATTCAGAGTTATTTAGATAATGTACAAGGTTTGTACAATTTTCAAGAATTAAAACGATCAAGACCTAAACGATCTTCAGGATGTGGTTCTCTAGGCAGCCCCTGTAAAGCCTGATCAGCAGAGCAGAGGAGTCATGGAAGCTGGGAGAGGCTGTCTAAAAAATGAAAGTAAGAAGCACAACCAATTATACAACATTTGCAACAAGTTGGTATGGGAAAATAGTTTATTTTGAAGGATAGGATGGGAAATACTAGGATACAAGTAATCAGTAATAGAAGTTAAAGGGCACCAATCATAACTAAAATCATTTCCTAAGTAAATACATTATGTGAAAGTTAAAGAAATCTGATTTTTATAACAGTTAGAATTGTTTGTATAATGTAAATCACCAGCTCACTATACCTTCTGCAAGATCTCCCCTATCTCCACTGCAGTTCTAGCTGAGACAGGTATCTTGGATTTCACTGGCTCCTCCTACCTATAGCTGCTGTTCAGTAGTGCTGCCACCTGCTGGAAGTTAGTGTGTGCCCTTCATTTGCATAATAATATCACCAGCAGGGGACAAGATAGGGAAATCTTGTGATACTTCTAGTGGAGGAGTTTACTTAAACAAGGCATTCTGGGTAGAATACTTAAAGCAGTGTTACAATCTGAGCATGCACCTGAAATGTGCATGTTATAGTCTCTGTTATAGTCTCAGTATGGCCTCCAACAGTGAAAGAACCCATTTGACAAAGTAAGGGATTTTTTAAAACCTGCAGTTAAAATACTCTATATGTAGTTTGAGTAAACATGTTTATGTTGTACTGGTCAGATTGTTAATATGTGTTTGATTTTGGGTGTGATAGGTGCCCTTTAATGCAAGTTTTAGCTCTAGGGAAAACAAAAGGCAACCCTCTCCTTCCTTTGATTTTCAATAAATGATACAATTCCTGGTTCAGTTAATTAGACAAATAAATTAGGTATACAATTCCTGGTTCAGTTAATTAGACAAATAAATTAGGGATACAAATTGACTCAACTAATCACCATATACTTTTTACTGATCATATTAATATAGCTATTTTTAAATCTAAAATATCCCTTTTTTCACCAGTCTTGGTGCAACATCTATTGCTTAAACCCTTGAAGTACCTCAGGAGGCCAATCATCACTTACCAATTATATAACAGCTACAATAGCCTCTCTGCACAAGTGGGCAGATTGTCTGGTAAAAAAATATATATATCTTTTAATATATGGCTTAAAGGAACAGCTATTTTCAATATGAGCTGAATGAATGGGGCATGTGCTGTACAACATTTTTCCTAATGTTGAGTACATACTTCAAGAAGCCCAGCCACATCTAGAACCTCTGCTATATATATATATATATATATATATATATATATATATATATATATATATATATATATATATATATTTTTTTTTTTTTTTTTTTTTTTAACACAATCACTAAATTTCAGGGGCTCAAAAGTAATTGGACGAATCAAAAAACTGAAAATAAAATTAATTTCTAATACTTGGTTGAAAACCCTTTGCTGGCAAGGACAGCCTGAAGTCTTGAACTCGTGGATATCACCAGATTCTGGGTTCCCTCCTTTTTTATGCTCTGCCAAGCCTTTACTACAGCGGCTTTCAGTTGCTGTTTGTTTGTGGGCCTTTCTGTCCGAAGTTTAGTTTTCAACAAGTGAAATGCATGCTCAATTGGGTTCAGATCAGGGGACTGACTTGGCCATTCAAGAATATTCCACTTCTTTGCTTTAATAAATTCCTGGGTTGCTTTGTCTGTATGTTTTGGGTCATTATGAAACGCCTCCCAATCAATTTGACTGCATTTAGCTGGAATTGAGCAGACAGTAGGTCTCTGAAAACCTCAGAATTCATTTGGCCGCTTCTGTCCTGCGTCACATCATGGATAAACACTAGTGTCCCAGTGCTACTGGCAGCCATGCACGCCCAAGCCATCACTCTGCCTCCGTCATTTTACAGATGATGTGGTATGTTTTGGATTATGTGCTGTTCCACGCCTTCTCCATACTTTTTTCTTGCAATTATTCTGGTAGAGGTTGATCTTTATTTCATCTGTCCTAAGAATGTTTTTCCAGAACTGTGCTGGCTTTTTTAGACTTTTTTTTTTTTAGCAAAGTCCAATCTAGCCTTTCTATTCTTGATGCTTATGAGTGGCTTGTACCTTGTAGTGCACCCTCTGTATTTACTTTTATGCAGTCTTCTCTTTATGGTAGACTTGAATATCAATACACCTACCTCCTGCAGAGGTGTTCACTTGTTTGGTTGTTGTGAAGCAGTTTCTCTTCACCATGGAAATGATTCTGCGATCATCCACCACTGTTGTCTGCCGTGGACGTCCAGCTCTTTTGTGTTGCTGAGTTCACCGGTGCTTTCTTTCTCAGGAGAACTGTAGATTTTGCCACTCCTAATATTGTAGCAATTTCTCAGATGGGTTTTTTTCTGTTCTTGCAGCTTAAGGATGGCTTTTTTTCACCTGCATGGAGAGCATGTTGTTTGTTCACAGCAAAATCTTCAACATACCAGCACCCCCCCCTCAGACCAGGGGTTTTACCTGCTTAATTGATAGACATAACAAAGGAATTGCCCACACCTGCCCATGAAATAGCCTTTGAGTCAATTGTCCAATTACTTTTAAACCCCTTGTCCAATTATGTTTGAGTCCCTGAAATGAAGTGATTGTTCAGAAAAAGGCTTTAGTTTGTCACATTTTTATGTGATCTTTTTGTTCAACTCACTGAATTGAAGCTGGAAGTCTGCAGTTCAACTGCATCTAAGTTGTTTCATTTCATTGTGGTAATGTACAGATCCAAAATTAGAAAAAAAAAGTGTGTATAAAGAGATGTATGTATATATTTATATATACACACACACACACATATGATAATGATATCTGATGTCTTAAATATATTGATAATGGGTTGAGTGCAGAGGACCTCTTGTATTTGTCTATATGTATTTTGTGGTCACAGCCTCATTGCACCCCCGCCTAATGGTTTTAAAAATTAGTGGTGATCACAACTTTCCCTTGTTGTTGCTGGCCACGATATCGATCGGGAAGGTTTGATTTTTAACCGACCGACCTGTCGGAGCCCCTTGGCGCATCGTAATTCGATCGGTCAGCCATACGGCCGAACCTTCAAATTACCCACGATATAGCCATGCCGTTAGTGGCATATCGGGGAAAGATCCGCTCGTTTGTCGATGTCACTTAACGAGCGGATCTTTGAGTCGATGGCCACCTTAAGAGCCGAAACATTGAATAAACCCACTTTTTCTTTCATCACCGTATGAGTGCGTAGTCAAGAAAACCGGCACTCCCATGTAAAAATTCTCATTTATTTCTGTTGTACAAATGTCCACAGTTTCAGTCCTTGTTAGGACCTTTCTCACACACATATAATCTCAATGATCACAAACCGCACTCCAAGGACTTCATATAAACACGAAAAAAGTTTATTACTATTAAAAGGTGCATGTACCGCTGACATGACGTTTCAGTCCCATCAGGGACCTTTCTCAAGGCCTTGAGAAAGGTCCCTGATGGGACCGAAACATCACGTCGGCTGTACATGCACCTTTTAATACAGTTATCTTGAATAAGAAAACCCGGTGTTGCTGGTCTGATTCATTGTGTGTATATATATATATATATATATATATATATATATATATATATATATAAATATATATATATATATATATATATATAAATAAACAAAAAGGAGTCCGCACTCAAAGGTCTTGTGAAGAAAAAAAGTGAGTTTAATCAACGTTTCGGCTCGTAAACGTGAGCCGTCTTCAGGAAGTGAAAGCCAAACACACATACAGCTATAAATACACAAACCAATTTACAAAAGGAGCGCCAAAGCTAAGCATGACGCTGGTGGTGGGCGTGTACACTTAAGTGACATCATAAGTGGAAAAGTACTAGATACACTTTGGTGGTGTTATCAATATTTTAAAACAAAACAATGGTGTAATACCCCCTAGTAGGGGAGAACAGTTTTGTGGCGTGATTCAGTGATGTAATAAAAATAAAATAGAGGCAATCCGATCGCTGTTCCTGCACCAAGGCTTCAATCAGGTATTCTGAGTGCACCAACCCTTTTTGTTATATATATATATATATATATATATATATATATATATATATATATATATATATATATATATATATATATATATATATATATATATACATATACATATACATATATACATATACATATATATATATATATACATATACATATATATATATACATATACATATATATATATACATATATATATATATATATATATATATATATACACACATACATACACACACACACACAAGTAAAAATTAAGTTCTTGAATAAATTAATGTCATTGATGGTGGCAAGTAAACTGATGTGATCTGATGAATTAATAACCCAGTTTAATATCATCATTGTTAAAAACAATTCATCAAAAAATGGTGTTAAACTTTTGGAACAAACGGAGTTATGAATTTACACTCTCTATACGAATATTGAGAAGATGAAGCGCAGTCCCTTAAAGATATTTGTTCAGAATGATTAACTACATAATAATTTATGCCATGAAAATAGCATATACATAAGTAAATATTTCCCTTGAGACACCATTTTTTGATGTTCAGAGTATTAATGACTGATCACCTAATATGAAATAATACAGATTCTAACATTAACAGGAAGCAAAATGGGAGTACAACAATCACCTCTCTCCATTCATTGGATAATGTAACCTATCAGGTATGAATGTCTGTGTTTTGTGTGTGACCTTAATACATAATATGTTAGTGGGTTATTTATTAAAGTCCGAATTTATCTCAATTTCTGCTGCAAACTCCGATCAAATTTGCTGGGTTTTTTTTTTTTTTTTACTCAGAAATTTTTATTAGTTTTACAAAAAGAAAAGTAAACAAAGTAAAATAGTGCACAATTGCATAGTGGACATCGCTGCTCGGTTTTTTTATGCTTATTTATTATTAAATTTTCCTCCGATTTTCACGATTGCACGAAACCTAGCACAAAAAATCATTGGGACTTCTCCCATTGACTTATATGCAACATCGACAGGTCTGAGAAGCCGGATTTTCAAATTCAAACTTTTCCATCCTTGGAGTTTAATAAATTCCGAAAAATTCGTGATTTTTTTAAAAGTCAGATTTTATTTAAAAAAAAAATCACAAATGTTTTGTGATTTTTGCATTCGGAGTTTAGTAAATAACCCCCATAGTGTTTCAATATGGGAGTATCAAGGGCACATATGAAAGGCTTTATATCTTTGGTTTTAAATATAGAAAGTTACGTTATACATTTTTATAAGGAACATCAACATTCAGGGGTTTAGTTTGTCATTAAATGATGAACTGCACCTAGAACAAATACTTCTGAGTATTTCTGAGTGCTATACTCTGCTATATTTATATCTATTATTTATTAACACCCAGGCAGTTAATTTTTAGTAGAGTGCTCCTATGTATATATGTATGAGAAAGAAATATATGAAATTACTGCAGTTTTTAACATCTACTGCCAGGTGTGTGTTATTTAGGGCTCCAGTCTCTGCAGACAGTGTGATGAATTTGACGTTCCATCCTTTTCACGTTATGCTTAAATAGGGCACTTAGGATAACCACAAACAAAATCAAGTAGAATGCTAAAAGATGGATGACCTATAGGCAACTTTTAAGGGGTTATTTATCAGTGGTTGAATTTTAGTTATTTGGTATTTTTTAAACCTCGACCTCAAAGAGACAATTTTTTTTTTTATTTAAGAAAAAACTTAATCTTTGTTAAGCTTTTAAGGCATTGTGAATCTTTATTGTGCATTGTGAACCTTTAATATCTGCTCTGGAATTTTATTAAATATTTTGCTTGAATAAAAGGGTTTGTAAATGTAAAATTGTATTACATGCACTACAAACGTTCACAAGAGCAGTTTGGTTGCAAACTTTGCGACTGAGGTCTTAATCAGTCAAAAATGGCACATACATAGGTGCACATTGGCGCTAATGGGCAAAAGCATCTTTGCGAACATTTTTTGTTATAACAAAGAATATTACATTTCCCATAAAATCTGCTAAAAAGAAGTCTGCAACTCACAGAAAAACATGTTTGAAAATGCATAGTATTCTTGCTTTCCAACACTGAGGTACTCTGGTTTCTTTCCACATTTCAAAAGACATACAGGCAGGTTAATTGACTTCTGTCACAACTGATCATAATGCGTGAATGTGATAAGAGACTTACGATTAAATTCCCCAATGAGGCAGAGACTGATGTGAAAAATGTAAAAGCAATAGAATTAATAGTGTTAATTAAGATTGTTATTGCATTTCTCCAATGGCATTCAGTACAAATGCAATACTATGGGACAACTTGTGGTTGCCCATTTGTATACTCAGGTCTATGTGACACAGTTTTTTTCCCATCTTTCCTGTACAGGTATAGGATCCCTTATCCAGAAACCCGATATCCAGAAAGCTCCGAATTACGGAATGGCTATCTCCCATAGACTCCATTTTATCCAAATAATCCAAATTTTTAAAAACGATTTCCTTTTTCTCTGTAATAATAAAACAGTAGCTTGTACTTGATCCCAACTAAGATATAATTAATCCTTATTGGAAGCAAAATCAGCCTATCGGGTTTATTTAATGTTTAAATGAATTTCTAGTAGACTTAAGGCTTGAAGACCCATCGTATGTATTATGATACGATCGTTAGGCTCTAGTGCCCGATATCGCCCACTTCGATGAGCGGATTGCTACGTCTATGGCCACCTTTAGCCTTTTTATGTCAGAGTAAAAAAAATTTTTAAATGTTAACTTTGGTCAAATTCGTCCATTTACTACCAATAGATTTCGCACTTTTTTGTGTGGAGCAGCGTGTGAACTTTTTTACTCTGCACCCTATGCCATAATGTTATGGTCTTTTAAATGGAAGGAAATAAAGATTGGAGTTGTTCACCATAATTGCGGTTGATCCATGGCTGTGAGTAGAATGTAAATGCCCTTCCTGGTGTCCCTAGTTCACACACATAGCAAACTTGTTTACTTTTAAGTGAAATTAGAAGAAGAGGCTCTAGTGGTGGGGAAGGTTGTTGGCAAGCAAGGTAAAAAGTTCTGAGCAGAGGAGAGCAAAAAATGACTCCCACCAAATTTTGGGAGGAGGCTTTGCTGGCAGGCAGCAAGTATAATCGGAAATTTCTCAATAAAACACCTTATCCCTGATACAAATAAATGTGCTGGAGAGTATAGAATTAAACGCGATCTGTTCTGGACAAATACTGGAAGCCTAACCTCGTGTAACCACGGAAAAAAAATATTTTTGCTCCAACAACCCAGAATGAACCGTGAGTACAAAAACATGACAGGCTGCCTGTCGTGCTTTACACAAATAAACGCATATTAATAGCAGCTCGTGTGAAGATAATGATCTTGCGAGTGACTATGCCCTTACTATGTAATTCTTCTTTGCTCGTCAGTCCACAAGCTGGAGCGTCTTGCGTCACTGCGCTAATATACTCCGTAGCGGTGCCGTCTCTGTCTGATCTCGCGAGACGTGACGTAGGCGTTGGAGAGCGGGTCGGCAGTAGGTGAGCAAATGATCATTTAAAGGGCTATCCGGGACCAAGGGCTGTATTGTAAAAATTGCGATTGGCACGCGAAAAGCGGAATGATAGGGACTCGGGAGGCATAGATATAGTTTTTTATTTGTAAAAAATCACTCGAGTCTAAGTCGGGAGCGGCCTGTTTATATATTTGGTGAGTGATCTGTTTGATAAACCAGGTCAGACTCACCGGATAGGGTTGCTGCCTTTTTCTCACTTTTGTTAATAACGTTGTTATTCCGCTTCATTTGAACCTACCAGGATTGGCAAATACAGACCACGTGCCTACCCCTGCCGCCAGCGTTCCATGTATATTGTCATGTTTACACCCAACTCAATTAACCCTTTAAGTGCCAGCAGAATTTCACATTTTGGTTACGCGAAATGCCAGCCGTTTTTGAAACATTTTGTGCTCTCTCACTTTAGGGGCATTTTCTGAGGGGAAACCTATAGTTTACCTAGGAAAACTATACATTGTTTTTTTCGGTAGAAACTGAGCTTTCTAAATCTGCCTGAGTTTTCATGTATTTCCACCTGTGCAAAAAAATTTATAGTGCTAAATACCAAAAAAAAATGAAAAATTACCATTTTTCATCGTATATCAATTTATACCAGAAAAATATTTCATTTTACGGATGAAAATCCAACTGATTTGGAAAGCCTTATGTCTCTCGAACGTGCCAATACCAGATATGTATAGTTTTAGGGAGATTTAGGACTTCTGTACCTCAAAAACTCCCGGCAGTATATTGCCGAATTTTGAAAGCACTAAGGCAGAAAACGGCATGCTTTAGATTCCAAGGCAAAAACTCCTGAAACCGTAGGTTTACCCCAGAAAACCATACATTTTTGAAAAGTACACATTCTGCCGATTACAAAATGGGTAACTATGTCTCTCTAATCCCAACTACCAAACATAAAAGCTTGTCTGAACATAGCGGTTTTTCAAAAAAAAATTCAAAATTCTGAAAAATCATTGCAAAGGTTTTATTTTGCTGCTCCGCATATCCCAAACTATATTAGGTACCAAGAAAAAGCACCTGAAATATAATTGCCAGGGGTCCACTGAACAGTTTGACACCCATTATGCATAGGTTTACCAAAGTATCTGGCATTTAGAGACACCAATATGAAGTTAGCACATCCAAATTGATCAGGACTTTACTTCAGCTACTGAGAAATCAACACATTGACTGCATTTTTTGTGGGGTAAAAACACAGAAATATATGTTTACCCCCCAAACCCATATATTTTTGGAAAGTACACATTCTACAGAATCTAAAATGGGTACCCATGCCTTTCTGCTCCAAACTACTGAGTCGCAAGGCTTTCCCAAAATTGTCGGTTTTGGTGAAATATGTGAAAATTGCCTCAAACCTTCAACTTCCCAGCACCATATCACCCATGTATCATTATGTACTAAGAAAAAGCACCCTAAATATGATTGCCAGGGTTCCTCTGAACATTTTGGTGGCCATTGTTCATAGGTTTACCAAAGTATCTGGCATTTAGAGGCCCCAAAATGAAGTTAGCGCATACAAACAGTCCCGTGGGTAACTTCAGCTAATGAAAAATCAAACACATTGACTGCATTTTTGTGGGGTAAAAACACAGAAATATATGTTTACCCCCAAAACCCATATATTTTTGGAAAGTACACATTCTACTGAATCTAAAATGGGTACCCATGCCTTTCTGCTCCAAACTACTGAGTCGCAAGGCTTTCCCACAATTGTCAGTTTTGGTGAAATATGTGAAAATTGCCTCAAACCTTCAACTTCTCAGCACCATATCACCCATGTATCGTTACACACCAAGAAAAAGCACCCTAAATATGATTGCCAGGGTTCCTCCAAACAGTTTGGTGGCCATTGTTCATAGGTTTACCAAAGTATCTGGCATTTAGAGGCCCCAAAATGAAGTTAGCGCATACAAACAGTCCCGTGGGTAACTTCAGCTAATGAAAAATCAACACATTGACTGCATTTTTGTGGGGTAAAAACACAGAAATATATGTTTACCCCCAAAACCCATATATTTTTGGAAAGTACACATTCTACCGAATCTAAAATGGGTACCCATGCCTTTCTGCTCCAAACTACTGAGTCGCAAGGCTTTCCCACAATTGTCGGTTTTGGTGAAATATCTGAAAATTGCCTCAAAACTTCAACTTCTCAGCACCATATCACCCATGTATCGTTACGCACCAAGAAAAAGCACCCTAAATATGATTGCCAGGGTTCCACCAAACAGTTTGGTGGCCATTGTTCATAGGTTTACCAAAGTATCTGGCATTTAGAGGCCCCAAAATGAAGTTAGCGCATACAAACAGTCCCGTGGGTAACTTCAGCTAATGAAAAATCAACACATTGACTGCATTTTTGTGGGGTAAAAACACAGAAATATATGTTTACCCCCAAAGCCCATATATTTTTGGAAAGTACACATTCTACCGAATCTAAAATGGGTACCCATGCCTTTCTGCTCCAAACTACTGAGTCGCAAGGCTTTCCCACAATTGTCGGTTTTGGTGAAATATCTGAAAATTGCCTCAAAGCTTCAACTTCTCAGCACCATATCACCCATGTATCGTTACGCACCAAGAAAAAGCACCCTAAATATGATTGCCAGGGTTCCTCCAAACAGTTTGGTGGCCATTGTTCATAGGTTTACCAAAGTATCTGGCATTTAGAGGCCCCAAAATGAAGTTAGCGCATACAAACAGTCCCGTGGGTAACTTCAGCTAATGAAAAATCAACACATTGACTGCATTTTTGTGGGGTAAAAACACAGAAATATATGTTTACCCCCAAAACCCATATATTTTTGGAAAGTACACATTCTACCGAATCTAAAATGGGTCCCCATGCCTTTCTGCTCCAAACTACTGAGTCGCAAGGCTTTCCCAAAGTTGTCGGTTTTGGTGAAATATCTGAAAATTGCCTCAAAGCTTCAACTTCCCAGCACCATATCACCCATGTATCATTACGTACTAAGAAAAAGCACCCTAAATATGATTGCCAGGGTTCCTCTGAACATTTTGGTGGCCATTGTTCATAAGTTTACCAAAGTATCTGGCATTTAGAGGCCCCAAAATGAAGTTAGCGCATACAAACAGTTCTGTGGGTAACTTCAGCTAATGAAAAATCAACACATTGACTGCATTTTTGCGGGGTAAAAACACAGAAATATATGTTTGCCCCCCAAAACCCATATAGTTTTGGAAAGTACACATTCTACCGAATCTAAAATGGGTACCCATGCCTTTCTGCTCCAAACTACTGAGTCGCAAGGCTTTCCCACAATTGTCGGTTTTGGTGAAATATCTGAAAATTGCCTCAAAGCTTCAACTTCTCAGCACCATATCACCCATGTATCGTTATGCACCAAGAAAAAGCACCCTAAATATGATTGCCAGGGTTCCTCCGAACAGTTTGGTGGCCATTGTTCATAGGTTTACCAAAGTATCTGGCATTTAGAGGCCTCAAAATGAAGTTAGTGCATACAAATAGTCCTGTGGGTAACTTCAGCTAATGAAAGATCAACACATTAACTGCATTTTTTGTGGGGTAAAAACACAGAAATATATGTTTACCCCCCAAACCCATACATTTTTGGAAAGTACACATTCTACAGAATCTAAAATGGGTACCCATGCCTTATTGCTCCAAACTACTGAGTCGCAAGGCTTTCCCAAAGTTGTCGGTTTTGGTGAAATATCTGAAAATTGCCTCAATGCTTCAACTATCCAGCATCATATCACCCATGTATCATTACGTATCACAAAAAAGCACCCAAATTGTGATTGCCAGGGGTCCTCCAAACAGTTTGGTGCCCACTGTGCATAGGTTTACCAAAGTATATGGCATTTAGAGGCCCCAAAATGAAGTTAGCACATACAAATTGTCCTGTGGGTAACGTCAGCTAATGAAAAATCAGCACATTGTCTGCATTTTTGTGGGGTAAAAACACAGAAATATATGTTTACCCCCAAACCCATACATTTTTGGAAAGTACACATTCTACAGAATCTAAAATGGGTACCCATGCCTTTCTGCTCCAAACTACTGAGTCGCAAGGCTTTGCCAAATTTGGCGGTTTTGGTGAAATATCTGAAAATTGCCTCAAAGCTTCAACTTTCCAGCAACGTATTGTCCATGTATCATTACCAGCATAAAGCATCCTAAATATAAACATAGGGGTCTACTAAATAGTTTGATGCCCAATGTGCATAGATATACCAAACTATGTGGCGCACAGAGACCCCCAAATGACAATATGTATAGACATTTTCACGGCTGACGCGCTGGCTGCTGCAACATAACCACCCGGTGTGTGTATTATGCGACATTAGACCACCTAACAGTACAGAGACCCCAGAAAACCATATATTTTCAGAAAGTACACATTCTGACGAATCCAATATGGGTAAATAAGTGTTTCTACTACAAACTGCCAAACTGCAAAGCAATGCTGAACATAACGTTTTTTATCAAATTTCTGAAAATCGTCACAAAGCTTGAATTTTACCCCATTATATGCCCCACATTTCGTAACTTATCAGCATAAAACATCCTAAATATGAACGCCAGCGGTCTACTGAACACTTTGATGCCCAATATGCATAGATATACCAAACTATGTGGCGCACAGAGACCCCCAAATGACAATACTGTATATACATTTTCACGGCTGACGCGCTGGCTGCTGCAATATAAGCACCTGGTGTGTGTATTATGCGACATTAGACCCCCCTAACAGTACAGAGACCCCAGAAAACCATATATTTTCAGAAAGTACACATTCTGACGAATCCAATATGGGTAAATAAGTGTTTCTACTACAAACTGCCAAACTGCAAAGCAATGCTGAACATAACGGTTTTTATCAAATTTCTGAAAATCATCACAAAGCTTGAATTTTACCCCATTATATGCTCCACGTTTCGTAACGTATCAGCATAAAACATCCTAAATATGAACGCCAGGGGTCTACTGAACACTTTGATGCCCAATATGCATAGATATACCAAACTATGTGGCGCACAGAGACCCCCAAATGTCAATAGTGTATATACATTTTCACGGCTGACGCGCTGGCTGCTGCAATATAAGCACCTGGTGTGTGTATTATGCGACATTAGACCCCCCTAACAGTACAGAGACCCCAGAAAACCATATATTTTCAGAAAGTACACATTCTGACGAATCCAATATGGGTAAATAAGTGTTTCTACTGCAAACTGCCAAACTGCAAAGCAATGCTGAACATAACGGTTTTTATCAAATTTCTGAAAATCGTCACAAAGCTTGAATTTTACCCCATTATATGCTCCACGTTTCGTAACGTATCAGCATAAAACATCCTAAATATGAACGCCAGGGGTCTACTGAACACTTTGATGCCCAATATGCATAGATATACCAAACTATGTGGCGCACAGAGACCCCCAAATGACAATAGTGTATATACATTTTCACGGCTGACGCGCTGGCTGCTGCAATATAAGCACCTGGTGTGTGTATTATGCGACATTAGACCCCCCTAACAGTACAGAGACCCCAGAAAACCATATATTTTCAGAAAGTACACATTCTGACGAATCCAATATGGGTAAATAAGTGTTTCTACTACAAACTGCCAAACTGCAAAGCAATGCTGAACATAACGGTTTTTATCAGATTTCTGAAAATCGTCACAAAGCTTGAATTTTACCCCATTATATGCTCCACGTTTCGTAACGTATCAGCATAAAACATCCTAAATATGAACGCCAGGGGTCTACTGAACACTTTGATGCCCAATATGCATAGATATACCAAACTATGTGGCGCACAGAGACCCCCAAATGACAATAGTGTATATACATTTTCACGGCTGACGCGCTGGCTGCTGCAATATAAGCGCCTGGTGTGTGTATTATGCAACATTAGACCCCCCTAACAGTACAGAGACCCCAGAAAACCATATATTTTCAGAAAGTACACATTCTGACGAATCCAATATGGGTAAATAAGTGTTTCTACTACAAACTGCCAAACTGCAAAGCAATGCTGAACATAACGGTTTTTTATCAAATTTCTGAAAATCGTCAGAAAGCTTGAATTTTACCCCATTATATGCCCCACATTTCGTAACGTATCAGCATAAAACATCCTAAATATGAACGCCAGGGGTCTACTGAACACTTTGATGCTCAATATGCATAGATATACCAAACTATGTGGCGCACAGAGACCACCAAATGACAATAGTGTATATACATTTTCACAGCTGACGCTCTGGCTGCTGCAATATAAGCACCTGGTGTGTGTATTATGCGACATTAGACCCCCCTAACAGTACAGAGACCCCAGAAAACCATATATTTTCAGAAAGTACACATTCTGACGAATCCAATATGGGTAAATAAGTGTTTCTACTACAAACTGCCAAACTGCAAAGCAATGCTGAACATAACGGTTTTTATCAAATTTCTGAAAATCGTCACAAAGCTTGAATTTTACCCCATTATATGCCCCACATTTCGTAACGTATCAGCATAAAACATCCTAAATATGAACGCCAGGGGTCTACGGAACACTTTGATGCCCAATATGCATAGATATACCAAACTATGTGGCGCACAGAGACCCCCAAATGGATATATAGTAGATAAAATTTACAAGGCAAAACAAAATAAGGCAGTAAAGAGTGAAATGAAAAAAAATCCAATAAAACCACAAAAATCAATGTTTTTTTCCAGAATAGTGTTATCGGCCATCAGAATCACAGTTTGAATATTTTAGCTGGGCCAAACAGGTTATACGGCTAGAAACAAGTGAACACAACATATGCAGAGCTGAAAATGCAATAAAATGGCTAGAAATTCAATAAAATGGCTAAAAATGCACCAAAATACCCAAAATTGCAATATAATCACCGAAATAACATACAAAAGATATTGCACAGTACGGTTAGCGAATACGCTATTCGTAATGGCAATAAAACATTTTTTTCAGCCAAAAAAAGAGACGATGCGATAAGAAAAAAAAAAAAAAGCCACAATGCCATGTATGTGCGTGTGCGTGTATACAAATGGTAAATTACATGTTATGTGCGTGTGTGCGTGTGCACATGTGTGTAAGTGCAGTGAGTGTAAGTGACCCCCCCATCCCCAAAAATGTATGTGTAAGTGTGAATCTAAGTGTGTATTACTGTAATAAGTGTGTGTTGGTGTGTTTGTGTGTGTAATTGTTGCACTAACCTGAAAAAGTCGCTGAAGACTGTTGCACACGATGTGGAGGGGTCCCAGGAAGACATCTGCGACGATCCTCGTGTTCCTGTGCTGTGGGGGCGGAGATCAACGGCGCAGTGCAGGCTGCAGCAGCAGGACACGTAAGTAACACGTGCCTGCTGCTGCTTTTGGGCCCCTGGGCGATCGCGCCCCAGGGGCCACTCGATCCCCTGCTCTGCTCGTTGCCTAGGGGCAGGGGATCGAAGCGGAACGGAGCGAGCGGCTCTAACAGCCGCTCCTCCGCTCCACAACCCGGAAGTGCTGCAGAACGTAGAATCTACGTTCTGTGGCATTTCAAGTTACTTTTCCACAGAACGTAGATTCTACGTTCTGTGGCACTTAAAGGGTTAATATCTGAATGCGTTCTGGTCATAAATTGGATGGGTTGCTTTGGCGGGAGAGATGGTTAAATAAAGTGCTTGCATCCACTTTGCAATCAGCCCTGTTGTGGATTTTCTACCCGTGGACAACGTTCGAGAAGCTGTTTTCATACCTCCCAAATTTTTCACACGTAGAACAGCGATTTTTTTGACCATGTTCATTTTACAAAATGTGGCAGGTTATAAAAGTTTGAAAATGTTTCCTTATCTAAAGAGTTTGTTTGTGTCTCAAAATTGTTACAAAGTATCAAACAAAGTATTTGCACCTGTTAGCTGTTCTGTGCTCTCTGCTAAAAGTCAATTAAGTGGCTGTTCAGTGCAGTGAAAATAGGGACTTTCCAGTACAAATGAGGGACAGCAGGTTGAGCTGTCAAAAGAGGGACTGTCCCTCCGAAAAAGGGACAGGTGGGAGGTATGTTATTTATGTGCTTAAAGGAACAGTAACACTAAAAAAATTTTTTATTAAAAAATCCATTCTACCTACACTAATAATAGATCTACCCTGCATAAAGTGTATTAATACCAATGCTTTATTAAAAAAATACTGTTAGAAAACACTGCTTCCTGTCTACTGGAGAACGGTGATATGGTGACGAGGCCAGGCGAGGTTTTGTCGCCTGACGACTATAGTATAATAAAAAGTATTTTATAAGCACTTTACCCTTAGATACACTCACTGCCTATTACTTCAAAGCAGTGCCAGACATGGTCCTAAAATTCCAAATACATAAATGCTAGGGATGCACCGAATCCACTATTTGGGATTTGGCCAAATCCTTGGTGAAAGATTCGGCCAAATACCGAACTGAATCTGAATCCTAATTTGCATATGCAAATTAGGGTTGGAAAAGGAAAAATATTTTTACTTCCTTGTTTTTTGATGTAAAATCCCATGACTACTTTCCTGCCACTAACTTGCATATGCAGATTCAGTTCAGCCAGGCACAAAGATTCGGCCAAATCTGAATCCTGCAAAAAAAAAAAGGCAGAATCCCAACCCAAATCCTGGATCCAGTGCATCTCTACTAAAAACCGCATAACATGCACTTTTTTTTTTTTTTCACTTTTTCTCAGCCTTCTTAGCTACATTTAACCATGCTAACAATAGCTCCGTGCCTCTACTATTGTTTTTTTCGACCCCCCGAGCCAATTCTGTATGACTACATTGGGAACAAGTGGGAGCTAGCCACACCACCGTCCACCTGTGCCGCTGAATTGGATAATTAAAATGTTCTACTTGATTATGTAGGAACGTCGCAAATAAAAAGCAATGGAGTGGCACGGAACTGCCAATCTGCCTCCCAACTGGTGTATTTTATGCAGGGTAACCTGTCTTTACTTCTTGCTTATCCAGCACTCCTTGCAAAACCACAATAAACTTGGCTTCTGTTGGTGTTTTAATTTATCTTTCCATTTCTGCCATTTAAAAGCTGTTAGGCCCTCCACCTGGTTTTGCATAAATAAAGACTATGCAATGCTAGACAACTTTAAATGTATGTTAATTAACATTTTTCAATGTTTTTAAAGATATTTGTAATTTAAATTGCTTTTAAAAGCCATAGCCTTTTGCCTCCAGTGTCGGACTGGCACACCAGGAGCCCACCAAGAAAATTTAGACCAGGGGCCCACTGTCAGTACTATTATTCTTCCTCTCCTCACTCAACTATCTTTTAGTTATACATACTATAACCTATTATTCCATCTATTTAGCCTCTTTGTTCTCATAGAAACAGGGAATGGTCATGAAACAGGCCAAATGTTTAGCAGCACAAGGGCCCAGCGGGAGTTTTCCTGGTATCCCGGTGGGCCAGTCCGACACTGTTTGCCTCTATTCTCTAAACATTTTACCTTAAAGGAGAAGGAAAGATTCAAGTTAGGCTGGCCTCAGTGTTTGCAAAGATTTCCCTGAAACTGCTGGCTTGTGTTCCCATTAGAATAAAACTGCAGACTTTCTCTGCACTGAACGTTCGAGAAGCTGTTTTCATACCTCCCAAATTTTTCACACGTAGAACAGCGATTTTTTTTGACCATGTTTATTTTACAAAATGTGGCAGGTTTTAAAAGTTTGAAAATGTTTCCTTATCTAAAGAGTTTGTTTGTGTCTCAAAATTGTTACAAAGTATCAAACAAAGTATTTGCACATGTTAGCTGTTCTGTGCTCTCTGCTAAAAGTCAATTAAGTGGCTGTTCAGTGCAGCGAAAATAGGGACTTTCCAGTACAAATGAGGGACAGCAGGTTGAGCTGTCAAAAGAGGGACTGTCCCTCCGAAAAAGGGACAGGTGGGAGGTATGTTATTTATGTGCTTAAAGGAACAGTAACACTAAAAAAAATTTTTATTGAAAAATCCATTCTACCTACACTAATAATAGATCTACCCTGCATAAAGTGTATTAATACCAATGCTTTATTAAAAAAATACTGTTAGAAAACACTGCTTCCTGTCTACTGGAGAACGGTGATATGGTGACGAGGCCAGGCGAGGTTTTGTCGCCTGACGACTATAGTATAATAAAAAGTATTTTATAAGCACTTTACCCTTAGATACATTCACTGCCTATTACTTCAAAGCAGTGCCAGACATGGTCCTAAAATTCCAAATACATAAATGCTAGGGATGCACGGAATTCACTATTTGGGATTTGGCCAAATCCTTGGTGAAAGATTCGGCCAAATACCGAACTGAATCTGAATCTTAATTTGCATATGCAAATTAGGGTTGGAAAAGGAAAAATATTTTTACTTCCTTGTTTTTTGATGTAAAATCCCATGTTTATTGTAGCTGTACTGTGTCTGGGAATTTGACACGTTTTCAAGAATGCTCTGGACCTAGGGTTTTCCGAATGAAAGGTCTTTTGTAATTTTGATCTCCATACCTTAAGTCTGCTAAAAAAAATCATTTAAAATTAACATTAATTAATCTAATAGGATTGTTTTGACTCAACTAAGGATAAATTATATCTTAGTTGGGATCAAATACAAGATACTGGTTTATTATTTCATCTATCAGTCTATCTATTGGAGTTGGCCACCTTGCATACATAAGTAGCACTTTATAAATAAAAAATATACATATATACAAAAACAAAAAACATATACATACATACTAGAAATTATTTACATATGTAGGTGCTAACTTGCACACACGTGCACCAGCATCAACAGTCGGCTGTTTGCTTGCAAGCTTGCAGTAGGCAAATTACTGATTGATTACTATTGGCAACCGCACTTGTGCAATTTAACATGTATATTTGTAAATCAACCCTTTTGTCAGAAGAACATTGACGAAAATCTGACCTAAAATGTTTTTTTTCCATCTAAGGGAAGTTTTTGAGATCATACTTGGAAAGTGAAGACCCAGGCAGGGCTTCTCACACTCAGACTTATTAATTCCATTGATTGGGGATCCCTGCTTTAGATCATGGTAAAAATGTTTGACTCATTTGTTGGGGTGGATTCTCAATATTTAATTTTAGAACTTGCATGTAAAACTGCGCTGCAGGGCATATATATGCATAAATATGGAAAATTCAAGTGTTCACAAACTTTCAAGCACCGCTGTACATTTATTAGTTCATAAAAAGGTCCACTTACATTGTAAACTCTACAGGGCAGGGACCTTTTTTCTTAATGACTGTATATTATTTTCTGGGTTTGGGGGGGTCTGTTATTTTGTGTATTCTTAATGCAAGATGCGACTGTGTAGGCTGGACACAGACAGGGCAGTGGTGTAACCATTATTTAATGCTTTTAATGTGCCCTTACCTCCTATGGCTACTGTACATTCATATTTTAAAAAGTAATTTTTTTTTAGTGTCAGTATCACTTTAAATGTAAACATTGTGTGAACACTTTTTGCACTGAAAATACTGTAGTGAATGTGGGCCTATGAGCACTAACGCTTGTTGTGGTTACCGTTCATGTGACTGTGCCTTTCAGCGTCTGAAAATAACATTTACTCCCAGAGTAACTTCCTTGTGTTATAATTTAAAACAATTGTTAACATGTGTAACACTAATTTGGTTACTGTCTCTTTAAATAGCAACTTACCCTTGGCAATCCAGGGGCCCCGAGTCCCTTTTGCGTATGAAAAGTACTGGGAATTACAGCGCAGTGCCTCCACCTAGTGAACACTGAGGAAAACACCTCAGGGGGCTCCACTAGGAATAATAAAACACACAGTTTGCAAATTAACAAATATAAACTTTATATAAACAGTTTGACTAGGGCAACCTAATACACACTTCACTCCTACACTGGGGACACGTGGGACACTACCTAAACCACTATTAGGTGCTTAACTGTTGCTTTACACAGTCCTTGCTAAATATCACAGTCCCAATCCTTTGGAAGGGGTTAATAACCGCACAGTTCAAATGATTCTCCCTTCCCCAGAGCTCTTATTCCTCAGGTAGCGCTACCTTATTCCCCAAAAGTACCTCTCCCTTTTGAAGTTGGCAGCAGCTCTTTTGTAGCAGGTAAATGGTTAAAAGCTGTCTTCAGTATGGGGCCCCACGCTTGTATCCGTGCCAGTATCCTCCCTTGGGTGGCTCACTCACCGGGGTGCTCTCAGAGGAATTCACACTGGAGATCACACACAGCTCTGCAGCAGAATCAGACTCACTAGTGGCACCTTTCTCCTTCTGAGTTTGCAGCAACTTGGCAGGGGACAGGCTGGGCTCAATCTCCCCAGATTCAGCAGCTTTTTCTCTGTACCTTACAGTCTTACAGCTATTCACGCTGGCTCTCTCTGCTCTCTCTCTGGGAGACTCAGTGCTTTTGGCTCCAAAGTCAGGCACACCCTTTCTCCCAAGGATGCACTGGGGTTCCCAGCCAATCAGGTCATTATCCAGCATGCAACTGGGCTGGATGATGTCACAGGCAGACAAACAGGGGAAGGATTCCTCATGTCCCCTACACGTTTTATCAAAGTAAAAAAAAAAAAATAATTTTCTTTTGGGGTACACATTTTCCATATGCTAATATAACACCTGGTAACTTCTCCACTGGGATGTATGATCTGGAAGATTTTTGCTTAATTCCAGATTCCCTCTTTGCTGTCCTTCCACACCTGAGTTGACGAAGCATAAACTAAGCTGCAACTGATCAAAATGTAATGTTTACTTAGAAATTCTGTAGTCCAATCCCTCAGCCAGTTCCCACTTGACATTCTCCCTCGGATGTCTACAGCCTCAACAGTTCATAAAGATGAACCAGCACTCAAAGGAAGCTTAGGGATAGACAGCACAAACAGTCTAATATAGTGTAGTACTTTTTAAGATCCTTACAGCACATTTATGTGAAATCACACTTATTAGGGGAAGTGCTCTTTTACCTTCACCTGCAGAGATTATATGCCCTTTAACCCATCCTTTCAAATGGTTACACCTTCAGGGCTTTGAGATGGAATACTTACAAACGTTTAATATGATCTGCAAAGCCTTGCTATATTTCTGCTTTCCAATTTCCAGCCACCAGTAGCTCTGAAAAATTTTGCAACTGAGGCTTTAGAAGTCCTGGACCTCAGCCACTTAACCGAGAGACTGAGAATTTTTCATAGAGCCTAATGTTCCCATAAGATCAATTTATTTTACGCTTTTGATAATACAATTCTGCCATTAATGTCTTATTTCTCATGTCTTCAAAAGTGTGAACTGATTTTTATGTTTTAACAAAAAAACTGCACAAAAATCTTATCTAATTATAAATAATTGGAAAATGTTATTGTTCTCTTGCAGAAGTGATAAAGTCCTCAAGTGACCCTTCTGACAAATTTCCAAAACTTATGAGGTTTTCTTAACTATTATAATTTTTTTTTATATTTAGACAATGTCTCTACATTCGGGAAGAGGAGGACAGCAAACTAGAGGAGCCCCCATGCAGCCTTTTAGACCCCAGAACCTAAGGCCTGCTCAGCTACCTCAGTCTTCAGGACAGTACTGCTATGATCCACAAAGTACTCCTCCTCCTCCGACATTCTGTAACATGCCAAACACAAATTTTATACCACAGAGGCCAGATTATATGTCATATCCTCCACCTTCTGCTCCTCCAACACAGAGTGCAATAAACCAGTGTCTTCCTAGGCCCCCTTTTCCAGTTAGGCAGAGTTATCCAATTCCTCCCTGTTTTCCCCCAGTTCCACCAGCATCTGCCCCAGGCAGTTCTCCAGCTGTTGTACCTACTGTTGGACAGTGTCCATATCCTTACATGTTGCCACCAGTTATGCCACCCCCACCAATTATGCCTCCCCCATTACCCCATGTTCCCTATCAACCCCCATATACTGCTGGATATCCTCCTCAACCTTTTCCTCCACCACCCCCAGCACCCCAACCAACACCAAGTTTTAATAGCTATCAGCAGGCAGCATCTTTTCAAGGTAACAGCCACTACAGACATGCAAGCCATGGGCAATACCAGACTGAAAAGTCACAAACTGATCACAGATCACAAGAGAGAGGCAAACACTATGAAGATCATCGGCGTAGAGAGTACAGCCATAGTGACAGGCACCGGTCTGAAAAACATGGTGACCGCCGAGATCGAGGCCGAAGTTCTGAAAGGTCACGCAGACTAGAAGGCATCCGTCACAGGTCAGATTATGAGTATAGAAGGGGACCATCACGTGGTAGAATTCCATCACGCCATCCAAGTTATGAAAGAAGCAGGTAACTGTATCTTTAAATATAATTTATATTTGCTTAGGCGAAAAAGCATGTACTGATTTTCAGCAGGATTGTATTTAAGTTGTGCAATGTTGTCTTTTCTGTTAAAATTATCTACAGAGATGCAGAGGAGGAATGTTCTCTGCATTTCATACCCTAATTTCTGCACCCTATATATAGAATATATTTTTTGCTTAGTGAGTACTTTTATCAGTAGGATGTCAGTCCAACACTAAATTCATACCCACTTAACATTTGATATTTAAGCACTTGTTTAAATGTACAGAATATATGGAGAGTTAACACCTGTTTTAGATTATATAAAGTGTGTTAATGTTGGCAGAAACTAATTAAAGAATTTGATTCATGCTGTTGACATTAATTAAAAGTAATGGTGAGAAGATAATCAACAAACTTTATACTTAAAGGGGCACCATTCTAGATTTTATGTGAAAAGGATTTTGGCAATGCATTACAGGTATCATTATTTGGTTTAGATTTTTTGCTGTGGATTCCTTATACCTTTAACTGCTTGTTCTTGCCACTGGCAATTTACCATCATGCATCTGCTGTAAAGAGCCCTAATCTGGGTGTCTTTGTAAGGAGCACAGTGTCTCAACTTTGTTAGTGCTTTCCTCTGCTCACATTATACTGTTATTTTCTCCAGGTCTGCTTGGGGGACACAGGGGCAGTGGGGTATAGCTGGCACCAGTAGGAGGCAGGACACAATAAAAAAAATAGAAATCCTGCTATACCCCTCCTCTGTAGGCAGAGACACTTAGTTTTGTTGTGTCCTTAGGAGGTAAGGACCGTCTCCTGCAATCAGAAGTTTTTTTAGTATTTATGTTGCTCTTTTTTTTATTTCATTACAATTCCTTCACATTATATGGAGCTGGACAGCTACACTGATCCATAGTCTGATCCATTACTTCAGGATGTCATTGGGGTCTCTTGTGCTCTGCACTGACCATCCAGCATTGATTCCCTCCCTCTGTCATCCAGAGTGAGGATGCACTGGCTGGGACACAGGGCTGAGGTATAGCCAGGTTCATCCTGTGGCTGATTCCTCCTTATATGCCTCCAGGATCCCTACACTAGCACTCCGGGAACTCCTGCTGTGGCTCATTTATGGTAAGCATATATCCTTAATAGCCAGCCTATTCACTCTCTGAGCACCCCCCCCCCCCTTCACAATCCATCTGCCTTTATAGCACAGCAGTATAGGAGATTTTTTTTGCAACCTGCAGGTCACTAGTTCTGACCCAGGCAGTATCTTAAACAGCCTCCACCAAACACACAGGCAGGCAATGGGAATGGCAATTATGTTTCCTACTGTCCTCACTGTCAGCAGCGCAAGAGAGTTATTGTGGGCTTAGCACCGTTTGCACTTACTTTATGCGCAACCCGGAAGTGCGCGTCGGTGCCTTAGGCTCCATTTTTCTAAGGCGCGTGTCTGCACCATACGTCACTGCTAAGGGAGGGGCCATTTTTGCGCTCTCCGTTGTCCCCCTTTTATTCTTAGAACACGACAGGGCAGTACTACACAGTGGTGTTTTTAGTTGTTGCCACAGGGCAGCAGGCATAATTACTGTCTTATCAGGCTCTACTCTCCTCCAAGGCAGAACCAGCAACACTGGGATATTTTTCAAAATCAAAAAACGTGTATTAAGTAAAGCATGTCTTAGCCAACGTAACATTTCGGTCCCCACTGGGACCTTTCTCAAGGCAACCACACCCTTAACATAAAGTGATATATATAGCCAATAGACCATATGCAATTAAGGAATGACTTCACATCCATAGCATTAAAGTGATTGGTGCAGATATCAAAGTGCTGAGTGCACATCAATTAAATAGGATTTAAATGGATTAAAAATACACATATATAGTGTAGACAAAGTGACCTGTGCTTAATAATTTACAATAATTGTAAAACCAATCCAATGCATATTGTGTTAAGAATACCATGTGTAACAGGGAAAATATTAAAAATTAAAATTGTTCCATATACATATAACAAATCCATGTAACAGATCCAAGTTAGCTACTACAGTATCCTATAATGCTGACTCAGCATAAGGAAGCCCCTGATATATCCTTTCTACTGCTCTAAATTCACATATATCTAAAGTCATGGCATATTGAATCCTAATTATCGCCATATAGCATATATAGATGCATCCATCCTAAATGAAGAGCAAGAACAAAGCAGCAAAACCTGTAAATGAACCTGTTATCTACATTTGCTGCCGAATGGTATTGTACTTGCTTACCGGATCGGTGGGAGACAGTAGTTCCTTTAAGTTCTTATTTCTCCTGTATCCAAATTGGATCCTTCTCCTGTTAATCACAGTGAGTTCTAGGTCCGTCTTGATAATTGGCCAATGCTGTAATACAGAATCCCTGATCAATGGGGTACGGGTATCATAGGTGGTGGTATAGATCAATGTATCATCACCTTTAGTACATTTCTCTTAGTGTGAGCATCACCCCTGATAATGGCATTTCGGTCAAGGGACATGGCCCACTGTTTAACCTCATCGACCAATTTCTTTGGATACCCCCTCTCCAAAAATTTCTGTGCCATTAAATTTAAGGCCAAGATCTCAACTGTTCGTCCCTAGTTATACACACCACGCGCATCATCTGCGACTTAGGGAGTGAATGCAACAAATGCTTGGGATGGCTGCTGGTATAATGCAACAAGCTATTCCTATTTGTGGCCTTATGGTAAATCTTAGTTTGAAGCTTGTTTGCTACTTCATCCTTATACACAGTGACATCCAGAAATTGTATACTACTCATATCTTTCAGTGGACCTTTGTATGAAATGTTCTCACTCATTAGTTCCCGAGTGGCCTCAATTCCGGCAATGTGTGGTATACAAGTATACAAACTATGTACGTCCATAGTAACAAACATGAAATTTGGATTATCATAGTTCACACTATCAATGACCCGTAAAAAAACGTCTGTATCCTGTAAAAAATAGCCGGTCCCTCAAATCACGGGTTGCAACAATTCATCTACATTTTTTGCCACCTTCTCAGTTAGAGAACCCACCGCAGATATTATTGGTCTACCTGGTGGGTGTAATAGACTTTTGTGAATTTTGGGTAAAGTGTATATAACAGTTCTTACCGGAAACTTTACATACAGTCCATCTCTCTGGTCACATGTTATCTGGCAGGCTTCATCCAGCATCGTCTTCAGTTGTAACTGAAATGTATTGGTTGGATCAAACATTAATTTTTGATAACATTTAGAGTCCGACAATTGTCCCAGTAACTCAGACCTGTAGTATTGATAATCCAGAACCACTACTGCTCCACCCTTATCCACCGGTTTGATTATTATATCTGGTCTCTCCTGTAATGCTTTTAATATAACACGCTCCTCTTGGGAAAAATTTCCCCTATGTTGAATTATCTCTGGGGTTTGCAAAATTGTGTCATTAATCATACGTGAATATGTACGTAGAGAGGTACTATTAGTACCAGGATCAAAGTTATTCCGGGGTTTAAAGCTCCTACCCCTATCCCCCTCCTTGTTTGCTGTGGGGATTTTTTGTTTGAAATATTCCTTAAGCCGTAGGGACCGTGCAAATTTATAATTGTCCACAACATAAGTGGCTTTTCCGATGGTACAAGAGACAATCCACGTGATAAAACGCTTACCTCTCCTTGTGTTAACTGGTACCCTGAGAGGTTAATCACTGCCTGTTCTAATTGGCCTTCGCTCCCCGGCGTGGGGGTCTCCCACGTCCCTTGCCTCTTGCTGTGTTTCCTGCCGCCACGTCTGTGCTTTGTTCTTCTGCCTTTTCCATGGCTTGCTGGCTGCCTAAAAAAACCCTCTCTGTCGAGCGTGCGGCAGCATCCATTTCCTCCTCTGATTCACCACTCGTCGACACGTAACCCAGGGGCTTGTGCGCTCTGCGTGACGTCATCATCCTGCGTCTCTGTCCACCGGGTCTCCCTCCATGTCGCCATCGGTAGACATAATTGTCTTTGTAATCCTGTTGCACTCTCAAGAATTTAGAGTGTTTAAATGCAAGTATTTCATTTTTGTATTGCAGTAATTGTTCTTGTAATTTTCCCATCCAATCTACCTCTTTATCCAGCTTAAGGGTGTTGATGTTTTGACTTTCAAATTGCAGTATCTCTCCTCTAATGGACTTAAGATCCTTTCCCGTTTCCTCAATCACCAGAAGCATTAATTCATAGGAACATCTATCTAGTGCAGCGCATCATCTATTGCAAAAGTCCACATTATTCCTGCCAATGGTAGGAATATTATTCACTCAGAAACCTCGTGGGATCCTCTTTTCTCTATAGTATTCTGAGAGTGAGACCCCATGCAGATGTAGTTCTGCATGATGTAGTATCTATCTATCTATTTCTTACATTATATATATTGTTAACTTAATTCATCTCTTACAGGAACAGCTTGTGTACACCATGTCTGAAGGTACAGGTGATAACCTTTTTTCCAGGCCAGCTACTTCTGCATTGAGTATTTAGCTTGTGCCAAATGCTGCAAACGCCTGCCATCTGGTCACAAGGACCCTCTGTGTTCCACATGCAGGAACACAGAGGGGGCACCGAGGGTAAGGGGGGCCCGGCCATGCCACACTTACTTGATTAGCCGGGCCCCCCATCTTTCTGAGAGCTGCTGACTTCGGGAAGGCATGGACGTTTAAGGGACCCTGGCCACCAATTTTCATATAATGTGTGTTGGGGGGGGGGGGGGGCTGGCCACCAATTTTTTGTTGGCCACCAATTTTTTTTAGCCACCAATAGTTTTAATGGGGGCCCCTGGCCACAAATCTTTTTTTATATGGGGGGCCCTGACCACCAATATCTTTTTATTTTTTATTAACAAGTGGGAACCCTAGCCACCAATATTTTTTTGTTTTTTTACTGTGTGGTGGGGCGGACCTATAGGTGGGGCTTGCGGTGGGCGCAGCCCAGGGGGCCCAGGAAATTTTGTCGTATGGGGCCCTGCGATTTCTGATGATGGTCCTGTCCACGTGCAAGCCACCTAAGGCCGTTTCAAAAACTTCAGAACTCCATTCTCAGTTAAACCAAGTCTCCCATGGGGACCCATCAGGCCAGCCCCAGGACTCCACCCCCCCCCTGGATCCCAGCCTCCCCCAGAATGGGCATTTCAGCTTGCCGCCGGCATTCCTAAATTGGCTTTCTCCTTTGATAAACTGCTAGTGTGGCTAGATAATCGTCGGCCTAAGCCTCCAAAACGTAGAGCCCCCTCTCCTTCCGAGGATGAGTGTGAGGCGGAGTCCATCACTACTTCTCCCCTGCCGCCTGACTCCGAGGACCATTCAGCCCTGTCTGATGGTGAACTATCTCACGATTCTGACCAAGAGGAAGAGGACTTCCCCCAAATTCTCCTCCGAGGCCATTGATTCCCTCATCTCCTCAGTATTGGAGAACCTTCACTTACAGGAGCCTGAACCTAGTTCCAGTACTTCCCCCTCCTTGTTTAAGCACCGCAGCAGGTCCTCCCCTTCCTTTCCCTCTCACTCTCAACTCGAACAAATTATCTAACAGGAATGGGACAATCCAGAGAGCCGTTTCCAGGCTAACCGCCGTTTTCTCAAACTATATCCTTTTCCACAGGATCTAATGGAAACGGAAAAGTGGACCTCCCCACCTTCATTGGACATGCCTGTCTCTCGACTATCCTTGGACACTGCCTTACAAGTTCCTGATACAGCCTCCTTCAAGGACTCCATGGACAAGAAGCTTGAAGGCGTTCTACGTTCCCTCTTCTCTGCTTCAGGTACCTCCCTCCGGCCGGTTCTAGCCTCGGCTTGGGTAAGTAGAGCCGTCCAATCTTGGTCGGACTCCTTATTCCGAGCAATTGCCACAGGGGTCCCCTGTGAAGAACTAATTTGGCCTCGCAAATCAAGGAGGCTAATGATTACCTATGTGAAGCCTACCTCGATGCGCTACAGGAGATTAGCAGAACTTCAGCCGACTTCACTTGTCGGTAGCGGCTTGCAGATCTCTCTGGATGAAGTTGTGGACCGTGGACTGTCACCTCAATTCCATTCAAGGGAAAACTCCTCTTCGGTCCGGACCTGGACAAGATCATCGGCCAGGCCACCGGGGGTAAGAGTACTATACTCCCACAACCAAAATCTCACCCTTCCTTTCATCTGAACCATTTTTTTTGCGGCTCCCAGCACAAGGGCGCGAGATCGTCTCCTCCCCGACACTCCACCACCGGCAGAGGATGCTTCAGTGGAAAGTCCAGGCCATCCTGGCAGTCCCGCCCAGCAAGCCCACATCTGCATGACTCGTCCCTTCTGCCCTCCAGCAACTCAGCCGTAGGGGGGAGACTTCGCAGGTTTGCCGACTCCTGGAAGAATCTGGGTACACAAGGTCGTGAGTCAGAGCTACCACCTTAAATTAACTTCTTTCCCGCCCCTCAGGGGAATAAAAAGGCTCAGGCGCTGCACTCCAGATCGACAAGCTTATACGTTTAGAGGTCATCATCCCTGTTCCGACCGAGGAGATTCCGAGGCTATTACTTGAACTTGTTTGTAGTTCTCAAGAAGGATGGATCTGTTCGGCCTTTCCTGGACCTCAAGGAACTCCATACATTAATTTAATTTGACCACAAAGGTTCAAGATGGAATCCCTCAGGTCTGTCATCGCGGCCATGTCCCTAGGCCGATTCCTGGTTTCTCTGGACATAAAGGACGCCTAGCTTCATGTCCCAATTTTCCACCCCCATCAGAGATTCTTGAGATTTGCCTTCCAAAATCGCCACTTCCAATTCACGGCCCTTCCCTTCGGCCTGACTTTGGCCCCTCGTGTCTTTACCACGATCATGTCGGTGGCCACTGCTCTAATCCGCACCAGGGGAATCTCCATAACTCCTTATCTGGACTATCTCCTGATCAAGGCACCTTCTTTCGCAGAGGCCCAGCAGGCATTACATTTCACTATGGTTCAGTTACAGCAGTCGGGTTGGTTCATCAACCTAGACAAGTGCTCGATAACCCCGAGCCAATCCATTGTCTTCATCGGGATGCAGTTCAACACCCAGACACAAACTGTCCCAGCGACAAGGTCCAACATCTACAGACCCTCGTGCGGTCTCTCCTCTCAAATTCATCCCACACTGCGAGATTCTACATGAAGGTGTTGGGAGTCATGGTTTCAACGATAGAAGCAGTTCCCTTCGCCCAGCATCACCTCAGGGAGCTTCAGTGGAATATTCTTGCGGCCTGGATGCGCAAATCCTTTCTCCAGGAATTTTGTCTATCCCGCAGGACTCGAATCTCTCTTCTCTGGTGGATGCAAACCAGTCACCTGACTTCAGCCCCTTGTGTCTTTACCAAGATCATGTCGGCCACTGCTCTAATCCGCACCAGGGGAATCTCCATAACTCCCTTATCTGGATGATCTCCTGATCAAGGCACCTTCTTTCACAGAGGCCCAGCAGGCGTTGCACTTCACTATGGTTCGGTTGCAGGAGTTGGGTTGGTTCATCAACCTAGACACGTCCTTGTTAACCCCAAGCCAATCCATGGTCTTCATCAGGATGCAGTTCAACACCCAGACACAAACTGTCCCAGCGACAAGGTCCAGCATCTATAGATCTTCGTGCGTTCTGTCCTCTCAAATTCATCCCACACCACGAGATTCTACATGAAGGTGTTGGGAGTCATGGTTTCGACGATAGAAGCAGTTCCCTTCGCCCAGCATCACCTCAGGGAGCTTCACCCTTCTCCAGGATTTTCGTCTATCTCGCAGGACTCGAATCTCCTCTGGTGGATGCAAACCAGTCACCTGACCAGGAGCAGACCCATAGGGGATCCACAATGGCGACTGCTCACCACAGATGCAAGCCTCTCCGGTTGGGAAGCAGTGCTGGAGGGTCGGTCAGCGCAGGGTTGATGGTCTCTATCAGAACGACGTCTTCACATCAACCTTCTTGAGATACGGGCAATCCAACTCCCCTGTCAGCCATCTTCATTCCAGTCTCTTAAACTGGCAAGCAGATTATCTCAGCAGACAATCCCTAGATCCTGGCGAGTGGTCTCTAAAGGATGACATCTTCCACAAGATCACTCAAAGATGGGGGACACCAGAGGTCGATCACGTCACAATCTAAAAGTTCCTCTCATCTTTGCAAGGTCCAGGGACCCTGTGGCGCTGGCGGCAGTCACCCTCACCTCTCCCTGGGACTTCCATCACGCGTATGCCTTCCCTCCTCTTCCTCTCATTCCAAGAACGATCAAGAAGCTTCATAGAGAACACACTACTCTCATCCTCATAGCTCCAAAATGGCCACGTCGATCCTGGGTCTTGGATTTAGTACATCTCTTGGTAGAGGAACCTTGGACTCTGCCTCTCATCCCGGACCTTCTCTCTCAGGGTCCAATCCTTCACCTTTATCTTGCCAACCTCAATTTGACGGCGTGGCTACTGAAACCACGACCCTGAGACGGAAGGGGTTCTCTGACGCTGTCATTCTACCATGCGTGCAGCTCACAAAGCGGTCTCCACCAAGACGTACCATAGGGTCTGGTCCACTTACCATCGGGGGTGCCAACGTAATGGTTTTAATTCACTGAAGTTTTCCACTCCACACCTTCTGGCCTTTCTACAGGGGGACTGTCCTTGGACATGTTCCTCGGGTCGCTGAAATCAGTTTTCGGCACTTTCCATCCTGTTCCAAAGATGTCTTGCCTTGCTCCTCGATGTTAAGATTTTTCTTCAGGGAGTGGCCCACATAAAGCCCCCGGTACGTTCACTGGTGCCCAATTGGGACGTAACCCTAGTCCTACATGCCCTGCAACACGCTCCCTTTGAGCCCATGGATTCTATTCCACTTCAGTGGCTTACATGAAAAACTGTTTTTCGGCTGGCTATTGCCTCAGCACGGAGAGTATCTGAGATCTCTGCCCTCTCCTGTAGGTCTCCTCTGTTGACCTTCCACAATGACAGGGCAGTACTTCTACTTTTCTTCCCAAGGTGGTTTCCACTTTCCACCTCAACCAGAAAATTACGATTCCTACCTTCTGCCCATCCCTTTCCAATGCGAAGGAAGAGGCACTGCACACCCTCGACCCCATTAGGGCCCTCAAGTTTTACCTGCACCGGGTCCAGGACATCGGTCAGTCGGACTCCTTGTTCATCCTTCCATCAGGCCCTCCCAGGGGCACACCAGCTACTAAGACTACCATATCCCGCTGGATAAAACAGGCCATCCAGAGATCCTATTCATCACAGGGTCATGTTCCCCCAGACTCAATCAGGTCACATTCCACCAGAGGAATGAGTGCGTCCTGGGCTTTTTGAAACCAAGCCTCAGCAGAACAATTGTTCAAGGCTGCAACGTGGACTTCAATCCATACTTACCAGTTTGGCACCTTTGCTGCATCTGACACCCCTTACGGCAGGAAGGTACTTCAGGCTGCTGTGGCTGGTTCCACATAGTCATCTACTTCCCGCCCTTGATTCAGGGGACTGCTTTGGTACGTCCCTGTGTCCCCCAAGCAGACCCGGAGAAAAGGAGATTTTGTGTACTCACCGTTCTAAAAACAACTGGACTCAGCAAGTCCAGTTGTTTTTAGATTTACCTATACTAGATATACCATGACCTGGATGAAAGAAAATCTTCATAGTCATATTGTACTCACCCTTAAATCTCTTTCTCTTCAGTCACTTGGGGGAGACAGGGCTCCCCTCCCTGGATTGAGGCCTTCTCTTGGCTTCAGACTTGGTTGACTCTACCATCTGTTCTTCTTGTAATTAGTTATGAGTTTTTCTGTTGATTATTAATAACCTCCTTTTTCTCCTTTGGTAATATAGTACAGGTAGTGGATCCATTATCCAGAAAGCTCCGAATTACGAGAATCCACCTGCCATAGATTATCCAAATAATACAATTTTCTAAAAAGTTTTTTCTCTATAATAATAGAATAAAGTAATTTGTACATGATCCAAACTAAGATATATTTAATCCTCGCTGAAAGCAAAACCAGCCTATTGGGTTTATTTAATGTTTAAATCATTTTGTAGTAGACTAAAGCTGTGAAGATCCAAACTATGGAAAGATCTATTATCTGGAAAAGGCCAGGTCCCATACCTGTATAACATATACTCTGTGTGGGGGAATTCACAAAGTGGTGATGTTGAGACTAAAGGTAGCCATAGACACACAGATCCTATTGTACGATTTTCGGGTTGTGTGTGGCGTGTGCCGACATCTTTCGTCCGGCTTAGATCGGTCGTTTGGTCGATCGGTCAGGTTTGATTTTGACCCGACCGATCCCGCCGGAGCCCATGGCACATCATAATTGGATCGTTCGGCTGTACGGCCAAACAAACAGATTACACTCAATATAGCCATGCTTGCTAATGGCATATCGGGGAAAGATCGGCTCGTTTGGCGATGTTGCCAAACGAGCGGATATTTGCGTCTATGGCCACCTTAAATAAAAGTGGAGATAAAAATGTCTGATTTCCCACCAAATTCACAAACCTCTATCTCCACTTTTGTGAATTTGTCTTTTAAACAGACACTTTTCAGATTTTGTCTTTTGCATGGCATTTTAATGACATTTTTCTTGAATTTGTCTTTAGCTCTTACTAAACCTGTCAGCCATCAAATTGGAATTTCTGGGGGAAGAGGATTTATTTTACCATAGAAAATTATACATAATTTTTTTCAGGAAAAGCAGGGATTTCTATATCTGTCTACATGTTTGTGTAATTCCACTTCTGTAATAAGATATAAGGGTCTAAATTCAAAACGATGCTCACGAGGAAACTTCGGGTGACTTCGGAAAACGAAGCGCTCCGAGTGCCGAGGCAGTTTGGGGAGATTAGTCGCCCCGAAGAAGAGTAGATTTGTCGCCGGGCTAAATCTCCCCGAATCTGTCCATGTGTCTTTGCCCTTAAGTTTAGGCACACTGATTATGAAAGTTTAATAACATTCAGGGGATCTCTGTGGATTTATGCATGCCCAGATTTGATTTTTTTATGTAATTATTATACATAACCGTTTTTATCAGCAGAGTGTGACTGCTATTACAACAATTATAATGAACTTTGCTTGTCTTTTCTATTTTCTCACTTTGTCTTGTATAATTTTAAATTGCAAATAAAACCAGTGGACTTGAAATATTTAGTTCATGATGTTCTCATTTGCTACATTATTTTTTAATAACTATTTTCCTTTTTTCTGACTTGTAGCAGAGAAAGACCCCGGCATAGAGAAAGTCGAAGATCAACATCTACTGAGAGAAGCTATAGGAAGAGGCCAAAAAGGTATTTGTGTCTAAATAAAAGCATATAAACTTAGGCAGGACACCATAAATAGATATGATAAATATTGTCAGTTTGTATACATAGTCATTATTATATAGGAAAGCTTGGTTCTGTCTTTATGTTTCTCCCTATGCATAAACATGCCTAAAGGGATACTGTCATGGGAAAAAAATTTTTTTTTCAAAATGAATCAGTTAATAGTGCTGCTCCAGCAGAATTCTGCGCTGAAATCCATTTCTCAAAAGAGCATACAGATTTTTTGATATTCAATTTTGAAATCTGACATGGGGCTAGACATATTGTCAATTTCCCAGCTGCCCCAAGTTATGTGACTTGTGCTCTGATAAACTTCAATCACTCTTACTGCTGTACTGCAAGTTGGAGTGATATCACCCCCTCCCTTTTCCCCCCAGCAGCCAAACAAAAGAACAATGGGAAGGTAACCAGATAACAGCTCCCTAACACAAGATAACAGCTGCCTCGTAGATCTATGAACAACACTCAATAGTAAAACCCCATGTCCCACTGAGACACATTCAGTTACATTGAAAAAGAAAAACAGCAGCCAACCAGAAAGCATTTCTCTCCTAAAGTGCAGGCACAAGTCACATGACCAGGGGCAGCTGGGAAATTGACAAAATGTCTAGCCCCATGTCAGATTTCAAAATTGAATATAAAAAAATCTGTTTGCTCTTTTGAGAAATGGATTTCAGTGCTGAATTCTGCTGGATCAGCACTATTAACTGATTCATTTTGGAAAAAAAAAAAAAAATTCCATGACAGTATCCCTTTAAGAAATGAATATTCCATCTTTACTTTGTATAGACCGTAGAATTTAAGGCTGTAGCTTAAAGTAGAATGTGCCAGGTACTAAGTTATGCACCCCCCAGTGGTTTTAGTTGCTTACTTACTACCCTGTGCTCTTCTTATTCAAAAATGCGTTAGCCCGGAGTACTGTTTGCTGAGAGCATGTTGTTATCATCTTCCAGGTTTCCAAGAGTTTCCCATCAAGCTTGAGTGCTTGCACGTACAGTCAGGGCCGCCATCAGGGGGGGACAGGGGGGACAAGCGTACCGGGCCCGGGCATGAAGGGGGGCCCGGCAGCGCTGCATTTTTTTGAAGATCCGGGCCCCCCTTACGAGCGCCCGAGCCGTACGTCATTCCTCTTCAGTGCCGAATGCGGAAGTGCCGAAAAGCCGAAGCCGATGCGACGAAAAGACCCGAAGTCACGGAAAAAGCCGAAGTCACGAAGCGCCGAAAAGACCTGAAGTCACGAAAACAGCCGAAGCCGAAGTCCTGAAGCAGCGCAAAGACCCGAAGTCACGAAAACAGCCGAAGCCGAAGTCCTGAAGCGGTGAAAAGACCCGAAGTCACGAAAGGAGGCGAAGTTGAAGTACTGAAGCCATGAGTTCAATTCTACTGAACACCAGTTTGTGTTTTTTTTTTTTTTTTTTAATCCCCTGGCCACCAATGTATTATTTTAATATTCTATAGGCCCCTGCCACCAATCTTTTTTTTAAAACTTTTGTTTTTGGGGCCCCAATTTTTTTTTAACTCGTAAGGGGCCCCTTGCCACCATTGTTTTTTTTTTTGGGTTTTTTTTTTTAAAAAAAAAATTAATTTTCTTTTTGGTGGCCCCAAATTTTTTTAACTTGTAAGGGGGCCCCTGCCACCAGTTTTTTTTTTTAAATTTTTTTGGGGCCCCAATTTGTTTTTAACTTGTAAGGGGGCCCCTGCCACCATTTTTTTTTTTTTTCAAAAAATTTTTTTTTTCTCCAAATTTTTTTTTGGGGCCCCAATTTGTTTTTAACTTATAAGGGGGCCCCTGCCGCCAATGTTTTTTTTTTTTTCAAAAAAAAATTAATTTTTTTTTCAAATTTTTTTTTGGGGCCCCAATTTGTTTTTAACTTATAAGGGGCCCCTGCCGCCAATGTTTTTTTTTTTTTCAAAAAAAAATTAATTTTTTTTCAAATTTTTTTTGGGCCCCAATTTGTTTTTAACTTAGAAGGGGGCCCCTGCCACCAATGTTTGTTTATTTTTCGTTTTTTTTACATTTTTTTTTTGTTGGGGCCCCAAGTTTTTTTTAACAGGGGGCCCCTGCCACCAATGTTTTAAAAAAAAAAAAAAATTTAATTTTTATTTTTTTGGGGCCCCAATTTTTTTTATAAGGGGGCCCTGACCATCAATAGCTTTTTACAACTTGTGTGGGGGGGGGGGTTACTTTTTAGCGCTGATGTCTGTGTGGTCTTTTAACTGCGATGTGGGCGGGATATGGGGCGGAGCTTGGTCGTCAGTGTGGGCGGGGCCCAGGGGGCCCCAAAAATTTTGTTGTACGGGGCCCCGTGATTTCTAATGGCGGCCCTGCGTACAGTACAGAACTTTGTTTGAGACTTCTGTATTCCGCGTTGTAATAAAGGGGTGAAGTATTAATACTTTTTGATTTTGATTCGATAATCTAAAATCTTGGCACTCTTTTAGGAGTCCGAGGTGAAGCTCCTGACCCAAGGCAAAGGCTGTGCTTTTATCCCCAGATTTCTTGTTAAACCCCAATTCCCAGCTGCTGGCATAGGCAAAATTGTTTCAAACAACATCATATACTCAGCCATACCTATGTTTACTATATAACAATAAACAATGGCTATGACTGTTTATCCCCTTATCCTTAGTAGGTTACTTTTTACTGTACTGACTAATCCATTAACTAATTAAGTACACTTAAAAGAACAAAACAAAGATCACAGTACTCCGCAAATTGTACATTGAACTAGTGTATTTTGTTGATGAACAAGCAACAAGAATCTCGTAAGCATATTCTATTCTTTTCGGTATCTTCTTTTCTTTGTACTTGCCATCTTTCTCTTATCTCATTTCTCATATTTCATGTAAAGCTTTTATATAGCCTACAATACTCTTATTCTGTTAACTATAACATTAAAAAAGATTTTTTTAACACCCTCTTGTGATTTTATGCTTGTTTATGTGTCAACATTAGGTGTCGTGTTTTCCCAGTTTAGCCATTATGGTTAAAGTTTCTAACCTTTTTTCAGTGTTTTAAGCGCACATTTGAACTCTGAAAAAGACATGCATAGGCTTATACCTGGGTGATTAGTAGGAGCTTGGATGTATATAAGGAACAAGTCCAGAGGCACTCGCACACCCTGGCCTTCACCAAAAACGATCCCCTGGTGCACAGCAAAATGGAGGAAACGGCAACCGCACTATCCAGTAGCAGCAAAAATTCACCGGCACACAGGTAATGCAAGCACGTTATACCTTGCTTAAGATTTATTGCAGCATGCAATGTTTCGATGCTTGACAAAGGGGGTAACCCCGAAATGTTGCATGCTGCAATAAATCTGCATTACCTGTGTGCCGGTGAACTTTTGCTGCTAATGTATATAAGGAACCCAGAATATTGTTAGAGAACAAATGCCTGCAAGCTAAGCCACATTGGATCCCTTTTTCACAGTCCAGATAATAAATTACACATTTGTTGGGTTTTAAATTGTCTTTCAGTCATTCTTAGTTTGGCGGGGAAAAAAATGGCAAATTCCATTTTTAAAAACGACTATCCTACACTTCCGATCTCGATAAGGTCGAGGTGAATTTTCGAAATCAAAAAATTTGGATTTCGAGTTATTTTTTGTATATTTTTACTAGGGAATAGTCCAAATTCGATTCAAATAAATCCAAAAAAATAAAAAATTGAATATCGAAATTTATCATGTACTGTCTCTTTAAAAATTCGACTTTGACCAGTCACCATCTAAAATCTGTTGAATTGTTGTTTTAGCCTATAGGGGACCTCCTAGAACCTATTTGGAGGTCTTAATTTCGGTTGGTCTTTTTGAATTCAAATTTCGAAGTTTTTCAAATTCGAAATTAGACCCTTGACAAATATGCCCCTTCTTATCTGGCAGTCACATTTTTATGTTACATGTCAGGCGAATGCCTGTTCACCGCAATTTTAAATGGCCACATGAACTTCTGTCAAAAAGGTGCAATGTATCCATGGTCAAGTGAAAACTGCTGATATGAAAGTATGCTGAAGTATAACTAATCAGTGACTGAATTTTGACAGAAACTATACAGCTGCAAGTATGGGATGGAACTACAGATTAACTGCAAGCTGATAGAAGAGACTTTTAGCCCTTTATCTTGTTTGTTACTGGCATCAAATGTGTTTGCCTCATCATGTGAGCTCTCACCACCAATGTATAGACTACTCCTTTATATCTGTATATATGAAATTATCATTTAATAAATATTTCATACAATGAATGGAATTGCACTTTCTTTTTTTCCCAAGTACATCACCATCAAGCAGAGAGCATAAAAGATCTCGGTGGGAGGAAGACACTGCATCTCTATCAGAGAGCTCCTCATCAGCAAAAGAAAAGTCCAGCATTTCTGTTAAAGATAAGGATTCTTTGGATGAAAACCTATTTGAAAGAAATGAGGAAGCAGATGAAGAATTGCTTAAACCAGTGTGGGTTCGTTGCACCCATTCTGAGAGTTACTACTCAAGTGACCCCATGGATCAAGTTGTAAGTATTCTGAAGTTATTCTAACTACAGTTGTTTTATTTTTGGTGAGGGTATTCACTTTTTTTTGTAACTTTTAGGGTGGAGTACACAAAAGTGGAGCCCATTTTTGGAGTAAAAGTGCTGGTAAACTGGTATAGAATATTTTCATATTTTCATATATATTCACAAACAAATTAACCTAAATTCCCACAGAACTGTATTATAAGTGTAGCGCTATAGTAAACTGCTTTGTGCGAGGGCAGTTCTAGCTACTTTCCTTTGTGGGCTGAGACCACAGATGAGCTCTCTTTCTCAGGGGCAAGCCCTCGCAACGCAGTGGAGGCAGGATGTAGTGTAACTGTAACGGGGTGCGATAGCACAATGATGGGCGCCTGTAGTTCTTTAATGGTTGAACATAGAACTGTATTGAACAATAGATCATTTAGCACATTGATCCACAAAGGAGCATAGAACATACACAGCAGCATAAAGGAAGCATATACTCACAGCACGTATAGGCTGAATCCCCACAGTCTAGGGAATAAACAGCAGAGAGTAAGTTGACAGCATGTGATGGGTATTGCCCAGTTTTCAGGATATCTTCCAGTGGCAGAATAGGGGAACTCCTATCATCCCTATCTCAACACTTGGTTCCTTACTCTGGGTCAGTAATACCCTGGCATCTTAATCCCTCTAATCTCCTCGGCGGAGCCTTGAGCTGCTCAACTAAATAACCTCTCTATCACTCCTAGAGTGATCTATAATTGAGTATAGCTGTCTAATTACTAGGGCCAAGGCGCCTAGGGTCGACACTACCCATTCCCTTCCAGCCTGCTTGGTTGGGCTAAAGCAATGGACCCAGACCTCATGGCTCCTAAACCTTTTATACTCTGGCACAGTGCCATCTGGTGTACTTTGTGTGAACTACAGGGGTAACATAAGCACAAGGTCCCCATAAGGACCCACTGAGGTGTCCATATTACTAGGGTGTCTAAGATTTTCATATCCCTACATAAGCATATTAATAGGGACTAGCATCTTATAGTCAGTGCATTATTTTACTTGTTTTAGCCTAATGAATGAGGCAAAATTAGCAATTTGAGTGAATATTATCTAAAGGAAAAGTAAAGCCTCCCAGGCAATTTTTTACTCTCAGCAGTACTTAGACACTTGACCTAAAATAATAAAACATATTTCTGATACAAATCCCTGTATTATGCAAAATAGCATTTTTTGTATTTAGACCCCTGTATCTTGTTACAGAAGCGGAATTACACAAACATGTAGGCAGATATAGAAAGTGCAGGATATCCTGAAAAAAATATGTATAATTTTCCCAAGTAAAATAAAACCCCTCCCCTCGAAATGCCACTTTGATGGCTGACTGACCGGTTTGGTAAGTAAATGTCTTTATAATCTGTTTGAAAGACCAAAATCTGGAAAGTGTCTGTTTAAAAGGCAAATTCACAAAAGTGGAGATTGAGGTTTGTGAATTTGGTGGGAAAGCCAACATTTTTTTCTCCAATTATTATTATTATTTAGGGAAAAAAATGCACCAGCTCAAATAGTGATAATACTGCTATCCTGTCTGTCTTGCCAGGTATCTCTTTCATAGATGAAGCTGAAATTGTCTATGCTCTTGCCACATGACTTAGCAGTGGGTGAGATTGTGGTGAGGTGCCAGTGTTTGTTCTGTCTGATGCTCAGATGTTTGTTTTGCATGCATGCATTAATGCTGAGCAATGGAATTGTTTATGAGTACTTTAGGATTATGTATTCTTTACACTATGGGGTTCTTTCACTTTATTGTCACTTGGTTATGTCTGTTATAACTGGGTTTTCTTCCCTGCTTTATCTAATCATAGTATTATTAGGATGTATCCTAGCATCTATCTTACATTCAACTTCTACTTTTGTGTGTTTATTATTTGAGTGCATTGCTTAATTTGACTAAGTCTGTTACATATTTTTTTGTCTCATGTTAACAATTTGAATAATTTATGATTTTTTACCCTTTTGTGCTACCAAAGACTTTGAGTCAAATTCACTAAAGGGTGAAGTGGCGTTCGCTAGAGGAAAATTCGCTAGAAAATCAATCCGCAGGACATTGCCAATTCACTATCAGGTGTAGAGGACAATTTGCTATTGAAAGAGTACTTCGCTAACAGTTTTGCACCCTTTCTCCAGATGAATTTTCGTTCAGGCGAGCGATTGTTACTCTACAAATTCACTAAAGTGTGAATTTTCCATTACGTTACCCCTTTTGCCAGTTTCCTTTGCCAGGTATACCTGGCGAACTAATAAGATGAAGCTACATCCTCCTCAATCTTATGTCAGTTACATCATATCCTGTATGCTGAATTTATGCTCGTGAATCTTTGCGGAGTGGACTTAGCCTTCCGAGTAGAAAATTGGCCCTTTAGTGAATGTGCCCCTTTGTTTGAAATATTATGAATCCCTGCATTGGTAACCTCCATTTTATTCATTTATCTTTTGTGGGGAATTACTCTCCACTGCCTTTCTTCTGCCTGTGATTGTATTCCACTTTTGTTTTGACTCTAAAAAGCTCTCACTCCCCTCTTGTGAGTTATTGGTAATGAATTGTTTTGTACTACACAAAATTGATTCCTGTGCCGTATTTTCACTTTGTATATTTTTGGAGCAGTAAAAACCGATGTTGATTGTTATGTATGTGAAAGAATGGTATGGTTGATTACTGTATACATTTCTTTTTTTATTAAATGAATATCTGCATACCCTAGCTTTCTGTCTAGCTTTTTCCATTTATCTGATTGTCACTGTGCCAAAAAAAATCTTATAATCCAGAGAGAAATTATTTTACTATATTTTTTGTACAAGACTTAGTTCTTTACAGCTACTATACACATAACTTTGAATGCTAGACCACATACATGATTTCTGTTCATAGTTGTTTTTGCAATCTTATTTTCCTGTCAAAATAAAGTCATACAGGGAGTGCCTCAGTGCTTTGTTGCTTTAAATTTTGCAGTGATAAACCCTAGGATATGTTCTTTTGAAGATGTGTCCACCCAGAGCCGTTGCTGTAAAACCTTTGTACAATTACTCATTATTTTGCAACTCTTTCACAGGGAGACTCCACAGTAGTTGGCACAAGCAGACTACGTGATTTATATGACAAGTTTGAAGAGGAGCTTGGAAAGCGTCAGACAACAGCTAGAGCTGCCAGGCCAGCATGGGAGCCGCCAAAGACCAAATTAGATGAGGATCTAGGTAAGAATACAGCTCCGAAACACAAGCAAATTGACGATGTAAGAAAAATTCTCTCTGAATCTGGGCCACCTAAATCACTGTACAGGGCAAGCTATGTGCTCTAGCTGAGATGTCCAATAAAGGATTACTTAAAAGGAAAAAATACTGATCTTATGCAGAATATGGAGGAATACCATAAATATCAGCATTTCTTTTGCTCGTGCTGATCCATATTTATCCTCAAGAAACAGTAGGAAAACAGCACCCTCACAGTTGCCAGCTCATCCTACTGTTGCTAGAGTGCTAGAGGATTGCCTGCAAAGTCCAGATAGTTATCTTGTGTGCAACACTGTTCCCCAGACTCATCTGCATTTGAACCCCACTATGTTAAAGGACATTGTTTGTGCAATACATAGTTCCATTTGAATTACCAATTTTTAAAATTCTGTCATGATTTTATGGTTTACTTTTTATTTCTAAATTACACTGCAGAGGATTCACTCTTCTTAACTGATGTTTTGATATAAACACATGTTTTTCCATGACAGTATCCCTTTAAGGTTGAAAAAATCGGGATAGTTTTTTTTAAAAAAATACAAACTTAAACTTTACTGTCATGGGAAAAAATGTTTTTTCAAAACACATCAGTTATTAGTATTGCTCCAGCAGACTTCTGCATTGAAATCCATTTTTCAAAAGAGCAAACCGATTTTTTTTATATTTAATTTTGAAATCTGACATGGGGCTAGACATATTGTCTTGTTTCCAGTCACTTGACTTGGGCTCTGATAAACTTCAGTCACTCTTTACTGCAAGTTGAAGTGATATCACCCCATCCCTTCCCCCAAGTAGCCCACCAGGAGAACACTGGAAAGGTAACCAGATAACAACTCCCTGGTAGATCTAAGAACAGTACAATAGTAAAAATCCATGTCCCACTGCGACTCCTTCAGTTACATTGAGTAGGAGAAACAATAATCCATCAGAAAGAAGTTGCATAGTGCAACACTGGCTATTTCTGAAAGCACATGACCAGGCAAAATGTCCTGAGATGGCTGACTACTACAATATTACAACTAAAAAAAATATATACTTGTTGGATTAGGAATGACATTTTATATGGATGAGTGAATTGTTTGCAGTGTAAACAGTGTAATTTATGAATAAAAATAACACTATAAAAAGCATGACAGAATCCCTTTAAGGAGCTTACTTTGAATGCACACCCAACTGGAAGCCTGTACTTCATTAGAGATATGGAAGTTGAGTAAAAAATACAAACAGGTGTGATTCTTCTAGCTCTGTTTTGGCTGAAGCTTTTCATTTTGAAACCAATTTCAGTAAGAATATAATTTTGTTTTGTTTAGGCTCCAGGGTAGTTGTGTGGTCTCAGCAGCTTGCATTGGTGATTTCTTGATCCCCTCCTTGCCCCCTCCCCTAAAGATTGGTTATATGCTGTACACTGTTGCTATGTCAGCTTTCTATTTATATCTGTTGATGGAACATGATTCAACCTTTGAATAATAGTTTCCCTTTAAACAAAAAAAAAAGACCTTTTTAGACATGAAAGCTTCACTTTATGAAAAGAGTTAATTTCTTTTTAGAACAGTCATATGATTTATTCTTTTGCCATATTATGTATATTTAATTTTGGCATTTGTTTTGAGTGGAGAAAAACAGAGTGGGATGGCCAGGGGGAAGGAAGTGTTCCCTTGCATCCATGGATGGAGTAAGTTATTTTGTGGGAAGGTTATTTAAGGAGAGGGAGCACATGGCTCCTCCTCTTTGGACTCCACCTAATCCTTGGGGTGGAAGTCCTGGGGAACATGGAGCATAAGGTCCCATTATGCGCTGTACGATTATGGAAATAGAGAAGTTTTGGAAAGAGATACTGAACAAGGTATACACATTGCATAGCAGGTCCTGTTAAAGTGCAATCCATATATTGGTGAGATAGACAGAGTAGCTAGAAAGAGTAGTCTTGTGCTCCACCAAGAAGTTCTAGTGTGGAGTAATTCCCCAGGTTGTACTTACCAAGTTAGTAGAGAATTCAACCTGTGGGGGAAAAAAACCCGTACCCCGCACCCCAGGTAGACCTCCCTTCCTCCTCCCCTGGGAAATACCCCATACTTGCCCCTCGCCGCATCCATCTTCTGGCTCCTTGGTAAACTGACTGGGAGATCGTCAAATTCTGTGTTATTCCGCGCATGCACAGTTTTTGCAAACTGCGCATGCGCAGAAATACCAATCTCCCAGTCAGCTTACAGAGGACGTAGAAGATGTATATGTGGAACTCTGCTGGAAGAATCTGCGGCGATGGGTAAGTATGGAGTATGGGGCATTTCCCCGAGGGGTTAGTTAGCCTGGGAAGAGAAGGGAGGGGGGGTACAGGTTTTTTTCCCCACAGGGAATTTTGTGTGTTAAGCTGACCACAGACGCAAAGATCCGATTGTACGAATCCACGTATGATCAGACTTCCCCGTTTCCCTACCTGCCACTAACCATTCAGATCAAATAAAGTAGTAAAAGAACAGATCAGCTGATGTTCTGCCCCTGACAGCAATCATATGAAAGTTATGTCCGACCAAAGCTAGTGATAGTCTCCCTCTGAAAATTGTACGATTGGCAATACATGCAGAGATATTACCCGTAGCCGACAGAAATCTTTTAACCTGTCCGATCGACCAAACGACTGATCTCCGTCGGACGAAAAATGTCGGGACTCTCCACACACGTCTATAGCTAGCTTAATCCTTTGGAGCATCCTTGAGGCAACCTGAAACACATGGAGACAATATCTATGTTGTGAGTAAACCCAAAACCTGTTATCCAAAATGTTTGGGACCTTGGGTTTTTCAGATAAGGGAACGTTTTGTAATGTGGATTTCTATACCTTAAATCTGATATAAACCCAACAGGATTGTTTTGCCACCAATATAAATTTATGCGGCTTAGTTACCATCAAGTACAAGGTACTGTTTTGTTATTACAGAGAGAAATTAAATACTTTTTTTAAAATGTTAATTATTTGATTGAAATGAGAGGAGTCTATGAGAGATGGCCTTTCTGTAATTTGGAGCTTTTTGGATCATGGGTTTCCGGGTAAAGGCTCCCATACACGTACAGCCAATATAGCAAGTTAAGAAACCTTTATTTATATAACTAGGGTTAATGAGCAGTTCCATTATTTCTGACTTCTTTATTCCTGCAAAGAAAAGAAGAATTATATTGATAAATCTGTATAGTTCATAGTTTATAAAGTATGTTTTTGCTCATATCTCATGCTCTAATCACCATTCTTGTATTTTTAATTTTAGCCAAGCATTCCTTTTTATCTCTTACCGTGATACTTTGGTTACAATAGTGATTTAATAAAGAGAGTAGGGGAGTTTGTTAGAAGTATTGCTGTTCAGCTAGATGTTGCACTCTAATATAACAAGACTGGAATGTATAACTTGACAAACTAAACTCTGTCCGTTACAGTATATATTAACCATAGGCAACCTTAGAACTAAAAATTCCCATATCCTTCAGTGCTAGCCTGAAACATTTAGTGTGCAAGTGCATGCCATGTTCTGTGAGTTGTACAAGCCAAGGTGGCAAGTGAGCTGCTCTGCATTTTATTATTTATATGTTTTATTGCACATCTCTGTTATGTTATACATTACATGTGGTACATTTTTTATGGAAATATGTATATTTTTGTTTTCCTTAGGCTTTCCTTGGTAAGCTGTATTTTGCTGCATTTGTAGCCTGGTTTTTGAATGCAGTACTATATTGTGTTAGGATTATGTCAGTGAGTCACATCTATTTCCTGGGCTTCATGCCCCCTTTTTCTATACTGAAGTAGTAAATATGTGTCCCATTTTAGATGTGACACGTCTGATGAATCACTTGTTCTATTAATTCAACAGAGAGTTCCAGTGACTCTGAGTGTGAAACGGATGATAGCTGCTCCAGCAGTTCAGATTCAGACGTGTTTGATGTAATCGCAGAAATAAAAAGGAAAAAAGCACACCCTGACCGCCTTCATGAAGAGCTGTGGTATAATGACCCTGGGCAGGTTTGTATATTTGTCATATCTCCCACATGTCCAGCCTTGCAGGGCTTTCTGGATGTAGTTCTAAAGAAAATCGTCTTGCTTTTACAGAAGCCAGTAGACACTATCTGTGTGCAGTCTGTGGACTTGCGAGCAGTGTGTGTTTGGCTATTCAACCCTGGCAGTTGAGCACACATCCTTTGCAGTACTTGTTAAAATATAAACTAATTGACAGGTGTCACTCCAATTCATACTTTTGCAGTTCTGATGCTGAGCTGTCTGTGAACAAATAATGAAAGTATATCTGGGATATGGTTAGTCTACTGCAGCCAGTTTCTTCCCATGGTAACCACTGACAAGTTTATCAGTTTTGTCCAAGCTGTAAAGGTCAAATAGTCAATATAAAGAGAAGCATCTCTTACCTTTAGTTCTCCCCAAATTAAGCTCTTCATCATATTCATAAGTTACATAAAACCTTTATTAGTGACCCTTGCTTTTTTTCTACTGCAATCTTTTTTGTCCATCTCACAGGTTCTAAGATGTGTACATATGCTTACATAAGATTGAGTCCCCTATACAAAGGCCCTCGTCAATAGAAAACAACCAAACCATCATTCCCTTAAATCTGCAAAACAGTGGCAAACGTTTATGCTTTTAATTATGCCTGTATGACCTTCACCTAGGTATTCTTACTTGTGTTTTCGATGTGTATCCATATTACACGGTATGGATGGATAGATAGTTGGTCCAAGATACGTTGCCTTAACTTTTACCCTTATGAGTGTCACTCAAAAGCCGTTTTCTTAATCTATATAAATATATGTTTTGTATTTAATATATACATTTTAAGAAAGATTTATGCCATCCTGTCAGCCATAAAAATACCTAGGGTGTCTTTACAGACTTCTAGCTTTACATATATCTGACTGTCCACCTGTATTCATGCAACTCAAGTTCTACCCTCACTGAAAATTAACTGGGGACTTGGAGATTGACATATATGCTTTTTTCCAAATCTGACTTTTAAAGGCATGCTTGATGAAGTACTTTCTATTATAACATCCACCATATTACAGATATAACGACAAGAAGCCTGTCAGATGTTGCTAGCAGTTATCAAGCTGCATTGGTGCCATGTTCATCAGCTAGGGAGGACAGGGATGGTGAGCACCCTAAGATGTCATTGCTGATCTTGCTTAAAGGATCACAGGAACGGACCAAATATATGCTGACCAAATATCTTGGCACAGTTAACTGGTCTGTTTAACATGACTATGAAGATTTTCATTCATCCAGGTCATAGTATATCTAGTATAGGTCAATCTAAAAACAATTGGACTTGCTGAGTAATCAATGAAGACGTTTCACTACTCATCCGAGCAGCTTCTTCAGTTCAACTGACTGGTGTGGGAAGTTCTCGGCATATAAACTCTTCCACTAATCCATTTACAATGGCACATTGTAACTCTTCAAAGAGGTGACATCTGAAGAAACTCACAGAGGTGTTGATTCTGTGTAGTTGTGATAGGATTATCCAATGTGTCATGCAACTCCTAGATACAGGTGTTACTTGTGAGAGTTGCATGAATGGATGTGTGAAGTGTTCTGAATCCGCCGGGGTACAGATGTTAGAACAGAATTGTATGTAGCAGACAGGTGGTGTCGAAGGCCCCCACCTCTGTTCAGAGATGGTCTCTCCACCTTGACATGAATCGCCTCTTTCACGCCTCGTGCAAACCAGCGGTCTTCGTTATCCAAGATTTGGACCTTGCTGTCTTCAAAGGAGTGTCCCTTGTCTTTTAAGTGTAGAAAGACAGCTGAGTTTTGCCCTGTAGAGTTCTCCTCCTGTGCTGAGCCATTCGCTTGGAGAGCAGTTGTTTTGTCTCCCCAATGTATAGATCTGTGCTCTCCTCGCTACACTGGACTCCGTATACCACATTGCTTTGTTTTTCTTTTGGTGTTGGATCCTTTGGGTGTACCAGTTTTTGTCTCCGTATGTTGCTAGGTTTGAAAAACACAGGGACATGGTGTTTGTTGAAAATCCTCCTGAGTTTCTCAGACACTCCAGCTACATATGGGATGACTATGTTTCGCCTACTATGTGTCTCCGGGCGGTTATTTCTATTGGTGGTCCTGTTGGGCTTGGTTGCTGCTGTTTTGACAAAGGCCCAGTCTGGGAGCCACACGCTTTCAAAGCTCCTCTGAGATGGTTTTTGCTCTTTGTCTTTGGACTCTGTATCAGTTGCCACACATTCCGCCCGGTGGTGCAGGGTTCGAATGACACCCAGTTTGTGTTCCAGTGGATGGTGGGAATCAAACAACAGATATTGATCCGTATGAGTGGGTTTCCTGTATACTTCTGTCTTCAAGTTACCCCCCTCTTGGATACATATCAAACAGTCCAAAAAAGCAAGTTTGTTCTCATGGACATCTTCCCTTGTGAACTTGATGTTATTGTCCACTGAGTTAATGTGTTCTGTGAAGGCCGCCACTTCATTGGATCTGATTTTAACCCAAGTATCATCCACATACCTGAACCAGTGAGTCGGTGTAGTTCCCTGGAAAGTAAGTAAGGCCCTCCTTTCCACTTCCTCCATGTACAAGTTTGCTACAATGGGAGAGACTGGAGAACCCATTGCACAGCCATGTTTCTGTCTATAAAAAAGGTTCTTGTACTTGAAGTATGTGGTGTTAAGGCACAAATCTAGCAACATCTCTGAACAGAGGTGGGGGCCTTCGACACCACCTGTCTGCTACATACAATGCTGTTCTAAAATCTGTACCCCGGCGGATTCAGAACACTTCACACATCCATTCATGCAACTCTCACAAGTAACACCTGTATCTAGAAGTTGCATGACACATTGGATAATCCTATCACAACTACACAGAATCAACACCTCTGTGAGTTTCTTCAGATGTCACCTCTTTGAAGAGTTACAATGTGCCATTGTAAATGGATTAGTGGAAGAGTTTATATGCCGAGAACTTCCCACACCAGTCAGTTGAACTGAAGAAGCTGCTCGGATGAGTAGTGAAACGTCTTCATTGATTACTCAGCAAGTCCAGTTGTTTTTAGATTGACCTATACTAGATATGGTCTGTTTAACGTTCATTGCTTATGAATTTTCCCAGCCACAAGCAAGTAGAACAAGCACTATCCTCCTCTCCTAAGACCCTAACAGGCTCCTGGCTTTTTAGTCATCATTTTCTTAAATGTTTGCAAAAGAGGACACAAAATGATAATTTGACCCACCACACTTCAGCATATCAATATTAATTGTCCCACTTAGTCATTACTTGTTTGAGGATTAGATGAATTTAAATTATTAAATGATTTCTGGAAATACTTGATTGATGCATCTGGCACATAGTTCTTTTTTAGTGGGAAAATGTGTTGCTGTGAGTGAGTGACACATTGAATTCAGTTTCACTTTACCAGTTGTGAATGGGCTTCAGTGGTTTTGTTTTAGTTCCAGGAGTTCAAGGTACAGTCATATTGCAAGTTAGGGCTGTGTTAGTGAAGCAAGAAAAAGGGGACTGCACTGTTCTGAAATATCACTTTATACTACCAGCACAATTTGGGTAAGATCAAAAGGGATGCTCTGTAAGACTGTATGCTTGAAAATTCCTCGGTAATGTTTATTGATAGGTTTCCTTAAATGAATGACATTGAGGTGAGTGATGCCTTTAATTATTTGTAAACCAATTAGTTTGTTAACATGGTGAGCCAAGCAGTAGGAGTTGTTTGATTTCCTGCGCTACTCCCTGTTGTCTTGTGTGACTTGTTTGAGAGAATCTGTCATTAAAAAGTTTGTAAGCCTTCTTCATGGTGTTCAACTAGGTTGTGTAGTTCCATGCTCATCAGGGTGCCTGTCTGAATAGAATTGATTAGGTTTATGCTTTTATCACGTTCAGTCACCTTTTCAGTGCTTTTATTAAGCCTATTCTACATCATCATACTGAATAAATCCCAGTCCTGTAATGCTGTGCAGCAGCAGCAGAGCTGCCCTGCTATTCAGTGATTGATTGCGATAATTAAATATATAGGGGTGTACACAACTTTGGCAGTTGGAGTTGTACAATCATTTTGTAGCCCTCTAAGCCTCACAATGCACATAATGGTGGCAGTTTATTTTAATGGACCTGTTTTTACGGGAAGCATGTGCAGTTTTCCTGAATAGCTAACCACTGATTCTTCACAGACACTCATCCAAAAACTGTTTTTCGCAGAGAGAAGAGAAGTTATATGGATATGTTAACTCTTTTGTTCTGACACTTGAGGCAATGTAGCAGTTGTAATTTCTGTTCCAGGTCTGTTAATAGATTAGGAGCAGTGGGAGGAGGCCAGGCACTGGGCAAACGACTACTTAAAAGCCACCTATCATTAAAAATGCAAATGATGATAGTTGCCCTTTAATGGAAATGGAAATTCTATTTTTTTTAATAGTTACTTTTTATTAAGGTTTCATTAATAAACAAAAAAAAGAAGGAAAGTATAGAAAGAAGGAGAGATTGACATGGAGAGGATAGGTTGGAGTGTTCTTAAATAGAATTATTGGACTGCTGTTGCGGGTGAGTCCAGCCAAGGAGTCCATATTTTTTTTCGAGTTTCTGTGGGCAGCCTCTGGCTATGTAAGTTAGTTTTTGAACCATTTTTGAAGCGTATCAGGTGTTGGTTCCATCAAGTGTAGGACTACCATTTTCCTGGCGTAGAACAAGAGTGCTGTCATCAATTATCTAGAGTGGTATCTAGGTTCCAGAGTGTCTGTTACGCCCAGTAGGCAGGTAGTTGGGTTCAATACTTGCAGTAATGTAAATTTGTCTGCTTAAAATTGCATTACCCTTTTTCCAGAATTTCTGTACATCTGGACAATACCATATTAGATGTATGAAATCCACATCTGGTGAATAAGTTGTTTTTTTTGGTGTCAGGTAGTTTGGTGTACAATTTTAAATTGAAGGACCCTGTCTCTTGTGCTTATTAGAGGGAGATAGAGGTTTTCCTCTATCTCCTCCTAGTCATCGGGTTCCAAGTGAACGCCACTACCTTCCCACTTAATTTTGACCCTGGCTCTTGTGTGAGATGCAAGGTATGTGTATGTTTTAGACACTAGCTTTTGTTTCACTGGTGAGTGTATTATAGTTTCTGTTGTTGTGTGTTGTATTTTGGGTGGAATATTATGAAATTGGGAGTGATATAAATGTTGCATTTGCATATAGCTATACAATGGCAGATCATGACCGTTCCAGGGATTGTTGGAACTGATCTGGGGTTTTGAAGATACCCGCTTGCGTTATATGTTGGAGTTGCTTGACTCCCGCTCCTGCCCAGAAGCCCCCACCCCCAAATTTGGCAAAGTTGGTCAAGGAGGCATTGTGCCATAGGGGCATGTCTGTTGAGAGAGAGTTATCTTTATTAGTGGATTTGTAAAGAATATCCCATGACTTTTTTGTGGCATCTAGTAATGGAATTAAGATCGGTAAGGATTTCTTAGGCCTGCACAGAGCATGATGTAATGATTCAATAGAGCCAAAGTATAGGACTTCCAACAGAGAAGCTGGGTTTTCGGTGCCAAATGTTTTCCAGTTGGAGGCATGGATTGTTTGCGTTGCTAAATAGTATGAGTCGTAGTTGGGCATTGCTAGGCTTAGTTGCGTTATAGGGACGTGCAATGTCGTTCTAGCCACTGTTGGATTTTTTTGGGCCAACACAAACTCCACTTGTGTGCGGTCTATTATTTGCAAAATAGATTTTGGTATATACCTGGGCGAGTTAGTGAAGAAATATAAGAATTTGAATAGGAATACCATCTTGCAAATGTTGATTCTGCCAATTTGGGTTAAAGGAAGGGTGAACCATCTTGCTAGTGTGTTTTTTATAAGTTGTATAAGAGGTTGAATGTTGAGAAAAATTTAATTGGTCGGGTCTTTAATTATTAGAATTCCTAGATATTTAAAGATGTCAACGGTTTTAAGGTTGACTGTACAGTTTATTGCCCGCTTGTGTGGTTAGTGAAAAGATTTCAGATTTGTCCCAGTTAATTTGTAGTTCAGAAAATTTCCCGGATGTGGAGATCATATCTAGAGTAATTCTCAATGAGTCCGTTGAGTTTGCTAAGTATAGAAGGGTGTCCTCTGCATACAGAGAGATTTTTTTTTTCTAATCCTTTGTATAGTAGGCCCTGAATCTGGGGGTTTTGTCTGATTAAAATGGCCATGAGTTCTATTTCCAAAGCAAATAGTATGGGGGAAGAGAGGGTAGCCCTGTCTGGTTCCTCTGGATAGATTGAAGCGGGCAGATTTGACATTGTTTACTTTGTCTGGCTGTGGGCTTACTGTACATTAGGCAAACCCATCTGATAAAACCTGGGCCAATTCCTAGTCTTGTTGGTACTTCCCATAGAAATGGCCATTCAATGGAGTCGAACGCTTTGGCTGTGTCTAGGGATACCACTACCCCTGTTTCCTCATTGTCATGATTGCTGTTCATTTAAAGGGAATGAAACCAGATTGGTCTGCATGGACCAGAGACGTAATGCTTTTTGCTAGAATTTTGGCTAAGATTTTAATTTCAGAGTTTAAGAGGGATATTGGTCTATATGATGCACACATGATGTTATCTTTACCTGGTTTGGGTAACACTATGAAGGTTGCTTCTGAGAATAAGGGGGGGAAGTTTTGGGACTAGCTTCTTTTTGTGAAGTCTGTACCATTCAATTCCATATCTGTCTGGTCCTGGGGACTTACCTAGTTATTTGGTTTGATGTTGGGTTAAGTGTGGGAGGATAATCTTATTTAGATTAGCGTGCAACTCATCATCAGTATAGTGAACTTTGGATGTGTATAAGTCTGCGTAATATGTTTTAAATTCCTCTGCTATCTCCGAGGGAGTCAAAATGGTCAGGTATTGTGAGGTAACTATTTTGCGAATAGCTGTGGACTGGTTCATTGTTTCAGGTAGGTAAAGACTAAGGCTAAGGAAATGAGAAAGACGGATATAGTAAAAGTAGAAACAATTAATAAAAAAAAAAAAATTCCCCAACCAAGTCCCCATCCCACTCTGCCGAACCCTCCCCAACTGGGTGGGCCTTGTTCCTATAACTGAATTAACAGGGAATTGTGTTTGCCATTAACTAGGAAGTCTGTAGTAAACTCTTGTGGTAGAGAATAGGGGGTTTTGGGGGGTAAACATATTTGCTACATGTATTCCCACACTAGCGTAAGGTTGCAAGAAAGTTCTAGCAAGTTCTAGCATTTCCGTTTCTGTTATTGTGATTTACAGAATTATGGTGTTGTGTTCCATCCAGATTCCCTGGTATTTTGCCCCATGACAGTTCTGCCACCTTCATAAGTTTTTTTCATCCAGACCTGGTACTGATTTCCCCTGATTGTCTAGGATATAGCGATCATGGAGGAACTTTAAGGGTTTTTGTGTTACCCTATATGGCTCAGTTAGTGCCTTCGTTCAGAACTTTGCTTTTATGTCCGAGGTGAGATATGTGCCATCTCAGGTTTCCGCCCCCTTTTGGAGTATTGGGAAAGTCTATTTTACTGGGGGGGGGTTTCCATAGGTTTGTACAGCTTTCTTGTAACAAGCGCACCAGCCCAAGGAAAAAACGTTATTTCACTGGAGGGTAAATGACTACATGTCATTGTCCGCTACACTTTAATTTATTCAATTTAAGACTGTACCTTCAGACTTCCTAATGGCCAAAAGAGAATATACCTGCTATTTTTAATGTTGGTCTTCTGGCTTTCACTATATGCTCCTTCTCTGGAATTGTCCAGAGATATATTCATTTTGGGCTGCAATTCTGTCATGTATTCAAGACAAGTTCCTCTTGGCATTATCTTGTCCCCAACAAAGCAACAATGTTTTTTTTCCCATATTCTTTATGTATCCTACACACGGCAGGATGTACTCCTACATTCTCTAAATGGCTAGCGGTGATCTGAGCAATGCCCTCTTTAGCTCAGCTCATTTACTTTATTTCCTTTATCTGACAATATGGCATAACTGGATCTCAGCCATTTCCTTTACCCCTTAAAGCCCATATCTTGATATCCCCCACCTAGTCACTTCCAAGTGACTCTTTTGATTTACAGGTGCTTCATCACACTCCTGGAGTGTATGGCCACTTGCTTCCTTGCGGTGGACAAAAGGCAAACTTAAATGTGAGGGGGCTACCATACAGACCAATGTCCTCTTCTCCCCCCCCCCCCCCCCTCTTCTGGCCCTGAGGTCTGCTGTATGGTAGTTATGCAACAGCAAAGATTAGTATGTGTATGATGTGGAAATTGTGCACATATTGAAAATAAGCAGTTGTGAATTGTCTCAGACTATCACTATGTCATACTAAAAGTTAATAAAGGTACTAAACTAACACTTTTGGGGTCTCAAGATTTACAAAAAAGTCAATATATATTAATTTTTAAGTTGGCTATGAACTTTTTCTTAAAAATGTGGGAATATTAACCAGGTAGCTATACTAGAATATACTATGCATATTTTTCTTCTTTTCCTTTATTAGATGAATGATGGACCTCTCTGTAAGTGCAGTTTGAAAGCTAGACGGACTGGAATAAGGCATAGCATTTACCCTGGAGAGGAGGTAACAAAAACATCTTTTTGACGCATATATTCCCTGCAAATTTAGCTCAAAGAGTTGCCTATCCCTGTTTTACAGATTGTATAAATTGTGCAAATGGGAAAAAATGGTTGATCATTCCTTCCAATTCATTTAATTAAGGGATTTAGTAAACTCTTTTCTAGGAATACTGCAATGTATGTGTAAAAAGATATCAAATGCTGCTAGACAGTTTGGTTTTATCCTTGCCTTTGAATACTGCACAAACATATGCATGTCATCAATACATAGGTGTTTAGCTAGAGGACTTCTTGTTGCTCTATATAATAACTACAAAGAAAAATGTTGGTATTAGGCATGTATATCCTGAAAGCTAATTTTAATTGCTTCGTTATGTAGGAAGGAATTACTCATGACCAAGAAGCTGAATAAGTAATTTCATGCAGCTAATGCACCTTTTGAGCTATGCCATTTTATAAAAAATAAACACTTACAAGACCCTTTGGCAATAAGGTTTGATTGAAGAAAAATATTTTATTGTAGCTTGTTATATTTCTAAATTGTGTATAGACTGTCAATTCATAGCTTTTTTTAACATGTTTTACATTCTTTGTTGTTTTTTAGTGGCAAGCTAACTTTGTGGTTGCACATAAAACTTTCATTAAAGGAATTGTTCAGTAAAAAAATAAAAACTGGATAAATAGGCTGTGCAAAATAAAAAAATTTTCAATATAGTTAGCCAAAAGGGAAATCTATAAAGGTTGGAGTGACTGAATGTCTAACATAATAACCAGAGCTTTGCAGCTCTCTTGGTTTCCACTGATTGGTTACCAGGCAGTAACCAATCCATGGGTCATAGGGATGATCACATTTTTGGCCAAGTTTTTATGCGGAAATTACGCCCATAGACTCCCATGGGAGAAAATGAATTTTACGCGTCAAAAGAAATTTGGCGCACTTCAAAAGAAATTTTTCGCCCATAGACTTTAATGCATTTCAGCGAATTTTTGGCGAATCTAAATGGGTCAAATCCGCCCATCCCTAGACTCATAACTGTTTGATTTTGAATTTGGCCTACATGCTAAGGAACAATTGCAAAGTCACTGAAAAATCATGTCCCATGTGGTCCCCCTTAAAGTCACTGACTAACTCGGAGTTAGAGTGCTGAAAAGCAGGAAATTGGGTTCTGTTTGGTATGTTAGACATCTGCTCACTCCAGACTTTACAGATTATATTTGTAGCTAACTAACTATATCAGAAAATTTTTTTATTTTGCCAGTTTTTATTTTTACTCTGAACTGTTCCTTTAAGTTGAGGAATCTGGCTGGTGGTTAATTTTTCACTAAAGACCAGCTTTTTCAGACCCATAACTCTTAACTATGGGTAAGCCTCACAATAAAATAATTGTTACTGAAATGTATAAATGAAAAAAAAAAATAAGTAGTTTTTACTTTCAATCATTCAGTTAGGCCATGTAGCATATACAAATAATAAAGTCCTATTTGTGAGTTTGAGTCTGGGTTTATTAACATGCAGACCAACAATTAAATTGCTATCAATTTGCTGTTGTGACACAAAGGCAGTCATTTACATATGCTGGCTCCTGATGGGAAAACTTCCCTTTAAAGGAGAAGGAAAGGTTAAAACTAAGTAAGCCTTATCAGAAAGGTCCATCTAAATATACCAGTAAACCCCCAAAGTAATGTTGCTCTGAGTCCCCTGTCAAAAGAAACACTGCATTTCTTTCCTTCTATTGTGTACACGTGGGCTTCTGTTCAGACTTCCTGCCTTCAGCTTAAACCTCATTGCCCTGGGCAAGAGCATGCTCAGTTTGCTCCTCTCCCCCCACCCCTCCCTTCTCTACTGTAATCTGAGCCCAGAGCAGGGAGAGACTCAGGCAGGAAGTGATGTCACACCACATTAATACTGCAGCCCCTATTCTAAACAAACAGAGAGTTTCTAGAGCTTTTTACTCAGGTATGGTAAAACATTCTACAGAATAAATATAGCATTCTAGCTTGCACTATTGCAGCTATTCTATTGGCAATAAAATGCCTCCATAGCTTTCCTTCTCCTTTAATGGTTATCAGTCTTTTTATATTCTCATCAAGGTTTGTAGGCTTGTTCATGTGCATATTTGTAATTGTTGTCGTTATGTGTCTTTATTAAAGTGCAGACTAAGGGGGTTATTTATCAAAATCCAAATTGTTCAGATTTTTTTAAATCAAAGGTCTGGCCAAACTAGAATCCACAATTTGACCTTATTTTTATTAAAGAAAGCTCTATTTAAGCGGTTCGGGTAAAAACTCCATAAAATCTAGTGAAAACCCGAATCGTACGATTTTTTTTATGATTTTTTTTTCTGATTTTTTTTTTTTGGGGCTTTTTCCCCGAAAAGGTAGGATTTTCTGCCTAATTGCAGCGGAGACCACAGGAACTTCAAAATAGGATAGGGACCTGTGCCATTGACTTATACACAACCTCGGCAGTTCTGAGATGGCGGATTTTCGGATTCAGCCCTTTTGCTGCATAGAGCTTTAATAAATCTCAAACTTTGAGTTTCCAAAAAAACAACGAAAAATGTGTGTTTTGCCCCAAAAAGCCTAACCGCAGTTTAGTCAATAACACCCTAAATGTGAGTCCATGCTAATGTTTCACAACAACACAGTTCTGTTTTGAATAGTCATGAATGATTTTTTGGTTTTGTTTTTTTGTTAGCTTACAAAAGCTTGTCGCCCAATGACAAACAATGCAGGACGGCTTTTCCACTACAGGATAACAGTGTCTCCACCAACGAATTTCTTGGTAAGTTAAATATTCCCAAACCCATGAATTATATTATTATACATGCCTTTAAAACGTGGCTGGGAAGGTTATTGATTATGCACTGAGACAGAGATGATTTGGTACTGCAGTCGTAGAGTCTCTTCCATTTAGTTTAGAATAACCAATCAAAGCCAAAGAGTCTGCTTCATGTCACAAAAATTGCTTTAGATTTAATTGCACCACTAGATATAACCACTATTGTAATAGTATGCTTTACAATACATAATTAAAGGACTTTTTTTTTTTTTTATATAAATAAATGTGAATGTGTCTTGGCTCTGCAGGGGACCCAATGGCACTCTGCTTAGTGTACTGTAGTATAATTAGGCAGCTCTGATAGGAAACTGAAGCCTGTCTTTGCTTATGTGAATGCAGGTCTAGGATTGGCTATCCCACTTTTGGGGTAAGGGCACACAAGCAAATTTGTGGAGATTAATCAATGGTGAAAAATTGCCAGCAGAATGGCACTTGTGGTGCTTCACGAGGAAACTCCAGGTGACTTTCGAAAAACGAAGCTCCACGAGTGCCAGCCAGCTGGCAATTTTTCATTATAGCCAGCGGGAAGGTAGGGGAAGGCAGTTCGGGGAGATTGTCGCCCCAAAGCCCCAAAGAAGAGGAGATTTGTCGTTGGGGCGACTAATCTGCATGGCGGAAGAACACTGCATTCCAAGAAAAACCACTTAATACCTACTGTCAAAGTTGGTGAAGGTTTCATCATACTCTGGGGCTGTGTGGCTAATTCAGGGACTGGGGCCCTTGTTAAAGTTGATGGTCGGATGAATTCAACCCAATATCAACAAATTCTTCAGGATAATGTTTAAGCATCAGTCACAAAGTTGAAGTTATGCAGGGGTTCTATATTCCAACAAGACAATGACCGTAAACGCATTTTGAAATCTACAAAGGTATTTATGCAGAGGGAGAAGTACAATAATCTGGAATGGCCGCCACAGTCCCCCCGACTTGAATATCATCGAAAATCTATGGGATCATTTGAAGTAGGCTGGCCATGCTCGGCAGCCATCAAATTTAGCTGAACTGGAGAGAATTTGTATAGAAGAATCGTAAAAGATACTGCCATCCAGAATCCAGACACTCATCAAAGGCTATAGGAGGCGTCTAGAGGCTGATACATTTGCAAATTTATGCACCTGTCTAATTTTGTTATGATGCATATTGCATATTTTCTGTTCAGGAAGTTGCTACTTAGAAAGCTCAACCAATGAAAAATAATAACAAAGAGGAGTTCCCAAACTTTTTCATATCACTGTATATCTTAGTGGCGATCAAATTACTTTTCATAGACTTAAGGTGAGAATATCCAAATTAAGAAAGATCCTTTATCTGTAAAACCCAGCATTCTGGATACCTGTACATTTATTTTTTCCTCTTTTTTTTTTCTCCTAATGGCAGCACATTTTAAAACTGTACATGGAAGGCAGATGAATGGCAACAATGTTGCTGTGGCCTGCTTGTAATGTCAAAGTGCATTTTAAATGTCTTACTGTGTATTTTCGCATAAATCATGAGATGTGAACCTTTTTCATTTAATCCAAAATTTAACAGGTTTCTTTAGCAGAAAAAAAAAATTATTTTCTCTCTCTGCATTATGACTTATTTGTTGTTGATTTGTGCAGTCTGCAAATTGGCAGCTGAAATGAACTTTCCCAGTATTTGGTTTTTCTATGAGCATTCATTTATTTGGCCATCCTGGCTAATGATTTCTTGATATATAGAGTGATGGTTAAAGTAAAATTAGAATAAGTGGACAACATTTTATTTTGCTACAGTTGCTCCTTAATTAACCTCTTTGTTGACCTGTGGCTGATTCTGGCAGCAAAGTGATTAGGCATTAGAGAGCGCATAGGCCAGTCCTGCTGCTCTCTTGATCCTTGACCCATAGTCTGGACATCTAAGTCCCGTGAAAATAAAGCTGATGGTTTTATGAATTCAGGAGGCGTAAATACTTTGAACTTCATACAGCTAGAAAGTGCCTTAGAACATTTTGTGTCTTGGGAACTTTATTGCAAGGACAGCACATAACAAAGATTTTCATCATAAAAACAGAATTCTAGAAAATAATGTACTTTATTTATATTTAGTGTTTTACATTGTATGTCTTTGTAAATTCTATGGTATAGCTAGGGGGTGTGTTTGTAGTGTGTGGTGCCCTAGGCCATAATATGGTATAGGCAGGGGGTATGTTTTTCAGTGTGTTGTGCCCGAGGCCATGTTATATATATATATATATATATATATAAGTCTCACCCAGCGCAGGCATTTGTCAGATTTTGCAGGTTAGACTTTGTAGCCCAAAGGATCTTGTCATGCAACAGCATGAGATTTTTTTTTTAGTTTTACTACATCCAATATTAATTACATTTCAGTGAGAAACAGACTACCTTGTCAGATGAAAATGCTGTATTCTCTTCAAGTAATTTCCTATTGTGTCAGATGGCAAATTTTTCATAAGGCTTATAGATCTAAATTTAATATGAATTTAATTATTTTTAGATGTATTCATCTACATCTGACATTCCACAAATAGATTGCTGTGCGACTCAAAGACCATGGGTCATTGAGGGGGAAAAAACAGAAAAATAATATAGTGTAGTATTTATTAATAAATTATTTCACATGGACTATAAGTTATTTTTCAACCTAAAAAGTCATTTATATTGCAGATGTGTACTTTGCCAGTATTATGTTCCTTTAAGCTAATCCGTTTGTTTGTTTTGCAGACTGACCGGCCAACTGTTATTGAGTATGATGATCATGAGTATATATTTGAAGGTTTTTCTATGTTTTCACATTCTCCTCTGACAAATGTAAGTCTAGCTCAATGTGTATTATACTTTTTTTATCCTAATACAACACTATGGATGATATTTTGTGCCATGTGAGTTCTCTTTATATAAGGGGCATTATACCCCCTTGTTCAACATAAGTTCAACAAATACGGCTTTACCACAGTTTACGTTGTTGTTTAAAGACAATATAGACTTGTAAAGTCTTAGATGGATCAAAATCATATTCAAGATTGCAGTCAAGTAATACTTTAGCAATTTTAAGGCCAGAACATATTATCTAAGACCTTTTGTTGCACTGCAGCTGTGTAGTAAGTGCAGAATTGTTGTTTATGGTCGAGATTGTATTGTGGGCTGTGTCTTTGGGTGATCCTATATGAGCTGTCTATCTTTACACTGCCTCTACATAAATAAAATAATGACCCAATAATAATAACAATTTTATCATTGTCATTGCTAGAAATGTTTTGCCTTTACTTTTGTCTGCATTATTTTCTTAATAAATGGATGACTACAGACTGCAGGCCTATATTTGTTATTATAACAAATATTGTTATTATATTAGTATGTATAAATCATCTTAAGCAGAATACATTTTTGCCCTGGTTGGCCTTCTGTGAAACATCTAAATCCCAAATGAAATAGGAATATAAATGTAATGCACTGGAACCCCACTGGCCACAAGATGGCATTACCTTTCTATCATGGTGGTGCTTTTGAATAGCCACAATGGAAAGGTAAATGCCTTTTTATTTCAGTTTCCCTGCCTCTTTTTGAAGCAAAGTACTTTCAGATGCTGCATTCTTGAGTTATTCCTTAAAAATGATTGTTGTTCTTGTTGCAATTTCAGGTTCCCCTGTGCAAAGTAATCCGGTTTAACATTGACTACACAATACATTTCATTGAGGAAATGATGCCTGAGGTAAGGTATTGCACATGTAACCCTTTACTGCCATGGTGCAAAGAGACTCATCGGCTGAAGGCTTAACTGACATTTAATTGATTAAACTTGTATTCCGCCAAATGTCCGTGCACACTTTGCTATTCCCTTGCTACTGGTGCAGCAAAATAGCAGCAGTGGATTTTGTAATAAGACTTCTTTCCTACTGTCTTCATTACAAAACCATCCTTTGATGTCCTCCTGTCTTAGCATTGTTGACTGTGCAAAACCCATCAGTATAAGCTAACTGAGTAGATTAAAAGTTCCCTTCTATTTAACATCATAGACATTGAGGAAGTAGAAGAACAGTTCATGGGCAGGGCACACATATGCATTTTATTACATCAGCACCTTTTTACAGCACTAGCAAGCAAGTCAATAGCAAATTAACTTGCATGACTTTTTTTTCTTGGTAGAGCGAGTTTGTTCCTGTCTTTGTTCAGCTAAATGAATTATAAAGGTGACATTTAACTTAACTAATAGACAGGCTTTTCTTTTTTTGTGCATCCTAAGTTTAAAGAAGAAAAATTGTGGCACATGCTCGAAGTAGCCATGCTTTATTCATCCTAAAAAATTCCCCAGACCACCTTTATTAATAAATGTTCAAATTTCCAGCATTTTTTTTCAGTTCAGCTTCGACTTGTATGACTTTTATTAGCTTGGAAAACATATGTGGCACATTGTTGTATGCAATACCCTACAGGGCTGTTGCTCACATTTAAAGACCATTCTGCCACCACCTAATAGCATTTGGAGATGGGGTCACTGAGAGGTGCGTAATGAAATCCACCTATAAATGACGAAAGATCCTTATGTGACTATATTCCCATATTTTACTTTGCAGAGTTTTAAACATGGCTGATTTCACTGCGCTTCAACAACATAAGGCAGCCCTGAGAACTAATTTAAAGCCATTAAATCCGTAAAGGCTCGCCTTCAAGTATATATTAATTGGTTCCCTTCTTCTGTGAACAAGTAGACACATTATACATTGGCTTAGTGCAGCAGCGTTGTTTTATTACTTTTCCTATTGCTTTAGGGGAGATGGAAATCTCATCTTTGCAAATAGACATGGACAACTACAGTGCTGCATGTGGAGTATAATTAAAGCCTAATGAACCAAGTGTTATTATATTAACAAAATTTAATTTCTCTTCATATTTTTTTTTTGCATTTTTTTTTTTTTTTGTACAGACATTTAGCTGCAACCCTTTGCTTTTTATGCCTTACTATTTTGTATTTTGCCTAATTTTAAAAGGTTTGAAATGACAACACTAAACAAGATAAATGCAGGTTTCAAAATGATTCATCGTCTGTTATTGAACCAAATGTAATGTTTGCAAAATAGCTCTAAAATACAGCAGGGACCCAAACTAGTACTAACATATTGTCATGCTTTGTTGAGGGTATACGTACAGATGCTAAACAATGCATCTTTGTCACTTGCAATGTAGCAAAGCTTTATAGAGTTGGATATCATTTGCACGTCTTTATTCTTTTTCGTATTTGTCCTTGAACCAAAAACGTCTACATTTCTTTGTTCTTATAAATTCTCTCTGTTTGCTAAGATTTCAGAAGGGTCAGTCATATATGTATGGTGTGCACATTGTTAGTTTTGCATTTTACATGTTGTTTTGATGTTTGAGACAGTTATGCAAAATGTAAGGGTGGGATAATAAAGTAAAACAAGAGGCCAGTGTCTTTATTGAAAACTTGAATACAAAGTAACTCCAGCACACGTAACATGCTCAAGGGATTGCTCCCGTGTTTAATGTCAATCCAACAATACAACGTTTCGGGGGCGTGCCCCTTCGTCAGGTGCTCAAAACCACCCACCACCTTCCTTAAAATCGTTAATTGCAGGTAACCACCCCTAATCGTTTATTGAATCGTTTATTAACCATGCCTAATCGTTTATTGAAAACTTGCCATAAGGAGACAGATGCTTCGTCATTTTGATGTTTTTAAAATAATTTGACAACCATCATTGCCTAGGCAAAACATTTGGTATGATTGCAATACAATCAAATTTCAATTTGTATACTAAATATCTTTTCACTAATGCCTTCCATTAAGGGAATGTGAGGTTGTATGCAATAAGAGTGATAAGAGCCACAGCTTCCATCCCTATTCTTATTGAATACCTGTTATTTGACCCGTGGAATAACATGTAACAATGGTCAATTTACAGTGATCATGTTTGCCTTAACTGTATGTGGTATTACCCATTAAATTATGAAAGCATTAGCCTTTGCCCGTTTTCCTTAAAGGGAAAAGGAGTAAGGGAGGTTGTAAAATGGTTCTTTGGAGTAACATGTAACATATTTATATTTATTTTTGGAAGTTCACTTTTTATGTACCTATTCCATTCTCATCAGTCTCTACTCCATTGGAGCTTGCAGACTAATGTTCCTATCACATTTACATGCATACATTTATCAGGATCCCATCACTGCAAGGCAAAAGTGCAACCCTCTGAGCCAACGTGCTGCCCAACAACATACTCCCTACCTTCTTTGTTGTGTCTATTTTGGTATACAGATAAGCAGCAGTTTCATATGCAGAGGGGTTATCTGTGAGCTGTTAAAAATTGCTTGCAAGAACCAGGAAACTTCCTTACATATATAACATTTGCCTTTTTTTTTTTTTTTTTTTTAAAAAAACCCAATAAACTGAAACCTGTTTGCCCAGTGGATGGCTCAAGTAAGAAAATTAAAAAGTAAAATCAGCAAGTCCCTATTTACTAAGCTCGTGTTATAAAAGAGGTTATGCTGACCCTTTAAAATAGACTTAGGGGAATGTGTTTAGACAACAGATAAATTAAGCTGGCCTTACATGTACAGATTTCAGCCAATCATTCTGACCTGCAACTAAGAGAACAAACCACAAGATGCTCAGGCTAGTTAGATTTAAAAAAAAGACACTTCTCGCAGTCATGTTTGTTGCGCTCTACATCTAAATTGTTTTTGACTTCTGAATTACTAATCCCATTTTGGAGCTCAAGGCCAAAGAGCAAAAACACCAGATTTAGCATTGCTAGTCTCTATCTGGGGACACCTGAACTAAAAATAAATAAACAGGGGGTAGGTGGATGTAATGTACTTCCAAACTAACGCTACAATAAGCTTTGTATCTGTAGTCAAAATCATTAACTGTAAAACAGTTAAGAACTGATAGAATTAAACAAACACTAATCAGTGTAAATCTCCATTCTGAACTGTACAACAGTTAGTAATATTATTTATGTATATTGTGCTGCTATTAACTATTTCCAAGTACCATTTCCTCTACTTTTCTCTCTCACTCTCGCTTACTTTAGCAAGCTGACCCTGTTACTCACCCTTTTACCCCCTTTGCTACTTCTACTCTCCTCTCTTTTATGTTCTCCTTCCTTTTCTTCCATCTCATCGTTTCTGTAAATTGAGTTGTTTTAGTGTGGATGTGAATGGTGGCATGAGTACTTTTAGATGGCTTAATTGAAAAAAGGATTTGCGGTAAGGGATTTTATAATTGTATATATAGATATAGATGCATTTTTAACATTTACATTGTCAAAGTGCTAATGGGTCATTTTTTGTTCTTTAAGCATTTTTGTTTGAAGGGCTTGGAACTCTTTTCTTCCTATCTGTACAAAGATATATTGGAACTTCATGACTGGAATCTTATGGGTATGTTTGTTCTACTTTTATTGAAATGTACTCAGCCATTCAGTGACCTATGTGCCATATCTGTCCTTTTAATTTTTCTTTGTTTTTGTATGTGTTGTTTAGTTGTGTGTAGTAAAAATGATTGTCTGCTATTTTTACTTTATTGCTTGTCAGAAACCAAACCACAAAAATAATGTATTCGCATTTCTCTTCCTACTTGATAACCTTGTCGAAATAATTTTTCCTTGGTATCTGTTTTTAATTTCCCAAGAGACGTGATGCTGTAACTTTACTTGTAAAGATAAATCCGTTTTACCTTCAAAATTGTGTTAATGCTTTAGCACATTTGCTCAGTGTCTGCAAACTTTGCATAAAACAATGCCGTCCTATTAAGGATGACATTTGTAAGTTGTCCTTTAAAGGGCTGTCAGTTAAAGTTTGCATTGCAGTTGTTCAAGCAGTACAAAGCAGAAACAGCATAAAAAGGGGGTTGACACATGCATCTATGTAATGCTCCTTTAGCCTGTAAGCTGCTCTTGGTTACCATTCTTAACAATATGAAGCGGTTTGTTGTACAACCTGTTCAGTTTTTGGGAACATTTTTATTTTATAAATCCTATCCCTTGATCCTATCTCCTCTCCTCTTCACAGCATTTGTGGGAGCAAAATAAAGTATTTATTCACATTCTTAATCACAGTGACAATCCCAGTATAATGAGCAGGTCTAAGCAAAGACCACTATGTGGAGAACAGTGGGATTATTCTTCATTAACTGGAGAAAGGCAACATCTGGCTTATGTTGGACATACAGTTAGGCCCATTAAACTTTGGACAGAGACAACTTTTTTGTAATTTTGGTTGTGTACATTACCACAATGAAGAAACAACTTCAATAAGTGAAATGCATGCTCAATTGGGTTCAGATCAGGTGACTGACTTGGCCTTTCAAGAATATTCCACTTCTTTGCTTTAATAAACTCCTGGGTTGCTTTGGCTGTATGTTTTGGGTCATTGTCCATCTGTATTATGAAACACTTCCCAATCAATTTGACTGCATTTAGCTGGATTTCAGCAGACAGTGTCTCTGAACACCTCAGAATTCATTCGGCTGCTTCTGTCCTGTGTCACATTAGCGATAAACACTAGTGTCCCAGTGGCACTGGCAGCCATGCATGCCCAAGCCATCATACTGCCTCCGCCGTGTTTTACAGATGATGTGGTATGCTTTGGATCATGAGCTGTTCCACGCTTTTTTCTTGCCATAATTCTGGTAGAGGTTGATTTTGGTTTCATCTGTCCAAATAATGCTTTTCCAGAACTGTGTTGGCTTTTTAGATGTTTTTTTTTTTTCCAAGTCCAATCTAGCCTTTATATTCTTGAGTCTTATGAGTGGCTTGCACCTTGCAGTGCACCCTCTGTATTTATTTTCATGCAGTCTTCTCTTTATGGTAGACTTGGATAGTGATACACCTACATCCTGGAGAGTGTTGTTCATTTGTTTGGCTGTTGTGAAGGGGTTTTCTCTATATATGGAAATGATTCTGCGATCATCAACCACTGTTGTCTTCTGTGGACATCCAGGTCTTTTTGCTTTGCTGTGTTCACCAGTGCTTTTTCTTTCTCAGGATGTACCAAACTGTAGATTTTGCCACTCCTAATATTTTAGCAATTTCTCGGATGGGTTTTTTCTGTTTTTGAAGCTTAAGGATGGCTTGTTTCACCTGCATGGAGAGCTCCTGTGATGTTGTCTATTCACAACAAAATACAAGAACCCCCTCAAATCAACTCCAGGGCTTTTATCTGCTTAATTGATAATGACATAACAAAGGAATTGCCCACACCTGCCCATGAAATAGCATTTGAGTCAATGCTCCAATTACTTTTGAGCCCCTGAAATGAAGTGATTGTGTTAAAATAAAGCTTTAGTTCCTCACATTTTTATGTAATCTTTTTGTTTAACCCACTGAATTAAATCTGAAAGTCTGCAGTTCAACTGCATCTGAGTTGTTTCATTTAAAATTCATTGTGGTAAAATACAGAACCAAAATTAGAAAAAAGTTGTCTCTGTTCAAAGATTTATGGGCTTAACTGTAGGTGTAGCACATTGTGAATCAAAGCTGGCCATATGCTAAAAGATTCTCTCTTTCTCTTTTACCTGAATTGCCTATCTTGAGGCGGGTGATATCAGACTGGTCCAAACATTTGGTCCTTGGGCCAAGCAATAGGACAGGCAATAGCAAAAGCAGGCAGCTCGGGTGAGGGCCACAACAAGTGGTCTTTGTCCCTATGGGATATTTAAACCTTCCTGGCCGATATCTGGCTCATTTTTTCAGTCAGATATCAGTTTGACAGGCCCGTCAGAGGTCCCCAACATGGGCCAATGAGCTGACTCGGTCTGTAAGAACTGAATCGGCAGCTTCTATAGATCTGTGTATGTCAACCGAAACAATATTTTTTTCTAATAAAAGAAAACTCAGTTCTTAGCAATTTTGCAATATACATGCATTACAAATTTTACAAGAAGTCATTTGTATATGTATTGATATTTAAAACCATACATCTTTCTACTCTTTGACCTGATGGCTCAGACTGTTGATACAATGTAAGACAAGCTGATTAACAGACCTGTCTTCGCTGGGGAATGAAGACTTTTGCAACATTGTTTAAAAAGTTACAACCAGGAGTTAAAGGACCAGTAACATCAAAAAAATTTTTTTTGAAAATTCATTACTATACAACGAAAAAAAACCACCAACACAAATTCAATTTTAAAATAGCAAAGCCTTTATTAAGAGCTTACAGAAAGTCCACTTCCTGTCCTCTTCAGAAATGGTGAAAAGGTGACCATCCATCCTGCAGCAATCGATTTCTTCTCCCTGACTATTCTAGTGACAGCATGGGGCTTCTTCTCCTCCTTGCTTCAGGGCCCAGCAGATTCTCGATGAAGAAAAGAAGACACCTTGGCTGTGGTGGTGTGCTGGGCTTCTGAGGATTCGCTGTGTCACCTGCTCTGCAAGGAAGGGTCGCTGTTGTGCAGGAGCATGGCTGTCTGCTCAGGGGCAGCCATACGTGGGAACAGAGTCTCCCCCGTGAAGGAACATAATTTGAATTTCTGGGGAGGCTGTGGTACATTCCAGAGCTGCCTATAAAGCATGAGCACATGTTGTTCACTCCCCATCCCCGCGCTCATACCGGAGTCTATCCTGGCAGCATTGTGCGCAGCTTCCCCAGCGGCGGCTCCTCGTCAGAGCTGGGGAAGAGGACAGAGGGGAGGGCTGGGGCCGGCTGGGGATTTCTTTCAATCAAGAGATTTCCCTTGTGCCTTCAGAGACTCCATTCCCGCGTATGGCTGCCCCTGAGCAGACAGCCATGCTCCTGCACAACAGCGACCCTTGCTTGCTAAGCAGATGACACAGCGAACCCACGGAAGCCCAACACACCACCACAGCCAGGGTGTCTTCTTTATTCATCGAGAATGTGCTCCATCAAGGAGGAGAAGAAGCTGCATGCTATCACTAGAATAGCCAGGGAGGAGAAATCGATTGCTGCAGGATGGATGGTCGCCTTTTCGCCGTTTCTGAAGAGGACAGAAGGTGGACTTTCTATAAGTTATTTCTTAATAAAGGCTCTTCTATTTTAAAATTTAATTTGTGTTGGTGTTTTTTTGTTGTTGTATAGTAACGAATTTTCAAAAACAAAATTGTTACTGGTCCTTTAAGCAAATGCTGCTTTTAATAGCAATTGTTTTTACAATTAACATTAAAAGCACTCTATTTTTTTAATAAATGTATATTGTAAAGTTAATGAAAAGTATGTTTTCTTTTGTTAGGCTATTTTTTGTTTTGATGTTGACTTTCCCTTTAGGTAAACAATATTAACCTACAAATGCATAAATCTTGGAGATTTGCTCTTTAACCCTTTTTTTTTTTTTTTTTCTCAACTACTAAAGAGAATAGTTGAGTGGCAGAAGTTTGCATATGGTGCTTCTGCATTAAATAAGCTTGTGCCTTGTATTTTTTTTATGTAATAAGCCATCTCCTTGCCATGGAAAACTATGAGGTGTAAGAGTACGTTATGCATATTTTTAGGTCTATTGAATCTTTTAGTAAAATAAATCCCTGCAAGAAGACATAAGAACATTATTTGCCACCCCTGGTAGCCTTCTGCATACTGCCTCCTGAGGCAAGATTCTTGCCTTGCTTCAAGATCTGAACTTGCCTTCTAATGACCAGAAGTTTTCTCTGTTGATGTATTTCTGCCAGTCAAGTTACCCCTATCACTGTCTGTATGACCTGCCATACACTAGAATCCATCCATCCATCACCATGCAAACAATGGAATTTTTTTGATTAGTGTTGAGTTGTGCACTGTTTCTTTCAGCCTTCTATTCAAATTACTGCATGTTGCTTAGGAGAAATTGTTAAAGTAACCAGATAGCTGTGTAAATGGCAAGATCTCTTTATACTGTTAGTGTAGGTTAATGTTTGGGTATTTTGCAGAGAATACCATTGCAGACACATAGGGCCAAAACACTATTTAGCATGTCTGAATTCTGATGTGACAAATTACACATTCATTTTTCTGCTGTGTTGAATGTAGATAATGCCATGTCTTAATTATATTTTCATGGAGTCTGCACAACTAATCTTGTGTATATGTAGCTGCTTTCACCAATCACCCAATGTTTACTGTATAGAAAAGAGCTTTTTTTTTTTCCTTGTATGTATTTTGCAGAAAAATATATTATTTTGTTTTCAAAGTGGATTTCCCTTTACATTCATGTTTGTGACAATTATTAAATGCCCTCTGAAACATATCAGATTTGTATTGCAATGGAAAATAACTATGCTCATATTTTTGTTTTATTTTATAGATCCGTTTGTTGAAAACATTGATGCCAGTTGTCCGCAGTTTCATTTTATGCCTCGTTTTGTACGATTTCTGCCAGGTAAACACAGATTCTCCCTTTAAACAGTCATTAAATATCTTGCTTTTTTCCACTTTGTGGCTTGCCTCAGTGTCTGTTTAAAAGTTATCACCAGAGTGCTTCAGCATTCAGCTAAGAACATTAATTTTAATCACATAATAGTGCTGTTACATAAACCATGCCTGTTCAGTCCTATGTAACTGTAACTACAGTCTAATTTTATTTCTTGAAAAAAAGAGGACATAGATAAGTGGTGTTCAGTCATTCAAAACTTTTTTCTTGGCCAAGACATTACAAAACATCAAGCAATAAGCCGTGAAATATCACTTCCTTTGCAAAAAATTACCAAATAATGTCACAGAATGCCACACTGTTATATTTAAAGGTTTGACACAACACCAAAGGACATTCTGGTTTAGGGCTTAGCATATATCTTTCTATCATCTATTTCTTTTGTTTGTGTCCAGGCTAAGCAAACCACTTACAGTTGGATATTTTTTAATTAAAAACAGGAATTAAAAAAACAACTTGTTTTTATACAGTATTTTAATTATTAATACACCATCTACTTTATCCCAAGATACAGTACTTGGTTTATTGCTGAAGGAAAGGCAGTAGAGAAATGAACCCTGCTTAAATATGTGTGTTTAGGAATTGAAAGGCCCCAAATCTTTTCTCTAGTATGTACAGAAAGCTGGATTTGGCAATAACTTATATGTACCAGAAGGATAATGATTGTGGATTATTGCTTTTTAAAGTATTCCCAAAAGCCTTTCTTTGTTCAATATTTTTGCCCATTTCCTCTATAACTATTTGGATACATCCATAACTGTCCCATAAAAGCCCTAAATGCTTCTCCACAAGGCCTCATAATGTCTAAAGGCTTTTAATACAGCAAATAAAATCAATAGCAAAAGCACGCCAAGCCAGTGCTTACACCAGACAGGCAGCTTATCGGCTATTCTCTTGTAATGTATCAGTTTGGTAGTGACTTACTATATGTTTAGACTGCAACACTAAATATGTAAATACATACTGCTCTTTCCCATTTTAATTCCCTTATATTTACTTATTTAGGATAAATAGGAGAGGCAAAGTTAGGGTTGGTTGTAGCAACTTTTGTTACTCATTGAAATAGAATTGTCCAGGTTTAATATTTTTTTTTTCCAGTACCATTTCCCTATCCATATTATGCATCAATAATCCACTTGAATTTTTTAATGCTTTTCTTCAGCAACTTTAGGAATTGGTAAGGCGTTAAGATCCTCTTCTGCTTTGTAATATTTCTGTCCTTAAAAATCACAGGAATTTCTGATGGAAAGGTACTTCGATTAAAAGGTCATCTGGTGTTTCACTTTTCCTGAAAAATATTCTTAGGAAAATATTAATAGAGCGATAAAATTAAACTGAGAACATGCCAGGAATTCCTAATTTGACCATTGATAAATCTTGAAGACCAGAGATCAGTACTGACAATCTTGTATGGCGTTGTTGAACATTTTTGGTTTAATTTCACTGGTGTGTGAGTATACTACTCATACATTATTCACACTACTTATACATTATTATTAATTTGTACTACTCAGCTGTGCAAACATTTGTTCTAGTCCTGTTAGCATCCTTATGCTCTATATGGCTACAGGTTGATAGATATTGCTAAAGCTAACCTGTAGCAAGTCGGAGCATTAGGATTTTTACAGGGCTAGGAACAATTTTGGCAAAACAGAGCAGTAGAACTTAATCATTCACATTTAATTGCATATGGCTATAAGGTCTTGGCATAAGGCCATAGGTGTAAGTCTTAGCAATACTGTTATCCCAAAACAGGTTATTTGGGGATTTCTGGTGAAAGTTTCACATTTGTCAATTTTTCAAAGAAAGCTAATTTGAACTTGAAATATTGCTGCATCAAACCATGTGGTCCAAAATTCTAGCCAAGTGCATTTCAAAAAGTGGTTAAAATGAAACCCTCATGCCATCATGTTCTAATGGATTGTGTAAAACAAAATCTCTCTGCCTGTCCTAAACAACAGCATGCTAGATTCATCCACTTAAAATTAACTCTCAAACATGACATAATGGAGTCATGTTCTGCTATGATTTATCTTGAAATGAGCATAACAGTAGAGATTGTAGACAATGCAGTGTTTTTGGGCTTTCCTCTTTCCTAAGATTTCAAAATATTTAACTAAACAAAGCATTGCAGGATATGAAATAACACATATCCTTTTGTTTACTACTAACAAAGGAATGGAAATCAAAAGCAACAACAAAAGCAAATACAATTTTTTGCCTGTTTTAGAATTGGTTAACTCCTATGTTTCCAGCTTATTGTGTTGATAGTTTCAACCAATTGCAAGAGAGTTGATCTGTATATGTATGAATGTCTGTATATGTGTAACCCTTTTTTGGCCCACCCACATAGAACAGGATTATACTCATATGTCACCTGTGGCAATCCAGTAGCCCTGGGCCACTTTGATTATGAAAGATACTGAAAACTGGGATTTACAATACCTAGTGGGCACTGAGGAGTACACCAGGAAAAATAAACACACAGTTTGCAATAGCAAAGATAAATTTCAAATAAAAATGAAGATGCAATGAGTGTAAATGCAAATACAAATGATATAAACCTGCACTGGGGAACCCATGTGGTACTATCAACTCCTGGCACACTCCTTGCCATTCATTAAGTCCCACATTTCACTCCAGGTGAACATATGCGAATGCTCAGTTCAGTCCCTTCCCCAAGAGCTCTTCTACCCCAGGTAGCACTGCCTGCCCCAAAGTACCTCTCCTTTTTATAAGGCACTAGCTCCCACATAGCAGGTTCACAAAAAAAAGATCTGTCCTCAAATGGGGGGACACTGGAACCCTCCAGTTCCTTCTCTGTGGTGGCTCACTCACTGGGGACTCATGCTGACAGAAAGTCATCCATAGGCAGCTGAGCAGGAAGCAGAACACATTGCGAATTTTAATTGCGCATTGCCCACTTTTAAGATGTGCTTGGAGGTGTAATCTTTTGGAGCAAACATAACTTTTTCAGTAAAAAGTTTTATTACATTCACTGTGCACTGGTGCAAAACTTCTTCCCCTGTCGGAAGAGGTCCCTAAACAGTTTCCGGGTTTGCAAACAGTATATTAAATTTGTGCAAAGGCAAATTTATTCTCACAAAGACATAACTTTTAACATTGTGAATATTTTTTTTTGTGAATATTCCCCCATATGTGTTTAGTCTGTAATAAGACTGTATGCAAGACTAGGGAAATCAAATTAGAGGCTAGGTGTAGATTTACAGTACCTGTAGTTTAGGATAGTTTGATCAGTCCAGATTACACTTACTCTTGTAGTCACGTATAGCTGTGTTAAAATCCTGTTACGGTTAAAGGAGAACTAAAGCCTAACTAAAGAAATAGGCAAGAAATGTTGTACATTGTGTTTTGGGCTTCTATTCCAGCGCAAGGCAACCACAGCCCTTTAGTATGGAAGATCTGTGCCTCCAAAGATACCCCAGTAGCTCCCCATCTTCTTTTCTGCTGAATCACTGCACACTGTCAAGTTACTGAGTTTAGGGGCCGACTCAAAACATATTGTATATACAGAAAAGAAATTCACAATATAAGGCTGATTGGTCCTTAATACAGATAATTACTACGTCAGCTCAGAAACCAGTGCAATTAGCACCATAATTCAATAATCAGCCATGTAGTATCAGCTTATATTACAGACAAACCTAATTTTCTCCTTGTAGATTTGCGACGACCCCTAAGCTTAGCTTCTCAACAGCTGCTCAGAGCCCAATGAGCATGTGAATGTCACAGACACTTTCCAAGTTGGCGACCCCTACTGCTACTGAGATGCTGAAACTTTAGGCTGATACAATAAGTTCACTATGTAAAATATGGCATTTTTAAACATATTCATTCTTTAGGGGTTAGTTCTCTTTTAATGAGCTAGTGTTGTAAACCCTGTGGTATTTCACTTAGCATGCCATACTCTCCATTTTTTTCTATTTTCATATTGTTAGATTCATATCTTTTTTAGGGTCAGACAGCTTTTTCCCCTCAATAACCTTTTAAACTGATTGGCTGCCCTTTCCTATAACTTTCAGATGGTGGCAAAGAAGTCCTCTCTATGCATCAAGTTTTATTGTACTTGTTGCGATGTAGCAAACCTTTAGTTCCTGAAGAAGAGATTGCAAACATGCTTCAATGGGAAGAGCTTGAATGGCAGAAATATGCAGAGGAGTGCAAAGGCATGATTGTCACTAATCCTGGCATGGTAAATCCTTTATTGTTGTAGCTTCTATGTGTTCCTAAAATACAGTGCATACATAGTAGTATACAGTATATATGAACCTTGGAGCTCCATGACCAGTATTAAAGTACTTGGTCTTCAGCCCCGTGCCTTTATATGGTTATGGAACTCCTCAGTGACTTATAATATCCCTATATTTAAAAAAAGGGGTACATTATTACCTATATAAACAGTGCTTAGTGGTGTGATCAGTTTTAATTGCTTAATTTAATATCACATGTACCCCTTTTGTAAAAATATGTTAAATCACATTAGAGTTTTATGACCTCTATACAAGCTCTTCTCGTTTGGCCTTGTACCTTATATGGTCATGTACTTCTAACTTGTGATATTTTAAAATTGGTTACATTATATTATGTATGTATAATCCTACGTATAAAGAAAACATTGTCTCTATTGTGTTCTATTCCTATGTGCAGATTGCAGTTACAGCTGTTTCTAAGCTACAATTTGTGTACCAAAACTACAACTGTTCACTTTCTAAGTGATACAAATTACAGTCCAATTAAAGGGATTGGGTAAAGGCACTAGCCTAGCCACTCGCCAGTAATATACAATCAGGAAAAAAGAGAGCTGATACCTTGTCTGCTACAAACGGGGGAATCCCAAACTTTATTCCATGGTGCTCACAACACTTCTCGTTTGGCCTTGTACCTTATATGGTCATGTACTTCTAACTTGTGATATTTTAAAATTGGTTACATTATATTATGTATGTATAATCCTACGTATAAAGAAAACATTGTCTCTATTGTGTTCTATTCCTATGTGCAGATTGCAGTTACAGCTGTTTCTAAGCTACAATTTGTGTACCAAAACTACAACTGTTCACTTTCTAAGTGATACAAATTACAGTCCAATTAAAGGGATTGGGTAAAGGCACTAGCCTAGCCCAATTACAGTCCAATTAAAGGGATTGGGTAAAGGCACTAGCCTAGCCACTCGCCAGTAATATACAATCAGTGTTCTATTCCTATGTGCAGATTGCAGTTACAGCTGTTTCTAAGCTACAATTTGTGTACCAAAACTACAACTGTTCACTTTCTAAGTGATACAAATTACAGTCCAATTAAAGGGATTGGGTAAAGGCACTAGCCTAGCCACTCGCCAGTAATATACAATCAGGAAAAAAGAGAGCTGATACCTTGTCTGCTACAAACGGGGGAATCCCAAACTTTATTCCATGGTGCTCACAACACTTCACAGTGATCAAACGTTTCTGGACCGCATGGCCCTTCCTCAGTGACAATCAACCAGAGAGGCAAACGAATTGTGACCCCTAGTGGTGGTCATCAAATATACATAGAAAAAGATTATTAACCATTTGTATCCAATGTGTTAAAATCCATAAACGTGTATACATCAGTACAAAATAATAAGATTATAGTGTTCTGTTTTCTTTGTCTTTGCCCATAAAACACATTCTTGTGAATAACTATCCTAGTCAGAAAATGCATGTAAAAGTGCATCCTATTCCACCTGTAATAAGTACAATATAAAACATAATCATAATAAATCACAAATTTTACTAGTAGTTACTCACTGACTAAAAAACAAGAATTAGAAGGATAAAAAGGATATACAAGATATAAAGGGTGTTTCTACCTTACCGAAATATGTGGAGTTCTACTTGATACTGCAAGAAAAATATTAACAATTAATATATTATTACACTTAAAGAAGTACCATCAATTAATATATATTATTAAACTTTGTTAATAAAAACAGTTCAAGCCCCAACTTTCATTCAAACCCTTCGGGGACATAGTATCTAGCTTCCAGATCCAGAAGCACTCTCTCTGGAGTAGTTTTTTGTCAACATTGACATAGTTCGTTTTAATTTCTTCTAGGACATGCCATTGTAGTTGTGCCACGTTATGTTTACATTCTGCCCAATGTCGGCTAATGGAAGTAGCCTTTGTCTGTGTGTTATGGATTGAGCTGCGATGTTCATTTATATGAACCCTCACCATTCTATTGGTTTTTCCTACGTAACCCTTTATGCACGGGCACTTTAGGTAATAGATTACATTCTTGGATATGCGTGTAAAATATCCTTTTAATTTAATTTTAGTGCCCTGTGTTGGATGCAACACTGTATCTCCTTTTATGATACTATTACAATTCTGGCATGACATGCATGGAAAGGTGCCTACTACTGGCTTCCCTAAAAAATCTTTGTTTAGATACTATAGGGGTTGCAAATCTGTATGTACTAAAAAATCATTTGTATTTTTTTTGGTACATACAGATTTGCAAGTTTTTTGTTGCATACAGACAGATTTGCAACCCCCTATAGTATCTAAACAAAGATTTTTAGGGAAGCCAGTAGTAGGCACCTTTCCATACATGTCATGCCAGAATTGTAATAGTATTATAAATAATTTGATGATACTGAAAGTTAAATGCTGCTGGTCTGGCACTTGTAGTTTTACATTGCTACAAAACATCGACAAACCCTAATTTTAAGATTTATGAAGAGATTTGAATTTTCAAAATAAATGCTACTAGCTAAACTCACTCAACACAAAATTGAAAAATATACAGAAAGCAAACTATTTATTATTGATATAATTCTATACATAAAAATATTTGCTACATTACTTCAGTTACCAGATGTACTACCCTTTTTAAAACCAGATTATTGTGGGATTTTTTAGTGTCAAGCACCAGATGTGTGTTACTGCTTGTATAGGCCACTAGATGAAACATAACACCAATGCAGCGCACTAAGAACATCTCAGACGATATCCAAGATAATTAATTGGCTAGAGGCATTTTTTACAATATCCTTTTATATATTGAAACCCTTTTTCAATATTAAAAAAAAATGTGTACACTGTAACTGTTGAATGTCACTTTGTTAATCCTAAAACAGATCATCTGGCAAATACAGGGAAAAAAAATCAATATGGCAAACATTCTAAACTGTTGTCCTATATGCACAAAATTATGTTTAACCGCAAGGTTGGATTTCATATTATTAGATAAACTAGAATTATTCTGAGTCCTTCTGCAAGTATAAAAATATCTCAGCAATTGAAAAAAAAACTGATCTTAGTAGCAGTGTAGTGAAAACTGGTTCCTGACTACAGCAGTTACAAAGCTTTAACAATCACACTTTCCCGAAATTAAATGTCTACTCAAAATATCACCCATACTTGTGTGCACTTCTAAAGATGGATGGCAAACTCAAAATATTATTAGATAGAGTGAGCTGAAATCAGAGAAATTATTAGTACTGTACAAAATAACGACACGTGCATTACATTGTAACAAAAGATGCACTGATGTCCATTCTGGCAATTAGGAACACTAATAACAAAAATAGAGCCGTGATATTACATGAAAGCATCCAATTCAGCTAATATGGTCAAACATAGAGCTTTATTTTTATGAACTTTTGTTTATTCTCTGATTGCTCTTCAGTAATACATATGGCAGAACAGGTTGAACGAAATATTTCTTCTACGTTACATCATGCAGAGTTTATGTTCTTTCTTTTAGAAGCCCAGCTCAGTCCGAATTGATCAGCTTGATCGAGAGCAGTTTAACCCAGATGTAATTACATTCCCTATCATTGTCCATTTTGGAATAAGACCTGCTCAGCTAAGTTATGCTGGAGACCCCCAGTAAGTTGTTTTTCTTCTTTATGATGTATTTGGTATGTTAACATTTGAAAAAGTTTCTTCAGAGTGTCTGAAAATCACTCCAGATGCAGCTACAATTTTGGAGTATTGTATCAAGAATTTTTGCCATTTCGCTATTTGGCCTTTCTTGTCTTCCTTTATGCTGTTGCAGATGTGAAGTATGACTTAAAAATAGAAAATGTATAACTGTAACTGATAAGAATCCTACAATGTTTATTTATTGATATTGAATGGTAGAAGTGTGCTAAAAATGTATATTTATGTAAGGCCACCGTTTCTATCAGTGGAAGGTCTGACCTCCCCAGTTTTGTTATAGCTGTTAGGTTCTCTTTACCTTGCTTCATAGTATCTGCTATTCTCATAAGATAATACATGGTAGTGATTGGGCCAGTTAAAATGGATTGGAAGTCTTTTAGTTCAACACTCAATATGAAAACTTTTGGATATCATACGTTTATAATTTCTGGGTTTTTGATATTCTTAGCAATTTGCTCCTCTGTCCAAATCTGAGTTTGGGGGTAATAATTCAGTTCTCTCACTCTTCACACCAGAGCATCATAGGTGTGGTTTTAGGTAGTGTAAACATAAAATAACACACTTTGCAGCATATCAAAGATAAATTCAAAAGAAATCATACTCCCGGATTGTTGCTATTAAAGTGTAGGTACTAATTGCAAAGAAATAATGATGCTAAACAAATGTAGAGGAACCTAAAAGGGCTAACCACTAACCCTGCTGCCCTTTTCTGCCTTATAGAGCCAAATACAACAAACCAGAAAGTTTAGGGTCTCTAGTTGTGTGATTCAGTAGTGAAGAGGGAAGCTTCTGGAAGGGAGCAGGGCTATATCAGGCTCTTGATCCCCTTAAATCAATTGACTTGAACATTGTTTTTTATTTGTCTTACATTTGGTGTATTCATTGTTTAAATGTTTTTTGTAGTATTAAAGTATGGACATTCAAATTATGAAAATTTCAGAAAACCCCAGGCCCCAAGCTTTCTGAATAATAGATCCCATTCATGTACATAATATGTTAATCAAACATATACACCTATATTGTGAGTCACTTACTAAGATTAGGTAAGTGACTACTCAGATTATGATTTAATAGGAAATAAAATGGGGTGCTATATTTTCACTGCTCACAACTATAGGTTTGCATTCTGGTTTGCTATGGGGCACACACAATGTTTGATTAACACAAAGTAATAGCAATGCTAGCCACATGCATCAGCAAACAATATTTCTGTGTATGCCATATCCCTAAGGACATGCCCTGAATCTGGACATACTCCTGCTCTTGGGCTTTTTCTATTACAATGTAAATAAAAGAAAAAGCAAAATGTTGTTAATTTTGGTCATTTATTTACTTTAATTGAGAATATGTTAATTGCTCTATTTGTATGTAATTCCTGGTCCTTGCTGTCTGACTGTTTGTCATTGTGCTTGATCCCCCTCACTAATGAGGAACGGGAAGAATGTCGGTGTCTTTATTTCTGCAGTTCATGATCTAGAACACAAAGAAAACATTACCATTAATATTGATTGCATACATTGAACTGCTGTTTACATACATTTGTCACTGTCTTTATTTCAATAAAGTCTTTAATGAAGATGCATGTTCTTCTTCTAATTGTTTATTGAAAACTTTGAAAAACAAGAGCCTAATTACCCATGTCTAGCTAACAGGGGGGGGGGGATTGTTGCTGTAACATTCCAAAAGCAAGTTAGTTGATAGTGTGTGTGTATTATTATGTTATGTGTATTTAATATAGTGCAGACACATGCAGCTATTTTAAGAGATTATGAGATTATACATCATTCACATGTGTTCCTGTCCTAGTGAGTTTTATATTCTAAGGTGTATATCACATTCACACACATTATGGTCTGTTTCATAACAAGAAGCCAGTTCACTCACCTGTATGCTTTTGTGGGAGGAAACCAGAGTACTTGGTGTGTGTGTGTATACTACATTTGCTGTGTTCCTACATGTTTTCAGTGAATTAAAGGCAACAAATGTCTGTTGAGGTTATTATTAGTTTATAATGTTAGTGTTTTTTCCAGTACAGATAAAACAAAGCTTAATTGCTTACAGCTCATATAACGGAGTCAGTTTAGATGGTTTAATGCCCTTATTAAGCTCCGTCTGCGCATGAATTTGCTAAGTGTGGGTTCCAGAGCATTAACATGGCATATCAAATACATACATTTCAGATTTAAGTTTTGATTAATTTTGTAGTGTTGGTGCAAATGTTAAAATGAAATTCATTTCAAAATGGACATGAATGTGTAAAAGTGCAGATGAGTATATAATAAGGGCATTCTATTTTCTAATGTTTTTTTTTTTTGTAAGAAGTTTTCATTGCTTAGTGTTACTCAAACAAACAAAAACACACCCATTTATACAGGGTTACACGCATAAAGCCTACACAGAGTCATGCAGAGGCATATTAGAGTGAATAGTATAGAGGGACCTTCCTGTGATATGCGAATACATATGAGATATTGTACCCCCTTTTATAATGTGTATAGCTATTACAACTCTCCAGGGAGAGGGAAAAGGTTGCAGTGCCTGTTGAGAGGCAATAAAACTCAATAGCATTCTCTAATAGCCTCTATTCATTTTCAGTAGGGGGTGGATTAGCATTTATAGCACATTTGTCTTTGTGCTGGTAAAATATTAATACAGTCAGGTGTATGTAGAAAGTTTTTTAAAGCTAAATTCACATATGTTATGTGATGACTTTTAAGTCATCGGCAATAGTGGGTGGCTGGCTCGGAAATACTGTAAATGGTTCTAAAATGTTTTTTTGTGGAAAGGGAATTATGTTGACTGTATTTCAGGTTGACAAACATGTGCGTTTAACTATTGTCTGAAATGTTGTCACATACGTCATACTAAAAAGGTTTGTGAAGAAAGCATCAGAATTCTAAAGTGTACATGAATGAGCAGAAAGCACGCTTGCATGTCTATAAAGTGGCTGTTGGAACAGCAGGGTATCATTAACTCTGCCTACCCTTTGGTATTCAGGAAACAAACTAATGTAGCTTTCTAGTCACAATCACATTTTGTATTGCTGCTGTTACTGTGCTTCAGCCTCCCAGAGCATTTATAGCATCATGATCTGTGACACCTGTCTGAAGCTGATATACCCAGGCAGAGCAGAGTGAGGAACAAACAAGGGATTGCAGTTATTTGCTGGGTAGGTCCGATATCCCGTTAGTCTGCAAACAAATCATTTTGTAGAGCCGGCTGTCCAATATGAATCACCAGTCATCTTGCTGAAAGTTAGCAACAGTTTGAACTCCAGACTGTAGTAGACACAGAGTCAAAGTGAGGGGTTAGCTGTGATTTCCTGGACTAAGAGAAGAGTTAACTGCTGCATTTCTCATTCTGATTTTCTCTGTTTAGGTACCAGAAATTATGGAAAAGCTACGTGAAATTGCGCCATCTACTGGCTAATAGCCCCAAAGTCAAACAAGCTGACAAGCAGAAATTGGTCCAGAGGGAGGTAAGTTTATTTTTACCCAAGGAGAACAATTAATGAGGCACAGTTTAGTTTGAGTTCAGCATGATCTCTAATGCTGCCATGTAGGCCTCAAAGGAATTCTTTGCATTTACTCATTGCACATTATCTGTGGTTTTTTACAAGAAAAGATTTTCACAGGAGAGATTTTTTTATGTTTGAATTAAAGATCCAGTTTTCTTTCTAATGCTGAAATCATTACCAGATAACTGTGCTGGCAAAGACATTTGTTTTGATGCAGCTATAAATTAGCATAAAAGAACCTGGCAAATCCAAGGGTTAAATAACAACGAAGTGGATGATTAGAGCAATGTGAGATATGGAAATAAGCTGCGCGTTTTATCAGCTCGGTTGTGTGACTTGTCAAGCTTATTATAATCAAATTTATTTTGAATGCATTAAAACATTAGAGCTCCTCATTATTAGCTTTCTAAAGGAATAAACGAGCTCTCACGTTTTTTAGCTGCCGTGGAAACTTTTCATTAAAGGCTGCATTGTTCTGCTGAAATGTTTCAAGTTACAGTTAATAGCTAAAAGTCTGAAAGATCTTCTGCTATTGCGTTTTCAGCTAGTGACCTTCATGTTTGCCTCCTGCTGTTTTACCAGACTTGCATTTACTATAAAGCATGTTGTGAGGCATATAGCCCTACAGCCCTAGTAATTGACTGCTGTGCTGAACACCGTACCATCCAAACCCATTTGGTCCTTACCCCATAGAGCTTACTATCTACTTTGTTGTGCCTGAGGCGCAAGGAGCGAGCAACATACCCACATTATAAGTAACTGCAATAATTTAAAGCTAAGGATCAATGTGTTCCTCAATAAATGACTTCCCTGAATATATTTCTGGCGAATCTAAAAATCTGGCTTTATATAAAATGTATTTTACAAAGTGGCAGGTACTCTGTTAAAGAAATCATGTTTTTATACAGCTCAGATAATAATATTATAGAGTGATTAGCATTTCACAGTCAGAAGCCATAGTAAAATAATCATTTGCCACCTCTGAAGAATATTTAACTCCCATATTATTTGCTAGTGGTTTCCTTATAACTTTAATTTATTCAGCTCAGAGCTGCCAAATTTTCTTTGCTGTGGTAGGGATAACAATAAATCTCATTATCAAAATAACGGTTTACTTGAATATAGTGTGTGGTTATGAAGTTTGCACCAAAAACGAACTTCATGCTCATTCTCTTATCTTGTGTATTGGAGTAGTTACCCCTAGTAGTTATTTCTCTGTAATAATTAGGCAGTGCTAGCTTCTATTATAGGAATTATTTATTGGAATGGGAAGCAGCATGTGGGGGAGGTCATTTGGATTCCCCAGTTGTAATGGCAATTCCTAGAAAACCAATGCAGTCAGTGCTTTATGTTCTATAGACCTGAATACATAAATATACGCATACAATAACTGAGTGGTTGGCCTAGGATATTGTTCCGTTGGACCCACAGTTGTTTAAAATACCCTGACTTTTTTGGAGTAAGCTGTTTTAGAGGGTTTTATGCTGATCCACTGCATGGGCTTTTTTATTGATATTATGGGGTGTAAACTAAAATTACTAAAAGTAATTCAGACAAATTGACAACTCCTGTTCCTATACTGTACACAAGTGAAAATATGTTGTATACAGGTATAGTAAGTATAATGCTTTGCGTGTAAGATACTGGTATGGGATACGTTATCCGGATACCCGCAATTCAGATACAGTATAGCTAGTAGGAAGTAGGTATGAAGATCCAAATTACGGAAAGATCCGGAAAACCCCAGGTCCCAAGCATTCTGTATGATAGGTCCCATTTCTGTATATGGATGACAACCCGCTGTGTATTAATCAGGTATATTTTATTTAAAAGGAATTGTTCAGTATAAAAATAAAAACTGGATAAATAGACAGGCTGTGCAAAATAAAAAATGTTTTTAATATACTTAGTTAGCCAAAAATGTAGTCTATAAAGGCTGTAGTGACTGGATGTGCAACATAATAGCCAGAACACTACTTTCTGCTTTTCAGCTCTCTTGGTTTCCACTGATTGGCAGGGCCGGATTTACAAAGTGGGCTCCCCTAGGCCCACTGCCGTTCGTCGCCCCTGTCCTCCAGGGGGACAGGAGCAATGGGCATTGGCGCATGGGAAATATTGTAAAAATATTGTATCTCCAGCACATCCCCAGTGTCTTTGAACCAATGTGGGTGTGGTTGGGCAGCGTGCCACCCCCTTAAAATCCTGCCGCCCTAGGCCCGGGCCTAGGTGGTCTTTCCACAAATCCGGGCCTGCTGATTGATTACCAGGCAGTAACCAATCAGTGACTTGAGGGGGGGCACATGGGGCATAACTGTTGCTATTGAATCTGAGCTACATGCTGAGGATCAATTGTAAACTCGCTTTACAGTTATGTCCCATGTGGCCCCCTTCAAGTCGCTGACTGACTCAGATTTAGAGAGCTGCAAAGCAAGAAACAGTGTTCTGTTCTGTTATATAAGACATTCACTCACTCCAGCCTTTATAGATGACATTTTTGGCTAGCTAACTATATTAGAAATATTTTTTTATTATTATTTTTTTTATAACTTTCTTTTTATTGAGATTTTCCAAGAAAATATTTTTCCATACAAAGCATTTCAAAAATAAAAATAATACAAAAACAAAAGTTATCCAGTGGTCAAGAGGTAGACATATACAGTTACATCAGATCAGTATAGTAAGCACCCAGCACACCTGGGGGTGCATCCAAATGACATTCCATTTAAACATATGCAAAAGTAAACAGTAGACATTAGGGCAATAACGGGGGAATGTAATAAAAATCGCTAACGGAAAAACTATTGCAATGCGAAAAGTTATGCCTTTGCGCGAACAAATTTTGCTTTGTGCGAATTTAATATAGCTTTTGCGTGCCCGGAAACTGTTTAGCAACCACTTCCGACGGTGGAAGACCGTTTGCGAATTTTATAGTTTGCGCCAATGCGCAGTCAATGTAATAAAACTTCTTACTGAAAACGTCGTTATGTTTGCTCCAAAAGATTACGACACCTTCAAGCACTTCTTATAAGTGCGCAATTAAAATTCGCAATGCGCAATTAAAATTCGCAATGCAATAACAGTTTAAGGAACAATATTACATTGCGAGATGTGGATTTTTAGTCTTATTGGTGCAAATTGTTTTGCTCTTTGCGACTTTTATTACATTCCCCTGTAAGTGTTCATTACTAAGGGTGAACGTATGGATAACTCCATTGCTTTACCCCATCTTACATTTTTTATTATTATTTACCCATTTTTTATTTTTACACTGAGCTGTTTCTTTAAGATTTTTTCACGAGTGGAAAATAATGTTGTTTACCATTGAAATTGATGTTATACATAACAATGACATGATATTTGCTATGCTCACATTTACTTATAACCTGAAATTTTAGTTTAGCAAAATGTTATGGTCACAGATTACCTTAATTTAAACAGCATTTTGATTTACTTTTGTTGACTCCTCTTTCTGGACAAGATCTAAAAAAAAAAGTTACTTAGAATGATATTTTTATGTATAGTATATGTTTTTGGTTGAGAATCCCCTTTTGAATAGCCAATTTGTAGAGTTTATTAACTGCAGACTCCAATGGCATTAGCTCTTCTTGTACCAGCTGGACAACTAATGCTTCTAGAGTGATAGCTATAAAGCATATTAATCTGACAAAAATACCAAGTGAAGCAGGTTTTGTCTGGGCAAGCCTGCTTCAGGCCTACAGCATTGGGGGAGCACTCTTTAACCTTACCTTACCTAATAACCACACAGAATTAATAAGAAAAAATTACTATTTCTAGTTGCAACACTGTTTCAATACTTAGCAAAACAATTCAGAAAGAATGGAATGAAGAGCAAACTAAATCATAGGCTTTTTAAGCTACAGTGAGCTTTTTGTTTTCTTTGGTTAGCCTGCTTCAGGCCTGCAGCAAAGCAATTAATAGTGTAATTTTGGAATCAGTGAAGCAGGGCAAGTGCATACGGAAGTGCCCTGGGATATTTTTGTGTCACATTGGAATCCTGGCACCTCATCATTGCTTAAACATATCCGCAATAAGTTTCCTGCATAGATGAGTTTGCATCACACAGCTTCTCATAGGGTCACTTTAAAGGAATACTTCACCTTGGTATTATGTAGACAATGGTATTCTAGGATAATTTGCAGATATTTATTTCTCCTTTTTTTAATTTTACCTCCATTATCTATAACAGTGCTTTACCTTGAAAATAATGGTAAGATTGTTTTTCTGTGGTTTTGCAGTATTACCTGGTATTTATGTAGTGTTGAGAAGTAGAACATATAATAGAGATTTCTAAATCGGAGGAGGACCTCCGTGCTACCCTCTAAGCCAACCTGCTGCCCAATCATTTTGTTCTGCAGCTCCTCAGTTTGGAGTTTATTCAGCAATCGGGTAGCAATTTGAAAGGAAGAATAGAAGATGACCGTGACCTTCCAGTTTGGCCCAGATATTTAGCTACATATCCAGATTTTTCTGAATTCCATCAGAATAACCATGTCTTATTCTTACTGTACACAACATTTCACTCAATCCCTTCCACAGGGATAGCATCAGCATTAATTGACAAAACCAGAAACCCATGCCGAATAATGACCATTATGAACAAATGTGCCAGGTAGATAGACAGCACTCCACCAGCCTTCAGAATGTCGGGGCACAACGAAACGTTTGGGAACATGTTTAAAGGAGTTTTTCAGCTTTCAAAACTTTTTACAGTTCAGTTGGTATCAGATAGTTCACCAGAAATAGACTTTTTCCAATTACTTTCCATCTTTTATTTTTTACTGTTTTTCCAAAATCTAAGTTAAATGTCTCTGGCAGCTCAGTAGTTCAGGTGTAGACTCTAACCCAGTGATCCCCAACCAGTAGCTCGTGAGCAATACGTTGCTCTCCAACCCCTTGGATGTTGCTCCCAGTGGCCTCAAACCAGGTGCTTATTTTTGAATTCCAGGCAAGTTTTGGTTGTATAAAAACCAGGTGCACTGCCAAACAGAGCCTCAATGTAGGTTGACAATCAACATAGGGGCTACCAAATGGCCAATCACAGCACTTACTGTATTTGGCACCCCAAAAACATTTTTCATGCTAGTGTTCCTCCCCAACTCCTTTTACTTCTGAATGTTGCTCATGTTTCAAAAGGTTGGGGATCCCTGCTCTAACCTGTTACAATTTTGCAATACATTTCTCAGAAGCATCTCTGGGGTATTAGCAAGTATTGTATCAATTCTAACAGCTGCCTTTAATGAAACTTAGGAATTCAGCTCCGCAGGAACAAAGATAAGAAATGTATCCACTAAATGTATCAATTTAGAACAGTTTACAGGGTCGGCGACCCCCCCCAGAGCTGCTCAATATTAGAAAAACAGTCACACATAGAAAATAGAAAGCAATTTGAAAAAGTCTTTATTTCTGGTGATCTGAAAACCAACTGAACTGAAAAAAAGCTGAACAACCCCTTTAATGGACTTTTATAATGACATATTATTCTCTGCTTAATTGTAAGTGCAATATAGCTTTATTTGAATTAAGGTTCTGATACAATTTGACACTATGGGAGCACGCCCATCTTCTTCTTATTATTATATAGTGAATAAAGAACCCCATCTTGTAAAATATAAGGATATA